>NC_062565.1:13049598-13674598 GCF_022837055.1 Prionailurus viverrinus | reverse complement strand
GGCTGAAGTCGGACGCTTAACCGACTGCGCCACCCAGGCGCCCCCAAATGTTTTTTAATTAAAATAAAAGTTCTGGGGCACCCGAGTGGCTCAGTCAGTTGAGCATCTGACTCAATTTCAGCTCAGGTCACCGTCTAACAGTTTATGACTTCGAGCCCTGCAGGGGGCTTTGTGCTAACAGTGTGGAGCCTGCTTAGGATTCTCTCTCCTTCTCTCTCTCTCTGTCCCTCCCATGCACGTGCCCGTGTTCTCTCTCTCTCTCTCTCTCTCTCTCTCTGTCTCTCTGAAAATAAATAAATACATTTAAATAAATAAATAAAATAAAACAAAAGTTCTGTCTTCCTAACAGCAAGTTCCAAATTTCCAGTGGGCAATGGGACAAGACCGCCCTCAGAGGCTGGAGCTCTAAGTTTTAGCCCCATGTTGCCTCTGAGCAGAGGTAGGGGTCCTCATCTGTTGAATTCCGGCAGCTTCTGTCTGACCTCCAGGGCTTTGGTCTGATCAAATGGTGCATGGCTATACAAGTGTTTCATATACTTTAAGTCAAGGCTTCTTACCCAAAGGCCCATGACCCAACCCCACCCCCACCCCCTTGGCCTCCATAGTCTCAGGATTTTAGTGAACATCCTGATATTATAAATAAAATCGGGTGTGTATATGCACATGTGCTTTTTTTCCGGGGAGAAGGTCCGTCGCTTTCATCAGATTTTCAAAGGAGTCTCTGACCTAAATTAGTATCCTGTTCCTCTTTTCTCTGTAATTAATTACCAAGTGTTTATTGAGCCTTCACCGTGGAATCTGTCATTAGTGGTGCAGCTAACCCCTGCTTCTCTTCTAACCCTTGAGCAGTCAAGGAATGTTTACAGGGTTTATATTGGTTTGGGTTTCACTTTATAGGAGGGAGGGTGTGAGGGTCATGCACCAAGAGACGCCTGAGAAGGATTACCTCATCTCTGGGGGAATCTAAACCCACGAGGCTCCCTCCCAAGCCTCCGACAGGGCAGAGCGCGAGGCTGTCGGGCCTGTTCGAAGTCAGTGTAACGTGTTTTCCACTCTAGCAACACCTAACATATGGCGTGTGCACTGATGCTTATGAAAACAGTGATTCATCCTTAATCCTTAAAAAAAAAGAAAGAAAGAAACCAACAGTCGACCCTATGTGGCCTTGGCTCTCCTCCCTGAATGCCCTTCTGTTCTCCAAAATGTCTGTGTTGTCACCTGCCTCCACCTTGTCTTTGCTCTGAGGCTCGGGCAGGCTCCTTCCAAGCCTTCTGATCTCTGTCTCCTCTTCTGTTGCTCTTTCCTCTGCCCCATTGCCACTTCTGGAGCGTTCGGCTGCACATTCTCAGCCCTGTCTGTAATGTCAAGTCCTTTCCTCTCACCACCATCCTGTGCCTGGCTGGAAAGTCCCCTACCCTCCCACCCCTCCCGCACCTGTCTGCTCTGTGCCTTTAAGATCCCGCCCCTTCAAAGGAAAACCTCCCCGTGGGGGGTGGCGGGGAGGACCGGGGACTTAGGAAGGTGAAGGAAGAGGTATGAGAAGCTGGTCTGTGGGAATTAACGAGGGCAGAGGAGGTGGGAGGAGGGTTGCTGAATAAAAACATGGGGAATCACTGACTTTTCCTTCCATCTTGATTTATTTCACAAGGTCTATTATTTGACGCCCCGTGGGGCAGATGGCAAAGATGTTATATTCCGAGAAAAAGACAAAACCTCACCCGCCTTGTAAAAAGCGAAATTAGAAAGAGAACAGAGGGACAAGAAAAAAGAGACGGCAACACTAAAGAGAAAATGGTGGGGGAGGGGGAATAAGAAAATGTCGGTAATCTCATAGTTTAACTCTGTTTAAACCAAAGCAGATCTTAATCAATGGGTTGGGTGATTACACGGGTCCTCTCTGGAGACAGAAGGAGCCAGGCACTGTCCGGGAGGTTTGGGATGAGCCCCCCGTCTTGAATTATGCAACCAGGGCTCAAAACACGTTTTCAAAAAAAGGCAGTATGATTCAGAGAAGTCAGAGGAAACTGAGTGAATCCTGGTTCGGCAAGTAACAACCTCTCAGCGCCTCAAATGAAAGTTTGGACAGCTTCTTAGAAGGGTATCTCTACTGCAGGATCGTTGTGACAATTAATGATGTCTCTCAAGGACCTAGCATACAGTAGATGTTCAATAAATGATGGCTGATAAGATAAAATAAAATAAAATAATTAATAATGGCTATTATTATTATTATCATTCAGACCCTGCTTTCTATGGCAGTTAGAATCAGAGGGGAAAATGGCAATAGTTAATAACCTGCAATCTACCAGAAATGAAGACCTGTGCTTAAAAGACCACAGAAACCTAGCCATTGAATCCACTTACCAATGCTTCTAAAGGAAAATATCCAGAGTTCAATCCCCAGCAGTATGAGGGAATGCTTCTCCGAATACAGCCTCTGCTGGCATTTCTGGATCAGCATGGGGAAGGGGATTCCAGCAGGTTGGGGGTAAAGGGAGTCAACCTCGTCAGAAATGGTCAGGTTTAAAGGGCGCCTGGGTGGCTCAGTCGGTTCAGCGACAGACTTCAGCTCAGGTCTTGATCTCACGGTTTGTAGGTTCTAGCCTCGCGTCAGGCTCTGTGCTGACAACTCTCAGCCTGGAGCCTGCTTTGGATTCAATGTCTCCCTCCTCTCTGCCCCTCCCCCACGCATGCTCTTTCTCTGTCTCTCTCTGAAAAATAAATAAACATTAAAGCAATCAAACAAAAAAAGAGGCGGTCAAGTTTGCTGAGCCCCAGTTCACCATCCACAGAAGGAGGATAGTAATACGCACCATACACAGGTGAGCAGAAGATGAAAAATTGACCAGTATACCAAACCTGTGTTTTCCAGAACATGAGCTCTCTAGAATATTAATGTGCTACTAAGATGGGAAGTGCAGGCTCGCAGGGAGGTCCCGTACGCCACTGGGGTATGTAGAAACGTATACAAACCTGCGGTTTTGCCCACACTTGAAAGGCAGACACCCTTTGACATAGCAATCTGCTAACGAGATAGAAGGGAGAGGTGAACTGGATTTCTTACAGCAGGACTCCTTCAAGACGGGAATGTGATATGTAACGTTCCCCAAACACGTTGAGACCGAGGCCCCTTTTCTTGGAGAGCACCTCCCGGGACTAGGGGGCCAAGGAAGACCTTTGGAAACACTGAATTCGAGCATGCGTGTGTGAGCTGGTACAGATGGCACCCCGTAAGCCTTTTATTTTCTCCTGATGGTCCCAGGATTAGCCCTACACCTCCTATCCCATCCGCACCATCTGTTCTTTATGACCCACATCTCTCTCCTCCCTGGCCTGCCGCAGGATGTGATAGAGTCCAATCACTTCTCCCTGCCCTCCTGTCTCTGAGGTACGGAGTCGCTTAGAAGTTTTCCAAAGATCTTTACTGCTTATAGCGACGAGAAATGAAGAACAGGGGGGGCGTCTGGTCGGCTGGGTCGGTGGAGCCTCCAACTCTTGATCAGGGGGGTCGTGAGTTCAAGCCCCAACTCTTGATCTCAGGGTCGTGAGTTCAAGCCCCATGTTGGGTGTAGAGCTCACTTTAAAAAATTCCTTAAAGCTAAAAAAAATAAAGTGAAGAACAAAAATATTTTATCTTCCAACTCCTTCTATTCACTTTTTTTTTTTTTCTTTTTAGTCACTTCTCTTTACTCTCTTCTATATGGAATGACAGGCCAAATGCAGATACTAAAGGTAAGTTTGGGTACATTAAAGATGCAAAGTATAGCTCATCTACATTTCAAAGAAAAGTAGATCATGGATCCTGGGTTTTTCAACAGAAAACCTGGAGGAGAGGCACCTGGGTGGCTCAACTGATTGAGGGTCTGACTCTTGATCTGGGCTCGGGTCATGATCCCAGGGTTGTGGGATCGAGCCCCACCCTGGGCTCCTTGCTGAGCGTGGAGCCTGTGTAAGAGTCTCTCTCTCTCCCTCTGCCCCTCTCCCCCACTCACTCATGCACTGTCTCTCTCTCTCTCTCTCTCTCTCTCTCTCTCTCTCTCAAACAAAAAGAAAAAGAAAGAGAAAAAGAAAAGCTGTAGGAGCGTGGACTGTGGACTAAACACCCATTTGGAGAACCAAGACGAGTCAGAAAGAAGTAGCTTCTAGTGACCTTCCCTTTCCTTTCCTGAGTCATCATTAGTCTCTTGCCCCAGGATCTGAGGCAGTCCCAGGGAGCGGATGTGGGACTGGCCACGGTAAGACGAGGTAGAGGAAGGCAGGGAAGTGGTGGGTATGAAAAAGGGAAGGGGCTATATGCTGTATACAAAGGGGCATTGGTAACTGGGTTGTGTCTATGCAGAGTAGATCTGAAGTAAATCCATCGGAATGAACGAATCAATGAATCAATGAATGAATGACCCAACTGGACATAAACTGAGAAGTCAGAAAGTCATAGTGTGGAAAAATAAAGATGTTGGCAAGAGTTGGATGTAGTTAAGCAAAGCCACCTTGCTTGACCGGGTAAGATGTTCTCCCCCTGCAGCAGTCAGATTCTCCCTAAGAGAAAGTGAGAAATACCTCACTTAATCACTTTTGTTCTAAATCCTCCTCCAAGGCACTGAATCCCAGGTGTGTGTGAAGGAAGGTCATTCCTAGCAGCATTTGTCAATAGACCTGAATTCTATTCTAACCTGCACAGAAAGGCAGTCTCTTTCCTTCTTTCTTTCCCTTTCTTTCTTTCTTTCTTTCTTTTCCTTCTTTCTTTCCTTCTTTCTTTCTTTCTTTCTTTCTTTCTTTCTTTCTTTCTTTCTTTTTTCCTTTAAGCATTCACTTTCATCTTGGTAGTAGAGATCTTCACCAAGTGGCCATCAGAGGTTTGATACTGTGACTCTGAAATTCCTTGAATAAATAAGAAACAAACAAACAATGGAGACTCGAAGTATTAACTGCACACAGCTAAACACATCAATATTTCCAAAGGACTCCCATTAGCATAATTAATTGTTGTGGGGTGTCCTATAGAAGACCATGGAATGCCACTCGGCTGACGAAGGATATACAATCTTAAAAGCGCATTTAAACTCTGACACACAGGAAATGGTAAAAGTTGTTTAGCCAAGAAAGGTAGATTTGGGTGTCAATATATTTAAGTAGAATATAATCAGAAAGACAAATCTTTAACAAGCAAAATATGAATGGCATTCAAAGCCAAAGATAAATTTTTTTAAATTATTCATTGATGTCGATTATGAATATAAAATCTCCCTACATTTTACTATAAATGATTGAGTTAACCTGGAGACTTAACTTTTTTTTCCAGAATAAAAATATAAGTTCTTAAATTCTTTTTTTTTCCTTAAGATTTATTTTCTAGGGGCATTCGGGTGGCTCAGTCGGTTGACCATCTGACTCTTGATTTTGGCTTAGGTCCTGACCCCAGGGTCCTGAGATCAGGCCCCAAGTCAGGCTCTGTGCTGAGCATGAAGCCTGCTTGGGATTCTCGTTCTCCCTCTCTCTCTCTGCCCCTCTCCCCTGCTCATGCTCACTTTCTCTCTCTAAAATAAAAAAAAAAAAAATTTAGTTTTCTTTTTTAAGATTTATTTTTTATTTTTAAGTAATCGCTACACCCAACGAGGGATTCAAATTTACAACCCTGAGATCAAGAGTCGTAGGCTTAAAAAAAGGGGGGGCGGGGCAGGGATGCCCAGGCGGCTCAGTCCATTAAGCACCTGAGTTTAGCTCAGGTCATGATCTCGGTTTGTGAGTTCCAGAGCCCTACGTTTGGCTCTACGCTGACAGCTCAGAACCTGGAGCCTGGTAAGGATTCTATGTCTCCCTCTCTCTCTGCCCCTCGCCCGCATGCTGTCTTTCTCTCTCAATAACTAACTAACTAACTAACTAAATAAATAAATAAATAAATATTAAAAAAAATTTTTTAGGCGTGACTGGGTGGCTCAGTCGGTTGAGCATCCGTCTGACTTCCACTCAGGTCATGATCTCAGGGTTGGTGGATTTGAGCCCGGTGTCGGGCTCTGTGCTGACAGCTCAGAGCCTGGAACCTGTTTCGGATTCTGTGTCTCCCCTCTCTGCCCCTTCCCCATTTGAGCCATCTAAGCGGCCCTAATTTCTTAAATTCTTAACAATGTAACTTGTGAAATATTTCCTTTTAACTAAGCGTAGTTAACGTGATGGGATTTTTTAAAAGATTTTATTTTTAAGCAATCTCTACACCCAATGTGGGGCTTGAACCTATAGCCATGAAATCAAGAGTCACATGTTCCACTGACTGAGCCAGCCAGGGCCCCTAAAGTGGTGGAATTTTAAAAACTAACAAAAGGAAAGAAAACAAACAAACAAACAAATAACAGGAAGACTTAAAATTTAAATGTGTTTATGGCTTAGTGAAAGTCATGTTTTTCTAATTAAGGATGAACTAAGGAATATAATACTGATGGAAAAAGCAACACATGCTGCTCCGGAACCTGGTTCACCTTGTATTTTTTCTCTAATAATCTTTTAATCTTTAAAAATCTTTTAATTTTCCTCTTCTTTCTTGCTGAAAGATAACATCTACTTTTTCAAATCACTTCTGTTGGGCAAGATTAATGAGTTCAAGGGAAGGTGATCCTGGACCATTCTGCCTCCAGCTGTGGTAGATTAATTTGTAACTGGCCAACACTCCCCTGAAGAACAACGGGGAAAAAAGGTGGAGATGGGGGACAAAATCTGTCGGGGGGCATCAGAGAGGTACCAAGGCACCTAGGACCGGAAGGGGCAAATGTCCAGAGAGAAAGGGTCTCTTAGGTGTGACCGTGGTATTTGCCAGCTGAAGTAGATTTTCTTGTCGGGGCATTTGACAACCCTAAACACAAGGTCAAGAGGTGAGGAAAACCAGAAATCTATGGATCGTCCGTTGATGTAGTGATTTCATAACAGTAAGTCTAATTTCAGGGACGCCTGGGTGCCTCAGTCAGTTAAGTGTCTGACTCTTGATTTTAACTCGGGTCATTATCTCAAGGTTCATGGGTTCGAGCCCCATGTCCGGCTCTGAACTGACAGTGCGGAGTCTGCTTGGGATTCGCTTGGGGTTCCCCCGCCCCTCTCTGTCTCCCCGCCCCCCCTGCTCAGGCTCTCTTTTCAAAATAAATACATTAAATTTTTTTTTAAAGTCTAATTTCAGCCAAGTATATATTCCTAGCAGCAACGAGAAAGGTACTATCAAGCTCTCTAAGTGAGCACAGCAGTGCGATTAGCTTTGGCCTTCATTTGGAGTTGTCAGTTTACTTCTGGACCATAACCAGAATGGACTATTTAATTTATTTTTTTTTCTATTTTCTGTAATGTTTTTATTTATTTTTGAGAGAAAGACAGAGTGAGAGCGGGGGAGGGGCAGAAAGAGAGGGAGACACAGAATCTGAAACAGGCTCCAGCCCCTGAGCTGTCAGCACAGAGCCCGACGCGGGGCTCGAACTCACGGACCACGGATCACGGATCATGACCTGAGTCGAAGTCGGATGCTTAACTGACTGAGCCACCCAGGCGCCCCCAGAATGGACTATTTTAAAGCCTTAACAAAACATTGTAAGTTAACGTGGTGTATAGTCAAGTAACTAAAAGTAAAGAGCCTTGCAAATGAATTAAAGGCACACGGAAGTTGGTGCGGGTTGGGTTCCTCAGATGCAGACGCTGAGATGGAATTTGGGGGTATAAAATGTTTAAGGACGAAGACCTGAGAAAGGAAATGGGAAGAAGGAATGGCCAGACGTTGAAGGAGAAGCGGAATGTGGGCTCAGCCGTATCCCAGCTCACCAGGCAGGGAGCTAGAGAGTAAACACAACCCATGTGAGTTGGGTCCCGCTGGGGCCAATGCTCCCAGCATTCAGTCATGGGATTCAGGATGCCCTGATGGAGCATGACCTTGGACAGGGTGGCTCTCTGCAGATAAAGCCGACCCTGAGGAGGCCTTTTTCTGACCACACTCCCGACAGCTGGACAGTAAGTCTTTCCTTGAAGGAAGAGCTAACTCATATACCTCCATGCTTCCCAAAGCAGCGGTAGCCAAGAAAACAGAATGCGCTATACTGAAGGGGAATGGAAGTCAGGAGGGGGGTGGTGTCACCCAAGCACACATTCATCCATTCATTCATTCATTCAATATTCCCCAAACATTCGCTGAGCGCGTAATGGGGGCCTAGAACCCTCTTGGGCCCTGTGGATGCAGAGGCAAGGTTCACGTGTTCTTACCCTTCAAGGACATCCATTCAGGAGGAAAGGCAGGAAGTACAGCAGGAAGTCCTCTGAGAGAAGAGAGCATTAGGAGCTGCAGGACAGAGGAGGGACCTTCATATCTTCCCGCCTAAGTGCCTTCTGGGCAGGGGCTTCTGCCATGTGACTAAGCCCAAGCTGCTGCCTATGGGCGAGCCTAATCCTGGTGATTTTTACGGAAAAAGTCAAACATAGGGGCAAAGATGACTTAGCCGCCCTCTCTAATAATCATACGAAGAGGGGGTCACCGTCAACTTCCCTGGGCTTGCATCTGTGAGAAAGAGGAACTCTATTTCAAAGAACAAATTAATTCCTGTGAAACGTGTTCACTGAAATCGCAAAACTTGGTCAGGATTATGTGAAATCTGAGCTTGATTCTCCCAGTTGTACGAGGCTCAGTAAGTTAAATTTATAGAATCTGCAGAAGGAGCTAAAAAGGGGGCTATTTTTGTCTATTTTGTTCATAGCTGTATGCCAGCTTCTAGAACAGTGCCCAGTACAGCAAGAAATGCAATAGTATTCATAGAGTCAGTTACCGAACAGCATAGTCATCCCTCCTTTCCTTTTGACTCCCCCTCACCCAACCCTTGCCTCTTTTCTAGTCTCCCCAAACCCAGAACCGCCTCTTAGCTAAGGCTGTGGATGCAAACACTTGCAATGGCTTCTCCAGGTGGCCAGGGCTTCCTCGTGGCATGGTGGCTGGGTTCCAAAGGGGAGCATCAGAAGACAGACAGAGGAGCCAGAGAAAAGCCATATTGCCTTTCGTGACCTAACCTCAGAGGCAAAACCATGTCACTTCTACATTCTATTTGTCAAGGCAGTTACAGAGATTTTCCCAAGTGCAAGGGCAGAGAACGCACCTTCTCAACGGAAGAATGTCGACATCATGTTGAAAAAGATCATGTGGGGCCACACACACACACACACACACACACACACACACACCCTTTGGAAAATAACATCTGCCAAAACCCTTGAAACCTTCCCCCCAAGTTCACATTATCAGATCTCCCCACTCTAACCTTCATGTCCTTCGTGCAATGTTCAAGAGCCCCTGCAATGAAAACAGCATTCCTGGGGCTCCTGGGTAGCTCAATCAGTTAAGCGTCTGACTTCAGCCTAGGTCAGGATCCCACGGTTCGTGGGTTCGAGCCCTGCGTCGCGCTCTGTGCTGACAGCTCAGAGCCTGGAGCCTGCTTTGGATTCTGTGTCTCCCTCTCTCTCTGCTTCTCCCCAGCTCACTCTCTTTCTCTCTCTCAAAAATAAATAAACATTAATTTTTTTTTAATTGTTAAACACACAAACAAACAGTATTCCTTCCCATTCCTGCCCAACCTCAGAACTGGGAGAGCAAGCAGAATGTTTATCTCAGCGAGCAGAGGACTCCCTTGGGCTCTGTGTGACTTGGGAGCACAGCCACATACAACTCTACCCTCTAACCCCAGTGTCTGCATAGCATGTCTATCTCTTTTTCCAGCTTTTTCTCATTTTTTTGTCATACTTGTTTGGTTTGTCTTACAGGGAATAACTAAATCATCTTGGGAAAAAAAAAGAAGACATTACTGTAGGGTGTTAAAACTCCAGTTTTATTTGCTTGTGGACCACGCTTGTGATATCATTAAGAATTTTAAGCTGAGAGCGTCTGGCTGGCTCTAGAGCGTGTGACTCTTGATCTTGGGGTCGTGAGTTCGACCCCCACGTTTGGGGTAGAGTTTACTTTTAAAAAATTAACTAAAAAAATAAGGTTTAAAAAGAAAAGAATTGCAAGCAGAATTCATTTGTGCTGGGTGGTCCTTTTGATAGGAAGTGAATTTCCGAGTCAGTCAGTTCTAAAGCAGTAATTTACTTGTAGATCCCAAAGTCAGAGGGCAATTCAATTCTTTTTAATATCAATGAAAGTATTCATTAGCCTAGAGTTAAAATCATCTAAAACCCTCTTCCAATAATATGATCAGACTGACCTAACATCCGGAGTGCTTAGGTTGAAAGAAAAAAATGGCATTATTCATTTTCCAAATACGGTACCTTGAATAATAAATTTAAAGAACTCATTCTTATTTTATTGTCTGTGTTGCTTCATAATTTTCCTTTATGTTCTCTCTTTATTTCTTTTTGGGAAGCTGGGGAAGGGGTGACTAATGAAAGCAAAGTCAGGAACTTATCTTAAACCACAACCACTTTTCCTGTATTCTAAACCCTCAAGAGGGGTTTCTAAAGAAAAAAAAAATTTTTTTTTAACCTTATCCAGCGGAATTTAGAGAGCTAGAAATAAAACGGCCTTAAAAGTTGTAACAGATATCTTTCTGGTTTATGACCCCACTCGCTAACATCTGCTGAGGGACATTTTCTGACCAAAGGGCCTGTCAGTATCAATAAGGAAAGACGCTTTCCTCATTGTTCTAGAATCTACGGTGTCCAGGGTTATTGAAATGGATATATACTGTAGCTCATACCAAACGATGGAGAGACAGTAAGGAGGGAAGGAAAAGGGGAGCATGAATTACAGTGTGGAGTTGCCCCTGGCCCTGTTTTGAACTCTCCCTGGCTTTTTGGAACTTAACCAAGGTCAAACGGGCAGTTGTAGCCGGCTCAAGGCCTCTGGTTCGCTGTATACAGTCAGGGATAGATTTTGAGGTTAAGGTTATGAAGTTTTGTGGTAACTTTAAACTGGAAAGTATTGCATTCACCTTTTCTATTCCCCAAAGAAAGAAGAAATGCCTAGCCGTGTAATGAAACTCCTTTCAATCTGACCATTGTGTTAGGAACAGATTTCACACTGAGCAAATCTTTGCAACCAGACTCAAATGTTTTCCATTAAGTCTGTGCACGGGTATAAATGTGCAAGTGCCTGCTGCAAAGTGTGCAATTCTCCAAGCAAAAGGCACACGACTTGGCGACTTGGATAGAGTATCGAAAACATACGCAGTTGAACACTTGTTTGCACTTTACTATTGCCATCACTTAGCGCCTAAACAACGAGAAAGCAAACTCCCTAAATTGTCTTGGGGGTGGGGGTGGGGGGGGCGAACCCCATCTAATTAGATACAACATGTGTGTCTCAAATTGTTGCAGCCTTAGTTCCTTGAATAAGAATTGTTCATATTTCAATGGCTACAACATATCTTGCCAGAGGCCTGCTCAGTTTAGCAGCTTTTCATGGAAAACAAGTGCTAGAAAGTGGAATCTAAAATGATACACGAAATGCTCAGCTATCAAAACAGGAGATTCTATTCAGAAAATGATTTGTACTAAAGTTGAAGATAACCACACTGACAGAACATTTTAATCTGCTCGTGGGGGTTCCTTCTCTTCCCCCTTGTCTCAGAGTAAATATTAAAAACAACCAGTTTTTGCAAAATACCTGCATCCTAGAGAGTGTTCAACCAAAATAAAGTCCCTGGTGTAACTATACTAATGCTAATGAGAATAGGAACCATGGCACTTATAAGATGCTCTTATCCCACACTTAAGAAAAGTTCATAGATGGTATCTTACGAACCCCCCATTTTTTTTTTTGAATAATGTTATCTCCACTTTATCATCGAGAAAAATCAAGGTATCCAAAGGTCACTTGCCAAGGTCATAAGCCTAGAGCTGCAACCAGAAAAGAGAGCCCTTCAAAACCCATGCACATTTATACCCGTGCCTCAGGCCTCTAGAGCACAAGCTCATCCAAGAGTACAGCTTATGTTCTCAGCTCAGAAATCAACTTTGGGTTTTGTTTTTGGTTTTGTTTTTATTTTTGGGAGAGAGCGCATGTGAGCAAGTGGGGTAGGGGCAGAGAGACAGAGGGGAGACAGAGGATCCAAAGCGGGCTCTGTACTAACAGCAGAGAGCTTGATGTGGGGGCTCGAACTCAACCATGAGATCATGACCTGAGCCAAAGTTGGATGCTCAACCCACAAGGACTGAGCCACCCAGCCAGGCGCCCCCAGAAAGCAACTCTGTATGCTCACATGCAAAGGGTAACTTTTGAAGAAAATGTCCTGATTGAGGTAACTGGCAAAATAAGAGGGAAAGAAAATACAGAAAAAAATGAAGGCTGATCTTTGATTCCTCAAACAAGTGACTTCTACAATTGTTGAAAAGGAGACCGTGTTGCAGTCTTATAAAGCTTTAGCATTGTTTAACGCAGCTTCTGTAACTCAAATACATACTTCTATACTGAAAGTTTCCCCTTTCTAATTTCAGAATGTAAAATTATATTGAAGTGGGGCCTGGGTGACTCAGTTGGTTAAATGTCCAACTCTGGATTTCAGCTCAGGTCATGATCTTACAGTTCATGAGTTCTAGCCCTGCATCAGGCTCTGTGCTGACAGCTCAGAGCCTGGGGCCTGCTTTAGATTCTGTGTCTCCCTCGCTCTCTGCCCCTCCCCCACTCACACTCTGGCTCTGTCTCTCAAAAATAAATAAATATCAAAAAATAACTCTAAACACCTTAAAAAAATAAAAAATAAAATAAAATTGTATTGAATAGTTTCACCCAATGATTCAAACTTACTACAGTGCCCTTCAGTATTTTAAAGTGATATTTCAAATTGATTTCATACAAAAATAAGTATACTGTTATTTTATTATATATTGATATAAAAAACATATACAGTAAAAATACATTTCTGCTACTCAATATATTCAGATTTTGGAGAGTTCACGTGCAATGTTGTAAGAATTATTTCAGTGTGTCTGGAATTCATCCAAAGAGCCACTCCTACTGGGTTTGGGGGGGTTTTTTCTTCAAATTTTCTTTAAATTTTTTTATTTGCCTACAGTACAAGTGATTAGAGTAAGTAAGAGGGGAAAAAAAGGTGATGTTTTCCTCCCCTGAGAGGATAACTAGTCTCTGGCAAAACTCCTCAATCTTTTTGTTTTGTTTTGTTTAAGGATTTTTTTTTTTTAATTTTTTTTTCAACGTTTTTATTTTATTTTTGGGACAGAGAGAGACAGAGCATGAACGGGGGAGGGGCAGAGAGAGAGGGAGACACAGAATCGGAAACAGGCTCCAGGCTCCGAGCCGTCAGCCCAGAGCCTGATGCGGGGCTCGAACTCACGGACCGCGAGATCGTGACCTGGCTGAAGTCGGACGCTTAACCGACTGCGCCACCCAGGCGCCCCAAGGATTTTATTTTTTTAAGTAATCTCTACACCCAACATGGGGCTTGAACTCACAAGGCTGAGATCAAGAGTCCCATGTTCCACCAACTGAGCGAGCCGGGCACCCTCCCCTCCCCATTCTTTTCAATCCCAATTCTAAACATCTTCAACTATCACCAACATACTATGCTCTGACTCCAGTTTAAGGTGATATTGACCTACAAGTATGTGCATTGTAATAGCTAGACTTTTGAGGCCTAACAATGTTCCAGGGCTCAAAGGCCTGGAACATTTGTTCTTGTTTTTTTAATTTATTATTATTATTTTAACGTTTTATTTTACGTTTTGAGAGACAGAGCACGAGCAAGGGAGGGGCAGAGAGAGAGGGAGACACAGAATCCAAAGCAGGCTGCCGGCTCCAGGCTCTGAGCTGTCAGCCCAGAGCCCGACGTGGAGCTGGAACCCATGAGGCAATCATGACCTGGGCCCAAGTGTGAGGCTTAACTGACTGAGCCACCCAGGTGCCCTTCAAAGGTGGTCATTTGTAATGGGAGAATCTCAGCTACACTGACATATGGTGGGGGAGCTTTTTTTTTAAAACCAGAATTGACCCCCCTCAATTCTCCTTTCAGAAGTAACATATATAGGGGCAAGCTCTGAGTGCAAGTTTTGATTACTTTTCAGCTTGTCTTAAATTTTAAAAACCTAAGAAAGCTGGAAAGTAGTCTACCAAAGAATGAGAGCCACAGGCTCCCCCAGTCCTTGAATTCTAAATCAGGCACAGATGATCCCCTTAGACCACTAGGACTCACTGCACCCCCACTGCTATGGGGAAGAGGGGGTCCAGCAAGGAGAGCTGCAGTCCCCACAACAGGATTTGTCAGGGATTATACTCATCATAGAAATTCTGATGCTTGTAGTTCCATAATTAAAGATGTATTCTTCTCCCAATAAAACGGAAACGCCCTGGTGAAAGGTCATGTCTTATCCGGCAGTCTAACAGCGTGGAGGTACTCGGGCGTTCGGTAAAACTCAAGACTTCCGGATCTCAACACTGCATCACTAAATCAGAATCCGGGGTACCTGGGGTCGACGAATCTGAATTTTAATGAAAAAAATTCTCATTTGATCCCTATACACAGCGTTATGTGAGAACGGGCTTAGGGCCGGCAGAGAAAGAGAAAGCAAGAACAGAAGACGTGGAGGTGGGGTTATGTGTGCAATCAAAGGTAAACACTCATAAAGCATGGCCCATTTGACAGTGTAAGCCAGTCTTGGAAGGCACAGGAGGCCAAAAAGGAAAATCAATGAGAAAAAAAGAAAGTGCACAAGTTTTATGGACCTGCCATGGGCCTCTGAAACGTTGTCTTGCATTGCATAGATCTCTGCCACCACATTCAGAAAGGAGTTCTGATGTTGCCCTCCCTAACTTTCCTTCCTTCTTCTCTGCAAAAAAAGCTTTATTGTGTCCATTTGGTTCATGGCTTGGGAGAGGGCTCCGAGCAGCAGCGGGGAGCGGCTCGGGCACAAGCCCTGACACCTGGTGAGCGCAGAGGATCCCCTCAAAGCCCCGCTGAGCTACGAAGGCCACTCGTGGCACCGGAGGGTGAGCTTTAGAAGCGCGGCTAGCAGGTCAGGCCTGGGCCGCCAGTCTGCGCAGGTGCGTCGGCGCGGGTGGGGGGGGGGGGCGCCATCTTCTTGATGAGCTTTAATCTGCCGACCCGGAAGTGGTTCTCCCGGAAGTCCCTGAGGCGAGGCGGGGCGGGGGTCCGCTTCAGGCGCTGCTCCGGGACCCTGGGGCTCCTGCTTGGGCGCCTTCTGCAGGCCCTGGGAAGGAGCGCAGACCCAAGCTGCTTTTGCGTCTTCCGGAGACGCCGGACGCCCTCGTGCTTCTCTTTGGCCACCTTGCCAAGAAGCGGCCACGGTGGAAGCAGAAGCTGCAAGAGAGGTGGGTGCAGGAGGCACGCGGGTTGGCCAGGCAGGGACAGGTGGCCCCCACGTGGGTGGAATGATTCTGAGGAATCTAGAAGCGCATGGTGAACGGGCAGTGAGAAGCTAAGCTGGAGACCAAGATGGTTCCCAGGGTTGCAACTGAAAAGGAGGTCGCAGGGTGGCCGGAGGCTGGAAGAAGGGGCCGCCCTGGGGCTGTTCCCACCAAACCCTGTTGAAGCCAGAGGTAGATCCGCTGACGGCCAGCCCACTGCCTCTTTCTTTCTTCCTTCCTTCCCTTCTCCCTTTCCTTCCCTTCCGGTTCCCCCCCTTCCCTCTCCCTTCCCTCCTTTCCCTGCCCTTATAAAAAGATTCCTTCCCCTAGTCGATGCACAGACCTATGTGAAGGAAGTAAGGGTTCTGTGGACAGGTTTCCCCCCACCCCAAACAAAATGCTGTATTTATGCATCTCATATCTTTTCCCACATTAGGTTCTTCAAGGATTTCTACAAAGATGGTATTTTTTCAGGTTCTTTTATTTTTTTTTTTTTTTTTTTTTCAACGTTTATTTATTTTTGGGACAGAGAGAGACAGAGCATGAACGGGGGAGGGGCAGAGAGAGAGGGAGACACAGAATTGGAAACAGGTTCCAGGCTCCGAGCCATCGGCCCAGAGCCTGACGCGGGGCTCGAACTCACGGACCGCGAGATCGTGACCTGGCTGAAGTCGGACGCTTAACCGACTGTGCCACCCAGGTGCCCCTATTTTTTTTTTTATAACACCTCACTTAAAATAGGCAAGACATTATTATAAACACAAATATCTTTTACTAACTCTGCCCAATATTAGAAGCTTTATAGGCTCCAAAGACTATCATGATTAACCTTCCTGGAATAAAACTTTAGGGATGTGCTTTGAACCCACAAAAGAAATTAAATGCACAGTTAAGACTGATTTTCATCATCAAGTTGCAACAGGGAATTGTCTTTAAAGCCATCTCCTGCTGCCTTCATTAGAGTCTCAATCTCTTGCTGCAAATTTATATTCCTTTGTGGGTTTAAAGCAGATATCGGATATCCTTTTAATCTATATTTATTAAGTGAGCTATCGACGAGTCTCATTCTGCCACAAATTCATGAACAATGTTCCCGTGGCCACTCTAGTGGGATTCTTAAGTGAATACAACATCTTCAGGGTAAGTGGTCATTTCTCATAGAGTAAATGGGCATATTTTTTCAATGCGCAAGTTAAAAACACGACAAGATACGCTTTGACCTGCCCCACAAGCCCAAATCAACTAATAAAAGTTAAGTATGCCAATGACAGAGCACCACAAGAGAAGTTTCCAGCTCCCCGGTCCTACGCCCACCATCTCCTTTTCCAGATAGCCTCTCCCAGTTCAGGACCTTCTGTATCTGAGCAAAGCTTCTGATTAGAAGAAACTTCCACCTGGGGAGAGGGAGGGCCCCTCTCGGGTCCATTCACTTCCCCTCTGTTCTGCATCACACGGGAACTGGCCTGTGCAGACTCCATTTCTCAGCTGGCTTCCAGCTGCATTCAGTCAATGGGAGACACTGGACGGAGATGGGGGCAGGAGAAAAGGAGAAGGCAGAGTATTTCTCCCCCTTGGCTCAGCTCTGTGTTTGGCAGCATTGCTGGCTGTGGTGACACCTCGTCCATGATTGCAGCCTCCCACAGGGCAGCTCCCCACTGGCTGAACCTAGCTGGAAGCCAGTTGGCAAGGGAGTCTGGGAAATGCCATTTGCACATCAGCCTCTAGTGCATGATCCAAGGCAGAACAGGGGAAGTGGGAGGACTGGATCTGAGAACAAACAGCCAAATGACCAGCACGGAGGGCTGAACTAAATTAAGACTCACCAGGGTCCACTCTCCCTCGGTAGGGCCGAGAATGACAGCCGACCCCATTGCGTCTATTCAGTACGTATGGAGCATTTACCAGGTGTTGGGAACCGAGCTAGGGGCTGAGAATGCGAAGATCAATAGCACGGGGTGGGGGTGGGGGGGCAGCTCTCACAGACTTGGTTCAAATCCTAGCTCTCCTCCCTTCTAGTTGGCCACTCCAAGCTAGCTTCTTCTCTATTGTGAAACGGGGAAGGTAACAGTATCTACTTCCTAGGATTGTTGTAAGGGTTACGTGAGCGGATTCCTTACAGTAGACATCCAGTGAGCGTTTGTTGGATAAGACTGTGCCTACTGAGACAACATTTAATAAGATGAAGTTGACGTCACTGATTACCTCCTCCGTGCCAGGCACACACGTGACTTTAATTTCTATGTCTGTCAAGGTTGGGTAGGCAAGCAGTTGTAACACGATGTGGTCAGAGCCGTAACAATGCCACCTACAAACTGTGAAGGGAACACAGTAGGGGCAGAACCTGTGGAGCCTGCACAGAGGAATATGGAGGGTTTCCTGGGGGGGGGGGGGGGTAGGGGGCAGGGCCTGGAGAGTGAGGAATCTTGGAATAGTAACAGCGATCACTAAGATCACTAAGATTGAGAACGCACCCAGGGCCAGGCCCTGAGCCACCAGCACTCATCAAGTCTTCCTCCTTGGAAAGCCTTAGCACCCTGGGAGGTTTGTACTCCTGTCAACCCCATCTTCTAGAGAAAGGCACTAAAGTTTAGAGTTGCTAAATAACGTGCCCAAGGTCACCAAGCTCGTGAGAGTTGGTTAGGGTCAGGATCCAAACCTGACGGGGCCCCGACTCCACAGCTGAAGCTTTGAGGAGCCGCGGGGGACTCTCCTGGATTTGGAGGATGTGTGCTTTCGTTAAGAATTAACCCACGCACAGCATCCACGGCCAGGGACAGATCTGGGCACTAACATCCAATGGTCTGTAGGTTCCTTGGGGGAGTTTTGCTGAGAGAGCCTGGTTCTGAAGTCCTGCATTCTTTGGGAAGTCCTGCCCCAGCTGGGAGGAGGAGTTGGGGACAAAGCCTCTGTCCTGGGATGGGGGGAGGTGGGCCAGCAAATAATTCACCCTCTAGAAATAAACCACGTGGCCTTGAAAGATGAGTTAACCCTTTCAAGACGCCAGGCTAACATTTGGTTTAATTATCTCTTCCAAGATACTAAATGGCATTCCGGTAGTTTCACAGAGTAAATTTATCTCTCAAATGGGAGACATTGACCAACCTATTTCAGGCGTTAATTCTCCTGTCTCACTCAGGCGGCTTTTCTTTAAAAGGCCAGTTGCAGCCAAGATCACTGCTTTCCTACTTAAAAGAAAGTGGGGAGAAGTCTTTAAAACCTCCAAAGATTGCTTTTAATTAAAAAGAATACTAATCCTTATTTTTCCCCGGTTCCTCCAACCTCCTGTGCTGCTGGGGGAAATGAGATATTTTGCAAATAAAAGTAGACTTTTTCCTCGACTTTCAGAGCTGTTCAATTATAAACACCGCCACCTGCAAAGTTGGAAATCAATTCAACTGCAATCTTCTTTAAAGCTTTTTCAGTGCAACCGCTAACCTGTCTAGATGTTTAACTTTCAGATTTCAAAACCTGTCAGTTAAAACTTGCTTACTGTTACTCCTTCTCTCTGAAGCTACAAGCCCGAGGAGAAATTATGTAGCAAATTGGAAACAAGGAACTAAGACTTGATAGGGAAACAAAGGACCGGCTGATGGGCCGGGGCACGAGAAACAGCAATCCTTGCTGGGAAAATGAAGAAGGATTAGAGGGCTCATCTACTGGCAGCCTGCTCTGAGGCTGCGCCTTCTCGGTTCTGAAACAAGCAGTCAGTTGATCTCTTCACAAGAACACCTGGTCTATTCCGAGAAGAAAAATTAGTCAAACCTGTTGTTGGCTGAGTTTACCAGTCAATTCTGTTAAATTGTGGCGTTGGTAGCAATGGGTAGACACGGCTCATTAAAAATACCCTTTGGGGAAATCCTAAGGCCATGGGATAGTCATTACAGAACTAAGTCTATTGGCTCGGAAAGAGTTAATTCAACTCCTAAAGGAAAGCAATTTACTTTCTATTCTCCTGGAGGATGAGCCAGCCTCTTACAGAGCTTAATACAATGAGCCTGGGGTTTTTTGTTTTTTTTGTGTTTTGTTTTTTGTTTTTTTACCCGCCCTCCCCTCTCCTCGGGCTGAAAGCCCCTGACAGCTGACAAGCCCAAGATGGGGTACCCTGGGAGGGTCACCTCTCGTTCCGCTGTGTAGGCCCTGCTAGGCCTGAGGCCGGCTGGGTAATGCTGAGTAAATCCCAGCATGCCAGGGACAAGCACAAGGACAAATCCCTTGACTTTGTGTGTCTGGATTCTAAGCACCTACCCGACTCTTTAACAGTGCAGCCAGATCAATCTATCAACAAAAGTGGCCAAGGGATACCTGATTTATATGCAACCTTAGCAGTGTATCACTGGGCACAAAGTGCCAGCATAAACCGTTCTGCACAGGCTGTGGGCCTGGCCGGGAAGAGAACAGAGGTCATCTCCTCCTGGATGACAAGTGTCCTCACTGCCAAAGAGAAGAGCGCCAGAGAGGACAGAGAAGTGTTAAATGATCAAGGCATTCCCTTGTGGATACTTTTTTATTTTTTAACAATTCATCATGAAAAATGCCAAACACAGATCAAAAATGACAGAATATTCTAATGACCCCCATGTACCGATCACCAAGCAGCCGCAACAAATAATAACTTACAGCCAATCTTACTCCCAACTGTACCCCCTTCCACTCCCCCTCCTGCCATGTTATCCTGAAGCAAAACGCCAGACTTCCCATCATTTGATTCATAAATATTTCAGTGTATCTCTCTAAAAGATAAGGGTTCTTTTTATTTTTAACAAAATACAAAACAATTGCTATCCCTACAAAAACGAACAAAAATACCCTTTTGACACATGTAACAACATGAATGAACCATGAGGACATTATGCTGAGCGAAATAAGCCAGTCACAAAAGGACAAACACTGTATGATTCCACTTATATGAGGTTCCTAGAGCACTAAATCCATAGAGACAAAAAGTGGGATGGTGGTTGCCAAGGGCTGGGGAAAGGAGAGAGTGGGGATTACTGTTTAATGGGTACAGTTTCAATTTTGCGAGACAAATGGAGTTGTGTGGTTGCATGATGGTGACAGTAACACAATGAGACTGTATTGAGTACGGCTGAACTGTATACTTACAAATGGTTAAGAAGGTAAATTTTGTCAGGTGTATATAGTTTGCAAATGGTACATTTTAAAGCCCTTCACAAACTATTCATGGAGTGTTTATTTCCAAGTGTCATAAATTTTGTTCAATTTGTTTGCCTGGATTAGAATCCACATAATGTTCATATACAGCCACTGGCTGTCAGGTGTTTTTCAATCTGTATGTACCCCTTCCATCTTGTTCTCCCCCCCCCCCCATTGCAATTTACCCACTGACCAAACGTTTCCAGTAAAGTTTTCCACAGTCCAGACTCTGCTCTTCACATCCTTGTAGAGTCCTCTGTTCACTGTCTTCTTGAAGATCAGAAGTTGGATCAAGAGAGCAGATGAGATTTTAAATCTGATGCTTGGGGCAAGACCAAGACCTCCCATGGGAGGGGCGTGGGAAGAATAAGCGGAAATACCAAAAAAGCATTTTGACCGAATCCTTCCCATCGAGGAACCTAGACTTGTTAAGGAGGCACAACCAACACACATGCAACACATAAGAATTAAGTGCAAAACTGTGCTGTGACTATGAGCACCATGTCCGTCCAAGTAGTGAGATCTTTTTTTTTTTTTAATTTTTTTTTAACGTTTATTTATTTTTGAGACAGAGAGAGACAGACCATGAACGGGGGAGGGTCAGAGAGAGAGGGAGACACAGAATCTGAAACAGGCTCCAGGCTCTGAGCCATCAGCACAGAGCCTGACGCGGGGCTTGAACTCATGAACCACGAGATCATGACCTGAGCCAAAGTCAGACACTTAACTGACTGAGCCACCCAGGCACCCCGAAGTGGTGAGATCTTCTAAAAAGGTTTTAGGTAGGGGAATATTCTTGAAATGGGTCTTGAAGGATTGATAGATTTTGGAAGAAAGATGGCATTCCAGGAAGTGAGAGTATACAAAGAAAAGCACAGAAGTTGCCATTAGGGGGTAAATGCAGAGGATGACTTAGGTTGGCATCGGTAAGGCATTATGGAGACATGAACCCCGAGCAGTGACATAAGCGTCGGGGGAAACCTACCGATCTCTAGAGATCGAGGCACATCACGTTACTTACGTTTTGGCACGTGCACTTTGGCAGATTCTAAAGGCCTGCAAATGTCATAGGTGTCTTAAGGACCTGATTTCCAATATCATTTAATAGAAGCATTGAGGCTTCACCTTATGGAAATCTTTTCCAACTGAGTTGAGCCTTTCTGAAAAGTCAACACGTGAAAAAGTTTCATGAAAAATATACTTAGAATTTGATAAAGGGTTGAGGATTAGCCTTAAAATACTCCATTGGAGAGGTAGATACAGATGACAAAAGGTTGCCAGAGTTGGTAATTGCTGAAGCTGAGTGATGGGTACATAGGGCTCTTATTGCTGTCCTCTACTGCTGTTATGTACATTTGAATAATAAAAAGTTATTTGTAAACCTATTACTGTTGGGGTCAAAGGTCATTCCCACATCCTATGCTGCCAGTGTTACAGAAAAAAAAGGATTCACTGGACCAGAAGATGCAGCACTTGTCTCTTCCGTTACTAAGCTATTTAACTCCAAGCCAATTACTTCACCTCTGTGGGCCTCAACTCCCTTCTCTGTCAAATGAGGGGAAAGAGGAAAGAACTAACATTTATTGACTGCCTATTAAGTGCAGCAATTGTGCCATGTTCTTTATACACATGATCTCCGTTATTGGGAGGGTGGACACAATGTTTTCCTTAGGCTCCAAAATTTCTTTCCCAACCCTGGAGTTCCAGGAATTATCCCTTTCGCTTTCATTTCGTTTTTTGATGAGCCCATGCCCCAGATACCTTGCTAGGCTGTGAAGACACACAGATAAAAGAGACAGCTCCTATCTTTAAGGAACTTACCATCTAAAAAGACCGACTGACAGCTCTCCAAATGGAGACTGTTAACTTCATGAAGTGTTAAAGAACAAAAACAGATTAGTAAGAAAGATTACACTACAAATAATGTCTAAAAAAAAAGATTTTATTTTTCAGCAATCTCTATGTCTAAAGTAGAGCTTGAACTCACAATCCCGAGGTCAAGCGTCGCATGCTCTACTGACGGAGCCAGCCAGGCGCCCCATCTCCAGAACTTTTTGATCATCCCACACCGAAGCTCAGTACCCATGAAACACTTAACGCTCCATCTTCCCTTCCCCAGCCCATGGCCCAAGCCATTCTACCTTCTGACTCTGAATTTTTCGTTTTTAATGTTTATTTTTGAGAGGGGGAGGCAAAGAGAGAGAGGGAGAGAGAGAATCCCAAGCAGGCTCCGTGCTGTCAGCACAGAGCCCAATGGGGGGCTCAAACCCACGAACCGCAAGATTACGGCCTGAGCTGAAACCGAGAGCCGGATGTTTAACCAACTGAGCCACCCAGGTACCCCACTGACTCTTTGAATTTGACTACCCTAAATACATCCTCAGCCAAGGAGAACCATACCGTATTTGTCCTTTTTGGGACCAGCTTCCTTACATGATGTCCTCAAGGTCCATCCATGTCGTAACCTGTCAGAATTTCCTTCCTTTTGAGGCTGAATAATCTTCCACTGTGTGTGTGTGTGTACCACACGTTATTCATCTATCAGTGGACACTTGGGTTGCTTCTACTTCCCGTCTATTGTGAGAAGTGCTGCAATGAACACGCGAGCCCAAGTGTCTCATCAAGACTGCTCTGTAGTATATGCTATGTTAAGTCTTGAGGAACAAAAAAGAATTAAGGCGAAAAGGAAAAGACAAGCATTCTAAGAACAGTGAGCAACTTACGCAAAGGCACAGAGAGTTCCAGCGACCGGTAGGGCTGGAGTGTAGGGAGGTAGTGGGCAGTGAGATAGATTGAAACTGTAGAAGGAGACAGGAGCTAGACCTCTAAGGACCTCACACACCATGGGGGCTAAAAGTGGACTCGAGAGAAAATCCCTCCCTTCAGCCCTCATTTTTTAAATGTTTTTGAGAGAGACAGAGACAGAGTGCGAGCAGGGGAGGGGCAGAGAGAGAGGGAGACACAGAATCTGAAGCCGGTGCCAGGCTCTGAGCTGATAGTACAGAGCCCAATGCAGGGCTCCAACCCACAAACCGTGAGACCATGACCTGAGCCAAACTGGGACAGTTAACCGACTGAGCCACCCAGGCGCCCTCTTCACTGCTATTCTTAAAGACTCCACTGTAATGTAGTTTTAAGCAAATATTCAAAAGCTATGTCTTCACAGAGAAGAGTTCAGGCCCCAGTGGAAATGAGCACTGGAGAATGCACACACATTGCAGTGACCCCCGTCTTATGCTCCCCCCATGGTTGTCCCCCTCACTCCACAGTAATGGACCATTTGGTGGACTATGGTCCATAGATAATAGGCCATTTAATAAAAATCTTTTGCTCAGAGTATCTTTTTTTTTTTTTAAGTTTATTTATTTTGAGAGAGAGACAGAGAATCCCAAGCAGACTCCACGTGGGCAAGGCAAAGCCCAATGCAGGGCTTAACGCCACAAACTGTTGACATCATGACCTGATCTGAGATCAGGAGTCAGATGCCCAACTGGCTGAACCACCTACGTGCCCCAGCAGAATATATTTTCTAATGAATCGCTTTTATCTGACTGACTTCTTTTCAGAATCAGCTAAACTGGAGCACAAATCCAATATGGATTCTGCTACCTTCCGGTCTCCAGCTTGCTTTCTTGGTAACACAGGATGAATCCCTTCAGCTGTGGCGAAAATGGTGCCAGGTAAACTTGGGGCCCAGTCAGATATGAGTGATTTTATGACAGCGTAACCCATAATCTATTCATCTCTATAGAGTCTTTTTTTTTTTTTTTTTTTTTAAAATAAACTCTGCACCCAATGCGGGGCTGGAACTCATGACCTGAGGTCAAGTTACATGTTCTGCCAACTAAGCCAGCCAGGCACCCCTCTATAAGAGTCTTTTTTTTTTTTTTAATGTTTATTTATTTTTGAGAGAGAGAGACAGAGCGTGAGCAGGGGAGGGGCAGAGAGAGAGGGACACACACAATCCGAAGCAGGCTCCAGGCCCTGAGCTGTCAGCACAGAGCCTGACACGGGGCTCAAACTCCCCAACTGTGAGATCGCGACCTGAGCCGAAGTCGGACACTCAACTGACTAAGCCACTCAGGTGCCCCTACAGAGGTGGAGTTTGAAGTGAGCTTAGGTGTTACAAAGCAACACAAAAAGTCATCAGTAGGAACTGGCCCACCAGTGAGTGATGTCCCCAAATACACTGGTGAAGGTAGAATGATCATAGTAAAGGTTGGCGTGGCCCTGATCTTTTAGGGACTGGTCGCTTCAGCAGACTTGAAGTCTGCTGTTGAGCTCTAGTTATCATGATGTCTTAAATGCAACTGTGAGGCATGTGGGTGATGAGAATTCATTTTCATTATCTTCAGTCTCAATGTTTGACAGGCACACTGTATTGCTTAGGATTTAAGTTCAGCTGCATATAACAGAGATCGAGCTCCCCTCCTCCAGTCCAAAATGGCTCAAAGAAGACAACAGTTTATCTCTCTCAGACATAAGTACAACTATAGGCAGTTAGGGATGGTGGGGTGGCCACGGTTGCCATTCTGCCACTCCCAGATGTTGCCCTGCTCACGTGGCCAAAGATGGCTCACGACCAAGTCCTTGTTGCAAGCCACAGGGTAGGGGAAGGTGAGGAGAGGCTGGCTTATCACCTCCCTGGAAGGACGCATTCCAGAAGAGATACTTCCAGTGGCCAGAATTAATCACAAGGCCATGAGAAATGGCGAAAGTTGCTGACAGTGTTGTCACTGTGACGGTGGAGTTCTCTGACGAGGAAGAAGGATAGAGCATCTACCGGGGGATGGATCCCTAGCAATCTTTGTCGCATATGTGTTACTATTCCTAAATTGGAAAAAAAAAAAAAAAAGGAAATGAAAAACTGATTCTCAAAGATGGAAAACTCTTCCATACTTACCTGGTCAATGCCCGCTCATCCCTCTTATCTCAACTTAAAAGTCACTTCCTCAGAGAAGCCTGCCTGGGGTTTTCCCCTCCCTTCCCTTCACCCCCGCCACCCCTATCTGATGAGGTCTCCCTGGGGTTCTGTGTCAACAGGACTGCTTTCAGGGTAATTCCCAGAACTGAAATCAATGATTCGCTGATATGACTGTGTGCATAAGACCTCCTGAATGCCCTCTAAGCTCTGTGAAGGCAAGGACTGAACCAGTCTTAGTCACATGGGCCCTTGTTAAGCACTGAAGGCAAATTTCTCAGACCAGTTCCAATGAACGGGAAAACAAGGTGTGTGCTCGAGGGCACATAACTAGTGCAGAACCGAGACCAAAGCTGGGTCTTCAGGCTCCTACTCTCTTATCACACCACACAGCTTTTACAGGTGGCAAAATACGGCCCAGGAGAACAAAATCACTCTGTTGACCTTGTACAGATGATTAGTGGCAGGATGAGGCCTGGAATCCAACATGCTAACTGCTTAGCCCAGTTCTGTTTCCACTATAATACATTCATGCTTTTGTTTCTAAACCCCAGGAGCTCCTTTTTCAGGAAAAGTCAAGGTGTTTACAGAAAGATTCATCGTCATAGACTTAAACGATTTGTTTAAAATGAAAACTTTGATTTTGATTAAAAAATCCGACTAATCGTGTAATGTGTGAACCTCAACAGAATTCTCGATCAGGAAAAAATAGAAGGTGTAAAAGACATTTTGGGAACAATCGGGAAAATTTAAATACGGGCTGTATTTAAATTTTTTTTTTAATGTTTCTTTAGTTTTTGAGAGACAGAGAGAGACAGAGGTGAGTGGAGGAGGGGAGAGAGAGACAGAGACAAAGAATCCGAAGCAGGCTCCAGGCTCTGAGCTGTCAGCACAGAGCCCGACGCGGAGCTGGAACTCACAGACCATGAGATCATGACCTGAGCCAAAGTCAGACGCTTAGCCGATTGAGCCACCCAGGCGCCCCTAAATATAGGCTGTATTTTAGATGATAATTATTAAATGGATGTAATAACGATATTGTGGTTAAGTAGAAGAATATTCCTTTACTTAGAATATGCAGGCTAAAGTATTAGGTGGGGCTGGTGGGAGAAGTGTTGTGTCTACAGGACACAGAGGGGATCTTACCTTTGAGTTCAGCTTGGCAGATAGTGTTGGTCTATGTATGGAGGAACTGCTTATCTGTTCCTCTTGGGAAAGAAGCAGTATTTTGATCATCACATAAAGTGCTGCCGACTGATGTTATTATTTTGATCAGCAGAGACTAAGGCATCTTCCCCAACATTGCTGATTGGATGAAAGAATTTACGTAATCCATTTGCTAACAAACTACAATACAGCTGCTTTTAAAAAATTCTCTGCACATCCTGGATTGACTCTGTCAGGGAGTACATTAGAAGAACATATGTTACAGAATATTCTGTTACTTTTAAAACATAATTGACCTCGCCGGAGAAGGCCATGTACTCTTGGCATCCAATCCTCCTACAATGTTTTCTTTGTCTCTAAGAATCATTTATGTTTAACACGTGCTGTTTCAAAGAATGGCAAGAATTCTTAAACAATCGAAGCTCTAATCTATGACTGTCCTCTGGAAACGGAAAACCAAACTAACATGTCTCCTGAGTATTTTGTTTCTTCTGCCTTCTCCCCAAACTTTAACCACCAGTTCTGCTATTTTGAAGTTACAGAACAGTATTTTTTAACACTGTTTTAACAACAACAAAATGTTTTAATTTCATAAAGATGATAAGAAGGCTCAGTGAAGATCTAACTATAATGGTCATTTAACACTAGACTAGACAACCAAGGAAAGTTCTATATTCTCTGTACATTGCTAGAGAGCACAAAAATAGATAGGCCGGACTTCCACATGGTTTATGTTTTCATATGTTCTGGAGCAAAGGTCTTTTCTTTTTTTAAGCTTATTTATTTATTTATTTGTAAGTAATCTCTATGCCCAACGTGGGACTCAAACTCATGACCCTGAGATCAAGAGTCAGTATGCTCTTTTAACTGGGCCAGCCAGGTGCCCCTGGAGCAAAGGTCTTGACCAAACCTCTTAAAACACCTTCTAGCATTCATATTCTACTAAAAAAATTCAGGCAGACAACAAAAGTGAGGTCAAATTATGTTTTTGTTTTGTGGTATTTCTGTATATATAAATGTCAGAGAAGTATCCAGATTAAAATATCAAAGTGGGAGAACCTAGGTAGTCTCCAAGCCTGAGAGTGGGGTGGGGAAGGGTGGGACTTTTCCCAGTAATGAATTTGGAAGCGAGTATGAATATGAGGAAACACGGCCCCTTGCCGTCCACTTCAATAACATGTTGTCAATGAAGTCTTAAACATGGGCTCAAGATATTGTCTTCTGTTTAATGAGGATCCATACACAAGATGTGAGCTTGAGGAATCTCAAATGTGCTCAGGGTAAGCAAGAGGGTGCTGATAGGATTTATCAGAATAGAAAGGACTGTCACTGCTACCTTGAGAAAAGCTTCCAGAACAGGACCAATACCCATAGGACTCATTAGTTTATGGTCACTAATGAAATATGAAACCATAAGACTAGCAATATTGAGGGAGTCTTCATAATTAATGTAAGGGAACATCCAGAGGAAAAAGTCATAAATCATTTTGGAATATTAGAAAGTCTAGTAAAAGAAATGGATTAGTTTTTGTCCTCATTTCAGGGAAAGTCGCTTCAGAAATGAAGGCAGAGCAAAGGCTATGAGCAAAGGAGGAAATGGAAAATACCAACAATTATAGACTGAATGTGTGTGTCCCTCCCCACATTCATATCTTAAAACCTAAACCTATTCCCCAGAAAGGGATGATTTTAGGAGGTGGAGCTGTTTGGAGGGTGAAGCCCACATGAACGGGGTTGGTGTCCCAGAGGGGGCACCTGGGTGGCTCAGTTCAGTTGAGCAACTTCCCTTGGGTCACGAGCCCCATCAGACTCCGTGTTGACAGCTCAGGGCCTGGAGCCTGCTTCAACTTCTGTGCCTCCCTCTCTTTCTGCCCCTCCCCAGTTTGTGCTCTGCCTCTCTCTCTCTTTCTCAAAGATAAATAAAAACATTAAAAAAAAAAAACAACAAACACCCCAGAGAGCCTCCTCACCCCTTCTACCATGTAAAGAGGACACAGTGACAAGAAACAAGAAGCAGGACCCTCTCAGACACAAATCTGCCGGTACCTTGACCTTGGACTTCCCGGCCTCCAGAACTGTGAGAAATACATTTCTACTGTTTATAAGCCACCCAGTCTATGGCATTCTGTGATAGCAGCCCAGACAAAGACACCAACTAATTTGGAAGCATCCTGCTTAGACATAGTCATATGCATTTTGCTGGGCTTATGACCTTGCACCTTTCTATTTTCACCCAAAGCACCCAAACTATATTAGTGTTTTGTTTTGTTTTAAATAAACTGTACCCCCAATATGCAGCTCAAACTCATGACCCCGAGATCAAAAGTTACTTGCTCTACCAACTAAAACCAGCCAAGTGCCCACCTTTTTTTTTCTTTTTAATATTTATTTTTGAGAGAGAGAAAGAGAGAGAGCAAGCAGGGAGGGACAGAGAGAGAGAGAGAGAGGGAGACACAGTATTTGAAGCAGGTTCCAGGCCCTGAGCTGTCAGCATAGAGCCCAACACAGGGCTTGAACCCACGAACCATGAGATCACGACCTGAGCCAAAGTTGGACACTTAACTGACTGAGCCACCCAGGCGCCTACTTTCTTTTTTATTAGTTTTCTAGAACTTCCATAGTGAACTACCACAAACTGCATGGCTTGAAACAATAGACATTTATTCTCTCACAGTTCCAGTCCAGAAGCTAGAAGTTTGAGACGGAGGTGTCCACGGGGCTGTTGCTCTCCTAGCCTCTGGCAGCCGCCCACATTCCTTGGTGTTCTCCAGTGCCATGATCTTAGTGTTTGTGTCCCCCCGCAAAGTCCATGTATGCTGAAATCCTCACCTCGAAGGTGATATTATTAGTAGGCGGGGTTTGGGGGAGGTCCTTAAATCATGAGAGTGGAACCCTCACGAATGGGATTTCTGCCTTATAAGAGAGGCTCCAGAGAGATCCCTGGCTCCTTCCACCACATGAGAATTCAGCGAGAAGTCTGTGAGCTGGGAAAGAGCCCTCAGCCAGACTGTGCTGGCACCCTCACCTCTAACTTCCAGCCTCCAGGACTAACAAATATATTTCTGTTATCTGTAAGCTGCCCAGTCCGTGATATTTTGTTACAGCAGCCCAAATGGACTCAGACATTTGACTTGCCTTAGTCATCACATGGCCATCTTCCCTCTGGGTGTATGTGTCTTCATGTGGTGTTCTGTGTATCTGTTTCTCTCTTTTTCTCTTCTTATATAGACACCAGACATATTGGATTTAGGGCCCACCCTATTCCAGTATGACCTCATCTTTTTTTGTTGTTGTTGTTATAAATCTTTGCTTTAAGTGTTTATTTATTTATCTTTGAGAGAAAGAGAGAGAACACAAGCAGGGGAGGGGTAGAGAGAGAGGGAGAGAGAGAGAATCCCAAGCAGGCTCCGTATTGTCAGGGCAGAACCCAACGTGGGGCTCAGTTCCATGAACCCTGAGAGCATGACCTGAGCCGAAATCAAGAGTCAGATGCTTAACTGACTGAGCCGCCCAGGCTCCTCCCGTATGACCTCATCTTAACGTACATCTGCAATGTATTAATGTAACCCTAACACTGATTCCAGAGAAGGTACATTCACAAGTACCAGGGGTTAGGACTTCAGCAGATCATTTGAGGGGATACAGTTCAACCCCAACACTCCACAGTCAACTGGATGTTTCCATATTTGTTGAGCATTTATATAACTGCTCCAGACCCTATAGGTTAAACAGAAAAATCTAGGCCAAGGGATAGGATCTTTTGCCCTCAGTAAGTTATTAGAAAAACAATTTGAAAGACCAGTAAATGGTATAAAAATTTACATCAGTGCTATTTATAAAGATTTAAAAAATGGGGAAGAAAACCCTAATTATCCAATTGAAAGGGTGTGTAAAGTAGGATAACCAGGTGAATCTGGTTTGTGCAGGACTCTCTGATAAAAGTCCCGTGTCCACGAACCCTCTCAGATGCAGGCAAATGGGAATGATTGGTTACCCTGTGGCAAAACACTGGAAGACTATGGAATCTTCATTTACAAATATATTCTGGGGCGCCTGGGTGGCTCAGTCGGTTAAGCGGCCGACCTTGGCTCAGGTCATTATCTTGCGGTCCATGAGTTCAAGCCCTGCGTCGGGCCCTGTGCTGACAGCTCAGAGCCTGGAGCCTGTTTCAGATTCTGCGTCTCCCTCTCTCTGACCCTCCCCCGTTCATGCTCTGTCTCTCTCTGTCTCAAAAATAAATGAACGTTAAAAAAAAAAAAAATTAAAAAAAAAATATATTCCTAAAGATTTTAAATGACATGGGATAGGGGCGCCTGGGTGGCGCAGTCGGTTAAGCGTCCGACTTCAGCCAGGTCACGATCTCGCGGTCTGTGAGTTCGAGCCCCGCGTCAGGCTCTGGGCTGACGGCTCAGAGCCTGGAGCCTGTTTCCGATTCTGTGTCTCCCTCTCTCTCTGCCCCTCCCCCGTTCATGCTCTGTCTCTCTCTGTCCCAAAAATAAATAAACGTTGAAAAAAAAAAATTAAATGACATGGGATATGTTTTAAATGTTAAGCAACAACAACAAAAAAGAATTCAAAATGCTAGAGCTGCACAAGTAAGCATGTGAATTAAAAGAAGGAAAAAAACCAGAACTGGTACAAAATAAGCCAGTTGTCTCTGTAGAGTGGGATTGTAAAAAGTTCTCTTTTGTGCTTCTTGAAACGTGATAGTGTACTTTTCAAATTTTCTGTTGATGAATATGTATTGCTTAATCAGGAAAAAAAATTAAGGTAAAAGCTAAAAAGTGTCTGCATGGATATTAGTCTAAATTCCTACTACTTTTACTCTCATGGAATAATTAAAATAACAGTCCTTAGCAAGTATTTATTTCATGCTGAACACTGCTATTTATTTTGTCATTGAGATTATACAGTAAAATGGCCTTGCAGATACTGCTTGTTATCACCACCTTTCAGATGAAGAAACTGAGACTCACTGATGTGAAGTAACTTCCGAGCTGGCAAGTGGAGGATTAGGAATCAGGACTGCAACACTGTTCTTTCCTCTGAGAGAACCTTGCTGTGCGATCGGTATCCGCAACAGCACGTTCGGGACGCTGCCCGATTTCGTCGCATGGGTTCAGGTAAGGTTCCCTCAAGCTGCTGACGTACGCAAACGAGAGAAGGTTTGCAGTGACGTGGGGTGAGTACACAGAAAATGCAGAGGGGAAGAAAAGGCAATTATTAACAGAGGAAGCAGATTTTGTGCAGAGAAGAAAAGTTGATCACATTATACCCTGTGGTTAAGGCATGATTTACATACTGCTAAAAATCACACTTAGTATTGATCCACACTAGATGATGGTTAAAAACCAGATTAGGAGAATAAGGGCAAGATGTGTGGGTCTGTCCTGGGGTAGGCCTGAGAGAGCTGTGGTCTCCCCCACCTATTGGGAAATCAACTGATAATATCTAAAACCAAGAACTCAAGAAGTAAACATAAAACTTACTACTTAAAATCAGGGAGACGAATGCTGAAATACTCAACTGAAAGTGCTCAAGTGTCTGGAGAACAAGAAATGGGCAGAGATGATCAGGGGTAGCTATTTTTAGTAACGACTCTTATAGAACTATTTCATTTTTTTAAAGTTTTTTTTTAATGTTTATTTAATTTTGACAGAGGGAGAGAGAGTCAGATCACCAGTGGGGGAGGGGCAGAGAGAGGGAGACACAGAATCCAAAGCAGGCTCCAGGCTCTGAGCTGTCAGCACAGAGCCTGACGCGGGGCTCAAACCCACGAACCATGAGATCATGACGCGAGGTGAAGTCAGATGCTTAACCAACTGAGCCAACCAAGTGCCCCACAGTCTTTAATTATTAAAGTCCTTTCACTAATAAGTATATACATGTGATTATTAATTTTTTTAATGTTTATTTATTTTTGAGAGAGAGACAGAGTGTGAGTGGGGGGAGGAGCAGAGAGAGAGGGAGACACAGAATCCAAAGCAGGCTCCGGGCTCCGAGCTGTCAACACAGAGCCCGACGCGGGGCTCGAACTCACAGACCATGAGATTGTGACCCGAGCTGAAGTCAGACGCTTACTGACTGAGCCACTCAGGTGCTCCTATATACTTGTGATTATTATTGGTTATTTCTTTTATTATTTTGTGAATTTCCTGCTTACATCCCTTGCCATTTTTTTCTTTCTGTTTGTTCTTATTGATATGTAAAGAGTCCTTTGTATGTTATTAATATTGACTTCATGTTTGTCACATAGTTTGCAAAAATTTTTCCAAATTTGCCTGAACCTTTGTAGCATATTTAGAAACATTTTCTTCATTCTAAAATTATTTTGGGGGCACCTGGGTGGCTCAGTCAGTTGAACATCTGACTTCAGCTCAGGTCATGATTTCACAGTTCATGAGTTCAAGCCCCACGTTGGGCTCTGTGCACACAGCTCAGAGCCTGGAACCTGCTTCGGATTCTGTGTCTCCCCCTCTCTCTGCCCCTCCCCAGCTCGTGCTCTCCCTTTTCTCTATCAAAAATAAATAAATATTAAAAAATTAAAAATAATAATAAAATTATTTTTCAATAATCCATAATTTATAGAACTTTTATATGTCATTTTTAAAGTTGTATTTTTGACCCATTTGAACTAATGTTGATGGTTAAAAGTAAGATAGTGATAACTCATCCATTTTGAATAGTTTCTGAGCGTTTTAAGCTAGGGAAAGGGGTCTTACTACCCTATATATGTAGCAAAAGCAAGCACTGTAATTTCTAGATTTGAACTTATTGTGTCTTCTCTGTTTTTACTTGAAATTATAAATATCTTACCTTTATTTTTAATTTTTGATTGCATTTCAATAGCAGTTATCTTAAAATATGAACAAAAATTTAATTACTTGAAGTTAAACTAAGATTTCAGTATTTCTTTAGCATTCAGACCATGTGGTTATTTTTTGTGTTCTTGCTACCGTCATTTTGAAGTCTCAGAATGGTAACTGTTTTCTAGAAATTGATAGCATGATGGGGTTTGAGAAGGGATTTTAGGTGCTTTTTTATCAGTAGTTAGGTAAGTTCATCTCTTACATTTTAGCTTCTGCTAGTTATCAGTAGAGTGGCGAGACAAGAAGGCGGATTTCATAATAGGATACTGCTGCTCTTAACCACAACTTTCCAAGAAATACTGGAAGAAATAATATACTCATAATAATAATCAAAAATAGTGAAACACTTTACTAATTTGTGATGTTCCTCATCTGGGTGTGTGCTCTGTAGGACTGAATCATGCTGTAAGTCATTTAGAAGTGGCCAGGAACTGGGGCGCCTGGGCGGCTCAGTCGGGCTCAGTCGGTTGAGCGTCCAACTTCAGCTCAGGTCGAGATCTCTGGGTCTGTGGGTTCGGGCCCCGCGTCAGGCTCTGTGCTGACAAATCGGGGCCTGGAGCCTGCTTCGGATTCTGTGTCTCCCTCTCTCTCTGCCCTTCCCCCTCTCACACTCTGTCTGTCTGGCTGTCTCTCTCTCTCTCACAAATAAATAAACATTAAAAAAGAAAAAAAATATATATAATAGAAGTGGCCAGGAACATAAGCATGATCCCCCTTCACAGACACATATTCCTTCATGAAAGGGAAACCTGATGAGGTGGTCTATAGGCTCAAGAAGGAAATTGCATTTTCTTAAGTAAGAGACAACCTAATAACTATAAAACAGGAGGGAAAGTTTTAGTCATGTGAATTAAATTTGGTAACAAAAAGGAAGTATTTTTAGACCTATCGTATGACAGAGTAGAGAAGGCACAATAACTTTCCTGGTTGTTCCATCAATAGGAAAGTGAAAGCATTTGGTTTAATTTACTAAACATTATAGAGTGTCTCTATCATGAGTGTCTCTATAATAGAGTGGCAGACACTGGGCCAGGCCTGGCGTCGTAGAAATGAATGTGGCTACCTCGAATGGACGCGCAGTCCTACGAAGGAGGGGTGGTTTGGGCAAGCTGGGGTTTGGAGAAGTCTTCTGGGAGGAGCTGATTCCTGAGTAAGAGTTTCTCAGGGGGAAGCTTGCGTGGGCAAAGTCACCGAGACATAAAATAGTGTGATGTTCACAGAGGCAATACAGGAGTTTATTAGTACAAGAGCAGCAAAAGAGAGGAGTGGACAGGTAGGAAATGAGTTTGGAAAGGCAGGCAGAACCTGAAGATGTGGATGCCATGTTTAGATTTTAATCTGTGTGTAGTGAGGAGGGGCTGTGGAGGATATGAGACAAGGGCCAAATGAGCAGCATTTTTTTTTACGTTTATTTATTTATTTTGAGGGAGAGAGAAAGCGGGAGAGGGGCAGAGAGAGAGGGGGAGAGAGAGAATCACAAGCAGGGTCCATGTTCAGCACAGAGCCCAACTCGGGGCTCGATCTCACAAATTGTGAGATCATGGCCTGAGCCAAAATCAGGAGTTGGACTCTCAACCGACTGAGCCACCCCGGTGCCCCAGAAGTTGATGATTCTATAAACAGAAGCATAGTAGTAATTGTTGGGTTTCATCACGTGATTGTTTTATTTTTTTATTTTTTTATTGTTTATTTATTTTTGAGAGAGAGAGACAGAGAGACAGAGCATGAGCGGGGGAGGGGCAGAGAGAGAGGGAGACACAAAATCTGAAGCAGGTTCCAGGCTCTGAGCCGTCAGTACAGAGCCCGACACAGGACTCAAACCCATGAGCCGTGAGATCATGACCTGAGCCGAAGTCGGATGTTTAACTGAGCCACCCAGGCGCCCTGATCACGTGATTGTTTTGAAGGGGATGAGAGTATGCCCCTCAAAATATGCAATGTCGGCAAAAGGTTTTGAGCTGAAATCAGTTAAGCAGTAGCAAACACAGAAAAAGCTCTTTGCCCTCTCTCTATCTGCCTAAAAGCAGGTGATAAATTTCCCTTTGTGAAGGTGCCCCCCTCCCTTTCCCATACGAGCAGGAGGGAAATGACCATCGTCCCTAGAGACAGAAAGTCAGTAGGGAGATGGGTCTGTACAAACTTTACTAAAATAACCCTTATCTTTGATTAGTTTCCCACACATACTTACCTTCCCACGAATTTACCACCCTAGGAGCCCAAACCCTTTTCTTTTGTCACATCACTTCTCCATAAATTTGTCACCCTTTGTTAAGATGCTATATAAGCCCCATATTCTTTTTTTAAACTTTTATCTATTTAAGCGAGCTGTACGCCCAATGTGGGACTCGAACACACGATCTCAAGATCAAGAGTCAGATGCTTTACCAACTGAGCCAGCCAGGTACCCCTATAACCTCCGTATTCTAACCACCCTCTGCGTTACCGCTGAGTCTTCCCACATGTATGTGTGTTACGTGCATAAACAAACTTATTCTTACGTTCATCTTGATTTTGAATTCACATGCTCTAAGTACTAGACCTAAGAAAGAAGAGCGAAAGGCTTTTTTTCCATCTTCCAGTTCCTACATTGAAGCCAGGCCCTCTACAGGGAAAAAAAAAATGGATATCTTAATAAAAGTGGAACCATGACAGGCACAGAGGAAGAAGTCCATGTGATGATAGAGGCAAACCTGGGAGTTATGCTACTGCAAGCCAAGAAACACCTGGGGCCACCAGAAGCTAGAAAAAAACCAGGAAGGACTCTTCTCTAGAGCCTTCAGAGGAAGTATGACCTTGCTGTCACCTTAATATTGGATGCCTAGCTTCCAGAACCGTGGGAGAATACATTTCTACGGTTTTCAGCCATCTAGTCTGTGGCACTTTGTCACCAAAGCCCTTGGGAAGTCATACCACCGCGATGCTATCCCTGTCTTTCTGAGGAAGACAATGAAGAGAGCGATGTCAGAATTCCAGAAGGAGAGGCCGATTCTCGAGATGTCTTGTCCCACCCTTGGCACCCTTTGATAAAGTAAAAAGCAGGTGTCATTACACTAGGGACTAGTTGACATCCTGAACTAAGCAGCTGCAAACAAATTGAAGCGACCAAACTCAAACTTTTTAAACACTCAATTTTTAAAAAGTGGAGCTGTGTGGCATCTGGCTGGCTCAGTCAGTAGAGCATGCGACTCTTGATCTCAGGGTTGCAGGTTTGAGGCCCCACCTTGGGTGTAGAGATGACTTAAAAATAAAATCTTAAAGAAAAAAAAAGTGGAGCTATAACATAACAAGAATAAGAATCCAGGCTTAGCATTAAATAAACTCTCAGCCCAAATGATTTATTTTTTTTTTTTTATCTTTATTTATTTTTGAGACAGAGAGAGACAGAGTGTGAGTGGGGGAGGAACAGAGAGAGGGAGATAAAGAATCCCAAGTAGGCTCCAGGCTTCAAGCTGTCAGCACAGAGCCCGATGCGGGGCTTGAACTCACAAACCGTGAGATCGTGACCTGAGCTGAAGTCGGACGCTTAAGCGACTGAGCCACCCAGGTCCCCCTCAGCCCAAGTGATTTTAAGCAAGATACGTAACCTCCCTAAATTTTAGGCTCCTTATTTATAAAACATGACCAAAATCCAGTTCACAGAATTGTTAAAGAATTAAATGAGATGATGTTGCCAAGCACTGCACTAATTATAATTCACTGGTTCAAATATTAGAAACCCAGTTAAAAGGGCACCTGGGTGGCTCAGTCGGTTGAGTGTCCGGCTTCAGCTCAGGTCACGATCTCACGGTTCATGAGTTCAAGCCCCACATCCGGCTCGCTGCTGTCAGCGCAGAGCCTGCTTCAGATTCTCTGTCCTCCTCTCTCTGCCCCTTCCCCACTCGCACTCCCTCTCTCTCAAAAATAAATAAACCTTAAAAAAAGGAAAGAAAGAAACCTAGTTGAAATTAGCTTTTTAAAAAAAGAGTTTATTGCCTCCTGTAAACTGGGAAGTCCATGGACTTTTCAGGCCCATCCTGAAAAGATGCAGGTGCTTCTCGTGATCAACAATTCTTGATCTTTCTCTCCTCTCTCTTCTTTTCTTGGCTATTCTTTACTCTGTGTATTGGTTTCTCTCTCACAATAAGCTTCTATCTTAAGAAAAATGTCCCCTGGGACACCTGGGCGGCTCAGTTGTGTGAGCGCCCAACTTCAGCTCGTGCCCAAGTTCAGCTCGGGTCATGTTCTCACAAGTCTCGGGACTTGTGACTACGAGCCCCACGTCAGGCTCTGTGCTGACGGCTCAGAGCCCAGAGCCTGCTTCAGATTCCGCGTCTCCCTCTCTCTCTGCCCCTCCCCCACTCACACAGCCTCTTTCTCTCTCAAAAATAAACATTAAAAAAAAAAAGAAAAATGTCCCCTAATACTGTCGGTCACTCTGGGTCCTAGCCATGCCACAGTCCTAGGAGAAAAAGAAAGCCCCTTCTCCCAGAGTCCACATATCATTCCCAGGGGAGAACGCCAATCGGACCTGTTTGAGTCATGTGCCTGCCTCCACTGCCAGAGTGAGGGGCAGGCCTGAGTGTTTGCTAGAGACGGGATGACAGCAGTAATCCGTGCGAGTGACCCGCACTCCAGGAGAGTTTTAAGTCGAGTTGGTTGGTGGTTTTATGTATGGGAAAATCATGCGTAGAAAAAACCTATGCACTTATGCCAACCTTTATGGGAGGTTTGTTTTGCTTCTTTACACCTTTCTGGATTTTCTAAATATTGCACAAAAGGATTTACTAATTTGGCAGTGAGGGGTTACAATGACAAAAACTAATCAGAAAAAGAAAATCTGTTGCTGATAAAACTGGGCAACCTAGGAAGTCCTCACCAGGGAGCCTAGGATGTGTCTCCATCTACCTGAAATGTATGAGAATATCTGGGCCACTTCCAGGTTAAGATGTGATTAATTGTAATATATCTGAGGCAAAGTTGTGATTGAATGGAAATGGGGAGAGTGAGGACCCCGTGGTAGAAAGGGCAAGGGGCTTTGCCCAGCTCCCACGGAAAGGAATTCTAGTAACACCTTTGTTGACCGAGGTAGCCTGATGCTTAAGGGAGAGTCCCAATTCCAATGGGTTGGATGTTACTGGATCTATCAAGAAAGGGTAGAAGGGGGTGGGTGATGCCACCTCTAAGGGGCCTGCTTGCTCTCCTCCCCTTTGCTCTCATTCCTTGCTCTCCAGAACTGAGCCAAGAGGCACCGTTTATTCTAGAGACGGATAACATTGTTCTCTGGCCAGGATAAATTCCAGCTGAAATCCACAAACTAGGATAAGGAAGGGAAAATCATTTCTCCCCTACCCTTCTAGGTTCTGTGACTGAGAACTCCCTACCCCCACCACAGTAAGAAACAGATAAGAAAGAAACACAGTAAGAAACAAGAGAAAAAGAAATTGAATACCATATAAACCTCACATATCCATGGGACGTACCCAGGAAAACTAAGTAAAACTCCCTAACATGGCCAAAGCCACCACCTTAAATATCATCTTCAGTTAAAGAAAAAAGAAAGATATTTAGGAACGGGGATTGGTTATGGAGATGTTAAAAATTCAACTGAATCCATTTGAAGATGTAATTGGCTTTCTTCAAGATTCATGAATCAGGCAGAATTCCGTCTCAGCAGATAGAAGGTTGCACCAAAGGAGCGGTACAAACGAGAAAACTTCTATAGGCAGGAGGAGGCAGGGCAAGGAAGTTATTCTAGCAAAGAGTGGATTGTTTCAATCGAAGTCACCATCCTTTGGGGGAAGACAGGGGTGTCTATCAGGCAGATTACCTCCCTAGTGCTGACCAGGTAATTCTAGATTGACTGGTAAAGGCCACATTCTTGGGAGAGGCTGAAACTGTAAGTAGGTTGGGTTTTTGTTTTTTGTGGGTTTTTTTTAAGCTTATTTATTTTGAGAGAGAGAGAGGGAGCACACCCACTAGCAGGGGAGAGGCAGAGAGAGAGAGAGGAAGAGACAGAATCCCAAGCAGCCTTCGGCTGTCAGCACACAGCTAGACGTGGGGCTCAAACTCGTGAACCATGAGATCATGACCTGAGCCAAAATCAAGAGTGGGACGCTTAACCAACTGAGCCACCCAGACACCCCATGCAAGTAGGTTAGGTATTAAGTCTTGGTTTCCTGATATGGGGGTTAGCACAAGGGACTCCATTTTCGACCTGTTGTTTCTCTTTTTAAACAATTCTCCCACTTCGATCAGTGTCTCTTCTTAACTGAGAGATGTGATCAAAATTTAAGACATTAGCGCCAGTCCCAGATACTGCTCTGAAGTCTCACTTGCTGATTTTGTGTGTGTGTGTGCTGATCTTCTGTGTGATATTCACAGGTCATGACATTTTTTGTGGAATCTGCGTAGTATTCACAAGTTGCAACTTTGGGCTCACTGTTTTTAAGTCGGTTATTCTCTCCATTCCCTTTTTGATATTCCAATTTTAGCAGCATCATTTGCTTGGTGGTTGGTTGCTGCAAACATACATTTAAAGCTTTGGAGGGACACCTGGGTGGCTCGGTCAGTTGAGCGTCCGACTTCAGCTCAGGTCATGATCCTGCGGTTTGTGGGTTCAAGCCCCACGGCAGGCTCTGTGCTGACAGCTTGGAGCCTGGGGCCTGCTTCGTGTTCTGTCTCTCCCTCATCTCCCTGCCCCTCCCCTACTCACATTCTGTCTCTCTTTCTTTCTCAAAAACAAATAAACATAAAAAAAATTATAAAGCTTTTGAGAGAGTACAGTGCAACAGGGGACTACTATGATTATTATTAGCAGGATAATTCCCAATGTTTGGAGTGCACTTCATGGCCCCCAACACTGAAACCAGTCAAAATCGATTAAGTCAAAGAAAGACTCTGTTGAAGGGGTCACCTTTTTAAGCCAAGTGGCCTGTTCAGTGATCTTAAGTAACTGAGATTCAGCTTCCCCAGAGTGCTAATCCAGGCTCAGCAAGTGGTCTTGGCTACAGCACAGACACCCCCTTGCTTAGCTAAAAGGTAATCGAGGGCGGGGCACCTGGCTGGCTCAGATGGTGGAGCGTGAGACTCTTGATCTTAGGGTTGAGTTCAAGCCTTACTATGTTGGGTGTAGAGATACTTAAAAATAACACCTTAAAAAAATGGGGCGCCTGGTGGCTCAGTCGGTTGAGCATGCAGCTTCAGCTCAGGTCATGATCTTGCGATTCACGAGTTTGAGCCCCGCATCAGGCTTGCTGCTGTCAGCATGGAGCCCACTTTGGATCCTCTCCCCCCACACACCCCACCCCTGCCCTGTCTCTGCCCCTCCACTGGCTCTCTCTCTCTCTCTCTCTCTCTCTCTCTCTGTCTCTCTCAAAAGTACATAAAGATTAAAAATAATAATAAGGGTTATGCCTGAGAACCTAAAAACTTTGCTAGGCAGCTATTGCTTTAGCAGCAAACTCTAAAACTACTGAAAGTGATACTTTCAATAGTTAAGGAGAGATCTCTAATTATAGACTCATTTACATTTACTCCTAACCAGGAAAGTAGGGCCCTGCCAAAGGAAGTGAATTCTGAATCACAAAAGCCTCCTGGTAGTTTCTTTGTAACCTGACAATATAAACTCAGGAGAGTCAGCCAACAAGGTGTAACAGTTAAGGCCACAGTTGGATAACCTAAGAGGCATCTTTAGTTATGCACCAGGCGTCTAGGAATCATAGGTCCAAGGAGGATGCTAACCAACCACCACAGACAAAAATAAATTCTCTCTGGACACAGACCACTTCTGCTGAGGTGGCACAGTTAATGGGCAGATGGGAGTTTTTGATGACAAATCCAGAAGTCTGAAAGGCCCCTTAGCAGTTGCCTGGATGATGAAGAGGATGGTGTTATCTTTCCAGGCCAGTGGCAGATTAAAGAACAGAAAGAAAAAAAGAACAGGTTTCATGTTTAAGGTAGGAATTCTCAACTCAGTGTCTTGGGTGGAAGTGGTCTACATCAATGTCAACTACTCCTCTTCCTTATCAGTTTGGTTCAGAGGTCTCCAGCGCCTGCGTGGGACCAGATGTCAGGCGGAGACTTCTTCAGCTGTGAGGTGTGTACCCAAGGTTCAAGTCCGTGCAGTTTAGCCGCAATCTGGGTAGTGAGCAGGACTTGGTAGAGTCCCCTCCAAAGAGATTCAAGGATAATCTTTGTTCTTAGTGGGGGGGGGGGGGGGGGGGGGGGGAGGGGGACAGAAAGCAAGAAAATCAGAAGACTGGAGAAAATCGCAAATATTAGTTTGGAGAGTCATAACCAGATATTTGAGGAAACTAGAATTTCAGATCTACTCCAGTTTACAGGTATATAAAAAAAACCTCAAAGTCAACAGGATTAGAATGTACTATCTGTAAAGGTACTAACAATTGCCTCCATTATTTTTTCCAAATATAATCACAGTAACACTCATTTGTTGGCATTAAACATGACCTGATTGTTTACATTAGTATATCATGAATAGTGATTGACCATGTAAGCTCTTTTTAAGATGACTTTGCTGGAAATTTTCATGAGGAATCCAAGCAGTTCTTTAAAACTGTCTGGTCGGGGCGCCTGGGTGGCGCAGTTGGTTAAGCGTCCGACTTCAGCCAGGTCACGATCTCGCGGTCCGGGAGTTCGAGCCCCGCGTCGGGCTCTGGGCTGATGGCTCAGAGCCTGGAGCCTGTTTCCGACTCTGTGTCTCCCTCTCTCTCTGCCCCTCCCCCGTTCATGCTCTGTCTCTCTCTGTCCCAAAAATAAATAAACGTTGAAAAAAAAAATTAAAAAAAACCTGTCTGGTCATATCTTAGTGTAAGGATATCTCTCTCAAATATGACATTCTAGTCCAAGTCTTGGTGAGATAGCCAGTGTTTCCAATTGTGTCCTGTGACAGAGAGAACAACCTCTTATTGAACTTGTACAAATAACTAACCATATTGTCATAAAAAGAATACTGCAGAGATTCTGAATTCTGGGAGTGCCTGGGTGGCTCTATCAGCTAAGCATCTGACTTTGGCTCAGGTCATGATCTTGCGGTTCATGAGTTCGAGCCCCACGTCGGCTGTGCTGACAGCTCAGAGCCTGGAGCCCGCTTTGGATTCTGTGTCTCCCTCTCCCTCCCCTCCCCTGCTCGTGCTTTGTCTCTGCCTGTCAAAAATAAATAAGCATTTCAAAAAAATTTTTTTTAAATAAAAAAAAAAGAGTTTCTGAATTCTGGAGGAAGCAGGTAGGGAGAAAAAGTAAATATTTCATCTTTGTTTACAAAGATATACTTTACCAAATTTCTGTAAGTCATACATAGCTTAAGAGAAAAGATGTCCTTAAACCTGGGAAAATAAAACATTGAGGAAACAAGTCATAAAAATTACAATCAGCCTCCTCAGTTCATTCAGACCCATGTAATTAATACTTGCTCTGCTTGAATCCATTTCTTGCCATTAGTTCTGGAAATTTTTACCTAGTTAAGAGTTATGATCTGAGAGTTATCAGAAGCCTGTACTTGCCAAAGTTGTTTCCATGAATCCCCTAAAGATGAAGCACTTTTGCAGGAACACTTTTGCAAAAAGCATCTCAGTAAAATAATAACTGTAAATGATGTCCCCAAATAAACACACACACACACACACACACACACACACACACACACAAACCCAAAACAAAAAAAACCTTGGAATTGTCCATGGTTAAAGATCTGAGGAGAGTTCACTATAAAACAGCAGAACACTTACATTCCTATACAAATTCAACAAAAGACGACTTAGTGTTCTTACTTGGCAATGCTTCCCATCTAATTTAACATATCAAATAAGCCTGAAATTATTTTATTTATTTATTTAAAAAAATTTTAATGTTTATTTTTGAGAGAGAGAGAGAGATAGAGCACAAGTGGAGGAGGGGCAGAGAGAGAGGGAGACACAGAATCTGAAGCAGGCTCCAGGCTCTGAGATGTCAGCACAGATCCCGATGCAGGGCTAGAACTCACAAACTGTAAAATCACAACCTGAGCCAAAGCCAGAGGCTCAATCGACTGAGCCACCCAAGTCCCCCAAATAAGCCTGAAGTTAGTATCTTCTCTTTTTATAAAGGAGAACAAATCTTTTCAGATGTTCCAGGGACCCTTTGGAAAATCCCAATGGTAGTTCAAGGTCAAAAAGACTTCATTTAGAATTTGATTTTGGGGGGCACCTGGCTGGCTCATTTGGAAAAGTATATGACTCTTGATCTTGGGGTTGTGGGTCCAAGCCCCACACTGGGTGTAGAGATTACTTAAAAAAAAAAATTAAAAAATTAAAAACACTAAAAAAAACCTTAAAAATTTGATTTGGGGAAGTTTTTCAAGAATATCAGAAGACTTAAACACTTGATTAATAGGGCCACAGATTATTATAAAACAATACCTAATTATTTATTTGACCAAAATGGCAATAAAATATTTCAAAGGCAATTATGGAAGGTTACATAGTTGTGGACACAACTTAGCTGCTAATATTGAGAAGACTCAGTTCTCTTAAGTAATCAAAGACCTGATGATAAAAATAACAAAAAGCTCAGGAAATATTTCAATAAAACATAAGGTCTTTGTCCTCTAGACAGATTGCCTTAAAGGTAAATAAAAGGCTTTCGTAATATTTTATCAAGAGCAGATCAATAGTCCAAGACACCTTGTCCTAACAGAAAAACAAAATCTAATTTTGAATCAGTTTACTTTTTATATCAATACCATTTTTTATTCAGATAAATTCATTTTAATCTCAGCCATCCTGACTACACATAAAATTCCTTGCTCAGGAGATTCCTCTTTCATAAACTGTACAGCTTTTTTTTTTTTTTTTTTTCCTTACACATCAGATTTGGTCCTATGTTTTTCCTCTTTCCCATTCTTGTTTTAGGACAAAATTGCTTTCTTCTCCCTCAACAAAATGCACCTCCATTCCTCATGACTTTCTTTTACCAAAAACACACATCCTACATTCTTTGCGTACAGAGTTGTTTCCCTTATTATTTCTAGTAGCCTTAAACAATTGTGAATGAGCTGTTACTGACAAATTAATGAGTATGTTTCACAATTCCTGAAAGTATATTTTTCTCATAGTAAATTTTCCACTGTGGCACAAAACATGTTTAACAATAGACCCAAATGACTTTAGTTCCTCTGTAAAGGAAGCCAAAAATAAATAAACCTATTGTCACTAATGTTTCAATATTTTGTCTTACTTGAGAAATACCTAGATATTAAATAACTATCCATCATTTAACTTAACATAGCAAAACCTTAAGATTTCAGGTCACTAAAATGATGGGAAAACTAAAAAGTTTACCTAAACATTTTTATCCCGCTTAAATTTATTTCATTCACTTGTTCTCAACAATTATGCTTAGATTATTTATGAAAATTTCATCATACCAAACTTTCTTGGCTGACAAATTTTGAAACAGGGACAACATGCAATTATTTGACTAGTAAAGCAAGGGAGAATAAACACTGTACATCTGCATCACTTTTAACACTAACAATTCTGAAGACTTAGCCAATTTAATTAATCCAAATTTAAACTACTTTTATTTAACAAAGATTATGTCAGATCACATGAGCTTGAAAAATATCTGGGTTAGTTTCTCTTATATTTCTGAGTATTTTAGGAATATTTAATTCATATAAGAATTTAGCTTTCCAAAGGCCACTTAAATAGTGCTGTTTACAAATTAATTTAAATAATACCATCCATAGGCAGAAAATTATCCTACATCTACAACATACGTACATAGACACACACGAACATACATGCAGACACAGAGACCGTATACCTTCTATTTCAAAATCTAAGCCATGAATCAGGTACATTAAAGACAAAACTCACTAGTTATAAAATGAAAGTTGGGTCCAACCTGTATTTCTGGCAGATGTAATAAGTTAAGGCTACATGATTGGATGGCCAAAGTTTTTTACCAATATTTGTGGGGAACACACTTAAGGATTTTCCATTCTCCTAAGCTTCAAATTACTTTTTCCCCTTTTGTTTTTCTCCTGATAAGAATTAACCTCTCTGAAGTTTGCACTTCAAGGAGATAGCCCAGATGAGAAGAGAGGGTTGCTGGAGAAGACCAGGTAGAACATTTACATCTCAAAGCCATGGGGAAAGAATGCACTGATCCTTCAAGAAGGATGTTTATTTCCTAAGGCCAGAATTTCTATCATACCTACAAGCCTTTGGACATGAATAGAGGAGGTTAATTGTTAAAAAAGGATAGGTGGGCTTTGAATTGTTTCCAGAGCTGCATTTCTGGTCTTGCAAATACTTGTACGATCAAGATAGGTGCTTCTAATTCCTTCAAGCATTGGGTTGCAACTTAAAATAACATCATAGGTTGATCTACCCATCCAATCTTCTTACCTTCAGTTTGCTTTGTGTATCAGGGAGATTTTCAGCAAAGATGGGAATCAAAAGATTTCTGTGTTCTGGATTTAGAGCTGCTTTGTCTTTGGGATGTTTTTGTATGTCTTACGTTTAGAATGTCTCTGAAATGTGGAATCCTTCCACAAAAGCTTTAGAGGGCCTATCTTTCCCTCTGGGTACATAGTTTTGTTTTAGCGTAGGGGAGAACACAGAGCTTGTCAGTTTGCAGGCAGTACTGAACAATCCTCTCGGATGTAAGAGGGCTGGGTCTCCAAAGAGAGTGTAAAGGATACTACCTTCCCACAATCCAGAGTTACTCCCAAAAATAGTTATAAGAAAGAACTGACAAGCTAGAGGACAGTCTCTGTCCCAGGCAGGCAGAAAGCCAAAACAAGGTCTTTTTTAAGTTTTATTTATTGATTTTGAGAGAGAGAGAACAAGTGGGGGAGGAACAGAGAGAGAGGGGGAGAGAGAGAGAATCCCAAGCAGGCTCCACACTGTCAGTGCAGAGCCCAATGCAAGGCTCAGACTCACAAACCACTAGATAATGACCTGACCTGAAATCAAGGGTCAGACGCTTAACCAACTGAGCTACCCAGACACCCCCCCAAAACAAGTTCTTAGAACCCAAAATGAGAAAAGGAGGAAGGCAATTACTATACCTGACAGAGAAAGGATCTATGGGTCTGGATTTGGAAAGGAAGGGACAATGTGAAAAAAAATTTTTTTTAAGTAAGCTCCACACCCAACGTGGGGCTTGAACTCATGACCCTGAGATCAAGAGTTACATGCTCTACCGCCAGCCAGGTGCCCCAAGAATGTGAAATTTTATTTATTTATTTATTTATTTATTTATTCATTTATTTATTTTTAATTTTTTTTTTTACGTTTATTTATTTTTGAGACAGAGACAGAGCATGAATGGGGGAGGGTCAGAGAGAGAGGGAGACACAGAATCTGAAACAGGCTCCGGGCTCTGAGCACAGAGCCCGATGCGGGGCTCGAACTCACGGACTGCGAGATCATGACCTGAGCTGGTCGGACACCCAACCAACTGAGCCACCCAGGCGCCCCAAGAATGTGAAATTTTAATTTCTTCTCTCAACTGGGCACTATAGACAGAGATCTGGGAAAGCTGACGCTGGTAAGAATTCTCGTTCTTCACTGGTTTCTGCCAGTGTTCCCAGAATCCCCCCTATAGCCTCTGATATCTACCAGAATTTGCTGAGATTATTCATTAATTTTAATTTTTGTTTCCCTTGGCTGTTTAAGGCAACAGTGTAGCAGTTTACCAGAAAATCCCTCAGAGTCTCAACTCCAGCAGGGGCCTACACAGGAGCTCTTCCTTGGGGGAGATAAAAAGGCATTCAATATTGATGAAGAATTTGCATAGAGTCCTAGAGAACAATCTCTTTTCCAGTGTCCCACCTGACTACAAATTGAGACATCAATTCCAGGGATGGAGTTTTGATGATGGACCCCTAGGAGGATACAATGGAGGAGGCCTGGGTGTTTATTCTAGTTAGCTTTTGTGTTTTTAACTTTTGCCGTTTTTGCAGATACTTATAGCTTCTAGGACCATAGCCTTTGGACATAAGATAGGCAGGTGTGCTGAAGGTGGTGCCCTTCACTCTTTCGAGCTTATGTGTTCCGTTTTATTTTAGCTAAGACTTTGGGTATCTTGGAGCCAAACTAATACCTAATGGGGATATGCCATCGGGTTGGAGATTGTGTGGTGTTTTACAGTGTACCTCATTGCTTTGCACATTTTCCTGCAGTTAGAAGGTGACCTAGTGTCAATCTAACCCCTTCTGTGACCAACTTATCCTAACACAAGAGTGTCAAGTGCTCTAATACCATTTAAGTGCTCCACTCATGCCCACCAATTTTTGCAACTCTTTGACTTCTAAAATTCCCATTCACAATAGCCTTCATCTATACAAAACAAGACAAACAAGCATGTGCACCTTAACTCACCAGAGGTAGCCAAGAGATACTACTGCGGCCTGGCCAAGAGAAGGCCTTCTGCACACCACTGACAATTGTCAACATGGACCCTGAGACAGGGGAAAAGATTGAACCAGCAGACTCCAAAGAATAGGGACTCTGCAGACAGATTCCAAACAAATGGGGAATTGAAGCCTAAACCCACCAGCAACTCCCAACATGGAGTCTGAAGACAAAACCAAGGGTCGGGGATTTTTGCTCAAATGGGAGAACTGTAGACTGAGCCAAGGCCTAGGGGTCCGCATTCCACGTGGAACCCTCTGACCACCTGCTAGCTCCAGCTGACCTGCCCTGGACTGGAAAGCCAATTCGACTGGGAGCTTGACACATAGAGAGTGGAGCTCAGAACTAAGAGGAACTTACCCAGGGCCTTCAGAAGTGGTGAAAAAGACAGAGCTCAGAGGGCCCACTGGTACCACACCTGTGTTTCTCATTGCCCCTGAGCTGGCAAAAGCCTCCTTCAGTCCCACCAGAGCCACCAAATCTGCTAAAAAACAAAAATCCAACGGAGTAAAAGATCTAACTGGCTTTCATTTAATGAATTGGACACAAATTGGGCAACTTCCCATCTTAGCAGAAAGGAGCTCTGAGAAGCTGTACAAAATGGGAGACTTTCCCTGACTTATGATGGTTCGACGTGGGAGTTTTTTTTCCTTTACAGTGGTATGAAAACTATACTCATTCTGTAGGAACCATACTCCGAGTTTTCAATTTGGATCTCTTCCCGGGTTAGTGATATATGAAAGGATACTCTTCTCCTGTGACTTGCAACAGTACCGGCAACCCTCAGCCCTGACCAGCCACGTAATCATGAGGAGGCCATCCTGCACCCATGCAACCATTCTGTTTTCCACTTTCAGTACAGCATCCCATAAGTTACAGTAGAGGGACACCTGGGTGCCTCAGTCAGTTAAGCATAGGACTTCAGTTCAGATCATGATCTCACGGGCTTGTGAGTTGGAGCCCCATGTCGGGCTCTGTGCTGGCAGCTCGGAGCCTGGAGCCTGCTTCGGATTCTGTGTCTCCCTCTCTCTCTGCCCACCCCCCACTCGTGCTTTGTCTCTCCCTCTCTCTCAAAAATAAATAAACATTGAAAAAAAATTTTTTAAGAAAAGAAATTACATTCCATATTCAACATTTTATTATGAAGGAAGCCTTATGTTAGATGATTTTGCCCAACGTAGGCTAATGTAAGTGTTTGGAGCACATTTAAGGTAGGCTAGGCTGAACCATGATGTTTATTAGTTTAGGTGTAGCAAATGCATTTTTTAAATTATGATTTTTTTCAACTTATGATAGGTTGATCTGGATGTAAGTCCATCTCCGGCGAGGAAGATCTATACAGGCAGAAGGAGGGAGGACAAAGACATTATTACAGCAGAGTGGATTGTTGCAAACAAGGTCACCGTCCTTTGGGGGAAGGAAGGAGTCCAACCGGCAGATTACCTCTCTGGTGCTGACCTGGTAACTCCAGATTGACCGGTTGAAAGGCACATTCCCAGGAAAGGCTGAAACTGCAGTTAGGATAGGTATCAAGTCTTTGTTTGCTGATGTGAGGTGTAGCACAAGTGACTCCATTTTGAGTCTGTTGTTTCTTTTTTAACAGGTTAGCAGGAAGCGGACAGTAAGGTTGTTCTACAGGTGTAAGTGTGGCCCCTTCTCCATTGATGAGAGTTTCTTGTAATTTATTGCCATCCTTCTCTTCCTGGCACAGACAGAGGGAGACCCTACGAATGGAGATTTCCTTTATAAACGTCAGTTTCTCTTACCAGAGGGTAAATTCGACTTTAGGGCTTCTCCTGTGTCTGCTTTTTCTCAAAACTAATCAGCTCAAAATAATCCTTATGCCAAAGAAGCATATTCTGGGGTGGCATATTCTGCTGCCTTTCACTGGCATTTTCATTTTTGTATATCCAAGAAAGTAGGTGGGGGGGGGGGACCCCGGGGCTTACAGTGCACAGGGTGGGGGAGTGGGATGAGATGAGGGCAAAGTAGTTAGGCAGTGATTGGCTGGCAGAGTGTGGATGATTCCCAGGGAGAGGGAAAGCCAGTACCTGAGCTTGGGTTCCCTGAGAAAGCAGAGCCTGGAATAAAAACCTATGTGCAGGCAGTTTATTTGGAGTGACCCCAGGAAAGAGGAGAGAGCCAGAGCTCAAGACAGGGGAGAAGGAAAAAGCCAGGTGGAAGGTTGCCCCCTTACAACAGAAGCAAGCAGAACTTCTTCCTCCATTTCCTAGGAATCACAAAGCAAGCCTCTGAGAATTCTCATCCTGATGAACTAGAGCTGGGACCCTTTAATCCTTTGCCTCAGGCTTTGTAGTATCCGCAAAGGCAAAGGCGGAGGACTCCCCAGGCAGGAAGCAGGGAGCCCTCCGGAACAGGTGTGCCCAGCGGGTGGCCACTGTGTGATGAATCCACTGGAAGCCCACCTGGGGCTGGCCACCCCAGCCAGCCCCAGCTGAACTCCCAAGAGTCTAGAGGTGAGGATGTATCTCCTACAGAGAGTCTTGGGCAGAGGAACGAGGGCGCCCAGTTGTTTCTAATAAGATCATTCTGGCTGCGGCTTGGAGACTAGCCTTGAGGACAACAAGGGTGGAAATGGAGACCAGCCCGAGAAGGTCTTGGGGTGGTCCTGGTGAGAAGTGAGGATATCCTTAAAAGCTGACTTCCCAACACAGCCTGTTGACAAGCTTCCTCCGGTAAAGTAGAACAAAACGCTGGCAGTGTCTTAGAAGGACAAACGCAAGGTAGAATTGTTGAGAATTTGAAGTTTGGTTTAGGGCCGGTTTTTTAGGTATGGAGTCTCAATTAGAATCAGGGAAAAATCATGATATCACAGCTTAGGATTGTTGAAACTAGCAAGAGGAGAGTTTCATTTTTAAAGATTTTATTTTGGGGGCACCTGGGTGGCTTAGACGGTTAAGCTCCGGTCACAATCTCATAGTTAGTGAGTTCAAGCCCTGCATTGGGCTCTCTGCCGTCAGCACAGAACCCGCTTCAGATCTTCTGGCCCCTCTCTCTCTGTCCCTCCCCTGCTGGTTCTCTCTCTCAAAATAAATAAATAAACTTAAAAAAAAAAAAAAAAAAAGATTTTACTTTGATGTAGTCTCTACACCCAACATGGGGCTTGAACTTACAACCCTGAGATCAAGAGTTGCATGTTTTACTGATTAAGTCAGCCCCACAAGGGGAGAATTTTAAGGCAAGGGGTTCAAAGAATTTTGAGGCATAAAATGTCTGTCGATACTTTATATTGTTAATTGAATGGATCTTTCTAGAAGTTCCTGTAAGGAACAATCAAGCTATTTGCCTGGGCGAGTGTCTTTTGAAAGAGTAAAGTCACATTCATGTGGACATCTCTGGGAGTCAGGTCCTTAGGACATTTCTGAGTGAGGGTAAATGTTTTTCCTTCTCGGTGCCTTGCTCCAAAGAGGTAGCCCTGAGGATAGAGAGAAGTGAATGGATTCTGAACATATTTCAGAGGCAGGAAAAACAGGGCTTCCTGTTGTACCCGATGTGTGAGACACACAGAAGAATCAACAACACCTAGAAATCTCACTAAGACAAGTTTGGGCTAGAGGCATAAATTTGGATACCATTAGGACACAAGTATTATTTAAAGCTAATGGAATGCATGAAGTTGCCTACTGAGAGCTTCATTCTCCCAGTGTCTGTGTATCATTAGAAAGATAAAAGAAAAGGGTCCAATAACTAAATCTGGGGTGTTCCTAATATTCAGAGGCCAGGTAGTGTGTCAAGTCAGAATGTATTTAATGGTAAACAACAGAAAATACTGGTAGGGTGTCTGAAACAGACAGGGGTGTGTTCTCACGGAACATGAAGTCTGGAGCTGAGCCACCCAGCGATGGTGCAGCTGAGCAGTTATCCTTGTGGGGACCCAAGTTCTTCTATCTTCCCCGTCTGCCATCTTTGCGTGTAGGTCTCTATCCTCGAGCTTGGCCTCAGGGTCACAAGACAGTAATTGCACCTTTAGACAAACAACCACAATTCAGGTAGAAAGGAGGAGTGACAGGGGGCAAATTAGCTCCTTTTTCTCCAGGAATAAAGGCTATCCCAGAAGCCTTTGCTCAGCTGACTTCTTTGCTGGCTAGAACTATAACACACATCCACCTCTAACACCAAGTGAGTCCAGAAGAGGAAGTATTTTTAGCCGGGGACTTGGCTGCCCTGACTGACACTGGGGGGTTTATTTGTAAGGAAGAAGAAAGGAATGGCTGTCACATCAGCAGCGGGTAGTATGTGCCACCAGCAGATAAGAAGGACCCTCGAAGTAGACCAAGGGTGACAAAGGATGAAGAAGGAAAACAAGGAGAGGGTGTGGTGTCCCAACAGCCAAAGGAAGAGAGTCTTTCGAGAAGGAGGGAGAGATCGACTGGGTCAAATATTCCTGAAAAGCCTGACAAAGATGAGGTAGGGGGGCAGGTCCAGTGGACCTCCAGGCGACGTGGAGGTCACCGGGGACAATGACAAGAGCAGGTTCTGTGACCAGATGGGCATGGAAGTCCAGGGGAAGTATGCTAAGGAGAGGACGGGATGTGAGGTAAGGGCTTTTAGAAGTTTGACCTTGCAAGGGGTAGTTGGGGGAGGAGAAAAAGGAGGAAAAAGGGAAGGATGGAAAATACTGTCGGAGCTAAAATACGCTCAGTCAGTTGAGCGTCCGACTTCGACTTGGGCCATGATCTCATGGTTTTGTGGGTTCGAGACCCGCGTCAGGCTCTGCACTGACAGCTCAGAGCCCGGAGCCTGCTTCGGATTCTGTGTCTCCCTCTCTCTCTGCCCCACCCCCGTTTGTGCTCTGTGTCTCTCACAAAAAAAAAAAAAAAAAAAAAAAAAAAATAGCATAGGATGGAAAATACTGTCATTTTCCTGACTTACTGTCATCTCACTAAATTGTTTTGAGGCTACAACATAGATTAGACAGCTTTAATATCTATCTTGAAGCCTTAAGCTTCAGAAGTGCATTTCTTCCCAAACCCGTTATGGCACATAGCATGATGCACAGGCCAGGCTTGGAGTCAGAAGGGGTTCGATTTGAACCCTAATTCTGCCTCGCTGTGGGATCTCAAGCCAGTTGCTTAACCTCTCTGAATCTGTTTGCTCCGTAAGTAAAATGGGACAGTCGCGGCCACCTCGAAAGCTGTGACGTGGATGAATGTAAAGTGCCTGTCAGGGTGCCTGGCACATAAGTAAACCATCAAGCAGCGATACTAACATTCTCCTGGCAGACGCAGATACAGCGTCTCTAGATCAAGAGTCCAGATGAAGTTCCCAAGAGACAGAGCAGATAACAAATGCTTAATAACGTTGATAATTTCCTCTGAGGCACAGCACGGGAAGACCACCAGGCTGCGTGCAGCCACGCCGCATAATCCACACGATCCAGGTTACTCCTTCGTGTTTCCCTATTTGTAAGGCAGCAGAAAATCAGGTACCCGCTTGTCTCTCTGAGGCTCAAAGTATAGCCAGAGGGCTGAGCAGCCGCTGAGCATCTGCCTCCTCCTTGAAATTCAGGGTCAGCAGGAGGACAGACCCACCAGAAGATTCACAAGGGGAGACAGATCTTTGCAAGGCAGATGGGAGAACAAATATGAAGCAAGAAAATGTGTGGATGCGTGTGAATGACAAGGGATGGGTCACGAGAGCTCTCGTGTTAAGGGCAAGCTAACTTCGCGGCATTATCGCTTTGTAACAACAATTACGAGTTCCGCCTCTCTTAAGCTTGGTTCTTTGTCTGAAACTGGATGTGGGGAAAGGGCTTGATCGGGGCGGGCGATTCGGAAGGAGTTCGTGGAGTGAAAAGACTCCAATTTCTCTGTCCTGCGCACCACACTGAATGATTCCCACCCCCCCACCCCCGCTCTCACCGCTCGGGGAGAATCGCGGAGCCTTGGAGAAGACACCACCGGCTGATGGGGCTCTGGGAAGGGATCAGGGACCCCGCCCTGCCCGACCCTGTGCTGGGCACGGCAGCAGAAAGATCCGCACCCGGGGTGCAAGTTGTGGCCCTGCCCCTTCGGCACCTGCTTACCTCAGGCTCGGTTCCTAACCTCCCAGGGCCTCAGAGTCTCCACCAGTAACGGAAGTAATAAAACCCACTTTGCAGTTTCATTACGGAGACTAAACTGAATCGCATCCACAAGGGCCGGGTCAGTGCCCAGCACGTGGCCGGCGCTCAGACGTTTCTTCCCTTCCGAGCGCTTTCTGTGACGTATGTCATCTGTCCCCCTTTCTGGCATCTGTGTGCCCCACGCATACAGCCCTAGGGGTGGGACGCCATTTCGCGTATCACTCGGGTTCTCGGGGGGGGGGGGGGGGGGGGGGGGGAGCAGAAGCTATGATGGAATTTCGCAGAGAACATTTGGGAAGAAAACAGGGCAGTGGCGCGTGGCAGCCTGTGTAGGTAGAGCATGGGACTCTCCATCTCAGGGTGGTGAGTTCAAACCCCACGTTGGGCATGCGGCCCATCTGGAGGGAAGGAAGGAAGGAAGGAAGGAAGGAAGGAAGGAAGGAAGGAAGAAAGGAAGAAAGAAGGTAGGAAGAAAGGGCAGGAGGAAGGGAGGAAGGAGGGAGGGAGGGAAGGAAGGAAGGAAGGAAGGAAGGAAGGTAGGTAGGAAGAAAGGGAGGGAGGAAGGAGGGAGGGAAGGAAGGAGGGAGAGGGAGGGAGGAGGGAAGGAGGGAGGGAAGGAAGGAGGGGGAGGGAGGAGGGAAGGAGGGAGGGAAGGAAGGAAGGAGGGAGGGAGGAAGGAAGAAAGGGAGGGAGGAAGGAGGGAGGGAAGGAAGGAGGGAGGGAGGAAGGAAGAAAGGGAGGGAAGGAAGGAAGGAAGGAAGGAAGGAAGGAAGGAAGGAGAGGGAGGGAGGAGGGAAGGAGGGAGGGAGGAAGGAGGGAAGGAAGGAAGAAGGGAGGGAGGAAGGAAGAAAGGGAGGGAGGAAGGAGGGAGGGAAGGAAGGAGGGAGAGGGAGGGAGGGAGGGAGGAGGGAAGGAGGGAAGGAAGGAGGGAGGAGGGAAGGAGGGAGGGAAGGAAGGAGGGAGAGGGAGGAAGGAAGAAAGGGAGGGAGGAAGGAGGGAGGGAAGGAAAGAAGGAGGGAGGGAGGAAGGAGGGAGGGAAGGAAGGAAGGAAGGAAGGAAGGAAGGAAGGAGAGGGAGGGAGGAGGGAAGGAGGGAGGGAGGAAGGAGGGAAGGAAGGAAGAAGGGAGGGAGGAAGGAAGAAAGGGAGGGAGGAAGGAAGGAGGGAAGGAAGGAAGAAAGGGAGGGAGGAAGGAGGGAGGGAAGGAAGGAAGGAAGGAGGGAGAGAGGGAAGGAGGGAGGGAAGGAGGGGAGGGAGGAAGGAGGGAAGGAAGGAAGAAAGGGAGGGAAAGAAGGAAGGGAGGGAGGGAGGAACGGACAGCAGTAGGAGTAGCCGGGGGAGCCTTGAGGATGAAGATGTGACAAAGTCACTGTCAACCCAAGGGAGCCCAGGGGCAACGAATCCTCCAGACCATCTGCCAGAGACCACATGGCCCAAGGGCCGACAGCCAGCTGAGGTGGACCCTAGAAGTGCCCGCCGGGGCCATCAGCCCTCGGCCAGTCCTTTCTCAAAGGCGCATCTCTGGTCTGTCACGCCTCTGAAAACAAAGTTCATTTGTAACACACACTAGAAAATTCTTTTTAACAAACTCTAGGCAAACGAAGATGCTGGAGGATCTCCTGGTGCTCCTGAGTGGTAGCAACTGACGAGGGGAAGACAGAGGGAGGAGGAGGAGGAAGGACGGGAAGAAGGGAAGACCGGAGGGAAATGAGAAGGGGCGGAGAGGACCAGTGGCAACCGCCCTCCTCTGACGATGGGCGTGGCCTGAGCTAAGGGGAGGAATGGACCCTGAGAACTGACATCACTTCCTCTTCGGTAGTGGGTGAACTACTCTCTGGCACATTCCTACGGTTGCTGGGCTGGGAATGGCAAAGTCAGGGGGCCTCCGTTGCAAAAAAAAAAAAAAAAAAAAAAAAAAAAAAAAAAAAAAGCTGTCCTACCGAGAAGAAAGGAAAGAGCGTCTGGCCAAGACGTGGTGGGAGAAAAGCAGCCTAGTCTTCGCTGTCTGATCTTATTTTAGTCCCCAGTAAAGAAACCGTTTTATTAATAGCAATACCAGCCTATGTTTACCCAGTACTAACTATACTCCGTGTGCTGTGCTGAGCACTTCACGTTCGTGGTCTTAATTCTCCCAGCAACCACGGCTTGTTTGGTAATGTTTTTTGTTTTTAATTTTTGTTACAATGTTTATTTATTTCTGAGACAGAGAGAGACAGAGCATGAGCAGGGGAGGGGGAGAGAGAGAGGGAGACACAGAATCCAAAGCAGGCTCCAGGCTCCGAGCTGTCATGTCAGCACAGAGCCCGACAAGGGGCTCGAACCCACCAACCGTGAGATCATGACCTGAGCTGAAGTGGGACGCCTAACCGACTGAGCCACCCAGGCGCCCCGACTTATTGGTGATGTTCTTGGACCCATCCTACAGGTAAGCAAACTAAGGTTCTCTAGCTTTTAGTTTCACCAAAGGAAAACAGTTTGCCCAAGACTGTGCAGTCAGGCAGGGACACAGTCTTCATTTGAACGCAGGTCTTCGGATTCCACAAAGCCTGCCCTCTAAGCATGTAACCTCTTACCCGGGTGCCAGGTTGTCCTTTAGTCGCAGCTTCTTACGGAGCTCCAGCGGGACTCGCGACCCTTCCAGAGCCCACGCTCCGCTTCCGTTCCGTTCCAGCGGAAAGAACACAGGCCTCCAAGCTGGAAGCCGGGGGTGCGACCCTCAATTCTGCAGTCAGGTGGGGGTACCCCTGAGCAGGCCTCCGTAAATCTCATCAATCTTGTTTTTCCCCCCTCGTCTTTGAATTGAGGGGGTACACGAGATGATCTAAGATTCTTCCAGCTACGTAGTCCTAGGAGTTATTCGTTAGCCCCGGGTGAATAATCCCCAAATAATTCCAGGCTAAACCAGGACTAGGCGTATAGCCCAAGGTGCTTGGGCAGGTCTTGTTTTCTAAGGAGGAAAAAAAAAGGGCAAATAACATCACTGCAGAATATTAAATCAATTCAGATTGTTACTGGAGAGTCCGAAGGGGAGGAGTTTATTTTCTCATGATTTCAAGACCTTTCTCAGGCGAGGGCCTGCTCTGGCCAGACAGCTCTCCCTTAGGAGAACACACTCATTTTCCCCCTTTATACATGGAAAGGCCTCACATGCCCAAACCTGAAATCCTTCCAGTTTAGATGTGCTTTGGGTCTACGGAGGCTTTTATTCCCTCTTTCATGAAATGAATCATGATTAATAATAGCCAGAGGGTGAGGAATTACAGTCATGCCTTATTACTGAAGATGCGTCTTCCCCCTGCCTGGTTCATGATGACAGCAATGACGAAGCATTTCATCAACTGGAAAAGAGCCTCAGCCTCAGAATGTCACCCGCACATCCCCAGAGAAAGGCTGCTGTAAGGTGGCTGGAGGAGCAAAGGGAACACAGCCCAGTTAGTCAACTGCCTTGGTGGGTCCACCTCCTAGAAAACTCATGATTCAGCCCTTGGCCCCCAAAACCATCCTTTCTTTCTTTCTTTTTTTTTCCTTAAGAGGGATTCTGAAAGTTCGTACTGATCTAGGAAAATCAATTTAAATTTCCCTTTGAACAGACAAAAGTCAGCAGGATGAATAAAAGAACACTAATTTTTGGTAAGTTGTTTTCCCTTCTGGGAGTTTACCCCATCAAAGATTCAACGAAATCCTTTCCCAAAACGAGGTAGATGACAGAAGGCAGGCTTGGGGGTTACTAGCTTTTCACTTTGGCTTAAGTTCTGGGACGATCTTGATTACTCTTTAGGTGATCAGCCGGTCTCCAATGTAAACACAGGGGGGAAAACGGTCCACGCTCACGGGGGCACGGGAAAATAAATTTTATGAAAGAACAAAAGGACGGAGTCAGCATTGCTCCCAGAGTATCCCTCCTTTTGGTGGCTGCACTAATGTTTCTGTCTCCACAAGTGCAAATGAGGCTTTTTCATTCAACGGAGGCAGGTTTAGCCTGACCCCTTTGCTAACTGTAAGCAGTGAATTGTTAAATCTAATAAGCATATGCACATTTGTTCTAAGAGCAAATAGCTTTGGGGTACGATGCAGGATGGACTGCAATGAAAGTAAAATATTAAGTACTTAACATTTTACCATAAAGAGTTGTCTAATGTCAAATCGTGTGGGATTTGATGTCTCATAATTTGATCCCGCTTCAATTATTTGCCGCTGTTGAATTTAGCCCCGCCATCACCCTCCTTGGCCTACCTTTCCTCAAAGTGTCCTCTCAGGGCCTGAGCCCCCCCCCCCCCCCCCACACACACAGAAAAAAGGAAGTCAGTTTTAGGTTTAAGAAACAGCTCCTCCCTCTCTTTAACTACAACATTTTCAAATGGTAAGTGGTTTTGTTTGCATTTGAAGGAAAAACTTGAAGAATTGGTGTCGGGAAGGGGAAATTCTTAAAATCCGCCCCCCCCCCCCCAATCTCCTGACAAGACAAGCACAAAGGAAGGGGAAGTCTCCCAGATTAGCAAAGGTAACAGTAAACGAAATGCAGTAAACCTCAGGTTGCAATGTATACAACCATCACTGTGCTATACGTTAAATTAATACAATATTGTCGGTCAATTACGCTTCAATAAAAAAGATGGAAGAAGGTAGCAAATCTAGGACAGAAGAAATAAACCTTTGTTGCACACACACACGCACACACGCACACACACAGATAGCATAAACAAAAAAGTCTTCCAAGATGCCTTGCTTCGTGAAAAGCAACACATTGGCCAAAAGGGGAACTATCCCACATCCCCATCTCCCCCCTTCTTCCTCCTTTGCCTCGGTCGGTGGGTTCTCTCCTTTGGCCCACAGGTAGAGCCTGGAACTTCTTTCAGGAAGAACAATGGTTCTCTAAATTCCAAACGATTCCTTTCATCCTAAACCTTCCCAAAGCCTAACAAGTCAGCTCCTTCCCTGCCCCACCCTTGAGCTCTAATTTCGGTCCTGCTGTGTTTTTAATCCTCCAGAGAACGGCTTCCAAAAGACTGCCACGAACTGCCCTTCTCAGAAATGTCCCTGCGTGGTGAGGTCACCTCCCCTCCACGCTTCAGGTGAAAGGCGGGGCATCCGGGTTTGGCAACCTCACCCCCAAGCCAGTGTGCCCTGGGGACTCCCGGAGAGCGGATACCAACTGGCCAAAGAGGTGGCCTGCCTCACCTCTCTGTCCAGCTCCCCTCCAAACAGAGGTCAGAGGAGCACCTTGGTTGGAACCAAAGAGTCTCCATTTAACCGAAGAGCTCAGCTGTGGAGCTTGGATTAGAGTCTTGGATTTGTTTCTCTTCCTCCTGTATCGATTAGTTGATGAAGTCTCGTCTTGTTTTCAATCAGCCTAGGCGCCTACAGCGTGCCGGGCACTTACTCGACCCCCGGGTTTACAGCGGCCCCGCCTGAGAGACAAGGACTCTCCACTTGTGGGACTGCTACTCCGGGGAAGGAGACCGACTGGGGTCCAGTAAGATAATGGCCGCCACACAGAAAAGAAACAGAACTGTGTGAGAATTGGGATAGAGGTCAGAGAAGGCCTTGCCGCCAAAGTGGCACTTGGGCTAAGACCCGCCGGAGGTTTCAGGTGCGGCAAGTCCCAAGAGCCGGTCCCAGGAGTGACAAGTGCAAATACAGGAAGCTGGCCCCGCCACAGGCAGAAAGGACATTCAGGGGACCAGAGCGCATCAACGAGGGAGGAAGGAAAAGGAGGTGAAGCGTAGCTTCAGTGTGTTAAGGAACCAGAATTCAACTGAGTAAACTTTAAAGATCTTACTGGCTTTATTTGGCGACTCATGAATCCGGTCGCAGTCAATCCAGCAGATAAGAGGGAGCTCCCGGGACACCTCCGTTGGTGGAACGCGTGACATTTGATTGCAGGGTTGTGAGTTCAAGCCCCATGTCAGGAATAGGAATGACTTAAAAGTAAAAAAAAAAAAAAAAAACTTAAAGGAAGGAGCTCCAAAGAATTGTACAGTTAGAGAGGGTTTAGTGCCTCAAAATGAGGGGCGCCTGGGTGGCTCAGTTGGTTAAGCGTCCGATTTCAGCTCAGGTCATGATCTCAACTTCGCGAGTTCAAGCCCCACGTAGGGCTCTGTGCTGACATTTCGGAGCCTGGAGGCTGCTCCGGATTCTGTGACACCCCCCCACCTTCTCTGTTTGCCCCTCCCCTGCAACCACTCGCTTTCTCTCTCTCTCAAAAATAAACAGCAAAAAAAAATTATCTTTAAACCTACTTAAATCATTGTTGCACTATATGCTAACTAACTTGGATGTAAATTAAAAAATAAATGAATTAAAAAAAAATTATCTTTAAAGGCCAAAATGAGCAGAAGCAAGGAATTATACTAGGGAGTTGCTGATTGGTTACAGCAGGGTTATTTTCCCTGTAGAGAGCAAAGGGAAGTCTTGAAGCCGGGTGAGGTAGCCTGTGCCTAGCAGACAAGCACCGATCGTTTGGCGTAGGCCCTCTGCTTCTGGGAGCCAAGCATAGAAACAGGTAGAATTTGGTTTGCTGATGTGGGGCTTAGTAGGAGCGACTCCATCTTGGGCCCAATCTGGTCCCTTTAACAAATGCTCTGGGAAGTCAGGGGAAAATTTTACTCAGGATTAACACCATCTGACCTACGTGCTTTAAAATACATTTATTTGTAAAGTGTATTTCTTTTGAGAGAGAGAGAAAGTGTGAGGTGGGGAGGGGCGGGGAGGCTGGGGGAGAGAGAATCCCAAGCAGGCTCTGCATTGACAGTGTGGAGCCTGACTCGGGGCTCGAACCCACGAACCGTGAGATCATGACCTGAGCCGACGCTGGACGCTTAACCGACTGGGCCACCCAGGCACCCCTTGACCTACATTTTTAAAAGACCCCGTTGACCCTCAGTCAAAGACTGGAATAAAGGGAAAGGTAACCAGCAGGGAACCCAGCACCGAGGCAAAAGGAGCTGGTAGCTTCCCCTACGGTGATAAAATCAGCATGGCCAGAAGTGCACAGACTCTGATTCAGAGTGTATTCTGGGGGTCGGGACAACAGGACCGGACGATGGATGGCTTGGCTGTTGGGGGACCGAGAGAAAAAAGGAATCAAAGGTGGCTCATAGGTTAAAGTCTTAAGCAACTGGCTGGAAGGTGGTGACATCGACTGAAATGGAGGTTAAGGAATGAAAAGTGTTCGCAGGGGAAACTTCTCTGAGCATGGGGTTTCCTCATGGTTCATGAGCAGGGTGTACAGGAAAAAATTTCGATACGTACGATAAATCCAAATTACAGCGGGACTCCAGGACCAAGCTGAGAACTTTCTACATTTACAGAACACAAGCTAATCGAGACTTTGTGGGCTGCAATACCGAATGCAGGCAGAGGCTGTGTTTAACGTGCTCTCTGGAGAAAGGAAACCCTGGTTTGTAGCATTTGCTAATTTCTGTGGTGTCAATGCTCCTATCGTGGCCAATTTCACACTACCAACGTGATGCCAATCAGCTTACAAAATTCCTGAAAATTTAACGATCGACTCTTGGAAAGCAATATGAGCTGGTTCTAGCTCACCACTGAACCTAAAATGTACTCAGCAAAGACAGGGCAATGACCAGGTTTTAGTAGAAGGCGACCGATCGATGCGTTCGGAAGAGAAACCAGAGTGTTATGATGATGTGTTAGGAAGATGAATCTAGACTAAGTGTTCTCATGAGAAGAGACAGAATGATTGGGGATAAGAAGTTCATTTATTCATTCATATTCAACAAATACTTACTGTCTACCTACTGTATGTAGGAGAATGTGTTAAGTACTAGGGATATCTTTATCTGGCCATCTGGTAAACAAACAGACGAGGGACTGTACAGCTTACGTAAAGCTCACAATTCAGCTGGCATGCACTGTAGGAACTCAGACTGAGATGAGAATGTTTTAGAGTATCGATGGTAGAAATTAAGAGTAAGTGACTGACGAGAGGGGCGCCTAGGGGGCTCAGTTGGGTATGTGTCCAACTTAGGCTCAGGTCGTGATCGCGTGGTTTGCGGGTTCGAGCTCCACATCAGGCTCTGTGCTGACAGCTCAGAGCCTGGAGCCTGCTTTGGATTCCTTGTCTCTGTCTCTCTCTGCTCCTCCCCAGCTCACGCTCTGCCTCTGTCTCTGTCTCTCTCAAAAATAAATAAACATTAAAAAAAAAACAAAAAAAAAAAAGAGTAAGTGACTAGAGGCTCCTGGCTGGCTCAGTCTGGGAAGCATGTGACTTTTGACCTTGGGGTCTTGAGTTCCAGCCGCATATTGGGTGTGGAGATTACTTAAAAATAAATAAATAAATAAAATAAAATGCAAAAAAAAAAAAAGTGACGAGTCTGAATTTGTTAGGCAGGATTCATGGCCGAATATATGATGTGGAAATAGAGGAGACAATGTAAAGATCTGACCAAGGCTTCGGGTGTGGGAGATGTTGCCCATGAACTGAGAGGCTACAAAGAGAAGCCTGTACAGGGTAGATGCCCAACAGACACTTGTTGAATGTGGAAGTGTTCAATATTTGTAACGGAGTGTTCATAAAGTGTTCTAATATATTTAATTTGCATGGATGAATTACATGTAATGCGTTATATGAAAGCCTAGTTTTTTATGTCCATGAAGGTGCAGTCGGCTAACTCCTGGGGAATTCTACAGGACAAGCAAACTGGTTTCTTTAACAAATAAATGGTGTTCCCCCACCCTCGCCCCCCCAAAATGGAAAGATTAAAGAGGCAGAAGAGACATAGCAGCCAAAGACAGTGTGTGGAACATGTTTAGATTCTGATGTAAATGAGCCAACTGCAAAATGACAATCCTGGAGGAAAAATGGGTATCAGTAGCATATTAGATGGCGTTCAATCATTAACGCTGATTTTGGTAGGTGTGAAATGGTGTTAGGGTTACGTTTTAGAGAAAAAAGGCCTCTTATCTATAGATATATATATCTAATCTATATATATATTATCTACATATATATGTATATGTGTATGTATATATAGACAGAGAGAAGTATTTATGGGTAAAATGGAATGATGTCTGAGATTTATTTTTAAATACTCCAGGGGGGAGAAATGAGGGAATAGATGAAACAAGAACAGAGAAAGAGTGATAATTGTTGAAGCTGGGGGGATGGTATGTGAGGGATCATCATAATATTATATATATATATATATATATATTTAAAATTTTCCATAATAAAAAATGAAATTAAAAAAAAAAGAATGGAGGGGCACCTGGGTGGCTCAGTTGGTTGAGCGTCTGTCTCTTGATTTCGGCTCAGGTCGTGATCCCAGGGTCCTGGGATTCAGCCACGTGCTGAATCTTGGGATTCTCTCTCTCTCTTTCTCTCACTCTCTCTCCCCCTAGGCCTCTCTCCCTCGCTCAGGCATGTGTCCTCACTTTCTCTCTCTCTCTCTCTCTCTTACAAAAGAAAAAAAAAAGGAATGAAAAGGAAATTTCAGCAACTAAATACTATAAAGACAAATACAAACGTCAAGTACAACCTTCAGTTGTTCAAGAAATTGGACTTTCCTACTATCGTCACAGAGACCATATGCAGCAAAAGCAGCCCGCCAGCTAATTATCAGTGGAATGGATCCTATCTCACATGGTTTTTGCTTTTGTTTTTTTAAAGTAAACTCTACCCCCAACGTGGGGCTCGAACTCAAGACCGTGAGATCAAGAGTTGCATGCTCTACAGATTGAGCCAGCCAGACGCCCGTGTGTATCACCAACTAGTTGTAAGGCTCTGGAGGGCCATACAACCTCTGCTTTCAAACCTATAAAATAGAAATCTACCCCCTCCACCTCTTCTCTTTATCTCATGAACTGTGGTGAAAATGAAATGGGTAACAGGTATGGAATCCCCTCTGAGAAAGTAAACACATTTACAAAAGTAAGGGATGTTTTTCTTACCCAGCATGGGCAACATTTGTGTTGTTGGAGCATTTTTACCTTTGGGGTCGATGAAGAGTTACAGATGTAGATTTTCATCAATCAATTTCGTAATTTTCAAAAATTAAGACTGTACTCTGATCTCTGACAATTCAGCATTTCATCGTATCTCGGGACTCATCATCATGAACACCACTTACCGTCCCTTTGGAGACGGCTGAGATAAAGAGAAGAAATTTAAGATTCAGAGAATCTGCAACAAAGCTTTTAGAAGGCAATATTCCGCTAAGGCTGATGGGGGATGGGATAAGGGAAGAATGACGTGATCAAGTCTAAAAAGACTATTCCATTGTTCTAATCCCTTATTCAATTGGCCATTCATTCGTTCATTCATTCATCAAACACTGAATAGCACTTACTGTGTCCGTGGGCCAGCAAGAAGGGATACACTTACAAAAAACGCAGACAGAGGCGCCTGGGTGTTTCAGTCAGTGTAGCGTGTGAATCTTGATCTCAGGGTTGTGAGTTTGAGCCCCACGTTGGGTGTGGAGCTTCCTTTAAAAAACTAAATTAATAAAAATAAAAGTAAAAATAAAAATAAATAAGGCAGACAGTTCCCAACTTCACGGAGTTAAAAGGATAATGGTGGAAGGGCGTCTGGGTGGCTCAGTCGGTTAAATGTCTGACTTCGGCTCAGGTCGTGATCTCAGGGTTCGTGGCTTCGAGACCCTCATGGGGCTCTGTGCTGACAGCTGAGAGACTGGAGCCTGCTTCGGATTCTGTGTCTCCTTCTCTCTCTGCCCCTCCCCTACTCGTGCTCTGTCTGTCTCTCAAAAAAGTGAATAAACGTTAAAAAAAAATTTTTTTTTTAAGTCTAATGGTGGAGACAGATAAGTTCCCTGGCCATGATAATATGACCTGCTAAGTGATCCTGCAAAATAAGTTCAGGTGTGGCAGAAAGCCCGATGAGGCCCCCAACCTAGTCTCATGGAATCAAAGACTTCCCGGAAGAAGTGTTTCCTGGGAGAAAGAAGTTGGTCTAAGAAGGAGGATAGAGAGGTGTGATAAGCGTGCCAAGGCCTAGAGGAGAAGGCGACGTGGAATGGTGAGCGACGAGGCTGGAGACAGAAGGACCTGTTCAGCCCTATTTTAAGGCAAGCTGACTTCATCTGAAAGGCAGGACATGTTTCAGCTTTCTGTCTGCTGCCGTGTAACAACCCACGCCAGATCTTAGTAGCTTCGAGCAACAGCATGCATTTATCTGCTCATGATTCTGAGATTTGGACAGAGCCCGACAGGGATGGATCTTTGTTCCCTGTGGCACAGGCCGTGGTGGCTTAACTGGGACTGGAGAATCCGAGATCGCTAGGGCTGGAATGTCCACGTGGCCTCAGTCACATACCTGGTGCTACAACATGTGAAGGCTGACTGGTCCTCTGCCTCTTCATCGAGTCTCTTATCTGGTAATCTGGCCCAAACTGTCCATAGCAGCTAACTCCCAAGAGAAGGAAAACAGAAGCTGAGCCTTCAACCCCTGGGCCTAGAAATTCCGGAATACCATTTCTACCTCTTACCACATTCTTTTGGTAAAAAGCAAGTCGCGAGACCCAGATTCAAGAGAGGGGAACGTAGGGACTCCCGGGTGGCTCATTTGGTTAGCATCTGAGTCTTTTTTTTTGTTTTTAATGTTTATTTATTGATTCTTGACAGAGGGAGGGAGGGCACAAACAGGGGAGGGGCAGAGAGGGGGAGACACAGAACCTAAAGCAGGCCCCAGGCTCCGCAGAGCCTGCAGGCCCGAACCGGTGAGCCGTGAGCTCGTGACCTGAGCCGAAGTCACAAGCTTAACCGACTGAGCCCCCCAGGTGCCTGCTGATTTCGGCTCAGGTCCTGATGTCACGTGAGATCGGGCCCCACGTCAGACTCTGCGGTGACAGCACAGAGCCTGCTTGGGATTCTCTCTCTCCCTCTTTCAGTGCCTCTCCCCTGCTCACGATCAAAACAAACAAACAAAGATTTTAAAAAAAGGAGACAGAGAAGGGGAAGGAGGGTCCACCTGTCCGTGCAGGAGTGCCCACACGAGGATGGGAGTAACTACGGACAGTCCACCGCAGGGCCGATCGGCGTTTGCCGGTCGGGAAGAAGGGCCTCTGTTCGCTGTAGAGAACAGATTGTAGCCAGGCAGGAATGAGGGTGAGAAGGCCAGTGCTGGGGGCATCCCAGAGGAGTAGGTGGGAACCGCAGGTGGAGGCTAGTGGTGAAGAGGCCGAGAAGTGAATGGACTGGAAGGGGGCTTTACAGCCGGAAGAACCAAGAGGCCAAGAGAAGGAAGAGAGGGTTCCTTTCTGATCTCAGAGCAGCCGCCCCTACTCCCGTCAGAACCCAGCCTAAGAAAGTCGTTGTTTGTCCTAGATGAAGTTTATCTGTCAGCAACGCTCCCTGCCTGCTGCGGAAGTCGCTCAGGTAGGGTTCTTTGGACTCCAAGAAATCAAAGGTAAATTGATTGTGTTTACAACAAGCCACTCAGGGATCCCCTGCATACTCGTGAGAGTCTAAGAGGCAGCGTGACGGGCGCCTGGGTTAAGCGTCCGACGTTGGCTCAGGTCGTGGTCTCACGGTTCGGTTCGTGGGTTCGAGCCCCGCGTCGGGCTCTGTACTGACAGCTCAGAGCTGCTTCGGATTCTGTGTCTCCCTCTCTCTCCGCCCCTCCCCTGCTCACGCTCTGTCTCTCCCTCCTTCGGAAATAAATAAACATTTAAAAAAGAAATTTTTTAAGAGGCAGCATGGCTGGTGGCTTGAAAGAGTTTGTCGGGAGGCAGATAGGTCAGCTGGCCCCACTCTAACTGGCTCAAACTCTAACCCCCCTTGGAGAGGAGCTCGGGTCAGTCAGGCTGTCCTGTCCTGCCTTGACCCCACACCCCTTCCTCCACTACAGCGATCAGGAGAGTCGGGCTGACCTATTTTCTCTCTGACACGTAGCGTCAGCCACCAGCTGGAGCAGGATTCTAGAATACTTGAGGTGAGTGAGTATCTGGGAGGCTGCAGAGAGAGCAAGAGTCCATGTCTGTGTCGAAAGCTTTTTCTTCAGGATGCTGAGCCAGGATGGTGGGAGAGGAGAAACCTGCGATTCTAGTCAGGCAGGTCCCTCTGGAAGCCCTGATGCTTGGAGTGAGGACTTCTCAGAACAACAAAAGGCGAGCCAATCAAGTGAGGTTCCCAAGCCTCCCTTAACCTGGGGCCAGAGATGACAAGAGTGAAACAGCCTCTCCCGGTTCACCTCCTCACCTTGGCTCTTGGCACTTAAAATCTGGGGCAACTCCGTTGTCTATTGATTCCTTAGGCTCTCGGGTAGTTTTAGGTTATAAAAATAGATGCACCTAGATCTTGTGCAAGATACAAAACTGGGCTCTTTTTTTCTTTCTCCAAGCACCGAAACTAAGTTTTAAGGGAAGAAGGAACAACTATAGAAACCAAACAAAGCAGCTGAAGGGAGCAAACTTCACGCGTCCAAAAACTGAAATAATCATCTTTCTCCCCACCCCCAGTTTCCCCTCCAAAAACCGGTTTCACCTCCCAACTTCCCTATTCCTCTCAACAGTCACAGCATTCTCTGAGCTGCCCAAGCTCAAAGAAACTGGTTTTGTTTTTTATCGTTTTTAAAAAGTTTTCAGAAAATTTATTTCAGTAATTTCCACACCCAGCGCGGAGCTCAAACTCACGACCCCGAGATCGAGAGTCACATGCTCTCCCGACTGACCCAGTCAGGCACTCCTGTTTTTTTTTTTTTTAATCCTGACCATTCCCTGTCCCCTCGTCCCACATACCCATTGCCACCAAGTCTCACTGGTCTACTCAAAGCTTTGTGACATTCCCACAGTTGCCCTCTTCCACCAAGGCCTAGCCTTTCACCCTACACCCCTCTGTACCGCCTCCTTTCAATCCCTCATCAGAGTGCCCTTTACAAACATGTCACACTCTCTAATACCTCCTAACTCTCTCTCTTTTTTTTCTTTTTTAAGATTTTACTCTTGAGTAATCTCTACACCCAACATGAGACTCAAACTCATAACCTCAAGATCAAGTGTCGCGGGGTCTACCGACGGAGCCAGCCAGGTGCCCCCTTAACAGCTTCTAAATAAGCCCCAAGCTTCCCTCCCGTAAGACCCTCACGACCTCGCTCCTGCCCGTCTCCCCAAGACTCCCCTTTCGTCCCTTGTTCAAGTCCACCAACTTCCCTCGCCCAAAGCTCGCAGTTCCCACAATGCCTCCCGCCCTCTCTGTCCCTCTGCCCGCATCTTCCTCCCCCAGCTTCTGCGCCTGGCTAACTCCACTTAGCCCTTCCTCTTCGTGTGTCTGGTGTGCCTTCCTTCGGGACGCCTTCCCCGATGGCCCGGGCTGGGTATCCCCAACCCTTCCATTGTAGTCTTCAAGGCGCTGCGGTAGAAGAGCCTGTCTGACGTCACTACACGGAGAGCTCCTTCGGGAAAGAGCCCTCCCTCCTCCCTGTGTCTCAGGACATCCACGTAAGCACCCCGTAAATGGAGCTGAATGTCTGAGCCTCCGGCAAGAGCCCCTTCCGAGTATTTTTCTTTTCCTTCCCACTTCCAATTCCTTCTTGCACAAGGCTCTCCATCTACTCTCTTCTCATTATCTGCCCTGCCCTGAAAACAAAACAAAGCGTACACTTAAGGGAAAGGTTCTAGGTGAAGCCGGCGGTCATGGCTCTCCAAGACACTCCATTCTCCACTCCAACCCCTCCTCCCTGTGTGGGCACCTTTGCAGCGCGGCTCTTACCCTAGGCTCCTGGAATACTTGCAAATCTAGGGATCAGCGCCGCGGGCTGTCCAGTCCCTTTGTTGTAGCCCTCCTCTTTCCACATTGTTCTGGGCCAGCCTAAGCCTCCTTTTGGTCTTTTTGGAAATTCCTGCTCAAGCTCCATCCCTTCTAGGAAGCCTTCTGAACCCGCAGGATCTCTCCCTCTTTTCCGAATCCTATGGCATCTCTTAATCTAATCTACATCTTTATTCATACTTAACCGTAAGCCACCTTGTGCTGTTATTTAATTTTTCTTGAGGACGTGTTTTGTTCCAACCAGATTCTAAGAGCAAGGGTCATTCCTTGTGTGACTTCTCACTCCCTTCGATATCAATATCAGGTGCATTACAGGCCCTTAATATACATTTCATAAATCAGGGACAAATACAAAATCCAGGGACAACAGGAAACACGTTCAGCTTTTATTTTCAACACGCTGGCAAGAGTAGGCAAGGAAGTGGAAACGAGGTTTCTGCCTTATGGGGCTGACGTCCTAATGAAAGGAGCGAAGACCATCACAAATAGATGTTAAACACAAGTGGTTTAAAAAACTACCGTTGTGGGGCGCCTGGGTGGCTCAGTCGGTTAAGAAGCTGACTTCGGCTCAGGGCACGATCTCACGGTCCGTGTGAGGTCCGCTCAGAGCCTGGAGCCTGCTTCGGATTCTGTGTCTCCCTCTCTCTCTGCTCCTCCCCCGCTCATGTTCTGTCTCTCTCTCTCAAAAATCGAAAACAAAAACTATAGTTGTAAAGAGAATTATTTATACAGAGATTTACTTGGAAGTTTGGGAAATTAAAGTCCAGATAGGAGCCGGCAGGGCCAAAGCCCATTCATGTTCCTTTCTGTTTTCCCCATTACTCTCCCAACCTCCTCTGAACGAAACCGTCCATGCCAGGGGTTCTCACACCTGGGTCGAAACCGTCCATGCCAGGGGTTCTCACAGCTGGGTGAGCGTCAGGATGCCCTCGAGGGCTTGGCTGACCGTGGGGGCACTGCCCCCAGAGTCCCATCGGTGGGTCTGGGATGGAGCCCAAGAATGTGCATTTCTAGCAAGTCTGAATCCAGACGATTCTGATCCCCCCGGTGCAGGACAGCGCTTCTGGAGAATCCCTGGGCTGGACCATTTGGGAACCTAATCGCGGACAGTATTGAACATTTTCCGTGGGTTCTTTTTGTCCCCCCCCCCCCCCCCTTCCGTGTGCCTGTCTTTTCTTTTAGGCAGACTACAATCTCCCACAGGGCAGGGACTATTTTATCATTGTTTTTCTAACTTCCTCCGATCCTAGCCCAGTGTTCTACACGGAGCGTAATTCAATACATCTGTGAAGGCTGGGGGAGAAAGAAAATAGGATCCTTCACGGCGAAAAATAAAGGCAAAAGACAATATGGGCATTCTTTCAAGTCTTGGCTAAATTAGAGGAAATAAATAGCCCCAGTATTCATACTTGTACCTCCCAAATAAGAATTTTTTCCCTCGGTAGGACCGAATTATTTTCAAATGGAGAGAACCATCCATGAGAACTCCATCTCATGACTCAGCCCATTCATTCATTCATCCCCACCCAGCAACAATCTGAATCAGTTTCAACATGATTGAGCAGCACTGCGCAGGATTTATCATATTTGTGACAGGAAAAGCAATCGGTTTGGCAGGGAACAAATGATATTACAGGGCCCAAAGGTGAGTAATTGGCCCTAATGACTTGGAAATAAATTTGAATTCGCATCGGGTAGGCTATATAAATATCTACTGTATAACTGAATGCCTGGTGCTTTTGGGGGGCAAGTGGGGTGGGCGGGGAGGGGGGCGGCAGGAGGAGAGGGCATTGTTGTCAGCTGCCCCCTCGCAGCTGGTGCTATTCCCACTTTCTTCTCCTCCCCAAGTTGAATGACAGTGGGTTAAAGGAACTGCTGAAGCACAGACAATGAGCGAAGAAAGTGGCAATTCACAGCCTATTAACCTTGGATTTTGGAAGTTGTGCCACTCACCGTGAGTCTCCACTGCAGCTGGCTCCAAACTCGCAGCTTGGAGAGATTGGCCTCCATGTCTGTGCTGAGACTTCTGCTTTGGGCTGTTAAGACTGGCAAGAATTGGACGAATGTCCTGGGAGTCCTGGAAAGGTAACTCGGTTGGAAAAAAGACTCCTTTGTGGACCAGAGAGGCCCAGTGCATCACAGTGGCTACTGGGACCCGGGATTTAGGTCATGCCTTTCACCCAAGTGTGCAGAGGAACGGGTCCAGGGAGAGCGGTCTTTGCAAAGCGGACCTTCCCGGGTTCTGTCACTCTGAAAATATTTATTGAGGGCCTGTTCTGCCCTTCATGCGGATGCGCAGTCAAGAATGGAACAAAGGCTCCGGCTTCCTGGAGCCTGTGGTCTCAAATGTCCTACCCTAGGATGACCAGCTTTGATGGTTTCTCCAGCACTGAGCACTTTTCCAGGATGTGGGACTCTCAGCTTTAAATACCAGGAAAGACCGAGACAAACAAACCAAAAGTTGGGCTGTTACCTGGATCCCACGTTTCCTGATCATGGCGGTCATTCGTGAACTTGGGCTCGAGAGCGCATAAGTAATATGACTCTGCTTGAGTCTGTAGAGGTGTGCTGTTGAAAATGGTAGCCACTAGTGGTAGCCACATATGGCTTTGAGCTCTGGAAATATGGGGTGTTGAGAGAAAATTTAGGCAGAAACCAAGAAAGCTGGAGGGAAGAAGGAGAAGGAGGTGTACTCTTTACTAGTAACTCTATTGAAGAATAGTTCTTGTGGGAAGGAAGGTAAGGGGAATAGAAGTGTTGTTTTTTAAAAAGGTTTTTAGGGGCGCCTGGGTGGCTCAGTCGGTCAAGCGTCCGAATTCAACTCAGGTCACGATCTCACGGTGCGTGAGTTCGAGCCCCGCATCGGGCTCTGGGCTGATGGCTCAGAGCCTGGAGCCTGCTTCAGATTCTGTCTCCCTCTCTCTCTGCCCCTCCCCCGTTCATGCTCTGTCTCTCTCTGTCCCCCAAAAAATAAATAAACGTTGAAAAAAATTTTTTTTAAAGTTTTTAAAGTGTTTTTTATTATTTTTGAAAGATTTTATTATTTTTTCTTATTTTTTAAAAATTTGCTTTAATGTTTACTTTTGAGAGAGAGAGAGAGAGAGAGAGAGACTGAGTGTGAAAGAGCAAGGGGCAGAGAGAGGGAGACACAGAACCCGAAGCAGGCTCCAGGCTCCGAGCTGCCAGCACAGAGCCAGGGGCTCAAACCCACAAACCGTGAGATCATGACTTGGGCCAAAGTCGACGCTCAACCGACTGAGCCACCCAGGTGCCCCCATCATACACATTTTTAGTGAATTAGGGCATAATATCAGGTTTTGAGGAAGGGAATGGCTATGTGTACTTCAGGACAGCAGACTATCGTATTCGAACAGTGGGCTGGGTGCTTAGAGGTTGGCTATGAGGAGGCTCTTGCCAAAGTTCATACTGAAACCATTTTCCAGAAGAATGCATTTTCAGTATTCAAATGAGAAGTTAGGAAAAGCTAGTTGTCTATGCAGAATCTGCTTATCATAGTCAAAATCCCAGGAATATGTCTGTATCACTAGCCAAAGGATATTTACAATGATACCTATGTTTCTTTTTGGCTTTTCCTTTCAGTTGGTTTTTATAGTTCCAATATTTTTCCCCCTCATCCAAATCCATACTAGAGCATGTGATAACTCCATTTTACTGGTAAGAAAGCTGAGATATAAAAGATATTAAAAATTTTTAATGTTTATTTATTTTTGAGAGAGAGAAACAGAGTGTGAGCAGGGGAGGGGCAGAGAGAGAGGGAGACACGGAATGTGAAGCAGGCTCCAGGCTCTGAGCCGTCAGCCCAGAGCCAGACGCGGGTCTGGAACTCATGAGCCGTGAGATCATGACTTGAGCTGAAGTTGGATGCTTAACGGACTGAGCCACCCAGGCGCCCCGAAAGATATTATTAATACATTGTACGTTCCAGAAAAGAATAAATGCAAAGAACAGTAACTGTCTGTAAAGCAGGATTCACCTAAAAGAAATCTCTGGCATTCATTTACCTTCTCTTTCTGGGTTCCTCAAATCCCCCCCCCCCCAATTCTCCAAACGCTGGTTTCCCCAGATGTTGGGCTAAGCTTCCCCTGGGCAGACCTTGACACAGACTTTGTATCCAGTTTAGACTGCCCTCTTGACCTGGAGTCTAGCCACAGCACAGAGGTTCTAGAATTTTTGATGTCAGTTCATACAGAACCAGTTGCTGCCAGATGTCAGTAAGCAATACATCTCTGGTCACTGTAGTGTGCCTGGTCCATAGGGAGTAATTGTGATCCTGGGGACATTCAAAGCCAGGGATCTGTAGATGACTAAATGGGGCTTTTAGGAGATTCATCTTTTTTCTTTTTAATTTTTTTTTAGCATTTATTTTTGAGAGAGAGTGAAACAGAGCACAAGCAGCAGAGGAGGAGAAAGAGAGGGAGACCCAGAATCTGAAGCAGGCTCCAGGCCCTGAACAGCACAGAGCCCGACATGAGGTTCGAACTCACGAACCACGAGATCATGACCTGAGCGGAAAGTTGCCCGCTTCACCAACTGAGCCACCCAGGTGCTCCTGGGAGATCCATCTTTGAAAGGCCTGGGGCAGGCGACATGAGACAGAGAACCGGGAAGGGGTGGGGCATCATGTAGGCCAGTGTTTCTTAAAACTGTACAGGACAAGATTTATAGAAGAAATACGTGGAGTGCTTGTTCAAAGGCAGATTCCTGAAGCCCACCCTAGACCTAATAAAGCAGAATTCTAGGCTGGTGGCCTAGAATCAGTATTTCAAACAAGTGCCCTAAAAATTCTTGCCTGTTCTAAAGTGTGAGGATCTTGCCTACATCTCAACACTTCCTCATTTTGTTGCCTTAGACCTTGGTAAACGTCTAGCTTGCTAATCTCTAATACTTGATTCATGCTAACGCATTAATGATTAATAATGGTTTTAAAACTCTTTCATAGAACTTTCATTTAAAAATAGATCCCTAGATCTTGGAGTGCCTTATCCCAAAGGGGTATGTTTTCTTTTCTTTTCACTAATGATATTCTAATGGTAGAACTCTAACTATGTAGGCCAATTAACTACCTAAAAGGGCAGCAAATGATCTGTGGTCAACCTTGACTGTGGATTTGAGAAAGGAGATATTTTTATTAAGTGTCTCTCTTCACCTAGGTAATAATTTAAGCTGTGGATAAATGAGTTACTTTGGGGGCTGTGAAGGCCATACATGTTGGGCTTTTAAAATTATTGTCGACAATTATAAAAAATTAAATAGTGCTTAAATAATATTCTATCACAGTATATACCCATCTACTAAACCAGCAAAATCAAATACTTTGCTTCTTTATTTAAAAGTTGGGGTAGGAAAAGAAAATTTTTAGGCAGAGAATGTAATTCTACCTTTTTGAAACTCTTTCTATTCTTTACCAGGAAAAAAAAAAAAAAACAAACCCTCAAAGAGCCAATGGATGGTTGCTAGTTCTTGGGAAAAAAAGCAGGAACCTAGCAGGAAAGCTGTGAGGAACAGGTAATTTTCTTTTTTCTTTTTTGTATACTTTTTTTTTTTTTAATTTGTATCCAAATTAGTTGGCATCTAGTGCAACAATGATTTCAGGAGTAGATTCCTTAATGCCCCTTATCCATTTAGCCCATCCCCCCTCCCACAACCCCTCCAGCAACCCTCTGTTTGTTCTCCATATTTAAGAGTTTTGTCCCCCTCCCTGTTTTTATATTATTTTTGCTTCCCTTCCCTTGTGTTCATCTGTTCTGTGTCTTAAAGTCCTCACGTGAGTGAAGTCATATATTTGTGTTTCTCTGACTGACAAATTTCGCTTAGCATAATACCCTCTAGTTCCATCCACATGGTTGCAAATGGCAAGATTTCACTCTTTTTGATTGTCGAGTAATACTCTATTGTGTATATATATATACCACATCTTCTTTATCCATTCATCCATCGAGGGACATTTGGGCTCTTTCCATACTTTGGCTATTGTCGATAGTGCTGCTATAAACATGGGGGTGCATGTGTCCCTTCGAAACAGCACACCTGTATCCCGTGGATAAATGCCTAGTAGTGCAATGGCTGGGTCATAGGGTAGTTCTATTTTTAGTTTTTTGAGGAACCTCCACACTGTTTTCCAGAGTGGCTGCACCAGTTTGTATTCCCACGAGCAGTGCAAAAGAGATCCTCTTTCTCCTCATCCTCGCCAACATCTGTTGTTGCCTGAGTTGGTAATTTTAGCCATTCTGACAGGTGTCAGGTGGTATCTCATTGTGGTTTGGATTTGTATTTCCCTGATGATGAGCGATGTTGAGCATCTTTTCATGTGTCAGTTGACCATCTGGATGTCTTCCTTGGAGAAGTGTCTATTCATGTCTTTCGCCCATTTCTTCACTGGATTATTTGTTTTTTGGGTGTTGAGTTTGATAAGTTCTTTATAGATTTTGGGTACTAACCCTTTATCTGATATGTCTTTTGCAAATATCTTCCCCCATTTTGTCGGTTGCCTTTTAGTTTTGCTGATTGTTTCCTTCGCTGTGCAGAAGCTTTTTATTTGATGAGGTCCCAGTAGTTCATTTTTGCTTTTGTTTCCCTTGCCTCCAGAGACATGTTGAGTAAGAAGTTGCTGCGGCCAAGATCAAAGAGGTTTTTGTCTGCTTTCTCCTCGGGGATTTTGATGGCTTCCTGTATTACCTTTAGGTCTTTCGTCCACTTTATTTTAGTGTCTGGTGTAAGAAAGAGGTCCAGGTTATTCTTCTGCATGTCGCTGTCCAGTTTTCCCAGCACCACTTGCTGAAGAGACTGTCTTTATTCCATTGGATATTCTTTCCTGCTTTGTCAAAGATGAGTTGGCCATACGTTTGTGGGTCCATTTCTGGGTTCTCTATTCTGAGGAACAAGGTAGTTTTCTTAAGTCCTTGTCCGGGATGTAAACATCGGACCCATTCTTGGGCCACAATACTGAAAAGTGGGCAGTTTTATCTCTTACCTTTCCCCACCCCACTCCCCATCCCCATGTCCCCCAGCAAGCCCATGGCTAAGAGACCATGGGCTAGGAGTATCATCTCTAGAGGATTCTGATTTCACCTACCTCCTCTGGCAAATTCATGTCTCAGGGGAAGCGGGTGCGAGAATAGATCCACACGACCTATTCCCGATACTACAAAAACTACCCAACATCAGGCTCTTCTGTTATGTTAAAATTGGCCAGCTTTATTTTCATATATCAAAGGTTTAACTTGCAAGGCAACTGTATTAGTTTGCTTGTGCTGCCATAGCAGAGTACCAAAGACGGAGTGGCTTAAAGAAAGAAATGTATTTCTCCACAGTTCTGGAGGCTAAATGTGCAAGACCAATGTGTCAGCAGAGTTAGTTAGCCTCTCTCCTTGGCTTGTAAGATGGCCGCCTTCTCTCTGTGTCCTCACACAGTCTGCCCTCTTTGTGTGTCTCTGTCCAAATTTCCTCTTTTCATGAGGACACCAGTAGTATTGGGTTAGGGCTCACCCCAATGACCTCATTTTAACTTAAGTACCTCTGTAAAGACCCTACTCCAAATCCAAGCACATTCTGAGGCACTGAGTGAGGGTTAGAGCTTTAACACTTTAATTTTTAGTGAGGGGACACCATTCAGTCCCTAACAGTAGCAAACACCATTTGTCGGATGACTATATATCTCTACTGGTCTTGAGTTTTAGACTCACCGTAGGTAAATGTCCAGCATGTTACGTTACTGACGTGTCTCAGTAATATTTCATTGTGTCCTCTCCTCTTTGGACATTTTGTCAGACAAGCACTGGCTGGAGAGCAAAATGGAGATCTTTTAGATGCCACACGTCAAACAGTTTCACTTCCTCTATAATTGCAAATGCTCGGTGGGAGCTGACCTATTTGAAGGAGCACTCCAGATGCAGAGAATTATTTGTGAACAAAATGATAATTGGCAGAGTGCCAAATTCCATTCATTTATTTAAGAAGCAGTTTCTTTCCCATGTGATAGATACTTCGCTAGGTAAGTGCTGGGTACTTTGCAAGTGTAAGGAATGTGATTCTCTGACACCTGGGAAAGTCTGGCACAGCTGCAGGCATATTGACGTGGCTGAGAAATCGCCGAGGATTGGCTCTGTAGTAACTTCAGAAAGTCCAGCCTCCTTCCTCCTGGTCCCTCTGGCCTTCTACACTGAGAGAATCCCAGGGGACCCAGTTTGGGCCCTAGGTTGCTTGAGAGTTATGGATTCCCCTACCGACTGGGACCCGAGTCTCATCTTCAAAACCATTGATCCAGGGGCGCCTGGGTGGCTCAGTTGGTTAAGCATCTGACTTTCAGCTCAGGTCATGATCTCACGGCTCATGAGTTCGAGCCCTGCGTAGGGCTCTGTGTTGACAGCTCAGAGCCCAGAGCCTGCTTCGGATTCTGAGTCTTCCTCTCTGTCTGCCCCTCCCCTGTTTGCACTCTGTCTCTCTCTCTCAAAAATAAATAAACATTAAAAAAAATTTTTTTTTAAAACTATTGATCCACACAGAGTGCCCAAAGCATAAGCTAAGACTAGTATTTTCCCCTTCCTTCCTCCCTCCCTTCCTTCTTTCTCTCTTTCTCTCTCCTTCTCTCTCTCTCAGTTTCTGATAAAGATGTCTGTTTATATACTATGAGTCTATGAACACTACATTAACCATGTCCATAGTTTATGCCCTAGGAATTTACTACTGTACTAAAAATTTACAACAGTAAGCATGTCATATAAAATGGGCATGATCACAGATTACTAAGATTAACATTGTTTTATATATAATCGCAGACTATTAGATTTGGAAGGGTCTTTAGGGCATAACTAGTTGGTTCCTTTTTTCACAAATGAAGAAAGTGAGACCTAGCAAAGTGACTTGGCCAAGGTCACAAAAAGCTGAAACTGAACCTCAAGCCTTCAGATTCGCAGCATAATCTTGCCATTAAGCCAGACTGTGTTAAAGTCATGCTGGTTTTATAGTTTTTCTCCTGTCATCTGTATTTATCTAGCATCACAAATGCCCCAAATTCTCTAGATACTAGACAGATTTTGGAAGCCCTTCCTCCCTTATCTTATGTACACACACACACACACACACACACACACACACGGACACATAAAAACACTGTCATTTTGTCATAACAAAGGCCAGATTCTGGTAATCTGGGTTCCTTTGTCTTGTCTCAGGTTCTCTGGATTTCACTTACAGTCAGACCTTCTCTCCTTTTCCCTCCCCAGCTGCTTTTCCTATGTGAGGATGGTTGGGCTTAAGGCGACAGAAGCTCTACGTTGCTGGCTCAGGAGGGCTGCCAAGGTCTACAGAAGGGAGAGTGCGGAGAGAGGAGAGCACTGTACGCAGTTACTGGGTACTTCTTGGGTGAATGGATGAATCAACGAGCGAATGAATGAATAAATCAAAGCTAGAAGGGGAGACAAGAAAAAGAAAGGTGAGGGGGCTGACCTTCTGGGTCCTTGGCACCTGTGGGTCTCTGGCTGAGGGATGGGTAGACAGGGTTTAGAGTTAAAGCATGGGGGCCTCGTCCTGTACCTGCTGTCGGGTTCAAGACCAGAGCAAGTCCTGGCCAGCCCTCAGTTGGCTGAGTAGAGCCTGCAGGTCCCCTTCTACCTGCAGACGTCTTCACCCATCTTTTGTCTTCCTACACATTCCTTGTACCAGGGGTGAAATTCTTAGTGTTCTGCACACAGTGCACACTTGGAGGACAAGGTCTGTGTTTAATTTTGCATTCTTCATAAATGTTGAACAAATTTTTTTTTTTCAACGAATGCTTGACAATCGAGGGGAAGACAAACATCTGGAAATTAGTAATCCAGTAAGTTTCGGTCACAGTAACTGCTAATGTCTGAATTTTTTTTGTGTGTTTTACTGTGTGTGTGTGTGTGTGTGTGTGTGTGTGTGTGTGTAGGAGTGGAAAGGGAGGTGGTGCTGGTTTCTGTAAAGGTGTGGGTGAATCTGGAGTTTTAGAAACATAAAGGTTTTGAAAAAAAAAAAAAACCAAAAACCCAACATAAACTTGGCCGATGTTACAATTTTGCAGGAGATGGGCTGTGTTTTTGTTGAGCAGTACATGGAAGGCAGCATCGGAGCCGGGGAAGGGTCTGATAGGGAGATCAACCGGCATCTTGGTGTGCGTCCTGCCTGTGAAAAACCATCAACTGTACAAGTGGGTTCGAATACGTGTGGCTCCAGGCAGAGGAAATGAGGAATCGTTAGGCTTCTGATTGGTGAAAGGGTATTTTTCTCCCACCCCATCACTTCGGTGGCCCTGACAGATAGAAGAACTAATGGCTCCGGTGGTGGGGGCGATTCCTATTGCTTTTTTGGCTGCCCAGAGTGTTTCTCTTCCCCTCCTTCTGATAACTGATTCTGCCCTACCCCGTCCCCCCAACTCAAGGTGGGAAAGAAAAGTTCTCTTTGGAATGATCTTCACCGGCTGCGTGGAGAGAGAAGCTGACAGGAGAGAGAAATGCGAGAAGGAAGGAGGGAGGGTAGGAAGATATCATTTATAGCCCTGAAACTATGACTCTGGATTTCCCAGCTAGGTGAACCAAACCCCTCTACCCCCTATTTTCTGTTAGCTGTTTGTTTGTTTGTTTGTTTGAAGTTTATTTATGTATTTTGAGAGAGAGGGAGCACACGAGTGGGTGAGGGTCAGAGAGAGGGAGAGAGACAGAATCCCAAGCAGGCTCTGCTCTGGCAGCCCAGAGCCTGACTCCGGGCTCCAACTCAGGAACCCAGAGATCATACATAGCCTGAGCCGAAATCAAGAGTCAGACACTTAACTCACTGAGCCACCCAGATGCCCTCCCCCACCCCATTAGCTATTTTCATTTGGGTTTCTTTCCCTTGCAACAGAAAGTGTCCTGATTAATATAGCTCCTCCCCCTCTATCCCTGCCAACTTAAGGGAGCCTTGGAATCTCTGTGCCTCAGTTTCCTCATATTGATTCCCTGTGGATTAGTTGATCACTCATAAGATTTCTACACCCCACCCCCCCCACCCCCCTCACCACCCAACACAGAGTAGAGTCTTATTATAAACAGTAACTTCTATTCTTAGGAACTGCAGGTTTCCCGTCCTCGCTCCTTTACCAGAGTTTCTGAATCCGGGCCAGCTCTCTTTCAATAACATGAGACACAATCTAAGCAGAATAGCAATGACAGTCCCCAAATTTTAAATTATCCAAAGAACCAGGGACTTTCAGTGACTTGTATAAATGAGGTCCACTGACAACCAGGAGGTTTTAAAGACATCATTTTATTGTATCCGGTTTATACTGTGGCATTTTAGCGAGGCTTGACAAATAATACTGCAAATTCAGGGACAGGAAGCAGTGAGTATCGAAAAGAGCTAATGTCTCCTTGACATCAGTCACTCTTAAGAAGGCTGTTTACTTCTCAGTTTACCTCCTAGGGTGTTTTGAAATACTCTTGCAAATCTCAGTCAGCTGGAAATAGCTGTTCCACCTTCTTTCAATGGAAGCCCCCAACTTCTCCGCACACTGGCTCATAGTTATTTATAAACCTGATGTCAGTCAAAGATTATTTTTTATATCCCTCCTCATTATTCCCTTCCCCCCCACATACGAAGGCAGACTTACATAAAATTAGAAACTTCACATAAAGTATTCAGCCACTTAGGTAAGAATTATTGTCAGTCGGCAATCATTTCTGAAACATAAATTCATCATATTGGGTGAAGCATGTCTCCAAGGCTGTTACATTGTTGTCTTTAAACAACAACAACAAAAGGCCTCTGTGGCCAAATACGTTTGGCAAACTACAGAACTATACGCCTTTTTGAGATGGAAAAAAATCCTACAGTGGTCAAATTATCTTCGTGCGAGTTGGCAATTGCCAAATCTATTTTGTTAACGCATCCCTTTCTTTCCAGCCGTATCTAGTAACATTTCATGGAATGATGGGCCTTGGATCACATTGTGGCAAGCCAGGGAGGTAGCCTGCACAAGGGATGTGGAGCCAGGAGCATTGGATTTGACTTCTGGCTCTGCGGCCCTACTCTCTGTATGACCTTGAGCAAATCATAACCTCTCTATATTTACTTTCACAGTGGCAAAGTACGGGCCATAATACCTATCGCGGTCTGGGTTGTTTTTGTGGATTAGGTGATATTATTATGACTGTGCTTTAAACACTATTAAAAGGTGTCATTAGAGATCACAGAGAAAGAAGACTATATTTAAAAATTAATAATATACAGGTATTGGGGCGCATGGGTGGCTCAGTCAGTTAAGCATCCAACTTCGGCTCAGGTCATGATATCACGGCTCGTGAGTTCGAGCCCCATGTCAGGCTCTGTGCTGACAGCTCAGAGCCTGGAGCCTGCTTCGGGTTCTGTGTCCCCCTCTCTCTTTTCCTCCCCCTCTTGCACTCTCTCTCTCTCTCAAAAATAAATAAACATTTTTAAAAAATTAAAAAAAAAATTGGGGCGCCTGGGTGGCGCAGTCAGTTAAGCGTCCGACTTCAGCCAGGTCACGATCTCGCGGTCCGTGAGTTCGAGCCCCGCGTCAGGCTCTGGGTTGATGGCTCAGAGCCTGGAGCCTGTTTCCGATTCTGTGTCTCCCTCTCTCTCTGCCCCTCCCCTGTTCATGCTCTGTCTCTCTCTGTCCCAAAAATAAATAAACGTTGAAAAAAAAAATTTTTAAAAAATTAAAGAAAATAATGTACAGGTATAAAGAAAGTTACCCTAGCAATTTTTACTCAACAATTGTCTACTTAAGTGTACTTAGGGGCCAGCATGAGAGGGGAGCAAGGAAGCCAGTACAAAGGTCAAAGCAGGATTAGAGCACATTGGATCCAGAAATGTCTTTGGTGATAATTTAATTTCACCCTCTAATTTTATAGATGATTAAGGTAAGGCCCCGAGGGGTCAAATGAATGGCTTATGGTCACTCAGAAAGTTAATATTAAAAACATCTGATTCCCATCCAGAGCTTGGACTCATTGCCAAGGCCTGCCTCAGTATGAGACAAATCACGGCCCCATGAAAATTTCAATCTAATCAGGAGGGACAAGATATACAAATGACATCACCAGAAAACAAGACAACATTGAACAACATTTTAAAGCTCCCCAAAATGTGGCTTGTTGTAACCATGTGAAGTGATGGGTATGTTCATTAGCTTGACTGTAGCAGTCATTTCAAAATGAATATGCATATCAAAATATGTTGTACACCTTACGTATATACAATTTTTATTTAAAAAAAAAAAAAGTGGCTCAAGTAACAGGGACTATAAGAATGCAGGAACCAGACAGCCAAACAGCCGGGCTGAACTGGAGATAGGACTGTAGCTGGAGATGAATTTGGATATTGCAAGAGGAAGAAAGTAGTGTTCCAAAATGGAACTGGAGAGGATAGTGAGATAAAGCGGCTGGCCATAGTCTAAATAAGTGGGCATTACAGTTTTGGTGAAATATCCAACAGTAAACATGCATTGGCCACTTCCAAATTCTATGAAGCCTCTAGAGCTTGGGGAGAAGGATATGACAAGTAGGCAACATGGTCTCTGACTTTGGAAAGTTAATTTCTTATTTGGAGAGAAGAGACGGGAACAGAAGACAAAATTGGAGAATGGTAGCAAGTAAGTATAGAATAGAAAGGGGTGTTATATGTACCGTTAAGCCTTCCTGGGGAAGATGAATCTTGGTATTCCTTGGGAGAACCACAGATGTGATTGGTTTTTGGAAGCATGTGGGATAACCTGGGCCATCCCCTGCATTAAGAAGGAAATTTCAATATGCGTATAATACAGGACGATGGATTACTGCTCTCTACTTGGCTACTTTATTTATTTTATTTTTTTTAAAATAGGCTCTACCCCCGGTGCGAAGCCCAGTGCGGGGTTTGAAGTCACAACCCCGAGATCAGGACCTGAACCGAGGTCAAGAGTCGGACACTGAACTGACTGAGCCACCCAGGCGCCACTTTATTTTTTAAAAATATTTATTAATTGAAGTAATCTCTACGCCCGATGTGGGGCTTGAACTCATGACCCTGAGATCAAGAGTCGCACGTTCCTCTGACTGAGGCAGCCAGGTGTCCCATGTCCTTGGTCTTTATTAACTTACGATTCTTTGCCTGTCATTTCTTATGGTAAACCAAAGGGCGGACTAGAATGCTTAACTAAATATGATTTCCGGCATAGATTTGAACCCAGAATGGTGAGTGCCTGCTCTTATTTGTGTCTGATGATTTTCTACCTCTTCCTCTTTCACTTCGTGTTCCCATTCTTCCCAGAGTAGGTAATTGATCTAAATGTAAAAACGTATAAACTAAGGTAAGATTAGGTTTTCCCTAATCTTAGGGAAGGGTAGGGGAGGATAGACTCTACCCTGTTAATCACCGTTCCTTCCAGCTAACCAGTTCCCAAGTCCATTGGACTTTTGACATTCTAAATATTTCTCAACCTGTTCTCTGCTCTCTATGGTATTTCCTCAGCCACTGGAGTCAGATCGTAACCATTTCTCACCTCGTTTATGCGGTAACCTTGCAACTGGTTTCTAGGTCTGCCTGCTTCTGGTGTCTTTCTTTTCTCTGATCCTCAATTTCATCTCCCACACGAGCAGAATTACTTTCCAAAAATGCAAATCTGCTTTATTCCTCTAGTGAAAATCCTTCTAAGGTTCTTTTTAGCCTACAGGCAAAGTCCAAACTCCCTTTGCATGGCATACAGAGCCTTTTCTGATCCTGGCTCCTGCTTACCTCCCAGCATCATCTTTAAATCACTCCCAAACAAAAATTGGGTCCTATCCATCAGTTTGGTATGTTTTTGGAGTTCTCATGATTTTGTTTTTTCTTCTCTGCTGTGAAGCAGTCTGGCTTACTTCATACTGCTGAACCCCTATTCATCCTTCAAAACTCCCTAGTTCCTGGTCACCTCTGTCATGTGTTCCCTTTAGCACATTTTTCCATTTGCTAATTAGCACTTTTTAGAGGTATCACAATCCACTGTTAAGTCTGCCTTTTGTACTCAGCTGTGTGTTTCTTAACAAAGGACTTTAAGGCTTTCACTCTGTCTTCAGGGATGACGACAGTGCGACAGTGCTGGCAGGTCCTTGTAGAAGCAATGCCCCCAGTGAGGTCTCCCCTCCACCCTGCCTGCCGTCATCTCCTACTCGACTCGGAGACATCAAGGGAAGTGCTATGAGGAGGTAAAATCATCAGGAGAAAAAGTGAAGTAGATTATAGGAAACACACAAGAGGAGGACAAAAAGGAAAGGTAATATATGGCTTTGCCAAGGTTGCGGGGGGGAAAGGGTGTTCTCCTGGAGACAGTGCTGTCCCCAACAGGAAAGGCTTTCAATCACCAAAAAGCCAAATCCATTTTCCCTTTCAGGGAAAACAACAACTAATGTTCTCCAAATCTTTTGGAAATGAGCAAATTCCTTCCTTTCTCCTGCCCTCAAGCCTCAACTAGAAGGGTTTTCAGTTTGTGCCTGTGGTGCCTGGGAGTTGGTATCCCAGCAGGGGAGTCCTCGGGCCTGGGACGGACCCGCCCAGCCTCAGGGCTAGCTCAGGAATCCAAGAAGAAACCCATCTTTGTTCTTTAATATTTTGCCTGGGGAATGACAGATCTGACATTAAACCTCCAGAAAACTGGTTAACACCATAACACTGTGGAGGAGTGCAGACCTCGGTCATAATGATCAGAAAATCTTTTGAAAACACCTCGTTGTAACCTAACCATAAAGTCACTTGGGTGGTCACGACTGAAAAGTAGAGTCTGTTCTATTGAGTCCTCCCCCAGCAAATGGCACCAGCAGGCAAGTTTTGCAGTATTAAGGCACAGAAGGTCATTTAGTTTTCTGACTGTGAAATTTTGTAAGACAAATTTCTTTTTTAGGAGGCATTCCGAGTTTTTAAAGAGGTAGAGTAATAACTAAAAAGCATCTGAAAAAGGCATTTTTTAGTGCATTTGCTGAAAGCTTCCTATAACGTGGCTGGTTCTTAGCTAGGTTAATGTTATTACATAATCCTCCCCGCGAGGTTTGGTCATCACGAATTTGTGGAGGAGGCAAATGAGGAGCTCGGAGAAGCGGCCGGTGGCCTTTCGGCGAGCTCTGAGGTCTGATCCGAATCCAGGTCTGTCTCCACCAGTTTCGGAGACCTTTCTAGACCACGGTGACCCCCTGAAACAGTGCCACAAATAAAATCTAACAATTGTGTTAAGCGAGTATTTACACTTTCAAGGTTAGGAGAATCTACGGGATGGGAAGGAGTCTGATGACCCCACTTTTCACGTCCTCAGAGGGGAGTCCGAGAGGAGTAATTTAAAACATCACTTCTCTGCAGCCACAGTCGAAACAAGCACATTTATGATGCCGAATGGCTGCGTCAGACTCCACAAAGTTGTTACTAAGGGCGAAGGCCCGAGGAGATAACGCGGGGCCTGCTCCTTCATTCACAGCAGCGACCTAAGAACCACAGCGGGGCGGGGCAGAGGCAGGTAGAAGGCGGCTCCCGCGTGGCCAGCGCGGTTGATATTCCTGGCATTCGGTGATCCAGATGCTTCCCTGCAGTTTGCAGGGCCGTACGGCTCGGTCTCCATATTCCACTCGTTTCGAACCTCAACGCGTCGGCCTCCCTTCGCTCGCGGGCACCCCCGATGCCAGACACGCCTCCCCGCGCAGAGCTCCAGCCGGATCCCTCCGGGTGTGTGTGTGTGTGTGTGTGTGGGGGGGGTGATCTCTCGCAAGAGGCGGCCGCCCCGGGTCCCCCTCCCGGCCACCCCCGACGCCGTGCTCGGCCGGCGGGCCGCGTGCCGCGCCGGGAGGTGGCCTTCCAGCGCGTGCGGCTGCGGGGCGCCGGCCGAGGTGACCTCAGCCTACCCCGGGCCCGGCCGCAGCACGCCATGTGCGAATACGCGAGGCGGTGTCCTGAGCTGACACCGGCTGCGCGGCACAGGCAGCAGGCGCCGCCGATCAACTAGTTCGCACCGAGGATTCCTCTTGGTGCGTGGCCCAGTTTTCCTTAGGACGGGCTCCAACCCCTCGCCGACACCGCCCCCCGCGCCGCCACGCTCCGAGGCCTTCCCCCAGGAAGCCTCGCGTCCCTCCCCCGCCGTTCGGCTCGGGCCGGCGCGCGCGCGATTCCTCGATTCCACAGGCGGTTCGCGCCGCGAGTGGGGGCGGGGCGCCGCCGGGGGAGGGGGGCCGGGGCCCGGGGGGCGGGGGCGGGCCGGCGTGGGGAGTTCCTCGCTCGCGGACCACACGCTCTGCGGGCCAATCCCGAGCCAGCCTCTAGCAGTGTCACACGCGGGACACATCCAAGCGTTTGTTGGCAGGGCCGATGAAGGGGAGGGGGCGAGGAGGAGGGAGGGGAGTTGAGTGACAGGCTTGCGGGGCAGGCTGGGAATTGTAGTTTGCAGCTCCCGTGGCCATAGCCATTTTGTAGTCGGGGGACTACAACTTCCAGAAGATCAAGGGGACCATTCTAAGGTGCCCCGGGAATAGGCGGCTCTCCCCGGGGCCGGGAGTCCTGGGGCACTCGTATCCAGCAGCCCCGCTGCAGGTAGATGCGAGGGCAGTGGCGCGGGCTGGCGTGTGGCGGCTGTGGGGTGAGCGGCAAGCTGGGGAAAGGGGGTGAGGTGGAGCGACCGAGCGTGCCATGCATTGGGCTAGGGAGCCTCTCTCAATTCCACTCCCAGATTCGGCGTGGGAGCGATGCCTGAGGGGTTGCCCGGGAAGGCTTCGTCGAAGGTTCTCGGGTGTCTAGTCGACGGGGCTGTCGGGGTCCTTTGGACTGGGCCAGGGTCGGTCGGCGCCGGAGTAGGCGGGCGCCTGGTGGCTCAGCTGTGTGAGTTTTCGGCTAGCGTCCGTCGGGGAATTACCCGAGGAGCCCTAACTTGTATAAAAGCAGAGTCCATTTAAAGTTGGGCTGGATAGCCTCTCTCTCATTGGTTAGGGGGCTTGGAAAAAAGAGACTCGGCGAGCCCTCGCTGTGGTGCTGCCGCCGCCGCCGCCGCCGCTGGAGTTGACTCTTCTGCTCGCACTGCTGCTGCAGCACAAACGTGACTTCCAACATTTTTTATTTATCTTTCCCTTTTCTTTTCCAAGATGTAACTACAGATCAGACACTAAGGACCTTCACGTTTCGCTGATGTAGTTTTTGGAGGAAAAAGGGGGGGAGTGAAGGGCGTCGGTTTTTTTTGTGTGTGTGTGTTTCGGGGGAAATTTTCCATTATGAGTGTTTTACTAAAGTGAATTTTTTTTTGTTTGCTTCGTTCGTCTTTGGCTCTTTTTTTTTTTTTTTTTTTCCTTCCCAATTTCGGATTTATTTCAAGGCGAATCGGGCTTTGGGGGAAGAGGAAGAAAAGTCGGATTACAAGATCAACCACCACCAACAACAATAAAAACCACCAGGATATTTTTTTGCAAATTTCTGACGGCTTTAAATTCATGAAGCAATTGTCCCCTTTTGCAATCAGCATTTGGATCTCAGAATGAGCAAGGAAAGACCCAAGAGGAATATCATTCAGAAGAAATACGTAAGTGCTCTTAACAACACATCCTTTGACTTGCAGTTTTAAGCAATGGCTCTGAATGTCAAGTTTATAGATAATTCTGCAGCTGAAGGGTTTTAAACACAGCGTCCGATAAGGCTGTTTCTTTCTTTTCTGAAAGAGGGCTTTTCAGGCAAAGTCGTGTCTGCCTAGTTTGGATGAAAAAACAGATTGGTGTAGCGATACCTCAAGTGAATAAATTGACCTCGAATGACACAACCATAATCTAGTTTTAGATGAAAGGCAAGGGATTTTGGTGTAGCTTGGAGGGGGGGGGTGGGGGCTGCGGTAATGTAACTAAACTGCATTCTCGGGCGGATTTGGCCCCATATTGCACTTTGCATGCAAATGATCTTGTGTTGTTATTATTAATGTTATTTGGAAAATCGTGGAACGCGTGTGTGTTGGAAGCCCTTTAAGTTGCAACCGAGGGTCCGATTATGGCGATCTTGTTCCTTGCACTGGCACATCAAATTTAATGTATGTGGTCGTTTTGGCTTATTTGGTTCGCAACGTAAACCAGTTGGGAATCATGTTACAGCGAATGCATTTGTTGGGATTGACTTTAATAATGGGACTGGTTTTGTTTAAAAATTCATGGTTTCCAGTTTTAGGGGGGAAAGACATACAATATAGCTAATGTTTTTAAGTAGGTATGTGAATGCATGTGTAAGTGACTACAAATAAATTCTCCCTGTTAACTGGGCTTCTGAAATTGGGTGATTATTCAGAGATTTAAATGGTTTGGAATAGTTAAATTTGTTTTGTGCATAGTACAGCTACGTTTTGATTGGCATGGGGAGTGTTTTTGTTTTGTGTATGGCTTTTTTTTTTTTTTTAAGTTTGGGGGGAGGGAGGGTAGAGGGGGACCGAGGATTAACCAAATATGCACTCGAGTGATCGGTGATTAGCTGCATGCTTTAAATCAAAGAATCCATAAAAAAAAAAAAAGCCCAAATGAACATACATTTGGAATAATGCAACGTTATGAGAAAGTTTTATTTGAGTCGAGTCGACAGATTGGTGTTAATATTTTGCCTTTTTGAGCAGTGTGATGTGTGTAATGGGAGATGACCTTCGGGCACTGGTTTTTGTAAAAAAAAAAAATACATTTAATGAAAAAGCTGAATGCCTCTTCTAGAGGGCTGATTCTAATCTAGGCACGTAAACTTCAACTATGAAAGAAATGCAATGTTAAATAATCAAGCCCAACTTAAAAAGCTGTTCCCTAAAGAATTTAAGATTTAAAATACATCCGCATTGCAGAGGGCTGGGTAGAATGCAAAGGACTAGTTTAAACTCGGGCTGTAGAAACTGCATGGAGACAACCTTGCCTTGGAGCGTGGACGCCTTCCCGGGGCACGTCCGATCCGGGTGCAGCCACAAAGCAAATGGGGTAGAACTTGGACAAGAACCGCCTCCGCCGCCCCCACCCTTCCCCCGGACCCCATCCCAGACCTCGCTAAGTTGGAGAGCTGTGAGGGGTGGGATTTTTTGTTGCTGGCGGTCAGTGGATTGTGTCGAGTGCGGGCGTCCGGCCGCAAGCCGGTGGCTGGCGGCGGCCGCGGGAGGCAGAGCACGAGTTGACGCCAGGGGAGCGGAGCCCGTGTTCCCGACGTGCTCGAGCCGGCAGCAGAGGGGAGGGCGCGCGGGGGTCGAGGCGGGCTGGGCCGGGGCCGGGGCCGGGGCCGGGGCCGGGGCCGGGGCCGGGCGGGCGCGCGCGCGCGGCCTGTAGGGGGCGGGCTGCGGGCTCCTGGCTCCGGGCTCCGGCTCCCGGCTGCTGGGGCTCCGGCTCCGGGCTCGGCGCGGGCGGGCCGCCGGGCGGGTGGGTGGGGCGCGGGGGCGGCGCGGCCTGCTGGGCCCCGGGGAAGGGAGGGGAGGGGGCGGGGGCGTGCCGGGGTGGGGGCGGTGCGGCGCACAGCTGCAGCGGGCGCCCCCCGCCGCGCGCACGGCCGAGCATGGCGGCGGCGGCCCGGCCGGCTCCCCGCGGCCCTGCCCGCCGGCTCCAGCGCAGTCTCGAGAGCAACAGGTTAAGCCGACGAGACGTCACCGCGCCCCCTCCCCGCCCCCCGGTTCTCCCCCCGCTTCGCGCCGGCCTCCCCCTCCTCCTTCCACCCACCCCCCCCCCCCCCCGTCGCTCCGGGTTCCCGGACGCTCCCGGCCGCGTTCTGTTGTCATTGTGACGTCACAAAGGGACGGGCCCGGGTGGAACCTTCTCCTCCTCCTCCGTGACGTCAAAAGTCGGGCGGGAGGTTCCACGCGGCGGGGCGGTCGGGGGAGGAGGGAACGGGCGGAGGCGGGGGCGGCCGCGGAGCAGGGCTGCGGCGTGGGAGGAGGAAGAGGAGGAGGAGGAGGAGGATGCGATCGGCCTCCGCCTTCCGCCCCGAAATGCTGCGCTTCCCTGCAGGTGAGCCGCTGGGAGCCTTTAGGCCCCCGACGAGTGCTGCCGACCTCGCTCGGGTTCCATTTAGGGGGTGGGGAGCAGGGAGGAGACGCCTCCTTTCTGCAGAAATGTTTTTCGCTTCTTCTGTTTCTAGGTCTGCTGATGGTGTGGCATTACTGCGGTGGTCGTTGTGATCGCTCAGCAACGCTTTTGAAAAAGCAAGGAAACTTTATTCAGGGAAAAGCTTTGCTCCGTAAGAAGGACTGTGTTGTGGATTTGGCCACCTTGTCACTTGAAGTCATGTTTGGGGTGCCTTTGGGGGATGGGACGGGATGCCTTTCTGGGTGATGCCGTCCAGCAGCAACTGTTGCTCTTTCTGGAAGCCTTGTAATCGTGGAGGGGGTGGCGCTCCTCCTCTGCTGTGCCAGCTCTGTGCTGTATCTTTTTGGGGGCCCGGGCGAGGTAAGATTTGTCATTTATATGTATTCTTAGAAGAGCACTGGACAGTGAAGTCCCCGGGTACTCTGTGCTTAGTACTTTTGAACGGTGGAACCAGAGGCTTGGAATCTGAGTGTGTTTGTATTTACTGCCTGTAAAATGGAAATGGTAACACCTGACCTGCTTTTGCCCCGCACTTTATCTGAGAGGCTCACGTGTGTGAGAGATAATGTGCGTGAAAGATGTAAAACAGTGTGCTCTTTCTGTGTAAGGTGGTGTTATCAAGCTGGTGGAAGGCAGCACTTTTCTTACAATTGGTCTCAAAAGCCTTAGATGCGTGTGGCGTTGCCATTTTAGTTTATTGCCTTAACAAGGCAGAGTTTGGGGGTGGGATTGTCGATGGCAGGCCTTGGGAGAAATGATTGTTGTATTTCATATTAAATGGCATCCTTGAGAAACTCATAAATTGTAAGGTAATCCTGTCTTAATTGTGCCGGGCACGACCCCCCCCCCCCCCCCCCCGAATACCTTAAATAACTGAAAACAGTTGCCTTTCAAAGCGCCATTCCACTTGGACAATAAAAACAGTTGCTGTCTTGCTCTATGGATGTTTTCTACCATTTCCTTCACTCTGCTGGTGGGGTTATTCCTAGGGAAAATAACGGATATGATATCCAGGCTTCAAAACCATTGGGTCTTTGATGCTTTATAGCAGGTATGCGTTTGAAATAAGAACCCCTGCCACGTGAATAAAAAATTCTATGACGCATGCAGTGAGCACAAAAACAAATTACTGGTTTGATTCCTAGGACAGCTCAAGCGGAATTTGTAGCACCAGGCTGTAAGGGTTTTAAGTATCTCATTTTCTGATGTAAAAGTGCAGCATAATTAAACAAGACTGGAAAAAGTTCATGTTACAAGGTTCAAAAGCAGGATTTGCTATAATTACAATTTCATAAAATGCTAAAGAAAAAAGTAGAAGCACACCAAAATGTAGTGGAAGGGTATATGAGCCCCCCCCGCCCGCCCTTTACACCCATTGGGTTATTTTACAGTTGTGAGGGGGAAAAAACCAAATACGTGTCATTCAATTGCTATGTTTTTCCTTTCCTGGGCTGTGTATGTGGCTTGCTTTCTGCCTCTTTCTAGTAGTGGAAAACTTTATTCTTTGTCACATAAGTGTAGGGCAGGGGCCCTTTGGTAGCTATTACTGGAGGGGGAGAGATTATGGAAGAAAGACTGTCAAGTGAAGAGTCCAAAAAGTGTGTCATGAAAATGTAAAAAGAAGAAGAAATAATGCCCCCAAATAACCCAATTTGAGTTACTGTTAACCCGCATCGTTATTACTTTACTGTCCGTGGGTGTTTGACTTGTGTGTCTTCTGTTGTCATTGGCGCAAATAGCTAACTGGAGTTAATTGGTATTCAGATGGTATAATGGCTGTTTCTTTTCTCCTGGTAGGTCATAACCAGTTCCTGGTGCTGAGCTGGGGGCTATTGGTTCCCTTCCAAGTGCCTTGGAAATAACTCCAGTGTTAATCTTAATATATCCCCTGCTCCAAAGGTTATTTAAACTCTTGTCCTTTAGAAAGAGAAAATCTTTTGTTGGGATATGTAACTGGTGTCTGTTAACGATCAAAATGGAGCTGTTTTCTCCTTTTCCTCCTCTCAAGGACGACACAGACATGTCATACGGAGCCTAGCAGCACATTGAAACGCGTGGTAAAGGCCAAGCTAGAGTATTTTTAAGGTTTACCTTCGATCATGACGTTTTTAGGACCCAGGCTCCTGCATTCTGAATGGTTAAAAACTTAGTTGCATTCTTCTTCTTTTTTTTTTTTTTTTTTAAGAGTTTATTTTTAAATAATCTCTACACCCAACGTGAGACTCGAACTCAGGAGCCCAGAGGTCAAGAGTCCATGGTTGGAGCCAGCCGGGTGCCCGAGTTGCATTGTTCTTATCCTGCTGTTCGGGGTCCTCCTCTAAGTCTCCCCCTGGATTACATAACCACTCTCATGTTCTACCTATCCAACCTACTTAATCTGTTGGCTGTGATACCCCAGCACAAAGCTCCTGGCCGGTGGGTAGCCCTGGGTGTATGTGCCTCTGTCCACTTTGGCTCCGACTCATAGAAGGCTTGCCAAGTGTCAGTTGTTTCCAAATGTGGTTATTCCAGTTAGACTTATTCTTGCAATTACAGTTAAATATTATGTAAACCTTTGAACAAGTGTGGAAAGAAAATTGGTTTCTTTTTTCTTTTTCTTTTTCTTTTTTTTTTTTTTTGGAGAGTGGATTTTGATGAAAACTTTTAAGTTGACTGTTTTGGGAACATTCGATAAAAGTGAATTCCTTAAAAAAAAAAAAAAATCAGGCTGTTTAATGAGATGTGGGCCCGCCGTTTAAAAGACTCTGGGAAAATCTGTTACGGATTCATTGCTTTTGCAAGTGATTCCCTTTTAAGAACCAAACTTCATTTATGCCCAGACTCTCTTCCCAACAAACAAACAAAGCATTACACGGAACACTGGAATTCTCAACAAATCTGTTGCTAAAAGTACATTTAGGTGTTTACGTTAAAGTGTTAAAATAGGTGTGGATTTTCAGGTTTCCGGACCAACAGACCGTACTTGAGCTTTTTGGTCCCTGTCACCCCTGATTAGAGTGCTTCCGTTGTGTTTGCCCTTAATCCCCAGGTATTAAACTAGACTCCCCAGCCAGTTGCGGCCAGGTAGGTGAAGTGTGGCCCAGTTTTGAGTGGCTCTACTGAAAGTTAAGTTGTATTACTTTTAGGATTAAAGGGTCGTGTCCTTCCCTGGATGGTAGGGGGCCTTTTCCATACTTGCCTCATTCATCCCTGCAAGCTTCTTTCGTGCCGGGAGGTAGGCAGTCTGAGTGAGATTTTTTAAGGTTTTGACCTTTCCCGGGGCTTCAGTTAACACTCTGCTTTCTGGCAGCCGCACGCTTTTTAAATAAGGGGTTTTTCAGTTCGTTGCTGATCCAGAATAAAGTCACTAAAAGCAGAGCCGAACCTTATAGAAAGTGACAGCGCTGGCCAGATCCCCCTTCGCTCCTGGTCAGGTAAGGCTGCCGGCTTCCAGTACTCCCTGTCCCTGTTCTTGCTTGCAGGTGCGTTCTCTCTTGTTCTCTTAGGATGTCTGGGGACAGGAGAGGGGCCGTGCTTTACAGATGGAGATGCGGTTCCAGAGGGTGAGGTCTAGGTCCCGCCTGCGGAGCAGTTGGACTACCTCCTGGGCCTCTCGGGTGTCTGTCTGGGTTTCTTTCCACTTCCACACTGTTTTGCAACAGATTTTTTTTTTTTTTTTGCTACTCTTGGGAGAAGGCTGCCCATTTCTCCTGGGGTTCTCTTTGAAGTTTGAAGAAATGTGCCAGAAGAGCTTGGATCATAGAGAACACTCTAGATGGGCCGCACAACACCCACTTCTCCTGAAAGCCTCGTGAAGAGAAGGCCCAGGCAGTTCTGAAATAACCACCTACGTTTGTTTCCATGGTGAGTTCACACCAGCAACAGAGGCTGTTGAGTCCATTTTACAGAAGAGAAAACCAAGGCTAACAGGCACTGGCCAGATAGTTAAAGGCTAGACCTCTTGCCCACGTTTTAGTCCAGATGAAATAGAAGTAAAGTGAATGACCAGTGTAGCCCCAAAAAGGGTGGGGGTGGGGAGGGGAACCATAATAGGGGCTCTCAGTGGGCTTTGGAGAGGTGTTTGCGGAAGGAAGTTGGGGAAGTTGAGGTAGTTTGTCAGCCTCCTGAACAGAAGGAGTGCCTCCGTCTCAAGTGCATGTTTGTGTTTGTTGTTTTTTTAAACACCAGTTGGTGGAGCTACCCCCTTATCCCCAGCTGGCTGTCTCCGTGAGTTCGCTCCTGAAAGAGCTCCGAGATCCCAGTACCCCTTGGGGACTGGCTGGCGTGTGCTCTGTATTTTTGTAAGTGCCCCCACCTGCCCTCCGGGTTGCACCTGAGGGCCCGCCGGCCGGCATTAGCTCTCTAGGCTCCGAGAACTTTCTTCACAGGGGCTGTGACAAATCGGCTGCATAGTCTTTTTTTGCACTTACGTTCTTGCCCCCGACTTTGCTGCTTTAGGGGGGCCATGGGACACTGGGGGAAATCATTTGCCCTCAGTCCTTACTGAGGTCTGGGCCATCCTGGTAAACAAAGGCTGCCCAGATATGTTAATGAGGCAGCTTGAGTAATGGGGATATTATACATAATTATTCACATATTCATAGGATGTACGAGGGTGTTCGAAAGAGGGAACCCTACTGGTTGAAGTTCTTGAGAGCTGTTTTTGAGAGCTGGTGCTGCCTGAGAGGCCTAAATTGGATTTTAAGTTCTAATTTTGTGAGTCTGTCAAGCTCCACCACCCATGAAGAGGAAGGCCAGTGAGCATTGAAATGTCATCACCAGCAGTGTTCAGTTACCAGGAATCCTAGAAGGTTAACAAAATCGCCAGTTTTGCCCCTTCAGTACTCCCAATGCAGCTCTTCCCTCACACACCCCCTCTTCTCCAGTCGAACCAGGAGCCCTTTCCCAGCAATATCATTTTGGGTGGGTGGGGGATGCAGTGAGAGGGGGGTGGGTCGTGTGGGTGTCTGTTTTCCATCAGGAGACCCTCTGGTTTGCTGTGCCTGAAGGATCCAGGAGAGCGTGGGAGACCTTTCGGTGCCCTGTTTTATTGCTCTTTTTAAAAATCTGGGTGGTTCTTTTCTCTATTATTTCCTAACCACAGTTTTGGTTAGGGCTTGATCTACAATGGTTATCTCTTGGTTCTCATTTCTGCCAGCTGTTAAAGTGTTTGGTGCCTGTGGGGGCAGAAACAGGTGCCAGGAGGAAATGAGAAAGGATTACAACTGAGCATGTGTTTCTTGCATTTATTCCTTCCATAGGTTTGCAGAAAGCGGACTACGGAATGAATGCTTGTTCTGTTAAGCAGCAGTTGGATACAGACATTATTAAGACTTGGGGAGTTTTGTGCTTTGTGTATCCGCCTTGTTACTAGTGCATGGGCTTCGGTAATGCAATGCCTCCGATTTGGACAGGCTTATGGTGAAGATACAGGGTACCTCTACATGGTAATGGACAAGATTGGGGATAAGAGCCGAGTTCAGGGTTGGGTCCTATAATACACAGGCCGTGTGTGACCCCGGGCAAGCCACATAACCTCACTGAGCTGCTTCCTCATCTGGAAAACTTGTTCCGTGCACCTTAACGGGCTTGGGGCTGGGAGAGCCAGTGAGATTTTTGATGTGAAAGCACTTTGTAAATTGCATACGCCCGCACAAGTGCTCAAGGTATTACACAGTTGGAAATCACCAACCTGAAGCATCGGGCCTGCCAGCAGCCTTCATAGCTGACTCAAATAAATGAATCAAGTGAATTCTATACTTTGCTTCTTAATAAACCAAATGAGTAGCAGCAGATATTCTGAAGCCCGTTTTAATGTAATGTCTTTCTACCCCCACCCTCTCTGTCTGTTGTTGAAACTCTTCTGTATCCGGCCCTTGACTCCCAAACACAGATTGAGAGGCACGGATTGACGGTTGAGTTTAGAGTGGCACTGAGTCTGCGTGCAAAGAGCACCACAGATGTTTAAACTGGACCTTGGAACAATAATCCTTGAAATTGAATATCTGATCATGATCTTTCCTTGGCTCCCTGTGGCTTTCAGGATCAAGTCTAATTTTTTTTTTTTTTAAACGTTTATTTATTTATTTTTTTAATTTTTTTTTTTTCGTTTATTTATTTTTGGGACAGAGAGAGACAGAGCATGAACGGGGGAGGGGCAGAGAGAGAGGGAGACACAGAATCAGAAACAGGCTCCAGGCTCTGAGCCATCAGCCCAGAGCCCGACGCGGGGCTCGAACTCACGGACCGCGAGATCGTGACCTGGCTGAAGTCGGACGCTTAACCGACTGCGTCACCCAGGCGCCCCTAACGTTTATTTATTTTTGAGACAGAGAGGCAGAGCATGAACGGGGGAGGGTCAGAGAGAGAGGGAGACACAGAATCGGAAGCAGGCTCCAGGCTCTGGGCCATCATCAGCCCAGAGCCCAACGCGGGGCTCGAACTCACGGACCGTGAGATCGTGACCTGAGATGAAGTCGGACACTTAACCGACTGAGCCACCCAGGCGCCCCTAGGATCAAGTCTAAACTAAGTGTGTCCTCAGCACAGCGTAAGAATCCCTTCTTGCTCTACCCTGGGCCTATCCTGCCGCCCAATCGGGAACCCAGCCTCTTTGCCTTTGCATCTCCTGGTTTCTCTCAACGGGTTGCCTGAGGAGCCCATCCCACCCTTTTGAGGCCTGCTACTCTGTTCTTGAGTCAGGCAGGGCTAAGCCCTTTCTCTCGGACTCCTTACACCTATCTCCAGGCGCTGGAATCTGTGTTTACCTGTCTCTTACCCTATTAACCCCCCAAGAGGGAGGGGCTGAATTTTCTGTCAGCAGGCGGCCGAGGAAGTATTTGTTGAGTTGAAGCTTTTGGAGTATGTGAGTTGCTACCTGGTTGCGGGAGGGAATTGGTATGGATCTGGCAGCAAAAGAAAAACTCAACTAAGGAGAATCTCCGGGCTGAGAAAGCCTGGGGTGTCTAGTGCTGTTAAGCAACTTGACTGAGGTTACACATTTCATCAGTGACACAGCCAGGGCGTGAAATCCAGCCCCTGATAGAGCAGAAGGCTGTGTGTTAGTGTTTTTGGACAAGTTTTTAAGAGGTCCTTCTTCTTTACACGTGGATTCTCAGTTGTCCATGGTAACTTGAAGAACTGATTAATTTTCATGGGAAAAGACCATCCACATGTAAGCATTGTGAAAACGACTTTCTTTGTTCTATCAGAAATCCTTCAAATCAGATGATTACAAATGTTAAAAACCATTGCAATTGCATGCTAGATGTTCATTCATATGTATGTATACGTATATATAGTTTTACACATGTAGTCTCATGCTCCTAAGTGATGTTACGTGCTTTTTGCATTTATATCTTGATGATCAGAATACATTTATACACCATTATATTTATTGTTGCTTTATTTTATTTAAAAAACTTGATGTTTATTTTTGAGAGAGAGAGAGAGAGAGAAAGAAAGAGAGAGACAGTGTGAGTGGGGGAGGGGCACACAGAGGGGGAGACACAGAATCAGAAATAGGCTCCAGGCTCTGAGCTGTCAGCACAGAGCCTCAGGCGGGGCTCGAACTCATGAACCGCCAAATCATGACTTGAACCAAAGTTGGACGCTTAATCGACTGAGCCACCCAGGCGCCCCAACACCATTATTTTCAATGACTGCAAGGCACTTAGTTGATCTCTACCACGGTTTACTCCGCCTGCCTGTTCTTGATGGCCTTTTCGGTTTGGGAACTCTTGTGCAAAATCATGTATGCAGGCAGTATGCTTTACCTGTATGTTTTTTCACTTAACTCCAAATTCCTCAAAGTGGAAGACCTGATTCTGAAGTGCCCGTGTTTACACGGGGAGCCCTGTCACCACATTGTTTTCTTGGAGAAAAGCTGTACTAATTTACAGTCCCATAGGTAGTGCATGTGAGGCCAGCGGGTTTGTTTGTTTGTTGGCTTTTAAAAACCAATACGGGCCCTTGTAAGGAGTAGTAAAGATGTCAGTTGGGTTTTATTTAAGTTTCTGTTTTCTTTCCTTGTCCTCTCTCAGGGCTTTAGAACTAAACGAGATAAGATAACGTGAAATCACTTTGTAAAACAAAATTGCTTGAAGAACACAGTGTGGTATTAGAACGACCGACCACAGTCTTGAAGGGTGAAGAGAGTCTGTATACTGGTACGGTGGCGGTATTTCCCATTTATGAAATGCTTGTTTGCGAGGACATGACACGCTTTAAGACGCCCTGGAATGTCATTGTTTTCGCGTGTAATTTAAGCCTTGTTTGTGAGGTGGGCTTTGCATGGTTACAAAGGTCCCATTGGACTCTGGCTTGGCAGAGACCTTCCATTTAAATAGAGCTGATAGCATTCGGGTTGCTCGCCATGCTCTGGCACGGTGTTAGGTGTTAGAAAAAAGGTCATCGTCCTGCCCTTGGGAAATTTGTACTTTAATTGACGGCGGGATGCAAAACACTGGGAAAAGAGCAGGTGGCCTTGGACAAGTCATCCCAGTCGCCGTTTCTTCATCTGTCATGGGGGGAGGATTGCACCTTTAATCTCAAGGTCATTTTGGGGGAGGCAGAATCCAGTGTTAACCTGGGAAGGGCTTACAAACGGTTATTACAGACTGTTATCTAGGCTGTGTTATTCTTGTAAATCGCACAGGTCTTTGTGGCTGTCATTCTCCAGGCTCAAGGTTGAAGAGGGAACAGAGTGTTTCTGGGTTATGAAAATCATACAAGGTGCTCAGCACTTTTCCTTCTTACCAGGACATGCTTTTTCTTCCTAACTTGAGGAAAAATGCAACCTGATCTCTACACTGGACACACTTCTTGATCGTTCAGGTGATGGATACCGCCCCCCCCCCCCCGCATATGAGGACGAGGTGGTGTCACAGTGCTAAGAAGCAGCATTGCTTTTTGGTGTCTAAAAGAGTACTTTTGGATAAACTTCTTTTCCTCCCTTTTTAATTTTCTAGTCAAGATGTCCCTTTAGAGATGTGGTAGAACTTTTCACGTTTATTGGTTTTACCCAAATGGCGCCCTGTTCCACCCTTAGGCCGCCCAGAGCGTTAGAGCTCCATGCGTTCTATTTTCGGGCTGGTCATGATGTCTCGATGTTGGAGGATGAAAGAGCCAACGGGAACGGAAGGCTTTGCATAAGCAGCCGTGGCCTGGAGTCCCAGTCGAATTGGAGCCCACGGTTTTCTCGGGCCTTGAAGGCTTTTGTGGGCGTGTTGTCTTGCCGGCGCTGAGTCTGCGACCACACCACAGACCTTGGTCCCCTGTGCTCGCCACGTGACTCCTTTTCACATCGAAGATTCTGAGTCGCAAAGGCCAACTGCCTTTGATGCCGAGTGAACAGTGGCCTTGGTTTCTCAACAGTTTGAAAAGCCTGCAGTGTTTGGTGGGGCCTTCGGCAGAGTCTTTATTTAGGAACCGGACTGGAGGGGCTAGCTTGGGGGCAAGGGACACCGGCTTACTGAGCCTGGTTATTTTAGCCTGGTTTTGTTGAACATTGCAGGCCTGCCTACCGGCTCTGCGGCCTTTCGGCTGGGACTTGTGGTTAGTTGCCCTTTTTTGAGACGTGTTTATTTTCCGTATTTACTTCTCTGTACCACGCCCCGTTCCAAAAAGGATTTAAGGCCGTAATGAGCAGTCATCCTGGGAGCAAATAATTTTCCCTTTGATCTGACTAAAGTTCACTCTCCAAATGCAAAAAGCGACAACCCTATTAAAATGGGCCCTGACCATTTGTCGTCCTGAGCCAGGCAGTGTGAGTTAGGGCTGAGTAGCTTTTTGTGTTCGCTTTGAAAAGTTGAGCCAAAACTTTAATTAAAGGCGAGTTTTGTTAAGTAATATTGGTATTGACACCCTGACAGAACTCTTAATCTGCAAGAATTTTAAAGATGCGTGAAAGTGATCCCCAGTGGTGGTAACATCCTTGAGTGGCAGAGATCGGGTTTCTGTCTAAATGCCACTGCAGTTCATCACTTTTTTCCACAGCGCAGGGGGCCAGGGAGGGTCTGGATTTAATAATAATGAACTTCTTTGGGGGAAGCGATTGGTAGATGTTAGTGCATGATTCAGTGTCCTGTGTCTTTAAAAATGTTTTCAAATACCCGTTCTGTATGGTAATCCTCAAAACTACTGTTAGGATTCCAAACCATTGTGGTTTAAACTTAGCTGGAATCTGAAAGGTGGCTGACAGAGTGAAAGGAAACCTCCTTTAAATAAGGAACACATTTGGCTTGCCTGATTGTTCCAGAGTCTGGGCTCTGGGCATAGCTGAACCATGGGCCAAGTCTCCTGATGGAAGAGGTTGGGGAATGCTTGCTTCAATGTACTGGCCTGTTCTCTCCCAGCTCAGTCTAAACACCCATCAATTAGCCCTGCAGAAACTCCTGCTACAGATAGGAACTTGCAAAGCTTCGTGTTACACCACGTTCCTGTCTAGATGAGAAACACAGCCTTTTGTACTTGTGATAAATCAGAACTCTAACGATGCTATTAAAATAGGTTCTCTTTTGGCCCTGGTAAGCTAGAAAGCACTGGGAGGCAAGGAACATGGGTCTGACTTGGAAATATCTGCAGCCAGAAAGTGGTATTCATTTCTCTCTTCTAATTCTGCCCGCTGCTCTAATTAAGTGATGTGATCGCTCCCCCAGCACTGACAGAGCCCAAAATGAAACACATTTTCTACCTACCAGCCTTTTTTCCTTCCCTTCTTCCACAAGACTTGCTGAAGTTGTCATGTTATTTCTTTCCAGAATTTATTGGAGCAGTAGGCAAAGCCTCTTGGGAGTATAATAAATAAGGATGATTATAAAGAACAGTCAGTTCACCAAGAAAGGCTATTATCTTTGACTTGCAAAAGCTTTTACAGCCGAACATTGTTTGCTTACAGTTGTTTAATACAAATGAAGACCTTAATGGTACCTATTGTAAGAGGGGTCCTTTTTACTCTGTTTGTACACGGGAGGTCATCTCCATAAAGAACAGAACCACCTGGCCCAGGCATAAGTGCTTGTTCCTCTGGACAGGCATTATATACGAGCCAGGGAAGGCCTTGGATGGTACTTCGTGGTTGCCTTTTTTTTTTTTTCTCCCCTACCATCAACAGCAAATAATCCTCCCTGCCGGTGTTGAAAGATTTCTAAAGCTGATAAATAATATCTAATTTACTTTTGGAGGCCCTTCCTCTCCGCTTCCTACCCAGCGTTTGAATCCAAAGACGGCTTCAACCAAGCTCGTTGGAAGGACCTGTCTGAGTTGGCACGGACATTGAGTAAATATATTTAAATGGAAGACTCCCATGCTCTTAATTAAAGCCTGCAGGAGAGCTCCGGGGGGGAATAGGGAGCCTAAAGTTGCAGTTTTTATTTTTTGGGAGATTCAGGTTATCCCTTGTTGCACTTTCAAGTTTAACTGCAGCGTTATATATACATTCTTGGCATACGGTGCTGTCCTTTGCTGCTGTATCTTTAGCAAAGTGTCGGCCCGTTTTAGCCTTTCTTTTTATAAAACTCTCTCACATCTCCAACTTATTCCAGCTTGTTTGGCAGTTCGTCAACTATTTTTCTTTTGGCGTTTCAGTGTGAGTTCAAGACGAAAGGCATCTTCGGCATCTCAGTCTCTTCCCTGAGTGATTTTGGATGTGACTGTGATCCCCGCCCCCCCCCCCCCCCCGCCCCAATTCACTGGTTTTTAGTATATTCAGAGTTGTGCAGGCATCACCACGGTCAGTTTTAGAACATTTTCATCACCCCCACAAGAACCTCCATCCCCCGCTTGAACGGCCATCCCATCTCTTCCCAGTTTCCCTGGGCTCTCACAACTACTGATCTGTCTCTCTGGATTTGCCTGTTCTGGACATTTCATCTAAATGGAATCATACAACATGTGGCCTTTGGTGACTGGCTTTTTTTCACTTCGCATAACATTTTCAAGGTTCATTCCTGTTGGAGCATGGATCATATTCCGTTCCTTTTTGTGACCAAATACTATTTCGTTGTGTGGGCCTATCGCAGTTTGCTAATCCGTCCGTCCATCCGTTCATCCACCAATGGGCATTTGGGTTGTTTCCCCCTTTGGGGTTATTGGGAATAATGCTGCTGCGAACATTTGGGCCCAGCTTTTTGTTGCGGGCAGCGTTTGCATTTCTCTTGGAACACTTCAGGTTAGAAAACCTTGCACATGAAACCCACTTGCCGCTACATTTATTTGCTGCTCTTTAACCCGCTAGGCGATTTCTCTTTCGCTTGTGCCCCTGAGCCACGTCAGCTCTGTTCAGCTGGGTGCTATACTGGGCTCTCCCCTTCTGGGGCTCTTGCCTTGCCTTTGGGGGCCTGAGGTTCTCCTTTCTCTCACTGCCTGATTGCCAGCCCCTTCCCTGTGTATGTAGGGGGGGCAAAGTGGTCTTACTTTCTCTGTCCCTTTGCAGTCTGTAAACACCGTTCTCACAAGTTTTAGAAATATACACTTATTTAGAAATAAGTTCCGCCGGCTTAGGCGTGAAAAAACAGTGGGACTTGGAATTTTACTTTTTGTGGGTGCTCAGGTGATTTTGGCTGTGGCTGTGGGTCTTTCAGGTCCACACAGTTTTGGGAGGGGTGGAGTAAAACCCTCGCTCCTTTCTGGGAGCATGAGGAAGGACTCAGAATTGTTGCTCTGCCTTATCTTCACTTTAGACTTTCTCGTGGTTCCTTACGCTAACATTTTTTGGCAAAACACCTCGGGGACTAGAACCACTATCTACCTAGAAACTCTCCTCGATTTTCTTGGGTCCTTCCAAGCCTGCTTTGCCTGCACCAAAAATGCCTCCGATGCTCTTCATAATGAACTCCTTTAAGAAATGGGAGTGGTGGGACACCTGGGTGGCTCAGTTGGTTAAGCGTTGGTTCAGGTCACGATCTCGCGGTTCGTGGGTTCGAGTCCCACGAACGGGCTGTCAGCCTGCCAGCACAGAGCTTGGAGCCTGTTTAAGACTCTGTGTCTCCTTCTCTCTCGGCCCCTCCCCTGCTTGTGCTCTGTCTCTTAAAAATAAATGTTAAAAAAAAAAAAAGAAAAGGTAGTTGTTTTAAGGAAGAGGGATGGTGCCATGTTTTTTTGTGTGTGTGTGGTTTTTGATTTGTACCAGATTTATTTTTCCCCAATGCTTATTTTTTAAAAAAGTTTATTTATTTATTTTGAGAGAGAGAGAGAGAAAGAGAGAGGGAAGGAATCCCAAGCAGGCTCCTCGGTGTCTGTGCAGAGCCAGACATAGGGCTCGATCCCATGAACCGTGAGATCATGACCTGAGTGGACATCAAGAGTCAAACTGAGCCACCCAGGCGCCCCTCCCAACTCTTATTTTTAAGCCTTCAAAGAAATTGTGAGGCAATAGAAGAGAGGTGGAAAGGCCGGGGAAGGGTCTGAAAAAGTCACGTGGCCTGGGGTGTTCCAGAGCCTCTGGGAAAGTGGAGAGTGAGTGAGGATCTTGGTGTGGATATCTGTGCCTGTCCTCGAGGAAAGCTGAAGACCAGCTTGTCTGTCAGCATTTGGAATCTTATCTGTCAGTTAGTGCTTAAGTTCAGTGTCAAAAACATTCCTTACTCATGGTATTAATCCTGGTTTTTCACACAGTGTTTTTGCTATAGCTCCCTGTCCCAGATTGACTCTTGTGCTCAGGTCATGGATTCGGCTTACCCAATTGGGAGCCCTGACAGACAGCTGTGTTTGAAATTTTCTCTGTAGGGGCCAAACAACCAAGAATTGGCAAGGTTAGATACCTACCTCAATTCAGAAGGTAGGTGTGAGGGAGTGTGTACGTTTGTGTCTGAATATCTAAGAAGGAGTTACTGTTTTAAACTTTGCATTGTTTAACTGGAAAACTGTGTTCTCTCTGCCCAGCTGCCTTTGTGTGGTGCACCTATAACCTATACACCATACTGGTGCCATTTCCAAAGCAAAATGCAACATCCCTCCTACCAAAATTGCCTATTAGAGCTAATTTTAAGAATTGAGTTAGAACTGCCCTATAATGTAATGCAGAATATTTCCCAATAACGCCTAGGTTAACAATGATAGTCTTGCTGTATTGTGCAGAAAAGGCTTCTGTTCAGACCCAGCTGGGTTTCAGGCTTAATTCATTGCTCTATGGTGGGATCACCACAGCTGCTGTGGGGCCTTTACAAATGCAAAAAAGCTGTCAATGTTTGTTTCATCAGCTGCATAAGCGATGAGGCCAAGTTGAGGAATCCATTCCAGTGTGCAGTGTGCAGGCTGTAGCCATTATTGTTTATAGAATTAGTGTGTTGGAGCTTTAAAATAGTTGGCACATTGGTTGCCCTTTAAAAGCACAAGACTAAGGGACAGGACCAGTTGGTTGCCCTTGCAATGTTGGCAGGGTCCAGCCCAGCCCTTATCTTTAACAGCCACTGCCCCAGTCTGTGCTGCGGGACTGACCTTCTTTGGGACAAGGTGGGGGCACAGAGTTCTTGTCCCTTTAGATCCCCACCCCAAACTTGGGTTTGTATTCCTTGGTTTGGAGTCCATTATTTAGAGTGCCATGATTGTAATTGAATTTTAAAGCCTTGATTATCCTCCCAGCCCAGATAGGCATGGGATTGTCAGCTGGGACTTCAGATATCTGTGCAGGAACATTCTAGATTCCGCTCTCTGGGATTTGTTTTGCCAAGTGCTAATCTTTTGGGAATTGCCCTCAATTTCTCCGATGGATACAGAAGTTACTGCTACTTCTTGGCTGCAGAAAGATGCACTGGTTAGGTCACTTTCCAGCCAATCAGGGGGTGTTCCCCAGGGTCCCTCAGCGGATGCCAACCCCTTTCTGCAGGGACCTGGGTGGCCATGGCAGTACGTCCAGTCCCTTTTGGGCTGGCAAGCCTGTGTTTGGGAATTGCATACATGATCTTTCACAGGATAGTGTGGCATTGTCCCAAGTGCCTTTGAGTTACTTCCAGCCTCTTTCTCTCAACTCAGGGGTCTTCCCAAAAGTCCTGCCTCATCGAGGCTGGAAGGCAGTGGTGGTGGCCGGTCTGTATAGGTTTTAAAAGCAGAGCTTGTCAGGGATCTCCGCCAACAGTGATGAGTAACAGTGCTTCCTTCCTCCCAGCTGGAAATGTCCCAAAGTGCTCTCCCATATTCATAAAAAGGGTGGCATGAGGCTCAGGGGCTCCAAATTAAAGGTCAGGACTGATCAGCTTTATGTCTCCGCTCACTGTCACATAGGCTCTTCGTAATTCCTTTACGCCTCCACGTTTGACCCTATGAATTATCTGGAGCCCAAGAGTACGTGGGGCTGATGAGTCCCCATGTGGTATTTGTGCTGATAAAGCAGAGTTTGGTGGGGGCTGGGGGTGCTTGTATGGCCTCCCTTTTAAAGAGCTCTTCTGAGGGGAGAGGATGGGCGGGTATAATTGAACTCTTATTTAGAATGATAAGAATTGAACTCTTACTTAGAACTTCAATAGGGAACAAATACAAACATCGGTCCAGAGTTTTAACCTTCTTCTCCACCCCCGGCCAGGCTGCCATCACACACACACCCTGGAACAGTAGCAGCGAAAAGGGAAGTGGCCAAGAGTGAGCTCCGCATCTGCTCCCTCCCGGGAGAGGCTGATCTGTGGGGCCTCATAAGGAAGCAGCAGTTTTCATGGTCAATGTCTCCCCATAGCAGTGCTCGGTTGCACTTGGGGAAACGTCATTTGCCCAGCCCCGTTCCTCTCCTGGCTGGGGTGCCTGTTGTATATTTTGAGTTTACGGAGTCTTTGATCAAAGCCCCTTCCGCTTTTATTGAGTCATCCTGAGGCAACAATGTGTTCTTGTTTTAGTTTGTTTGAAAGTATTGCTGTTCTCACTGTTTTCAACAGTATTGTGGAATACATATCCCAGTGATTTTGTGTGTGTGTGTGTGTGTGTGTGTGTGTGTGTGCGCGTTCCTTGATTCAAATGAATGTCACCTTGTGACCCCTAAGGACCTCTGTGGCCTGCCTCCTAGAAAAGTCACTCCTGTAAATCAGGGCGTCGATGGACCACCGAATGTCCACCCTGACACTTGCTGGCCGAGTGCCCTAGATCACTGGGGCCTCGTCCTCAGGTCAGCTTCAGTGTTCCCTGCTGTGAAATGGGATGCACATGCCTCCCTGAGCAAAGAGTAGGTGTTTTATTTAATTAAGAAAAAATTGTTTTGCTTGTTTATCTCTGACACAGAGAGAGAGAGAGAACGAGGAAGGGGCAGAGAGAGAGGGAGACACAGAATCTGAAGCAGGCTCCAGGCTGTCGGCACAGAGTCCGACGTGGGGCCTAAACTCACGAGCTGCGAGATCGTGACCCGAGCCAAAGTCGGATACTTAACCGACTGAGCCACCCAGGCGCCCCAGGAGTAGGTGTTTTAGTATCGCCCCCCATGCATAGGTAGGTGTTGCCTTCCACCTGCACGCGCATCAGTGTCGCTCGTCCGGCTACCGTGACAGAGGGCTTGGACTAATGTTGACATGTTGCAACTTGCCCTTGGCAAACTATTAGTTAAGTAGTTCTCCTCTGGCTGTGGGGAGAGATGGTGAGCTCACCGCTCTGAACACAAAAAATGTGTCCAGAGAGAGCCTGAGTGTCCTGGACTGTCATTCTCCTGACCTCAGTGTCCTCCACCCATCAAAATAAACAAATAAAGAAAGCCTGAGGGCCTTAGCTTTCCCCACAAAGGTAGGTGGCTCAGAGAGGGGCTTGAGGGGAAGCAGAGGGCTGGGGATGGAGAGGAGCACCTGAGTCCTAACCAGCTGGCTGTGAACGGCCCCTGGAAGGGCGTCCCTTGTGGAATAGTCCAGGTAGGACGTTGTGCTCAGCACCGGGTTTCAAATGATGGTAAAATGCAGACGGACTCTCAATACCCTGGGAATGGACTGTGCTGGTTCTGTGTTTTCTGGTCGACTGGTTTCAGCCCGTGTTGTCAGACACCGTGGGAGGAGATTTCACCGGCTTTTCTGCCTTCACGAGTCCGGAAGAGGATTTCACCTTGGTTTCATTACAGAGGACTCTATGGGGCCTCCTGGCCGTTCGTCTGACAGCTCTTTGTCACCGTACATTCATCTAGATGGGGTGGGAGGTTACCGGGCGGTGCACACGCAGATCCCCAGGGGCCCGTGTATTTCACCTGTGTTCCTGAGGGTGTTGTTGTGTTACTTGGGGGCCATTCATCTGAGGCTTCAGCACACGGACACACACACTCCCGCCGTGCTGCCGGGTCAGAACCTCTGAGGTCTTCCCCGCTGAATTCCAGAGGCGGGGGATCAGTCGTTCATACTCTGGCTGCAGTGGGCACGCCCGCAGTGTGGACGGCTCGGCCCTCCACGGGGGCGGGTGCATGGTGGTCGGTGACGAGACCTTTGCCCCTCACTGCCTCTCTGCTTCCTGGAGATTGTGATAAGGGACAGCGGCCACCACCTCCTTCTTGCTCTGGAAGGCCTGGACACATCACTCGATACAGAAATTTAAAACCAAACCTCCGAACCCTCTGCGGCGGCCCGTGTGACCCGAATTAGCTTTTCGCAAGGACAGAGCTAGATTGTCCCGCTTTAAGCGCTTACACGGCACAACCCAAGAGCTCATCTTTGGGCTTTTACTGTTGACAGGGGTTCTCCTGCTGCCGCTAATAGAAACTAAAAAGTTCACTCGCCCAGACGATTGCCGTTTTCCTTCTTAGGAGAACAGCTTTACTCCAGGACTTCATTTTGTCCCACGGAAATGGTTGCTGCCTCCCGGTTAAGCTTCTCTCTGTGATCCCGTTGTTGTTTTGGGGGGTGGGGTGGGGGAGGCCTGGGGAATTGGGGGTAAAAGAAAGGAGCTGCTAAGACGTGGTTCTGCCTTACATCCGAAAGATCGGTGGCTTTAGAATGGGGGTAAAGTGGGAGGGAGCCCGGGTCGCTGAAGCATGACAGGCCTCCAGGGGCCCCCGGGGACTTAACAACAAAAAAAAGGGAACTTTTGGCAGAATCTTTCACACGCACACGTCTTCCTCCCGTCCATCCATTCTCCCCTGCTGTTTTGTAAATCTCCCGGCTGGAAATTTTGAACACGGGAGATTTCTTCCTGTGCCTCCCTTGGCAGAATGCTCACACGCAGCTGCGGAGAATTTCCTCTCCCCCCCACCCCCCCTTTTCACAGCATCTCTCATTTAAAAGCATTAGTGGGGCTACAAAACAAAATAAAAACTGGAGGATTTTTCAGAAGTGGAAGCCAAGTTTAATTAGACTCCAGGAAGTTGGGGGCTATAACTCTTTTTGTTAAATCTTTTGGAGTCAGGCGCGCGCCAGCGGCAGGCAAGGTGGAAAATGCCAGCGGCTGTTCCCGGCGAGGAAATTTAGGGCCTCCCCTTTTGTCTGGTCTGTGCTCAGGGAGCACGGTTTTATCAGAAGTTGTGGCCAGCTATCACCTCGTGGTGGCCTTGAGATGGTTGCCACTTTGTTAGGTGGTGGCCTCCTTAGAGGAGGGGGAGGGGAAGGAGGAGGAGCGGGGGAGAGGGAGGAGGGGGAGGAAGAGCCTTAAATAGCTTTCGGTCTCCTCCCAACCCGATGTGAATTAGCTAGTTGCTCTGCCCCCAGTCCCTGACCAAGCCACTGGGCTGTGACCCTTCTTCAGTAAGTGACGTTTCTGACTTCGCAACTGCCTTCTAACGTTGACTTTTTATTTTCTTCTTAAAAAAAAACTTAATCATTAATTTTTAAGTAAGCTCTAGGCCCAACATGCGGTTTGAACTCACAGCCCCAAGATCCAGAGTCGCACGCTCTACTGACTGAGCCAGTTGGGTCCCCCTAATGTTGGCTTGTTACTCTTTTAGTGTGCCTTGAGGTAACGTCTGAGCATTTTGGGTGATGGGCTGGTTCCTTGTTGTTGGAGATTTTACACGTGGTCACAAACAGCTACGTTTGCTCTGTGGGAAAAATCCTATCATCATATTCAGGCAGGATTTATGGATGTCTGAAGTGCTTTCCCTGATCATGCAGACCAGAGCCCCATCAAGGTCCAGGAGTAAATTGCAGTCTAGCCAGACCTGGACTTGCCCCCCAGGAAGGATACTTAGGATTTTTCTCACAGACTGAAGATGGGTAAATTTAATATTTGGTGACATGGCCTTAAATTGAATTTTGTCAGGAGATGGTTGAGCTTCATCTCAATTTTTTAAAATTATTTATTTAGGGAGAGCGAGAGAGCAGGGGATGGGAGGGGCAGAGAGAGAGAGAGACAGAGAGAGACAGAGAGAGACAGAGAGAGACAGAGGCAGAGAATCCCAGAGGCAGGCTCCGGATTGTCAGCACAGAGCCCTACGAGGGCCTCAAAACTCAGAAACCATAAGATCGTTACCTGAGCCAGAGGGTTAACCAGCTGAGCCACTCAGGCGGCCCCATCTCAACTTCTTAATTTTTTTCCTGAGTAGTTCCATACACATTGTGTGTGTGTTGTTTTTTTACACGTGGGATATATACGTAGGGAACATAGTCTTTCCTTATTACTTCTGCAGATCCTCCCATTTCTTTTCTTCAAACAGATTTACTCAGGATCATTCCTGGGTATTTGTGTATTTGATCCTAAGCACTTTTTTAGGTAGTCTGACAACCTCTCATTTCGTAGGTATAGAATTGAGATTTTAAGAAGCTTCATGGTTTCGAGGCCTGTCAGGCTAATATGTGGTTTAGCTGGAACTTGAAGCTATACCCTTGGCTTTACAGCGACTGTTCTGGAGGTGCTGGGACCTGGGTTAGGTTTTTGCTCTGTCTTGAGAGAGCCGTGGGACTTTGTACAGTTGAGTTTCGTTAGTTGCCAAGTACTATAGGGTGGGATTGGAACAGAGTTTCCCTCCGGAATGCTAGGCTTTTCGTCTCCCTAGACCTTGGTCGCTCAACTTTCCTTCACTTTATCTGGTTTTATTTCCAAAAATTTCTTGTCTACTCGGTGTTAATTTGTTCAGTTATGTATTTTTACTCTTGTGGTGAGGAAGGACATGGAGGGAATTCAAGATTGAGACCAAATGAGGTTCAAGAGGGTTTTGGGGCGCCTAGGTGGCTCAGTCGGCTAAGTGTCTGACTTCAGCTCAGGTCATGATCTCACAGTTCGTGGGTTCGAGCCCCGCGTCGGGCTCTGTGCTGACAGCTCAGAGCCTGGAGCCTGTTTCGGATTCTATGTCTCTCTCTCTGCCCACCCCCTCTCAAAAATAAATAGTCATTTAAAAAAAAAAAAAAAGGATTTTGGGCCAGTACGTACTCACACAAGGATCTTGTTTTAAAAAGGAGCTTCTCATTCGGCGGGTCTGCCTTTCTAACGGACTCTGGGAATTTGGTGCTAGGGTTTAGGAATAACTTTGTAGGGAGTTTGTGGGTGGTGGGTCTCCCTTCTCCTGTGTTCCAACCACAGCAGCTTTTTACTCCTTGGGGAGATCTTGGGGAGGTCTAAGATCTCCGCTACTAAAAAAAAGTTTGAAAACCATCATTTTAGGGGATCCCGCTTTCTGAACCAGCTGGAATGGAAGAGCCTGTTAGTCATTCTCCCACAGTTGAAAGATGTTTAAAAACACTGATGGGATTGTAAAGCCTAATAAACATGGCTTGAAAAAGCCTTTTCTTGGCCCAGTGTCCTATATGCTCTCCTTTCTGAGGACCATTCTTCGGTTTTTATTCTGGAAGGAAGCCTGGTGTTGTTTCCTTACAGACAACTGGTTATAGTGCACTGTCTGTATAGTGTTATGCATTTCCCCAAACTCTGTCATGTCTCATTTGGTAAACACAGAGCAGTCTCAGGGATTTCTGTGTAGAGCCCTTGCTGTTTTGCTGGTTTCTATCCAGAACTCATCTTGAAAGCTTTTATGTCATTTACAAGAAGAAAAGTTCTCTATTGGATAATAGCTCCCATTGATGGGATGCCTACCTACAGAAACGGGCAGTGTTTTACCTGTTCCAGGCTTCCCACAACCCTGTGAAGGAGCCGCTTTCCCCAGATTGCAGTTGAGGAAACAAGGCTGGGAAGAGGGGCCGCTCTGCGCCCCCGCCCCAGGTGAGATTTGAATCCTGGTGGTGGTTGAAGACTAGCTCCCTGGAGGTCATGCTGCCAGAGCCCTAGGCTTCAGTTCTGAATCTGGTCATTGACTTCATCTCCTAATTCACTCGTGGGAATGGAGCCCTAGATTATCTGGAAAATGGGGGTCCTGAGTGTAGCATTCATGTCGTTTAATTTTGGACGTCTGCCTCCTTACCGTACATCTTGTTTTTATTATTACAATTTTACTTTTTTGTAAAAAATTGTTTATGTTTATTTTTAAGAGCGAGAGAGAGCATGAGCAGGGGGAGGGGCAGAGAGAGAGAGGGAGACACAGAATCCGAAGCAGGCTCCAGGCTCTGAGCTGTCAGCACAGAGCCCGACGCGGGGCTCGAACTCACGGACAGTGAGATCATGACCTGACCCGAAGTCGGACGCCCAACCGACTGAGCCACCCAGGCGCCCCTACAATTTTACTTTTGATTATTGCCATACTGTCACTGAATTTATACACCTAATGCCCCCTCCCAAACCTTCCCCAAGAGTTCTTTAAAAAATATTGTCCCTAGTGTTGAGAGCAGAATCTTAATTTTTCTCTCTGACCGTAAGGTATAGGAGATTATGTATTGTTAGGAACAAACAAGCTAAAACCCGCCGAGTGGCTATTGACGGAGAAGGAAGTTGGATGATTCAGGATTGGTGCCTACCAGATTTTTGCGGGGCTTCCTTTTTTATTCACTTCATTTTCCAGTGTGTGCGGGCAATTCCTTCTGCCTGGAAACCGTGCAGCTTCCTCAAAATAAAAGCCAGTGCCTGCCCTGGTCTCCCCCACGCTAACGCTCACTGCCACCTGGAGACTGTTTTTAAAAGTATTTCTCATTTGCTAACAATGTTGAATACACATAGTGGGTTTTCTGTAAACACAGTGGATGGCGAAATGATTAAAGGTTTATAAATGGGATGTGCATTTATAATGTCCTCCTGCACTTGTCCCCACCAGCGTTCCCTCCGGGACCGGCTCTTATTTCCAAAAATGAGGAAGTGATTTTCCCGTGATGATGGTGTTCTTTGAAAAACTGTTTTTAAGGGGAAAAAAGAAAGGTGGCTCTTTGGAAGCCTGATTTTTAGAAATAATGTGAATTAGTAGCACCCTGGTTTTGAGTCCCCTAAAGATCAATTTCATCCTCGGGCGGGGGGAGACTCTAACGGAAAAATGTGCCGTTTCATTTTTTTTTCCCCTTCTGTGTCTCTCTCAAAAAATTTTCTGCCTATATCTTCTTCCTCTTCTGTGTTTTAAACAATACGGCTTTTTTTTTTTTTTTGGACGCTAAAAAATATTTTACTTTGCATTTTATGAGACATTTGGGGGATGTCCTTACGGTTTCTGCTTGCTTTTTTGGAGGTGTATGAAGAAACTGGTACATTTTTGTCTGTTAACTAGAGAATTATGTGATTCTATTTTATTTTCATTGAAAAGCTAAAGGTTCCCATGTAGTATTATTATCTAGTATTTTGTTCTGAGGAAACACGTTCTATTTGTAAAACAGGAAGTGTGTGGGAAAAGGGCATTTCAGCAGCATGTTGGGCTCTCAGATCCAAATTAATTTGTCTTCATTCAGATAATTTAACACAGCCTAGTAACTGATGTTTCCAGAGTGCTTTATTATAGAGCAGCCCAGGAAGTAAGAGGGTGATTTTAGAACTTGAGTTTTTGTGTATAAAGGGGGTAATTTAAACCAGAGCCAACTGACTTTGGTTCTGGATTTTTCTGTTAGTGCTGATCCTTGACACTTTGAGTCTTTGTTGGGCCTAAGAAGGAGATTCTGGGGGATTCCCCTTCCCCTTTGCTGCCCCCCTCCCCCATCCCACTCTGCCATTCCTTGATCGCATCAGTGGGACCCTTAAAAAGCTATCGGCAATGTGATGGTCTCAAGCTCCACCTGCAGTTAGAAGCCGGTCATCCTTCTGGAATGTTCTTTTCCATAGGAGGCTGGCACGAGTGTCTGGGCTGTAGTAGGTTTTGGTAGGGTCGCCCTTTCGTTTTGTGGTTTATGGATAGGCAACCAAACCGCAAAGAGGTGCCTTTAGGCGGTGTGATAGGATTAAGATGGGATACTTGTGTGACTTGGGGGTCACAGTCTCCCGGCCCGAGTTGCCGCGGGAGGTGTGCAGACAGCAGGCAAGGGACAGTGGGTGTCTCTTGCCAAGTGTCTGGGCTTGAGAAGCACAGTGCAAGGAGCAGCAGAAAGGCCAGCCCTTGGGGTCAGAGGCAAAGCCAAGAACAAGCTGGAAAATGTTGTCCTCACCCAGAAAGAGAACAGGCCTTTGGATATTCAGCGTTTCTTTTCTTTTAAAAGCCCCTGTGCACAGCTGAATTGGAAAATTTCCTACATACACAGCTTCTTCATTAGATACTGATACCGGTTAATTCAAAATCGCTTGTAATTGGAAGCAGCTGCTGTTTCCCAGCTGACGAGGTGTTTGAATCAGATGCTTTGAATTAGCTGGACTTGGATTATTCATATTTTAATTAAAGTCCATTTTAACCCCCCCCCCCCCCCAGTCTCTTGCCTCTCCAATGACCGGGATTTTACAGTGATACGTTTGAAATTACGTGAGCATCCCAGTAGAAAGGCATTATATACGTTCAAGGGCTTGTGGTTGATTATTGTTTTGTATTATTAAATAGAGAATTTAACTGCACGGCAGTTCCCTTCTCTCACCCTCTGAACCTTGCTTCTGTGGTGGGGGGAAAATTTCATTCCATTTAGAAAAGTTGAGACTTTTGTCCCCTTTCCTCCTCTTGGGACCCAGGCGTATTAGCCTAATTGCTTGGGTCACTGCTACGGGGAAGGTGCTGCATGAAAGGGGACAAGCAATTTTCTGGTACTTTTCGTCTAATGGGGTTTGCAAATTAAGCCATGAATAGTGGGGCTTTGGGGCAGTGGGGAAATTTTCTTAGAAGAAAAACGTAAGTGCAAGGGGGAGGCTATGTAGTGCTTCTGTATAGATACAGAATGTTCCACAAGCAGCTTGCAGGGAAAAAACCGACTACCTTAATTTTCAGGGGGGGAAGAAAAAAAGGAGTTTGCCTTGTGTTGCCGTCTCCCCAGTGCTAATGAGGAAAAGAGGCAAAGCTTCCTTTCCCCATGTAGGGTACCTAACTTGACTAAAGTTTGACTTGACAAATGTTCTAGTTAATGTAATTTTGTGTTAGTCCCTCTCCTCCCCTTGAGCGTCCAATTTGGGCGGACTTGCAGAAAAACCAGGGCAGTGCACATGTGCCTGTTATAAGCATTCTGCATGATCTGGGAAGTTTAAAAGGGTGTAGGAGACACGATCTTTGTCCACAAGGAGTTTAAAGTGTCCCTGGAGAGGAAAAGCATCTACCCGTCAGCGCATTTAGGGAATTACATGAATCACTGTCCGTATATCCTGTATGTTAAATACTGAGCACAGGCGAGAGCCCAGGGAGAGGGAATTCTGGGGTTGGCTAGCTGTCTGGGGGTAAAAGTTGACCATTGAAACAGGGTCATAGTTCATCCAGCCCAATCCTTCCAGTCTTCTATTTTCCTAGAGCTTGTCTGAGGGTACAGAACTAGTTGGGAGCCCCTTAACCAGAGAACCCAGGTTTTTTTCTCTTGTGCTTATTGTGCTTTGGGTCAGAGCTTTGGGGGTCCCACAGAACGAAGCAAGGGGTTTTGTTGGTTCACGTGCATGGCCAGGGGCTGGGACAGAGACTGGCCCTCAGAGAAGAGACACGCTGGAGTGTTACCTTTAGGGATGGTGCTTCGTGTTTCATCCATGCGCCTTGGAATTTCCAGTGGCTATTCACCACAGATTTGCTATCGTAGTTTCTTGGTAATAGGTCTGGCACGGTTTGGTTGCTTTTTTGGCCTTTTTCCCCAAGTTACAGAGCCATCAGCAGACCAACTCTAGGTATACCTGAAGGAAGAGGGAACACATTGGACAAAACAAAATGTTACCATGTATTTCATTGGAAAATTACAGTTTCTTCATATTTTCGGTTCTTCGTGAGTGAGTTCTTAGAAAAAGTGCTTGGTTGCATTCTCTCCAATGTGGTAACTACCACGTTTTTTAAAAAATATATTAAAGAAAATGTTTTTAATACGTTTGTTTAGTTTCAAGAGAGAGAACTTGCAAGTGCCAGTGGGGGAGGAGCAGAGAGAGAGGGAGACAAGAAGTTCTGAAATACGTTCTGTGCTGTCAGCACAGAGCCCGACGTGGGGCTCGAACTCACAAACTGTGTGATCATGACCTGAGCCGAAGTTGGACACTTAACTGACTGAGCCACCCAGGCACCCCCTCAGCCACATTTTTGAGTGCTTTGCCTGTTAAATAAGAGAATTAAACGTTCCAATATATACTTGCATATAGACTATACACACTTCTGCAAAGCAGAATTTATTCTTTTATTTTTACTGATGAACAGACTTGGCTTTTGAGGGGATAAATGGCCTAAAAAACAGTCTGTGGTGTGGTGGGAGGGGGTGGGGCTGGAGGTGGAGCCCAGTTGTCTCCAGTGTGCTGCTTTAAAAAAAAAAAAAATTTGTTTTTACATTTATTTTTGAGAGACAGAGCACAAGTTGGGGAGGGGCAGAGAGAGAAGGAGACACAGAGTCCAAAGCAGGCTCCAGGCTCTGAGCCGTCAGCACAGAGCCCGACGTGGGGCTCGAACCCACAAACCACGAGATCATGACCTGAGCCGAAGTTGGACTCTGAACCGACTGAGCCACCCAGGCGCCCCACCAGTGTGCTGATTTTAATAATGTGATGATATTTCTGTCCCCCAAAGATGTCTCTAGGCTTAGAGACAAAGATGTCTCTAGGCTCCTAGGCTGGAGCCCCCAGGGTTGCCAGCCAGTCTGTTTTTTCAGGATACTTCCATGGAAAAAGGAACTGGTATTTAAATAGTAATCTCTAATCAAAGTACACCAGGTCTCATTTTGAATATTAAGGTAGCTGTTGGAAATAATAATTTAATAAGGCAACATAATGATTTAAACCCCCCCCCTTTTTAAAAAAAAAAACAACGTTTTTTTAAATGTTTATTTTTGAGAGAGAGAGAGGGAGAGAGAGAATGAGCTGGGGAGGGGGCAGAGAGAGAGGGAGACACAGAATCTGAAGCAGGCTCCAGGGTCCGAGCTGTCAGCACAGAGCCCGACTCAGGGCTGGAACTCACAAATTGCGAGATCATGACCTGAGCCGAAGTCGGCCGCTTAACCAACTGAGCCACCCAGGCGCCCCAACATAATGATTTTTATTAATTGAACAGCTATTGCTGAAGCATTACATTTATTACATTTTCACAACTGTTTTAAGAAGACCGGAAAAATGTCTCTACTAGATAGCTTATTAATAGATAGCCGAGTTTGAGGGGGTGAAAAAAAAGTCACGAATTCCATCCAGTTAGGAAAGGCTTTGGGACGTTTCAGGGGAATGTTCGCAAGAACAATATGGATACATGGGGAGAGAGTAGAAACAGCTCCTTTTCTGGGGAAAAGAGCACACTGTTGGAGCAAGCCATAAAAAGTGGAAGGAAAAAAAAAATTAGCCCCGGTAAGGAGTATGAACTCCTGCAACCGTTGTGGCTGGATAATGAGAATTAAGGAAGGTGCCCTTGAGGAGAGGAAGAGGGTCTGGGATGCAGTCCACAGCCTCCTGTCCGCCAGGGCTGCTTGACTGTAGGAAGAGTGGCTGGGGGAGAGGTTACCCGGCTGTAGGACGAGGCCACTGTGCAGAGCCCCAGACAGGTGGCTGCTGGTGGCCATGTGACTCGATGGGGCTGAACCCTCTCCTGGTGGTGGTGGTGGTGGCGGCGGCGGCTGGGGGGATTAACAGGGAGGCAGAAGGCAAGGAAGAGGGGGGAGGGACTCAGTATGAATTTCTCAGCTAAAAGAGCAGGAAGGTGAGATTCTCACAGTAGAAAGAAGGCATTTTAATTAGCGAACAAAAAAGAATTCCAGGATGAAGAGAAAGAGAGACACCTTTAGTACTCAAAACTTCTTGAGTGCGGGGAAGAATCACCCAGGCTCACCCCGCTGAACCAAGAGATGCTGGGCTCACCCAAGAGATGCTGGGCTCACCCGGCACTAGGAGAGGGGACACAGCTGGTAATGGAATCTAGCCCTGTGGGATGCTTTTAGTTATTTACTAGGAAAAAAAAAGAGGTTTTTTTCCTGTGCCTTCTCACAGCAAAATCTCTAGGAGGCCATGTGGAGGTGGAGGTGGGGGTGGGGGGTGGCGAAGGAGGACTCTGAAGAGAAGGGGGAGTGGCAGGTGTCCACCACCCGGGAGGCTAGAGGACTGTCTGCCTTACTCAGCAAGAAATAGTTTGCACTAGAAATGGGACTCAGGAAGGCAATGCTTGGAGACCGAATTCTGTTTTTTGGCATGAGAAAAACTAATTCTTCTATACCTGTTGGTGATGGACGATATACTCCTGGTCTTCATTTTTGTATCTCCCGAGTTTGTTTTCTCTTTCTTTCTTTCTTTCTTTCTTTCTTTCTTTCTCTTTCTCTCTCTCTCTCTCTTTCTTTCTTTCTTTCTCTTTCTCTCTCTTTCTTTCTTTCTTTCTCTCTCTTTCTTCCTTTCTTCCTTTCTTCCTTTCTTCCTTTCTTGCTTTCTTCCTTTCTTTCTTTCTTTCCTGTAACTTATTTATTTTGAGAGAGAGAGCACAAGCGGGGGAGGAGCAGACAGAAATCAATCCCAAGCAGGCTCTGTGCCGTCTTCTCCTACTTCTCAGAGCCCCACGTGGGGCTCAGACTCATGAACTGTGAGATCGTGACCTGAGCTGAATTCGGCCACTTAACCGACTGAGCCACCCAGGCGTCCCTCAAGTTTCATTTTTAGATCTCCCGACTCACCTACATAGGAAGTTCTGTAATGTGTACAGACCTCGGATTTCGGTTGTCTGGTCGCAGGAGGATGTGTGCATTTTCAACATTAGTGCACACGAAAATGGTCTCCGAGATGGTTTGAAATGGTTGAAGGACTCTACACTCCTACCAGCAACATCAGTGTGCCAGGCCATGCACGTCCTTGCTAGTTTCATATTATCAGGAGTTTTTTAATTCTGTGAGTTTTTTGTTTTTTTTTTTTAAATTTTTTTTTTTTTTAACGTTTATTCATTTCTGAGAGACAGAGTGCGAGTGGGGGAGAGGCAGAGAGAGAGAGGGAGACACAGAATCCAAAGCAGGCTCCAGGCTCCGAGCTGTCAGCACAGAGCACAATGCGAGGCTCAAACTCACGAACTATGAGATCATGACCTGAGCCGAAGTTGGTTGCCCAACCACTAAGCCACCCAGGTGCCCCTAATTCTGTGAGTTTTAAAAAAATGTTTATTTATTTTTGAGAGAGAGAAGAGAGGCTGAGTGTGAGTGGCAGAGGGGCAGAGAGAAAGGGATACACAGAATCTGAAGCAGGCTGCAGGCTGTGAGCTGTCAGCACAGAGCCCGACACGGGGCTTGAACCCACAAACCTCAAGATCATGATCTGAGCCGAAGTTGGACGTTTAACGGACTGAGCCACTCAGGCACCCCTGCGAGTTTGATTTTTAATGTGAATGAATTTATGTGTTGAACTTCATGCTAGTATACTTTCTATTTTCAGTAATATTCTGGGGTCACAAATGTGTCCAAGTGTATTGCTCTTTATCTTGCTTCTTGCTAATTTATTGCTCTTTTATTTTTTATTTTTTTAAAGACTTTATTTTTAAGTAATCTCTATACCCAACGCGGGGCTCGAACTTAGAATCCTGAGATCAAGAGTCGCCTGGACCCAGCCAGCCAGGTGCCCCACCCTTCTTGCTAATTTATAAAAGTCTTTCTCTACTAACAACCATGCATTCCACCTCTGTTACTCTCCCAGCCCAACTCTCCTATAGTGAAATGACACCATTAATCACCAGTACTTGGGTTGATTGGTCATGTTGTTGAGGCACTACCCTCCAATCTCCTTACTGTTGGCATGGTGCTCTTCTTTTAAAAGAAGTTACTTTTTGGGGTGCCTGGGTGGCTCAGTTGGTTAAAATGTCGGACTTGGTTTCAACTCAGGTCAAGATCTCACGGTTCATGGGTTCGAGCCCTGTGTTGGGCTCTCTGTTGATAGCATGGAGCCTGCTAGGGATTCTCTGCTCCTCTCCCTCCCTCCCTCTCTCTGTCTCTCTCAAAATAAATACATAAACTTAAAAAAAAGTTACCTTTTTCCCCCCTCCATACCTCTCCTTGCTTATGGGATAAAATCTGAACTCTAAAGCATTACCTAAAACCCTTTAATAGATCAGTCTTACCCAGTCTCCTCCTCTATGTCATCTGTTCCTGTTCATTTTCTGTCTCTTTCCTGTCAAGGTTATGGTCCTTTAAGACTGTGGTGACATGGCCTGTTTCCTTCATCCATTTCACCACCGGTGAACCCCTCTGCCTTCCCCTGAAGGCTCAACATCAATGAACTCTGTGTGCCCTACTGTGCATTGTTGGTATCACTGGTGAGTATCCACCGTGTGCTGGGCACTTGGCCTTGTTCTAGGAGAACAGCATGAACAAAGGCACAGTGTTGTGTTGACAGGCATATACCTGTATGGTTCATCTTTGGGTCTACTGGCACTTGGCAGGCAATCAGTAGATGTTGTTTTCCTGATTTCCATATTAACCTGAGGCTCATCCAGACAAATTTGATTAAGTCCCTTTTCTCGACGTTTTATATTAGGAGAAATTTCACGTAGAGCGGTTGAAGGAATGGTTTGCTGAACACTTGGACACTCATGGCCCAGATTCCAAGATTAATACGCTGGTGTGTATGTGTGTGTGTGTGTGTGTGTTACCAGTGTCTGCTTTCTTCCCCTCCAATCTGGGACTTTGGAAAATTTGGAATGGTGCTCTTGGTTATCCATTAAAAAAGGATAAAAATAAACATGCCGTTGTTCCTGCTGCGGCACTTTAGTGGTAATAAAAAAAATAACTTCAATGACTTTGGCTTTTTTCTGCCAAAGTAAACGTTGGCTGTCTTTCAGCTGTAGTAATGTAGCTTCTCTCAATTTGTTCGAGTTATACTAAAGCGGGGCCAAGTTGAGAAATTAGTTTCTCGGTTTTTTCCCTTCCAATTTAGAAAAAAAAATTAGATTTTGGATACTCTCGTTCCTATAATCCTCTTCCTGGTTCTCTTCTCCTCCTGCATTAAAAAAGATCGCGAAGAACTGGCTGAGTTGTCGGGGGAAGGAACAGAGAGATCTGATTTTATGGTATTTATAGGGGGTGGTTGTTGGTGATAATCTTCAAATAGGGCATTGGAATCTATATTGAAGGCAGTTTACTATGTTTCTTCCAAACAATAAAATGGTAACTAAAGGACCATAACCTTTTGTTTTTCAACACGTGATTTTTGCTTTTCTGCAATGCAAGTTTATTATTAGCCTGGAAATCAAATCCAAGCACCGTCGAGTAACGCCACTGTAGGATATATCACTGTGTGATAACTATGCATTCGCTGGTATTTGAGACTGATTTGGGGGTACGTTTGAGAGTTTTAGGTGTGTCCGGGTTTGATTTTTTTTTTTTTTTAGCGTGGGAGGGCGAAATGTAATGTGCCTTTGGGAAGCAGCTTCTAGTCAGCCTGCCCGAAGGACTGGTTGAGCAGCTGGGCTACAGAACCCTTTGTAGTTAGTTAACTGGTGTAGCCCGGTGGCCTGAAAAGCCATCTTGGGTCTGCCCCAGATTATCTTCCAGTCTTCTTGCCTTTTGATTCACATGATACTACTAGGTACAACTTCCTGTCCAAAAGAAAATGTGGATGCATCCTGGCAAATAAAATCCAACTTCATCTTGAAAATTCTTTTATTTTTTGAAAAAACTTTAAAATGTTTATTTTTGAGAGAGGGAGAACGAGAGAGAGAGAGAGAGAGAGAGAGAGAGAGCGCGCGCGCAAGCGTGCGTTCGAGTGGGGGAGGGGCAGAGACGGGGGACCGAGGATAGAAAACGGGCTCTGTGCTGACAGCAGTGATGTGGGGCTCAAACTCACGAACCGTTGAGATCATGACCTGAGCTGAAGGCGAATGCTTAACTGACTGAGCCACCCAGGCGCCCCAATTTTGAATTTTGAAATAAAGTTCCAGGATCAAATTCAGAAACCTTCAGAGCAGAATGTGAAATCCTTCTGTTTCCCCCGTACTCCTGTTCAGTTTGCTTTCTGCGTATTTGTGTGCATATTTATGCAGACAGACGTAGATTGTCTTTCTTTTTGCTTGTTATATATAAACGAAATGGGGTCAGGTTGTGTGATTTAGCCTTTTCTCACTTAACTGTGTTCTGAAGATCTTTCCATGCTGCTCTTGTCAATGTCATGTAGTGTCTGACCGAGCCCGTGTCCTGTAACGTATTTAACCACTCCCTGGCCATTCTCTTCCTCGAAGCGTGTCTGCGGCATTTAGGAGCCACTCCGTAGACGTTTAGGTTGTTTCCGCTGTTTTGTTTACTGAGAAACAAATTTCTTTCCAGACACCTTCCACACGTGTAGGCATATTGGCATAGGATTGAATTGGAGTTACTGAGTCCAAGGGCATGTGCTCAGTTTTTATAGCAGGAAGAGCTTTTTCCTTCCAGAAAGGTTTAACCAATTTGCATCCCCACAAGTGTAGGGAAGTCTTTATTTTCCTCCCTTTTTCTTTTTTAAAAATTAAAAAGAATGTTTACTTATTTTTGAGGGCGAGAGCAAGCGTGTGTGTGAGCGGGGGAGGGGCAGAGAGAGGGGAGACAGAATCTGAAGCAGGCTCCAGGCTCCACGCTGTCAGCACAGAGCCCGATGAGGGGCTTGAACCCATGAACTGTGAGATCATAACCTGAGCTGAAGTTGGATGCTTAACCTACTGAGCCAACCAGGTTTCCCCTATTTCCTTCCCTTCTTGCCAACGCTTGTTATTATAAAGCTTCCTTAATTTTTGTTGAATGAATAAACAATATATATTCATAATATATATTAGAGTATATATTATATATGTTGTATGTATATATATATTCAGATATATCATTTGTATTTCTCTGTACTGAGCAGTCTTTGTTGGTCTATTGGCCAATCCATATTTCTTTTGTTCGTGACCTTTGCCCATTTTTGTATTGGTTTGTCTTTTTCTTTTTCTTGTCAGAGCTCTTAATGTTCTAGATGTTTCTTAAACCCATTCCGAGTATTTTCTCCTATTCTTTTATCCTTTCATTGTGTTGAAAGTGTTTTTTTTCTCTTACAGAAAGTTTAAAATTTTTCTGCAGTCCTCTTTGGTTTTCCTTTATGGGTTTTGTGTCTTGCTTAGGAATGCTTTCCTGACCTCAAGAATATGAAAATATTCTCTTAAGAAATTTTTTCTCTTTATTACTTCCCATCTAGTTAAATATCACCCTCCAATTTCTTAATTCTCTCTGTACTTCACATCAACCACTAAAATGGTATAAAACCTCAGCTCTCTGGAATCTTCTGGTAATGACTTCTTCTGACAGCCACATTTTATGGATACCTTAGGGCTTATCCCCATCTACGTACCAGAAGGCTTAGAATGAACATTTTAGTTTTTCATTTTATTTATTTATCAAAATACTTTTTATCTTATTTTTCTGTTTTGAGAGAGCACATCTATGCAAGTGGGGGAGGGGCAGAGGGTGAGAGAGAGAGAATTTTAAGCCTACTCCTCAGCTCAGTTTGGGGCCTTGTCTCAAGGCTCACTGTGAGATCATGACCTGAATTGAAATCAGGAGTCAGACGCTTAACCGACTGAGCCACCCAGGCCACCCCTATTTTGTTTTATTTTTAAGTAGGCTGTACTCCCAACATGGGGCTCAAACTCACAACCTCAATAGAGTCGCATGCTCTACTGAATGAGCAAGCCAGGTGCCCCTTATATGTACTTTCTAGAGTCTTGGTCCTCCATTATTATCATGACCATCATTATCCTGTATTAAACAACGTATTAATGTTCCCATTGGATATATGAGAAAACAGCTCTGATCTGTGCGTCAGAATTTCAGAATTTGAAATCCACTTAAATATTTGAAAATATCAGATGAATTCTGTTGATGAGTTTTATAGTCCTGGAAAAGAAAGGACAAAAGAGAGGATGAGATAAAAGGGTAACACGGGTTGTACCACTGTGTTACTATATACATGAAAGGTAGAAACCAGACAAAAACTAACGAAGAAGTAAAAGCCGGTCTCCGAACAGAATAGCTTTCCTCGAGGTCAGATTTGCGTTGGTGACTCACGGTGAAGACCGGCTGTGAGCTGCTTGCCTGGGTTGCACTCAGTGCGGCCTGCCTTTGTCTGATGCACATACTTACCTTACCATCCACAAGTTTTCTTTTCTTTTTTAGAGAGAGAGAGCAGGAGAAGGGGAAAAGGGTAGGGGGAGAGAAGAGAGAATCCCAAGCAGGCTCTGTGCTCACTTAAGAGCCTGACGCGGGGGCTCGATCCCATGAACTGTGAGATCATGACCTGAGCTGAAATCAAGAGTCAGGTGCTTAACCCCTCCAGGTACGCTCCCCCGCCCCCTCCCAGGTTTTTCTCTTGAAGGGTAGAACTGCTTTAAAAGCATTTTAGAACAACCACTTTAGACGTGTGCGTGCGCGTGTGTGTTGGGGGGGGGGGGGTTATTTTATTATTTTTGCCTTCATTTGAGTTTTTTTTTTTTTTTTTTGACGGTTGCCATTTACCATTGGCTCGGTGAATGTCTCCTCGAGTATATTTTTGTGTTGTAATTAATTATAATATGGGAAACCAGTTAACTAGGCTATTATTATAAAGTAGAGCTAAAAAGTGCCTGATTGTGGGACTGGGCCTCTGTGATCAGTGAAGTGTCACTGCTTTTGTGCAGGAACTTCGAAATTGCTTTCTGATTCCTCAGAGACCTTTTGTTTTCTACTTCTCTAACGTGTTCCCTAATAAGTGAGGTTACAGGATAACTGAATCCCAGAACAGAAGGCAGTGTCTTTTCTTCTAACCTTTTGCCTCCATAAAATTCAGATCACACCAGAACAATTTGAAAAGCCTTCGGAATCTCTCGTAAAGGAATTTTTGCAGGCATAAACATGCGTTATGTATCAGACTTGTGTATTAAAACCCACTTGATGAAAGAGCAGCAGATTTACACTGCTTGACTCAGCCACCAGCAACTTCCAGAGTAGAGCTAGGATTATTCTTTACATATTGGTTATGCTCAGGTTGGTTATGCCGTGTTTTCTGAAAGTGCTGCCTCCCTAGCACCACTCTCCAGAACCTCACACCTGTTAGCTTTGGCGTCCCAGTTCATTTCCTTGTATTCACCTGCCTTGTCTTTGCTGCGCACCTCTGCCTCTTTGTCCTTCGCCCATTTTCCAGAGAGCAGCGAAAGTGATCCTGTTACAGCCTTAAAACCCTCCTGGGATCTCCCCTCACTCTGAGTTAGCATTCTGGCCAGTGCTTGCCAGGTTCTGTTGACTGCGTCTCCCATCGCCCCCGCCTTACCCTCCCGCCTCCAGTCCAAAAAATCTTGAGTCCTTGTTGGAGCCTTCTCTGCTCCAACACGTCCTTTTCTTTATCTGGAAGGTACTTTAACCTTTTGCTATCTGGTGAAATCCGTTGACCTCTTTCTTACACTGTTTCCAGATTTATTTGTTTTTACGTTTACTTATTTTTGAGAGAGAGCGAGTGAGCACGGGGAGGGGCAGAGAGAGAGGGAGACACAGAATCCGAAGCAGGCTCCAGACTCTGAGGGGTCAGCCCAGAGCCCGACGCGGGGCTCCAACTCTCAAACTGTGACATCAGGACCTGAGCCAAAGTGGGATTCGCAACCAACCGACTGAACCTCCCAGGTGCCCCTGTTTCCAGAAGTTTAAAGTAAAATACAGTCCTCAGGATTACAAAGGGAACCCATTACGTTGAAATACAGCCATCAGAATATTAACAAGCTAATTTGGGATCTGGCAGGACGGACGACTTCTGAATCCCCTGTTAAATACCAAGCCCTAATTGGGGGGCGAGGGTGTCTGATAGTTGTGATCTCATAGTGATGTCAGCAAACGGTATTTCATGATCTCTGCAACCACTGTAATGTGATCCGATAATATTTATGATTTTTTTTTTAACATCAAACGCACAGGTACTTTTTATCTCTGGCTTATTGCCTACATTTATAGTTTAAGGAAATGCTAAATTTCAGTAAGAGATTAATGAAAATGAAGATGTAACTGTTTGCTTATCCAGGTTCACAGACTCCAGAGCTCCATGAATCTTCTTGAACTGCCTGCACTCCTGCCCTGCCTCCCCCAGCCTGTCCCTGTGCCTGGAGCTCTCTTCGTCCCACTGTCCCCCAGCCTCAGCTGAAATGCCATTTCCTCACGGTGGTCTAAGTCAGAAGCCTGTAGTCTACGTGACATGGCAGCTCCCTCCACTTACCTGCAGCCCTTTGAATCATTGACATTTTATGAAATGATTTGTGTGATACCTGCTTCCCAGGGGGGAACTGTGTGGCTCTGTGAGCTGTGGGAGTGCAGTGACTGTCTACTGATCCTCCAGTGCCTAGTTCAACATCCTAGGTGCTTGTTTAATATTTGCATCTCCGATGACATAGATAGCGCCATAAGCAGAGGGGACAAACCACACGAGAAAGGCTCAGAAAGTGTGCAAATCCCAGGCAGTGGCTGCAGGGAGTGTGAGTAAGGCACATTTGGGGGGTAGGGTGAGAGATGAAGTAGAACATAGTCCAGAAAGAATGCAGGCATGTTACTTCTTTGAGTTCCTTCGAGGGGGATGTAAGTCCCACACATCTGTCTACATAATTTTCGTGAAAACGTATACGTATATATGTTCATACATGTTACATGAACACACAGCCTTGGTCCCACTGCCTTGCAGGGCCTGGCCCACGGTAGGCGCTCAGTGCCTATTAAATGTATGAATGTGTAACTAATTGGATGATAGCTTGATCATTTGCAGAAACGAGGGGGCTTCAGAAGGCCCTTTCTAGATTCTCGCTAAGGTTTTTCTCTGCTCTGAAGCTAGAGAATTTACCACAGGGCATCGAGTAGGTCCTCTGGGGTTCTAAAGGTGAATCATTTGGATTTTGCCTTGTGCAGGGGGAGGAAGGTAGGAATGGATCCTAAGCCATTTGGATACTAATTGCCCTGGGCCCCAGACCTCTGATCTTATCATGAGGTCTAGCAGGGGAGCCTCTAACTAGATGATAGAGGGGCTCAGGCTGAGTGACTGGGACACTGGGAGCAGGGCTTGATGGTCCCAAGTCATGGAGGAAGGAGGGAGGCCAGAGAGAGAGGTCACTGGGGCAGTTCTGCTGATGGACAGTTGGGGTTGGTGAGCCGGGGGCTGGGGCGGTGGGCGGCTTTCAGAGCGATCTGATTTCCTCTGGCAGAAGGGGAGTCTGGGGCCGGGATTAAGGTGAACCAGAACAATAAGAAGGAGGGGATTTGTGCCTGGTGTCTTTAGAACGCTGAATCTGGTGTGCGTCTTGAGGGGAACAGTCCGAACGAGTATCCTTCAGTTTTTCTTTATTTTATTTTATTTTATTTTATTTTATTTTATTTTATTTTATTTTATTTTATTTTATTTATTTTATTTTATTCTATTTTTTTTACCTTTATTCATTTTTGAGAGAGACAGAGCATAAGCGGGGGAGGGGCAGAGAGAGAGGGAGACACGGAATCCGAAGCAGGCTCTAGGCTCCCAGCCGTCAGCACCGAGCCCGACGCTGGGCTTGAACTCACATACTGTGAGATCATGACCTGAGCCGAAGTCAGACACTTAACGGACTGAGTCACCCAGGCGCCTCTGTTCTTTGAGTTTTGGTAGTTATTTATGCCTTCTTTTAATTCCCACCAGATTATAATCTATTTTTTTATCACTCTAAAAGTGCTCCCTTATGCCCTTGTTAGTTACTCGATCTCCGTCCATCCACTGTGTTGATTTCTATCACACCCAAGGTCAGTAGTGCCTGTTTTTCACAGCGTAATCTTTTCAGATTCATTTGTGGTGTTGGATTTATCAGTCGCTCACTCCTTTTTATTGTTGAGTAATTTTGCATTTTATGGATACCACACGGTTTGTTTGTGTACCTGCTGGTTGATGGACTTTGGGTAATTGCTGTGCACATTTTGAGGTCAAGGCTTGTGTAGTTCTAGGTTTTCACGTTTCGGGGATGAACCCTGAGGTGTGTCATTGGGTCATGAAGCAAATGTATGTTGCACTTGACACACAAGGTTCTAGAAGCGACTTGCAAGCATCTCACACCCCGGAACGTTAGTTCCAGCTGCCCTCCGCCCTGGTCCACTTGAGTACGACCCGTCTTAGCTGCTTTCTTGAAATGGTTAGTGGTGTTCGTATCTGGCCAGAGTGAAGCTCGGTTGATGAAAAGGTGGTTTTCAAATAGGCTAAAAAAAAGGTTTGAAAAATTCACATTACCCTGAGCTTGTCGAGTTACCGGGTGACCTGTTGGTGAAGGTGTTTGTCTTCTTAGGTTGGAAGTGCGCCTTTTATTCATCTTCTTGAGGTTTTGACTCTCCTGCCGAAAACCCCCTCGCTTTTCGCCCGTGGTGTGGCTTTGTACCGAGGGAAAGGCGCACAATGTGCTGTGCTCACCTGTAGTTCTAAGCGACTTGCATGATACGATTTCTCAGCTGGCATCAGACTTGAAATAGCAGTTGAGCGAAGACGGGGAATTTCTGGACCTGCAGGAGGAGAGAGCACTGGCCCTCGGATGAAGGGACGCAGCAGAGGCCGGGACACCCGAAATCGCAGCGATCTGTGGCAGTGCACTGAATGGGCAACTAGACCTCCCATGTCTGTGGTAGGACACTGCCTTCCTGCGGAGTTCACACATGCATATTCTGAAGTCATGTTTTTTTTTCTCAAGTAGTAACACAGAAACCACAGGAAAAGGCAGAGAAGAAGCGATCTCTCCCTCACTCCAAGACCCCACACAACCCCTGTAAACATTTTGCTGTATTTTCCTTTTTACAGCTGTTCTGGCCCTCCATGCAAATATTTTTGTAATCCTACTGCATGTGAATTTTCTCTGTTTTTTTCCACTGCATATTACCATAAGCGTTGCCTTATGTTATTACCTATTTTCCATAATAACAATTTTTTTTTTTTTTGACCTTACCCCATTGCCGTCTCTGCCTTTTCTGAAACTACCCCCTTCACTTCAGGCTTTCCTAATGAGTGAATCTTACTAGGTCTTCTCTCGGTTTGCCAGTCCCGTGAGGCGAGGCTTCTTTTTGTGTTTGGTCTTTCTTTTTCCATAATAACAGTTGTTTGTTTTTATTTTTATTTTATTTTTTTTTTCAACGTTTATTTATTTTTGGGACAGAGAGAGACAGAGCATGAACGGGGGAGGGGCAGAGAGAGAGGGAGACACAGAATCGGGAACAGGCTCCAGGCTCTGAGCCATCAGCCCAGAGCCCGACGCGGGGCTCGAACTCACGGACCTCGAGATCGTGACCTGGCTGAAGTCGGACGCTTAACCGACTGCGCCACCCAGGCGCCCCAGTTGTTTGTTTTTAAAGATTATTTATTGATCTCTTATTTTTTTTTAAGTTTATTTATTTTTGAGAGAGAGAGGGAGAGAATCCCAAGCAGGCTCCACCCTGTCAGTGTAGAACCTCATGTGGGGCTTGAACCCACAAACCGTGACGTGAGATCATGACCTGAGCCGAAATCAAGCTTAACAGACTGAGCCACCCTGGTGTCCCCAGATTTTTTTTTTTTCAGGTTTATTTATGTATTTTTGAGAGCGAAGGGTAGAGAGCAAGCAGGGGAGGGCAGAGAGAGGGAGATAGGATCCAAAGCAGACTCTGCACTGACTGCAGAGAGCCCAATGGAAGTCTTGAACTCATGAACGTGAGATCATGACCGAAGCCAAAGTCCGATGCTGAACCCACTAAGCTACCCAGGCACCCCTACCCGTAACGATTTTAATGGGCATGTACCTCTTCAGTGAATGCACAACCCATGTTTTTGTTTTGTTTTTGTTTTTGTTTTTAAATCATCCCAGTATATTTAGAGATCTTAAATTGTTTTGAATTTTGATGACCCTATACAAGTATGACCATCTTTTGTATGTTAAGCTTTTTGTTCCTTCAGGCTAGATTACCAAATATGGAAAGCCTGGGGCAGCGGGCAGCGGGCATCTTAAAGCCTCTGGTTGTATTTAATGATTCACCAGAATTAGAATACCCCTGCTCCCCAAAAAGGCCGAGTGAAGGTGCTTGGCTGTGGCATCCCAGAGGCCACTGGAATATTTAAATATTGAAACTATGACATCTAGAGTCACCTGAAGGTTTAAATTGTAATATTTCCTTAATGAAAGATAGGACACCGTTTTAGAAAGATGTTCTTTCTTCTTTTTTTTTTTTAACATTTGCTTATTTTTGAGAGAGAGAGAGAGAGAGAGAGAGAGGGACAGCGTGAGCGAGGGAGGGGCAGAGAGAGAGAGGGAGAGAGAATCTGAAGCAGGCTCTAGGCTGTCACCATAAAGCCCGATGTGTGGTGTAATTGGCAAGAATGCACTCACTGCCTTCAAGCTTGGAGAATTGTTTGCCTTTTTGCAAGCTGTTGTATCTCTAAAATGACCTAAGAAACTGAGCAGCTGAAAGGAAGGTTACCCAGCCAGCTCTAGGCTGGTCAGCTTCGTTATTTCTACCTCCAAATGCTCAGGGTATCGAAGGCCCTCACAGAGAGGAGGGGTTTTCCCAGCCAGGGCCTGATGCCCCTCGCCCCTTACGGGTCTTCAGCTGATCTGTAGAGATGGCAGACCTTGTGAGGCATCACGAATTCATGGTGTTCAGGGAATTTGGCCACTTTCAAGGACCTCCCCCTTTCCTTTGTCTTAGCTACGTCATGAGACTTGTTGATACCTGTTAAACTTCCTCCTAATAAGTTATTTCGGAATTCAATTTTAAAGCACTCTCATTCTTGAAGGGACAAATATTTTGCAACAAAGGAATTAGTGGGCATTAGTTTTGAACAGACAGTTGTAAATGTTTGTTTCAAGGCCACCTTCGATATTCTTTTGTTTAGTAAACATGGATTGTTTCTTAGTATTTTCCAGTAAAGATCGGCCCTCAAAGAGCTCACTGTTTAGCAGGGTAGACATGTACACATATTGATTTATCGTGTGTCCCTGAACTGGGTGCCATGGGTAGGCCATTGTGGAAGCTTCCAAGAAGGAGGTGCCTGACTGACCCATTTGGGAGTGAGGTGGGTACGTCAGGGAGAGCTTCCTGGAGGAAGCCAGTTTCTGATAAAGGGTGAGCAGAAGTTATATAAAAGGTGGGGCTTGAATGGTGACAGAAGCAGGGCCAAAGAACACGGCATGCCCCGGGGAGGGCCTGGAGCAGTGTGTGTGTGTGTGTGTGTGTGTGTGTGTGTGTGTGTGTACACGTACATTTGCTGGAGTGGAGAGATCAGTGCGGGTCATGGAGGGGGATGAGGCTGGAGAGGTAGAACTCGTTCCTGTTAGTAATCAAGAATCAGTGAGGGGGCGCCTGGGTGGCTCAGTAGCTTGGGCGTCCGACTTCAGCCTAGGTCATGATCTCATGGTTCTTGAGTTCGAGCCCCGCGTCTGGCTCTTTGCTGACAGCTTGGAGCCTGGAGCCTGCTTCAGATTCTGTGTCTCCCTCTCTCTCTCTGCCCCTCCCCTTCTCACGCTCTCTCTCAAAAATAAAATAAACATAAAAACAAAGAAGAAAAAAAGAAGAATCAGTGGGGCACTCACTCAGGCAGTTAAGATCGACTATTTCCTTTCAGGTTGTGATCTCATGTTTTGTGAGTTAAAGCCCCGCATCAGCCTCTGTGCTGATGGCACAGAGCCTGCTTGGGATTCTCTCTCCTTTTTCTCTGCCCCTTACCTGCGTGTGCACGCTCTCTCTCTCTCTCTCTCTCTCTCTCTCTCTCTCAAAATAAATAAACTTGAAAAATAAACACTGATGAAAAAGAAAAAGAATGAATCATAAGCCTAAAGATATTTGAGCTTGGGGTGGTGTACCTCCTGAACTCTTACGGGGGGTGATTTCCATGTGTGGGCCTCAGCCTGACGACCCACATGGAGAAGAGACTCGGGAAGGACTTTGTCACCTGGGAAGCAACTGGGAGCTTGGGACAGGGAGGATCTTGGAACAAAGGTTGTTTGAGGAGAGAATGAAATACACTCAGAATCTTTTCTTTTTGGTGGAACAATAATAATACAGTTAAAAAAGGGAACCTAGAAACCACTTCAAGGATTCAGACAACCCTAAGCAGTAGAACATGTAAGTGGAATTTACTCACCGCCATGGCCTGGAAATTCTCGGTATAGATCCGTCCATTCTATTATGCAGACTGTTGGTGTCGTTTCTAATGTGAATGAAGTTACTTTTATATGAGGGAAGATTTCAAGAAGTACAAAGCACGTAGCCTTTTAGGGCCATTTTAAGGGAAAAAAAAAATCTCTCTCTCTCTTTTTTTTTTTTTTAACTTAAGTAATCTTTACACCCAATGTGGGTTTTGAACCCACAACCCTGGGACAAGTCACCCGCTCTGCCAACTGAGCCAGGCAGGCGCCCCTGGAAACCGGTCTTTTTTTTTTTTTTTTTTTTTTTTTAAATTTTTTTTTTTTTCAACGTTTATTTATTTTTGGGACAGAGAGAGACAGAGCATGAACGGGGGAGGGGCAGAGAGAGGGAGACACAGAATCGGAAACCGGCTCCAGGCTCCGAGCCATCAGCCCAGAGCCTGACGCGGGGCTCGAACTCACGGAGCACGAGATCGTGACCTGGCTGAAGTCGGACGCCTAACCGACTGCGCCACCCAGGCGCCCCAAATTTTTTTTTTTAACATTTATTTATTTTTAAGACAGAGAGAGACAGAGCATGAATGGGGGAGGGGCCGAGAGAGAGGGAGACACAGAATCGGAAGCAGGCTCCAGGCTCTGAGCCATCAGCCCAGAGGCTGACGCGGGGCTCGAACTCACGGACCGCGAGATCGTGACCTTAGCCGAAGTCAGACGCTCAACCGACTGAGCCACCCAGGCGCCCCGGAAACCGGTCTTTTTAATTGAATAGCTGTTTTACTCGGGCCCTAAAATGGTGATCGTGTGCCCCGAGTGAACTCTGACTGAACATAAGATACCAGACACCTGGAATTTGCTGATCTTCTCAGCAGGTGTAGTTTTGAACACTGGTTGGTGTGCCGGCCTTGTGGTTTAATGAAAATCATACTGATATTGCTGGAAGTCGTGGTGGTTTGCTAGAAGGATGAGGTGACATTTAAGAAATGTATATTTCATTACCGAGCATGTCTTTGTGGTTTGCTGTTTACGGTTTTATTTTATTTATTTGTTAAAAAATGTTTGTTTCTTTATTTTGACCGGGAGACAGGAAAACGCAAGTGGGATAGGAGCAGAGAGAGAGGGAGAGAGAGAGAATCCCAAGCAGACCGCGCTGTCGGCTCAGAGCCCTCCTCGGGGCTCGATCCCTCGAATCGTGAGATCATGACGTGAGCTGAAATCAAGAGTTGGATGCTTAACTGACTGAGCCACCCAGGCGCCCCCAGTTTTATATTTAAAAAAAAAAAAAAAGTCAGATCTCACATAAACCTACAAAAGATGGACTGCTTCTCTCAGGCCTGTTGTTTTCTCCCTTTTTGTGAGGCCAGAAGTTCCTGTAGAAAGGTGACCATCCCCCCCCCCCCCGCCCCCTTCTCCTTCATTTTCCGATCTTCTTTCAGAGTTTCCAATCCAAAAAGCAAAGTTTGCTTTTATCGTTTGAATAACTTGCCGAAAGAAATGCCTCTGTCAGTAACATTTTTGTAAGTGGCTTTGTCAGTAACATTTTTATTAGTTTTAAGGAAATGCTGTTTTTTATTAGTCTTGGAATGATTCTTGGCATAAGTGACTACGGTTAAGACATTTGTAGTGCGTTTGAAATGGTATCATGTTGGGGGGGTAGTTGAGCTTGTGGATTTTGCTAGAGACGTCAGAGGCAGCGGATCTTCCTAAAGCTGACGCTGTGGTATATCCTGTCCCATCTCTCAGCCCCCGGTGACTTTTTTCCTCCTTCGTGCCTTTCCCGCCCCCCACCCCCCCCCCACCCCTTACTTAGGTTGTGGTATGTTTTTTGTTTTTTTTTTTTTTTTTTTTAAATTTTTTTTTCAACGTTTATTTATTTTTTGGGACAGAGAGAGACAGAGCATGAACGGGGGAGGGGCAGAGAGAGAGGGAGACACAGAATCGGAAACAGGCTCCAGGCTCCGAGCCATCAGCCCAGAGCCCGACGCGGGGCTCGAACTCTCGGACCGCGAGATCGTGACCTGGCTGAAGTCGGGCGCTTAACCGACTGCGCCACCCAGGCGCCCCGGTTGTGGTATGTTTTAAAACTTTCTTTTAAGTGAGAAGTCGCAAAATTCGTACCAAGAGTTTCTGTCATTTTAGCATCTTCTCATGTTTGTGTTATAGTCTCTGTCTCTGTGTCCCTTCCCCTACCACACCCTTAGCCAGTTCTGAACCCCCGGAGAGCAAGTTGCAGTCACAAGCCCCCTTTGCTACTTCCGTGTGTGTTTGTTAACAACGAGGATGTTCTCTTACAAAACCAGAGTTTGTTTTTTTATTTGTTAGGTAGGCTCCATGCTGAAGCTCGAACTCAGGACCTTGAGATCAAGAGTCAGATGCTTAAACCGACGGAGCCGCAGGTGCCCCATAAAACCACGGGTTAGTTTAAGCCATGAGGAAATTAGTATTGGGGGCCCTTGAGACCTCTTCTGCGTCTCTGTAACGTGTGCCCTCCGTTCCTTGGGCCCTTTCTTACTTTCCGACCCAGCAAGGCGTGCCGGGCTCATCCTGTACTTGCCCGGCTCCTTCTGTGTCTTGACCGTTTCATAGTTTTCGATGCTGTTGTAAAAGTTTTTGTTTCTTTGATTTCATTTTCCATTTTGGCGTACACCGGGCTATTCACAGCACCTCGGGGTGGCTTTTGTCTACAGTGTTGCTTCCTGCTTATATCCTCTGAAGTGTCCACTCCTGTTCGGGTGGGCCTAGTGAATCTCCCAATTCCTAAACCAAGCCCTCTACATAGGTGTCGGTATTTTTTTAATATAAATTTTTATTTATTTTCAGAGAGAGAGAGAGAGAGAGAACAAGAGTACAAGTGGGGGAGGGTCAGAGAGAGAAAGAGAAAGAGAGAGAGAGAAAGAGAAAGAGAGAATCAATCCCAAGCAGGCTCTGCACTGTCATTGTATAGCCCACTGTGGGGCTCGGACTCCAGAACCCTGAGACCAAGCCCTAAGCCGGAATCAGGAGTTGGATGCTTAACCGACTGAGCCACGCAGGTGCCCCTAGGTGTTGGTATTTTTCAGCTGTCCCGAGCCTATTCCTTATCTGTGTATGCTTCTGTAAGTCCCATCCTTTCTCACCCCTGCTAGGGAGTTTTGCCCCGACTCACTAGGGTTGGTAAGTTCCCTTCATCCTTTTCCTTTCCTCTAGCCTCTTGGAATCTGTTTAGAATCCTTTCCACACGACACTTGGGGTGGCCCTACCAATGTGTAGGGCCAGGCAGGGGAGTTGGAAAAAGTCAAATATTCGATTATTTAGTGAACTCTCTATTTTCATTATAAATATAACATATTAATGTTTCTCCTTCTGAAAGGAGCTTAGATGTAGTAGAGAAAATTCAGAAAGTAGAAATAGAGGAACTAGGGAAATAGAACATTCATCTTGCTTTCATAGCAATCCGAATCTGTGCACAGATAGATCTAAGACCGTTAAATCACATTTACAATCTAAGACTTTTTTTCTTAAAAGACTCTCCCCAGGAATGCTTCAGCAGAATTTTTTTATTATTATTATTATTATTTTTTAAAAGTAATCTCTCCACCCAGCATAGGGCTTGAACTCATTCCCTGAGATCAAAAGTCGCATGCTGTACTAAGCCAGCCAGGCACCCCGTTAGCAGACATTTAGTAACCAAGAGATTTTGGGGGAGTTTATCCAACTTTTTGTTCATATATGGCAACAGAAATTGATGTAATCAGAATGTAATCAGATGCAATCAAAACGACATTTGAATTGTAGCTCAAGTAATTTTTTTCCAATTTGTTAATTTGCCTTATTAGATAGCTTCCCAGGACTCCTATCCATAGTAAAAATAAAGTCTGCTCTGAAAAACGTGACTGCTAGTTTTTGCTAGACAATTTGCAATGAAGTCCTAGTGTTGTTAAGGGTCCCAGGTTCATTACTGCAGTGAGAACTTGAAATTTCACGAGTGTCTCTAATTCCGTTTTGTTAATAACTTTCTGTTATTTGTACAGTGGAAGCCTCCAGGGATTAGGGTAATTGCCTTTTTCAGTTTTCTCTGAGCTGTAGAAAATTTTTACCTGATACACTCAACGTAGTTTACTTTTTAAAGTGAACATTCATTCATTTATAACTTAGGAAAACGGCCTCCCCCTCAACTAAAGACCCATATCAAACCACCGGCACGATGGTAGGAGACAGGGCTGGGAGGTGCCCACAAGTATGTTCTGAGAAAGACATGCTCTGTGGGGACAAGGGACGGAAGAAGCTTCAGTGTTCAGATAATTGGGGGGCACTAGGACTACTTGCTTAGAGAATCACAGGGCACATGAACAAACCTGACAGAAAGAAACCTGTTTAGCCTGACATTTTTCAAACTTAGTTCATCAGTGAACCCCGATTTTGAATTGTATCCACAGGCCTAGGGTTCCCTGGAATCTCCCCTTTGGGAAAGACCAAAGTAGCGTAAAGAGCATCAACTGGGGGCACCTGGGTGGCTCAGTCGGTGAAGCGTCCGACTTCAGCTCAGGTCAGGATCTCGCGGTCCGTGAGTTCGAGCCCCGCGTCGGGCTCCGTGCTGACAGCTCCAGAGCCTGGAGCCTCCTTTGGATTCTGTGTCTCCCTCTCTCTGTCCCTTTCCTGCTCGCGCGCACGCGCGCGCGCTCTCTCTCTCTCTCAAAAATAAATAAGTAAACGTTAAAAAAAAAAAAAGAAAAAGAAAGCACCAACTGTGTCCTAATCGAGCTTCTTCTACCAGCAACTAATCTGTAAAAATGAAGGTGTCAGTAGGGTCATGAAAATTTCCATTTTCTCCACCACAGAGTTGCAGGTGTGTATGAGCCAGGGAAGAAATGGCATTGATCTCTGGGTGGGGGCTTGAGGGAGCGGGTCTGTATACTGATGCAATCCCTTCTTGGGGGAGGGGGAGGGGACACAGTTTGGGAGGGAACCGAAACGTTTGTGGAATGCTGGCTTTTTGCCGTGTCCTCTTGTGCTTTACCTCATTAAGCCTGCCCGTCAGCTCTTAGCTCTTAAAGTCGGTGTTTCCCCGCCTGTCTCTAGCAAGGAATTTAAACTTAGGGGAGGGGGTGGAGCTGGATGCCAAACCTAGGTTGGTTGGCTTGGGTTCAGAGGCACTGGTGTCCTGCCCAGTTAGGCCTGGGAGAGGAAATAAGAGCGGGTCTGCCCAAGCTCTGCCAGAACCTGTGCTCTTTGTCTCCGTTCCCTTTTTTTCCCCACTGCACTGTAGCTTGGGGGCCACCCAGATGGCCCCTCTGCAGTTTCCAGAGCAATCCTCCATTGGCCGGAAGTTATTGAGGCAACCTCTGCCAGTTTCCTTCCTTCAAAGGGGTGGGCGTGGGTGTGGGTGAAGGAGATAAGAAATTTAGTATTGAATCATTTTTTCTGTTGGTCTGACTTGCTTGCCCTGAGGATGATCTTGGGGTCTTGTCTCGATTATCACCTTGCCCACCGTCCCATAAAAACCTGGACTTCGCCTGGCCAAGGGCAAGATGTCTGGCCTTGTGGGTGTGGGCTGCTGAATAACGGTTGATCTCCACCTGCCACGTCCCCCTGTAACCCAGAATTTTCTGAGGTCTCCCATCCCTGGACTTCCAGATACACATGAAATGTGTTTTCTCATTAGTCCGGTATTTGGAAGAATAAATCACTGATTCCGGAGTGTGTTTATTTAGCCCCCCATTTGGGGTTGGGGTAGTGTGGATCCCTGACACATGGACTGAAATCTGTGGGAAGACTTTTCAGCAGCGAGGGTCGGATGCGTCTTTTGCTGATTCTCTGAGTGCCAGTTTTTTGCTTGTCAGCAAGGCCAGAATCAGCGAGGCCTGATCTGAAATTTATTTTCAGGAAAAATGCACACTGGCGTATGCGTAACATTTCTCCACCTTAAAGGTGTGAGGGAGAGCGAGGGGTTCTGGGAGCAGAAAGGATCACTCCATTGTGATTGGATAATTGACATTTAAGCTTCATTCCATGAAAGCATCTGGGCTTTGCGAGCCACCTCTTTCCCCTCGTTGCCAGCTTTCTGAGATACTGTGCTTGTTCAGAGCTTATTCAGAGCAACAAACCGCACCCGTAATTCATGAGCTTGCAAGGCCTTCTTTAACTGCTCACAGCCAGGAGAATAATGACAACATTTAAAATTACAGACCATTCATTTTGGGCCCTTTCTGCTTCAAGTTATGAATGAAATTTATGAGCCAATTACCGGATGGTGGAGCCTGTTTGCAAAGACCAGGCAAGCGCCCTGTGTTGTCAGTGCTGGTGTGTGTGTGTGTGTGTGTGTGTGTGTGTGTGTGTGTGTGTGTGTGTGTATGTGTATGTGTATGTGTATGTGTATGTAAGGGGGTGGAGAAAGGGAGCAGGTAATCCCCTAGTGCTTCCCAAAGCTTGCATTCTTAATTTGAAAATTTAAAAACAAATTTTTTTTTAATATTTATTTTTGAGACAGAGCATGAGCAGGGGAGGGGCAGAGAGAGAGGGAGACACAGAATCCGAAGCAGGTTCCAGGCTCTGAGCTGTCAGCACAGAGCCCGATGCAGGGCTCGAACTCACAAACCGTGAGTGAGCCGAAGTCGGCCGCTTCACCGACTGAGCCACCCAGGCGCCCCTGAAACAGTTTTAAAAGAAGAAGGGTTCCTGTTACCCAGACTCGATCAGGGATAGGATTATCATTTGTCAGTAAGTAGGTAGCTCTTCAGTGAGTGAATTTTGGGAGCCAGGAAGCAGAATAATATTGGGGCAAGAAGATTCTGGGTATAAAATCAAGGGAAGAAATGGCCTACATAGTCTCTTTACAAACCATCCCAGGCAAACATTTAAAGCAGTGTACGTGTGTAGGTAACTGGGTTTTCAGTAACTCTTTCTGAAATGGCTGTAATTACCGAAATCCTAGGTCTTTAAAAATTCCAAAGGAACAGCAGGGCCACGTCAGGAGGAAAACTGCAAAATGATAGGGTGTGACTTGAGTTAGCAAATTGGAACTGGAGCCCTTTTTTCACTTAAAATTTTTTCTCTTTTTCCGAGACTGGTGAGAGGGTTAGTGTAACTTGAATGCATTTGGAAGAGGGGCCATATTAATCATGGGCTTTTCACTTTCTGTCATGGGTTTTAGGCCTTTGGGCTTGAAATCAGTCATCAGTGTATTCCTTCGATGTTTGCAGAACATCACGCTTGTATCTTGATTTTGTTCTAGCCCTCTCACCCGATGTCACCTGCGTCACTGGAAGTGACATTTGTTTATTGACCCGGGGGGTGGGGGTGGTGAGGGCTAGATTACACTGATGGATAATCACAACCTACCTACAGCGGTGGCCACATTTTCTTTCTTTCTTTTACAGAATTAACTCTGCAGCCTGTAAGTCCTTAAGAGCGGTTTGCGTGGGATGATTCTGTGCCCCTTTCCCACCGTGGTTGGATGGGAGGAATGAATGTACACCTAGAGTTGTCCTGTGTCTTTGAAACAGAAGGGAAATTGCTTGGTTACTTGAGTATGAAATTCGCATCAGGAAACGAGGGTGCCCTCGTGGTGTGTTGAGGGACACGTTTTATTCTTAGCCTGTAAAAAAGGAAATGTCTGGTTTAATGACTTAAGTTGTAATTAGGAGAAGCTCCTTATTTTTCTGGAGCACTAAACATTTTGATTAACGTAGATCGTCAGTGTTGGTAAATTGTATGTTGCTGTGTTTTTTTTGGCGGGGGGCGGGGGGAGCCTGGTCACGTGGAATAGTATAACTCTGGAGGGAAAAAATGGTTTATAATTCCTTACAGAGGAGGGGAAGGTGTACCTTTTGATTTTTCTGCGTGAAATACAGTAATGATTCATGACACCCAAATCCTTCATTTTACGGTTACTACAAATGTGTTACTTCAAGCCACTGAGTGCCCCTTTGGTAGCCAAACACCTAATGGTATAAGTTCTGTTTTGGCTTTGAAGATATTCAGGATGGCTTATTACATACTTCATATACTCTTTAAAATGTTATTTATTTGTTTAAGTTTATTTTAGGGAGAGAGGGGCAGAGGGAGGGAGAGAGAATATCTTAAGCCAGCTTCGTGTCCAGCACAGAGCCCATCTTGGGGCTCCATCTCCTGACCCTGGGATCATGACCTGGGCTGAAATCAAGAGTCAGATACTCAACCGACTGAGCCACCCAGGCCGCCCCTGTACATCATACTGATTTAATGTACTTAAGTTTCTTCACATTGTTTTCCACATTTTCTTAGTTTGGAAGCTTAATTGGTTTTACAATGATGCATTTTTGGTAACTGGGGATTTCTTATGTATCTAAAACAGAGCTTCCTGCCCACTGCCCAGGGGAGACCATTTAAACGCAAAGAATAACAGATCGTCTCCTTTAATAATACATTTCTTGTGGTCACAGGATTTCTGGTGGTTAATTTTCAAAATTGGGGGACGGTTATGAACTACAAAGAATTTTCAATAAATTTCCTGTTGTTCATGCTTGATGGCAGGAATTAGAATAAAGTGGCAGTTCTGATATGTGGTTGTAAAGTTGTAGTATTTGGGGCTCATTTGGACAGCCTCACAGCAATTGGTTCCTCTCTCTCCCTGCCTTTACTTGCTTTCTGGTAGGAGGTCTCCTTGTGTCTTTTTAAGATTATTTTATTTTATTTTATTTTATTTTATTTTATTTTTATTTATTGAGAGAGAGAGAGAGAGAGAGAGAGAGAGAGAGAGAGAGAGAGAGAATGCGTGAGCAGGGGAGGGGCAGAGCGAGAGGGAGACACAGAATTGGAAGAATTCGGTACAGAGCCCAGCACAGGGCTCGAACCCACCAGCAATGAGATCATGACCTGAGCCGAAGTCGGACAATTTGGACATTTAACCGACTGAGCCACCCAGGCGCCCCTCCTTTTGTCTTAAGGCGCACATCCCATAGGGTGGCACTTCTCAGCCTTGCGTAGGAATCACCCAGGAATCTTGTGGAAATACCGGTTTGGGTTCAGTTATCTGGGATAGGCCAGTGAGGACGCATTTCAAACAGGCTGTCCTGAGGTGTGGGTGCGGGGAGTAAGGGTGTACCAGTGACCCCCAAAACACTGGCCTGCTTGTAAGTCCATTTACATTAGCAGCTCTGTGCCTTTCCTCTTCAGGGGACTTTTTATCCTTAGGGCTTGATTTTGTAAAGCCCAGCAGTTTTGCCTGCCTGCCTGCCTTCCTTCCTTCCTTCCTTCCTTCCTTCCTTCCTTCCTTCCTTTAATTTATCAGAAGCACTATTTAAAAATGCCTGTCCTCCTCTTTGCTCAGTCATGTAAGGCCTAATGTGACAAGAGTTTGCCCTTCTTTTGATATTATTTAAATAATTGTGAGTAAAATCGTCAGTGATGTTTTCAATACTGGCCCCAACATCCTGTCCCCAAGAAAAACCCCAAATCCAGTCACCATTACAGAAGGTAAGCCAGCTGAACAAGGTAGTAGTTGAAGGGGATGTAAGTTTTCAACTTTGGACAATGATACTTCAGACGCAGACGCTACCATGTTGGTATTGTTAGTGTTAGGTGCCTTCTTTTTTTTTTTTTTTTTTAATGTTTATTACTTTTGAGAGAGAGACTGAGCACAAGCAGGGGAGGGGGCAGAGAGAAGGAGACATAGAATCTGAAGCAGGCTCCAGGCTCTGAGCTGTCAGTACAGAGCGTGATGCGGGGCTTGAACTCACGGACCTTGAGATCATGACCTGAGCCGAAGTCAGATGCTAAACTGACTGGGCCTCCCAGGTGCCCCAGGGGGCCTTCTTTTTAACTCATCTGGATGCATCCTCTTGTAGGTTTAATAATAGGTAATCTTGAACTCCGAACTCAACCCAGTGCATAATTTAAGGCTAAGAGCCCTGGGTTCAGATCCTAACTCTGCCATTTGTTTAAGCTGTGTGACTTTGGGCAAGTTGCTTACCTGATCTGTGTCTCTGTGGGTATCTTCCCAGTTTTGTTGCTGTAGAGGTAATTAAAGCAGGTAGTAAATGTCAAGGGCTTGTAGACATTCCTAGAGTAAGCACAGGTGGCTATGGTTACTACCCCTTATAATCAGCCATGATAACTCGTGATGATCTGCCCTTGATTTCTGCCTTGAGCTTCCTAACCTCAGTATCCCCTGCCATTTCCTATCCCACCTCCTTTTTGTTCTCTCCTGGAGTTGGTGGTAGAGAGTGGACATGGTTTACTGATTCTCCAGCATAATTTGGGTAGTTAACTAGCACTTTCTGGTAACCTCCCAGCAAGGTGATAATTCATTTTCCTAGAGAACTGTAAAGCAGGAGGACTCTCAGTCTGTTGGCAGCCTTTCCCAGTCGGTCAAGTTGCAGACACTGGGAAGAAGCCGGCTTGGGGGGGTCCAGCCCTCTCTGCAGTGGCAAATCCATTATCAAATGGCCCTTCTCAGACTCCTGTTTCGAGATGACTGACGCTGTACCGTTTTTTGGGGGCGGGGGGCGGGGTGGGGAGGGTGCAAGTGGGAGAGAGCAAAGAAAAGGGGACAGAGGATCTGAAACAGGTTTTGCGTTGATGGCAGTGATCCCCATGTGGGGCTCAAACTCGTGAACTGATGTGTTACTTTTGACCTTTGTACCATGGCCCCTTTCCCTGGAACCCTTAATCTCATCTTTAAAAAAATCCATCAACAAATATTTATTGAACGTTTCCTTGTGGGTCCACGGGCTCTGTGGATTTCTGCCCCAAATCCCACTGTCACCTAGGGAGCAGCCCATGGTAGCCCTGGCCAATTTCTTTGGTGTCTGCTTTCTGAGATTATGGCCTGGGGCTGGGCAGTCTCCGTGTGTTCCTCGGAGCCACCGTGTGTTCCTCGGAGCCACCCTGTGTGCGCAGAGTGCGTGCTGGCAGGGAAGGGCCCAGTTCAGGTTCATGGAGGGGCAGCCTCGTGAATGGTGTGGTCGGGGGAGGGGTTGCAGGCAAGCATTTCACTGTTTCGTCCCTTTTGTCAGCCTTTTTGTCTCTGCCGGAGGCTCGTTATCACCAGTTGTGTAGGGGCATCTGAAACCTGTTTTGGGGTCACCACAATCTTCGTGGCTTCTGGCAGGATGATCGCCCACGGGGAGCAAGCACAAGCGTGGGGTTTTGTTAGACGGGGTTTCTTGCCTGGTCTTCCCCGCTGGAAAGCGAGCCCGTGCCGAGGCAATTGCTGCGGCCTTTCACGAGGCCTTCTGTCTCTGGGAGGTTGGACATGTTGTAGCGTGGCCCCAGCAGCTGTGAGGAAGGCTTTAACAAACGTCCACTGGAGACTGACGTGGGCTGGCCGTCTCGAACAGCACCGGGGGCCTTGCTCTTCCGAGAGCCGTTCAGATCTGGGCTTCACACAGGCTGGTTGTGTTCCGGCGCCCTGGAGAGGGCAGAGGCCCCAGTGCGTGGGGTTGCTCCCAAACAGCCAGATGCCTTTACTCATTGACTTCATGTGTGCACCACGTTCAATTCCATTCTTCGGCACCATCATCTTTTTCTGCAGCATGGTCCAGCTTAGAGTTAAGACTGGCTTAATTCTCTGGTGGTGTTTATCTTGTTATTTCCTTCTGCAGATGAGTTGAGGTTCCAGCCAGAATAGGGATCTTAAGTGTGAGTAAGGCAGCACCCCGTAGACTGTGACCTCGTAGTTGGGGAATAGACAGAAGCAGATGTCCCGGTAGACTGAGAATAAACAGAGTTCAAGCAGTCTTATACGGGTTTTTGGCCTTGGCTTTTTTTTTTTTTTCCTAGTCCCTTTGGGTACTCCCCCAATACCTAACATTCTGAGCGTTAGAGGCGAACTTACCAGCTCAAATGAGTCTTAGGAATTACTTGGGCAGCATATGAATGCTTACAAGGCATCTCCCCATCTTTTCAGAGTGTCTGTGCCCTACACATCATGTTACACACATATATACATTACTCTCAAACTTTAAAAAAATGTTTAAAGAGACAGAGACAGCATGAGCAGGGGAGGGGCAGAGAGAGAGAGGCAGACAAAGAATCGGAAGCAGGCTCCAGGCTCTGAGCTGTCAGCACAGAGCCCCATGCGGGGCTCGAACCCACGAACCGTGAAATCAGAACCTGAGCTGAAGTTGGGCTCTGAACCGACTGAACCACCTCGGTGCCCCACTCTCAAACTTTTTTTAAGGAAAGAATTTACTGGCGTTCATTCATTCACTGCTATGAAAGTTTTAGCCACAATTTTTAAAACGCAGAGAATTACTCAGTTTACATTTCTTAAAGGCCCACTTGTGGGACGAGAGGGGCCCGTGTTCTCAGTGTCAGGTCTTTTGAAGCCTTACCAGCAGTTTCTCGGGGCGGATAGCGTGCTCCTGGGTTTCTGTTGGCCAGTAACTTCTGTAGTGCTCTGCAGGCTGGTTGTTTATTAAGTTTGAGGAGGGAGGAGAGTCGTGTGCTGTGTCCTGAGTGTCGTTTGGAGGTGAGCACAGCAACCCCAGTGGCAGCGCAAAATCATTCCTGATTTCCTACCTCCCCACTGGCCCCCTTTCTCTTGATCGGTGACGCGGGAATTGTTGGGTTGGCGATATCTTCCCGTGACATTCATGCCATTTAGCCCACATTCTGGGGCAATGAGAAAGAATATGGTTTTCTTTAAACTTACTTCCAGGGGCTTTAAGAAAAATCTTTTAAAACTTCTTTTTTTTTTTTTAAGATTTCATTTTTTAAGTAATCTCTACACCCAACGTGGGGCTTGAACTCAATCCCAAGATCAAGAGTCACAAGCTCCACCCACTGAGCCAGCCGGGCACCCCAAAATCTTTAAACTTTCTGTTGAAGTAACACATGTTAGACATGTTTACAAGTCATCATGTACATCTGGAATTTTCTCAAACTGAACATACCTGTTGTTTAACCGGTGCCTTGGTCAAGAAACAGAATGTTACCTGCTTCTCCCCCAGAAAGCTGTTTTCGGCGCTGTAGTTTAGTGTGGAATTGTTTGGAGCTGTAAACGGGCATGGGAAGCCAGTCCTTTCACAGAGGAGGGCAGAAGGGTGTGCAAGGCAGGGGGGAAGAAAAGCACCAGGGGCAGGTGGAGAACAGATGGAAGGTGGGGAAACCCGACTTCTCTCCTGTCCTCATCCTTACACTGTAATGTTTAAATATCTGTTTCTTCTGTTCGGTTTTCTGACTGCAATGAACATTTACATTCAGACTTGAAAATTCCTTGGAGCTCTGTTTTGGGGAAAAGGGAACGCGGATGGTTGTGGCTTCTAAAAAAAAAAAAAAAAAAAGCTTCTAAAAAAGACCCGTATCTCACCCCCCAGGAAATTGGACCGGTCCATTTTGGAATTTCATTGTATAGCATTTGAGGCTTTGGATGTTGCTCTGGAGATTTTTCCTTTTCTGATGATGCACTTCCATAAATCAAGAGCACTTCTGTTTGGCGGGGAGAGGTGAATTTTGTATATTTCTCTACTTTAGTTTCTCACTTTAATTATGTGATTAATTTAATTTCAGGCTTCTTACTAGTAACCAATGAGAAATACACTCATTGCCCAGATTTGCTAGGATAGCAGGGTCTGGTTTCAGTTAATTTGCCGAGTTCATTATAGTGCGTAATTCATCTGGTCCAAGAAATCCAGACTCCTAGCCAGTGTAGCTTAAAACTGAATTATTTTCTTTGGAGCCAGTCAGTGACAGCTAAAACAAGCACTTGCTAAACTGTAAACCCTGACTTGGTTTTTCTCATTCAAACCTGAGTTTCCATTGTAGTGTTCATGCCACAGCGTGGTAGTGACCTCACTTTCTCATTTAATTTTTCCAGTCTTTTGGCTCAGTGCAGATGATTCTATTTTGTTCCCCATACGGCTTCCTTAATCTTTTCCCTCGTTTTTCATTATCATCCTAGTGAGTTTTGTTTAACTGCTTTGTGTTGGTTTGAGAACGCAACTACCGTTTGAAAATCTCCTTTCTGTGATGAAATGTGTTCCGTGTTTGAAATGGCTGGCTGATAAGTGAACTTCAGAAAAAAAATTTTTTAATTTAAATTTTAGTTAACATACACTGCAATAGTGGTTTCAGGAGTAGAATTCAGTGATTCATCACTTACATACAGCACCCAGTACTCATCACCACAAACGCCCTCCTTAACCCCCATCTCCTTAAACCCCCGCATCATCATCCGGTTAGACCATCCCCCCCACCCCCGTCCATCAGTCCTCAGCTTGTTTTGTGTCACGAAGGGTCTCTTGTGATCTGTTTCCCTCTCTCCTCTCCCCCCCCCCACACTTCCCAATAAATAAACTCATAGAAGGTGGATTATTTGATATTGATTCTACTCATATTTTTCTTTTTTTCTTTTCTTCTTCTTCTTCTTCTCTCTCTCTCTCTCTCTCTCTCTCTCTCTCTTTTAAAGTAGGCTCCATGCCTAGCATGGAGCCCAATGCGAGGCTTGAACTCACGACCCTGGGATCAAAACCTGAGCTAATATCAAGAGTTGGACCCTTCACCGACTGTCTGCTCGTGTTTTTAAAATTACCTCTTCACCAGCCCTTCGTGCTTAGTTAAGGGCCTGCACGAGTCACGAGTCTCATGGTTCTCCTCCCTCTCTGTACACATGGAAGTGACAGGTTGAAGGTGTGTCTGACGGGTCTGTGGCGCTTCCTGTGTGCTGGGCGGTGGTCTGGGTATTTTAACATACATCGGTCCTTACACTACCCATGTCAGCAGGTGCCGTCAACCCCACGTCAGAGATGGGGAAATAGAAGCCAAAAGGGCCAGACTCCGGGCTGTCTTGCTCCTGAATCTTAGAGCCACCAAAGGACTAGATGTTGGCTGTTTGTCATGGCACTTCCTCCCCCCTCTGCCTTTCCAGACAAATTAGATTTTTCAGGGAAGTGGAAACACGAGGGTGTTTTCCCCCTCCTTTTACTTTCTTAAAAAAAAAAAAAAAAGGTATCTTTTAGAAACTTACTTCGTTTACATATGAACCGTTGGTAAAAATTGAGGAAGAGATAATCCTATCCCCCCCTACTCCCCACCTTGTGGTTAAAAAGTGACAGTTGATCTGTTGAATACCTTCCTTTTCAAAAAAAAAAAACCAAAAAACCAAAAACCCAGGGAGATTAGGCAATTGCAACAAGTGTTCTCATTAGAGCCATTTATCCTTATTACATACATTACAGTGAGGGCCACAAGCTGTGAGGCCAAGTCAGACCCTCCCCATTTTGAGAAGACCAGAGACCTACAGTAAAACACGTGACCGAGGCCCACTGTTGGCTCCACCCCGACTCCGTGCTTGTTGGTGGAACTGGTTCTGTCCTAAGCAGCCTGTGTGCCATAAATACCCCGTGAGCTCTGATAATTCTGAGGAACTTTCTGAGGAAAATTGCACTATGGCCGTTTTCCAGTTTCACTTGAAGACTGTGGTGGGGAGCCCTCTGGAAGGTTGAAACAGTAGTAGCTGAACACGGAGTGACCTCTTGGGGTGACTGACTGGCCTCTCGGCGACGCCGGCCCCATGTCTTTCCCTCCTCAGGATTCCTGCGTGCCTGGGCCTGAATCCTCCCAGCAACTGCAAGGGCCACGTTGGATAGCTCGTGGGGAAAATTCCATTCTTTCGAATTTGACGGAGCACCTCTTTCCTCCGTCTCTTTCAGCTGGTTCCCGTTTTGTCCTCAGAACTAAACGTTATCTCCCCTCCGACAGGCTCATTGTTCATCCTCTCCAGGCCGAGCGACCCCGTGTTGCCACAGCCATTTTTCAAATGAAGTTTTCGGTGTCTCCATTACACTCTGGGTGTGGAGACCCCGTTAGTACCCTTCAAAACTCCTGACCCCGGTTTTAGGCTGTCGGAACGCCACAGCTCGTGTGTTTTGCGTCCATTTGATTCAGCTGCTAGTCTTCTAGGAATTTATTTAGATTTGGCCACGGGATGTATGTCAAGTGTATTTCACTGTGTATCACGGTGAAAAATTGCAACCAATAGGGGATTGGTTAAATTAGGGAACATCTGTTCCGTGCAATCATTAAAATGATATGGTAGCAAGAATATTTAATGACATAATGTAGTAAATGAGAGAAGCAAGTGTGAAAATAGTATATACAGCCTAGTCTCCCCCCTCCCCCTCCCCCCCCCCCCCCCCCGGTAAAATAATTTCAGTAAATAGGATATTGGTTCAGGAAGCGTACCGTAAAAGGTTACATACCCAAATCAACAGTGTTATTATTATTTTTCTAATGTGTATTTATTTTTGAGAGGGAGAGAGTGAGTGGCGGAGGGGCAGGGACCGAGGATCAGAAGCGGGCTCTGTGCTGACAGCAGCGAGCCCAATGCCGGGCTCGAACTCAGGAATTGTGAGGTCGAAGTTGGACGCAGAACCCGGTGAGGCACCCGCGTACCCCCTGCGGTGTTTTTAGATCCAGATACAAAATACACTCAGTGTTAGTTTTGTTTGTTTATCCGAGAACTATTTGCCCTTGGTATTTATATTTGATATTTGATCTGCTGTATGCTGGGCCTGTGCTAAATGCTGGACACCCATTGGGCAGCTGTCATGTTACTACGGGCCAAGCGCTTTGATAAAGCAAGTGTCCCAGGTGCTGTGGGCACACTTTGGAAGAACAGCTCGTACACGTGGAGGGATGAAAGTAGACTTTCTGGATGTCGCGGTGTAGACGGAGCAGCAGTGAACCAGGTGAAGAGGGTGGTAGAGAGCGGTGTGTTCCAGAGAAAATTTTAGGGTCCTGGGGCGGGAGAGAGCATGCAGGACTTTGGGAAGAGGGAGGGATGCTCAAGAGATTATTTGTATTTTCTCTAGGAGACGTGTATTACAATGCGATTTAAAAAGAGGACATCTAGAATCTTCCTCTTCGGAAGAAGAGTCCGGGGGGCACCTGGGTGGCTCAGTGGGTTGAACGTCCTACTTCGGCTTGAACTCATGGTTCGTGAGTTCGAGCCCCACCTCGGGCTTACTGTTGTCAGCCTGTCCCCCTCTTTCTGCCCCTCCCCCACGCGCACTCTCCCCAAAATAAAGAAAAAAAGGGTCAGGGAAGCAGTGGGGATCCAGGGTGTTCCAGGTCTTCCTAAGGAGGGGCAGCTAATCCAGCTGTGGGTTGAGGCAGGGAGGTTTCCCAGGCTGGCTTGCTGGCTGGGCTGGGCGTCTCTGGTGAAACAGATGAACAGCAGATAACTAATTTAATTTCTAGAAGTGCCGCCTAAGTGCCGTTGCCTCCTACTACTGGTTAGAGCAAAACAAGCATGTGATTTATGTAAAAATACATGCATATTAGTTTTTATCATTACCCCGCAGAACAGCGTAAAAGGGACGCTTCCCGCCGTAGCTGCGTTGCAGAATAAAATTAAGAAAATCAGTATTCTTTACAGATGACTAGTCACAGTGGAAAAAAAAAAAAACCTGTCTGTTGAACTCACCATTTGTAGATAGCATTAATAAGTCTCCCCCCCTCCCATATTACCCCAACCAAAACTGAAACATGATTTACATAGCAAAACACAAGCTGAGGGAGAAAGAAGGCCCTGAATTCTAGCATGGGGCTTCTCAGGATGGCATAAAGCATGCTTTGACTGCGCCCCCTGCCCCCACTCCTGTGTCTGGCCCACGCTGTCTGCAATTTCATGCCAGGTAGTTCTGGAGAGAGGGGAATGCCCTCACCCAGGTATGGAAGTTTCGGCAGGTACTGAAAGGGAATGGGCCTAGGACTTCTGACCGATTCTTTCTACGAGATGGGATTTCAGCTTTGAAAATCGGCACCCTTCGGGCCTCTGGGGTGTCCCCGTTCTAGAAGCTGAGATTCAGACCAATGTTATTGTCTTAAAATAGAACTTGGACATGGCCTCTGCCAGAATGACTTGTGAATCGTTCTGTGCCAGGAACCAGGCTGACTGGTTTGTTTTGTGGGCTGTTGGTTCCAGCCCTGGGAATGCGTTTTGATTTTCTGTGCCTCTGTGGGGCCGCCTGCCCCCAGTCCCCTCTGGAGGGACCCTCAGGGAGTTTGTGACCCATATCGGTGTCAGGACTGGGCTCCTTTGGTATGGCAAGTGTTGAGTTCCAGTGCTGCACTTTTTTGCCACAGCATTTTGTGTGTGTGTGTGTGTGTGTGTGTGTGTGTACACTGCGATGGGATGGTTCTGTAGTATTTCTGTAACAACAGGACCCCTCTATGTGGAGTGTAGACGGGCGCAGGAGATTCATACCACCCTCACCCCAAATCTAGCAACGACCCCAGGAGTGCCCGTCGCCTGCTTCCTGCCACCTAGTGGAAGCCTGAGTGTAGGGAGCCTCCCTCAGATGTGGGAGAGTAATGTCTGGGTTTGAAAAAGTATGAAAACTTGAGTAGATCTTTCTCTATAGAGAAAGAGCTATACAGATCTCCTAATCTATACAGATCAGTAATGGATTTGCTTTTTTGCACAACCCAGAAACAAATCCCTTCATGCAAACCACCCATGGTATACCGATTCATTTTGCAGAGAAGTGACTCTTTAGTTTTCTCTCCCCCCCCCCCTTTTTTTTTAAAGGTAAAATCTACTTTTCCTTTAAACATTTTCTAAGTTTATTTTGAGAGAGAGAGGTAGAGTGCGGGCACACATACCACTGGGGTGGGGCAGAGAGAGAGGGAGAGACAGAATCCCAAGCAGGCTCTGTGTTGTTAATGCAGAGCCTGACCTGGGGCTCGAACCCACAAACCATGGGATCGTGACCTGAGCCGAAGTCAACTGACTGAGCATCCAGGAGCTCCTAATCTACTTTTCCTCTAAATGTCGCAAGCATTGAAAGGGAGTTTGTATTGTAAATATTTCCTTAATAAGTCACTTCTAACAGCATGAAACTTGGAGGAATTTTCCACATTTGGACCAGGTCCCTCAACTGTATCACCAAAGGTGTGGCTTCTGGCATGGACTTGTGTTTAATTTGGGTGGCTACTTTCCAGAAAAATCAGCTTAACCTAATGAGTTGTCACAACTCATTCTACCTCCACTCCCCCCATCCCTCTTTTGTTTTTAAACAATTGTAAATCTGTTCAGAATTTTTTTTGTTTTTTTATAAAAAGTCAAGTTTGTCGCAGTACAGTTCATGACAAAACTATTTCAAGTGCACAGCTGGATACATTTTGACCACTGCACACACCTGGGTATTACCATCCCATCGAGACAATACAACGCTTCCATCACCTCAGAAAGTTCCCTTTGCAGTCATTTCTTCCCCTCCCCCAGTCCCCGGCCAAAAGCTGACCTGATTTCTAGCACTGTTGTAAAACTTCTTATAAATGGAGGCACTCTTGTGTCGAATGCCTTCACTGTAATGTTTTTTTGAGATTCATCCATGCTGGGTGTACCAGGAGTTCATTCCTTCCTTTTAAATCTTTCTTTCACTTTCTTTCTATGCCTGTCTGTCTTTGCCTTTTTTCTATGGTCTTCTGTGGCTTTCTGTCTTTCTCTTTTCTCTTCGGCAATGGCCTGGTCCTTCCATTATTCCCTGTAGAGTCTTGTTTCTCAGCTGGGCTTTAAAAGCAACCTTTATCTTTCACACAAAACTGAAAAAGCCAAAAGACTGGAGAGAGACCCACCCTCGCCCTTCCAGATGAGGGTGAAAATCCAATCTTGTTCTGTAGTATCGGCTGGTCTCCTTCTGGAATTCTGACTCCAGGCCAACCGTCTTCCTCTTAAACCAGGCTGCCAGCCTCCCATTTCCACAAAATATGTGAGTTTTTTTGTTTGATTGTGTTGCCTGTGTTGAAACTTACATTTTTGGAAAAGGAGCACTTCAGTATCGCAGAGTTCAGCACTAGGCAACTATCTGCTACCTCTGTACGTACCTTCTTTCAGTAGAAAATGGAAAGGGGGGGCGAAGAAACTGCAAACAGGACCCGTGGAGCCTTCAGTAACGGGAAAATGTCTAATAATCTCTGCCTGTGTAGTTTGTTTTTTAAAATGTTTTATTTTTATAACTGAGAGAACGCAAGTGGGGGAGGGGTAGGGAGAGGGGTCAGAGGGTCTGAATCAGCCTGTGTTTTGACCACCTGACAGCAGAGAGCCCCATGTGGGGCTCGAACTCCCGAACTGTGAGACCAGGACGGTCTGAGCCGAAGTTGGATGTTCAGCCGAGTCACCCAGGCGTCATCTACCTACCTACCTATCTGTGGTTACACACACACACACACACACACACACACACACACACTCAAGTTTTGAATTCAGGAGTAGTCCCCAGTGATCCATCTCTTACATGACACCCAGTGCTCAGCCAGAAAGTGCCCCCCCTTAATGCCCGTCACCCATTTAACCCATCCCCCCACTCCCCTCCCCTCCCCTCCAGCAACCCTCAGTTTGTTCTCTGTGTTTTAAGAGTCTCGCATGTTTTTTTTTTCTTTTGATTAAAAAAACTTTTTTTTCAATTAACTTTTATTTAATTTTGAGAGGGAGCTAGAGTACGAGCACGGGAGAGGCAGAGAGAGAAGGAGACACAGAATTAGAGGCGGGCTCCAGGCTCTGAGCCGGCAGCATAGAGCCTGACGCAGGGCTCGAACGCACCGACCGAACCGTGAAATCATGACCTGAGCTGGAGTCAGACGCTCAACCGATTGAGCCCCCCGGGTGCCCCAAGAGTCCCTCACGGTCTACCCCCCCTTTGTTTCAGTTGATGAGAAAGCCCCATTCTGTTGCATCTTTGTGCTTGGTTGGCGCATACGCACTGTAACGTCTCGTATTTTTTTTTCCTCGTGTGAAGAAAGTGCTGCGTTGAGAGCAAGTGTCTTGTGAGGGACAGTGGGCGGGGGGTGGCCTGGGCTTGGAATCTCTCCGTGTGCCAGCTCCTTCCGCCCCGGGAGGCTCGCTCAGACGCTAGGAACTGGGGCACAGTTCTCCCAAGATCTTGTGTTTCTTCCTCGTCACTGGTGACTTCATGTTGCGAAGAGGGCCAGCTTTTCTGAGAAATCGGCACGGCAGAACTGAAACGACACATGTTGCTGCTGGTCAAGTCCGAGCCCGCGGGGTCATGGGCGCTGCCGCAGAAGGCGTGTGCGTTGTGCTTCAACGCAGTGTTGAGAGCCACGCGTGTTGAAGTCTCGGGGTGACGCACGCACTCTCAGATACTAGTTTTTTGGCTTGCAAATCTGGGGAAGAAGAAGGAGCCTGAAACCAGCTGCGTGGCAGCATTCCCTGGCTGATACATAGGAACTTGTTGACTTAACTACATTTTAAGAACCAATTATGAGAACGTTTTTTCCCACTTGGACAAAGAAGTACCTTAAGTACATTTGTCTTCGAAGCCTTTTCTCCTAAAGGCAGCTAGCTAAGCCCTGCCTGGGCCTCTTACGGGTGGGAGCTGTAATTACCTTTGGCTCTGTCTCCCCCGGAAGCCCTCAGTGCCCTCCCGGCCCCGGGCTGCCCCGCTGGCCCTCTGGGAGGCGCTCCTTTTGTTTTTCTCTTCCTTATCTTGTTTGGGGAGAGCACCCTGCATTGGGGCCCTCGGGCCAGCCAAGGGAAATCCTCCTATTCTGGATACTGCTCCCAGGTGAGGATACCCGTGAGGCTTCCAGAGGTCAAGGAGCACAGGGAAGGTGACTCAGGGAGTGAGGGGCGAGGTTGCACTGGAATTCTAGCGCTGATCTGCCCTCAGGGCCCACTGCCCCCCAACCCCCCCAACCCCCCAGGATGGCCCCACCCAGGTTCCTCTGTTTCTAGCCATTTACCACCACCTTAGATACCTTATCCCTTACTTAACTTGTTTTTGGTTTTCTCCTCTGAATGTAAACTCCCGGAGAGCGGGGATCTTTTTGTTCTTGCTCACAGGTTTACCTCAAGCACCTAAAAGGGCACCTGACCCGTGATACTTCCTAAGTATTGTTGAAGGAATGAGGGAACAACTAGTACTTTGCGGTCTGCTGCGGTTCAAATTGCGACCCACGTCACAGGGCAGGGCCTTGATTCCGTAGGGAAAACTAGAAGTTCGGTGCTTGTGTGGCGAGGCGGGCAGACCCCTGGAAATACAGTCGGAGGCGGCGGGAAAGAGGAAGCTTGAAGTCTTGCAACATGGCAGACGGAATCCGGGGAACACAGATGCCGGAAATCGATGTCGGAGGGAAAGACCGTGGACTGGCAGTAATAATTCGTGAATTAGAATTAGTCTGTTTTGCCATTCTTGGTTTCTGGAGAATGTCAGTCAAGGGGGAAAAAAAAAAAAAAAAAAAAAGAAAGTCCTTACCTGGCCTGGTTTGTTTAGTCCCGGGTGCTACTGTGAAAGTTGTTTTCACAAGAAACAGAAGAGTGGCGTGCTTGTCCAGGAATTCTTGTTGTACTTGCGTATATTGATTCTGTCAGGAAGCAGAGTTCAGACGTGGCTTTATTACAGACACCACTTCTCTAAGACGGAGACTGGGGGGATAATGTAATCTGTAGGACTGCAGGGGGTGAGAAACCGTGTCAGTCCCTGGGAATTTTATTGTGATTTTACTGTTTGCTTATTTATGTTGAGAGAGAGAGAGAGAGAGAGCGAGCGAGCGCGAGCATCCCAAGCAGGCTTCTGCCTACTGAGCCACCCAGCTGCCCCTCCCTGGGAATTTTATTTGTTTAACTTCACTACAAAGTGACGCCTCCCTATTCCCCCGGCCGCATCCGCTGGCTTCCCAGGGCGCTGAGAACCACACGAGACCCACCGTGGGCCTTGTTGCCTCATCTCGAAGAATTATTTCAGACATGGCTTTGATCTTGAGCACGGGATGCAGAGTCGGGCCCATAAACCCCAGAGCGCAGAGTGGACTCTGGTGTTTCGACCAACACCACTGTTCAGGAGTGGGCCTGGCGTGCAGTGGGAATACCTTGAGAGTCAGGATGGGGGTCTGGGCAAACGAGGGGAGTCTCCTGTAGGCTGCAGGTCCCCGGTAATTGTGGTAGTCTTGAGTTACTTGCAGGAATGGGGGGGTTGGGGGTTGTTGGTGCCCAGTTCTTTCTTCCTGTCTGACTTCGAGTTTTTAGGCCAGCGCTGTACCTAGAGTTGGGAGAGGGCGGTTTGAAGAAGCAGGTCCCGTGGTGTGGGTCAGCTGGGCCCGGTGTGCTGGCCGTCCGTCCAGTACCTGCTGTTATTACTGACTTTTGACAGATGATTTTCTTACGGTTCCGAAATCTGTGAAAAAAAGAAAGTGATGCCTTTAAATTAATCTTCAGTGTTCGGGTGGATTTCCTACTGACTGAGGAAGCTGGCGCCAGGATTAGGTCATAGACCATTCACCTGGGTCCTGCTTTCTTTTGGTTCCATTCCGTAAACGTCATTTGCTTAAGTATTCTTCTCAACTTAGGGGCGCCTGGGTGGTTCCATCAGTTGAGCGTCTGGCTCTTGGTTTCGGCTCAGGTCACGATCTGGCAGTTCATGAGTTTGAGCCCCGGGTCAGGCTTTATGCTGGCAGCGCGGAGCCTGCTTGGGGTATACGCTCTCTCTCCTTCCCTTCTGCCCCTCCCCTCCTCTCTCTCAAAATAAATAAATAAACACCACATTAAAAAAAACAAAAAGTGTTTTCTCGACTAATAAGCAAGTACAACTAAGGCGGGGGCCTATACGTTTTTTACTTCCAAAAAGGGAGCGCCTTGAGAGACACGAAATTCAGATTCTGATGTTATTCAGCAGAGGTTACCAGTTACGAATATTTTATAACAAAGATTGCTTTTTTAATAATTTTGAGGTTTGTTGCCAAGGACGATAGAACTTATGCTTCGCCCTGCTTAAACATGAGGACATTTCGGACCGCCCTTGAAGGGAGAGAGGGGGGGGGTGGTGGGGAGAGAACTTAAGCAGGCTTCATGGTCAGCCTGGAGCCCATGTTGAGACCCACTTGGGGTTTGATCCCACAACCCTGGGATCATGACCGGAACTGAAATCAAGGGTTGGACCCTCTGCAAACTGAGCCACCCAGGCGGCCCTCTTGTTCAGTTTTTAACAGACCTTTGAAGTAGTGTGTATTTAGTTAAAAGGATCTCTTGAGCCACATACCTCGGGCTGGAAGCTCATCTGTGCCCCTAAGTGGAGTGGGCAAGTCATTTATCCTGTGTGCGCCTCTGTTTCCTCACGAGTAACAAGGAAGTAATAACAGTACTTTTGCCATAGGGTTACTGTGGGGTTTAAATAAGTTCTGTCTGGGGGCGCCTACGGGGCTCAGTTGGTTAAGCGTCTGACTCTTGGTTTTGGCTCCGGTCATGATCTCACAGTTTGTCAGTTCAAGCCCCATGCCGGGGCTCTGCGCTGGCCCTGCAGATTTGGCTTGGGATTTTCTCTCTCTCTCTTTCTCTGTCCCTCCCCTGTTCTCTCTCTCTCTCCCTTCCTTTCAAAAATAAACTTAAAAAAAAAAAAAATGAGTTATGTGTGGTCCATAATGGGTCCCTGTAGAAACACTTTTTTTTTTTTAAGTTTTTTTTGAGAGAGTGTGAGAGAGCAAGCGAACATGCGAGCAGGGGAGAGGGGCAGAGGAAGAGGGAGGAAGAGAATGGAGAATTGCAAGCAGGCTCCAGGCTCAGCCTGGAGCTCGACTTAAAGGGCTCCATCCCACAACCTTGGGATCATGACCTGAGTCCAAATCAATTTGGACCCTCTGCTGTCACTTATTAAAAGTGGTGTGGTGTTGCAGAAATTCACTTGATTGCATCAATTTAGCAGTATAATTTTTTTTTTAAGCAATAGAATTTTTTAAGTCAAATGATTTCTTCCTGTTCCCTTGTGAAACCCCCTTGATAAAGGGGGAAGAAACAGCTCCTAGAAGCAATTCAGAAATAATCTCTCGGTAAGTGTAGAGACCGTATGAACACGCCTCCCCCCCCCCCCCCCCCCTTCACTTGAAAAATGTACAAGAATCATTTAGGATGATAGTTTGGCTTCTAAGGTGATTATTTATGGTTTGGTGTGACTTTGGGAGTCATGTAAAGGTCGATGCATAGATTTGTGGGTAGGATACGCTTTTGTTTGACATCTGAGATGTTCAGCAAATATTGTGCAAAGAGTAATTTCCCCCAAAACTCCCTAGGAAATTTTTACCTTTGACCTCTGTAAACGTGGAGTTTTGCCTCTCGAACTTGACGTTTTGCGCTGCTTACAAGGTGAGTTCTTTCAAACCTACCTGGCTGCTAATCTTGTGACCAGTGGGTCCAGAATTCCGCCTAGAAAGAACGTGCTCTCTGAATCCCGGAGACGTTGGCTTCGAATGCAGTTTTTGGGGTTGCAGTTTGAATTAGGGCCTCCTATTGAGTTTCTTATCTTAGGAGATGCAGAGGCTGCCTGGGCGTTTGTTTTAGGCTCTTCTTTGCCCTTGGGGGCATTTATTTCCTCCAAGGCACCACCCAAAGCTGGGGTGCGCAGACCCAGCCGCGGCCGCGGGAGGTGAGGGTGCCTGCTAGTGGTTTGTTTTCAACACCAGTCCTGAGTGTTCACACCTCCCTTCTCCCGCGGCTGGGCCTCCCCACCGCTTCCCAGGTGAGGTGGGAGCACTCGGGGAGGCAGAGGCCAGTGTGAACGCTGAGGAGGTTCGCCCCAGAAGGGAGCATGGCAGAGGTGAAGGAGGAGAGCGATCACTCAGAGAGGTCTTGCCCTGCCTTTGTGTCTGAGCCGCACGGGAAAAGCTGATGTGCAGGGCCAGGCTGCAGGACACATGGCATTTGGGATTTCAAAGGTGAGCAGAAAAGGACAGGAGCAAGGTCAGCAGAGCCGTGTAGGAGCACATTGGCGCCTGCGGGAAAACACACAGGAATGTCACTGTAGGATACCTGCGACACTTTACATGTGCAGCAAGAACGTTTAGGGGGGTTTGTTGCTTTTGTTTTTGTTTTTGTTGCCATCTCTCTATAATGAGAAGCTTGCCACGCAGCCCTCTGGCCGGAAATGGAGTCTGGGAACCACATGCTCTTGAAGAGCTTGTCCTGACACTCCCCCGGAGGCACCCCCACTCCCTCTCAGAGCAGCGACGCTAGGGACAGGCCTGATTCACTGGTGTGACTGGGCCAGGGCTGGCCTGCCTCATTAGAAAATGTGTTTTGGAGCAGAGACAATGAGGGATGGGAAAGGTAACAAAAACCTCTTGGGATTCCCAGATTGCTCAGGATGTTATAAACAGTAAGTGCTCCCTTTGATCTTAGGGGGTGGTGTGGGGCGGGCCAGCAAGGGGGTGGCGATTATTGAGAAGGGAGCTGGAGCCAGACAGCCATAATGGCTTGTCCGAAGGCTGCTATGAATCCCAGTGGCAAAAAGCTCTGTACTTGCCACTAATTTCTGTTTTCTTTGCTGTGGTTGGCTTTATTAAAAGGGCATAAGGAAGCAGCCTAGACATCCAGTTCCAATCAGTTTTCTGAGCTAGGCCGGCTTGTGGAGAGGTGCTGGGGAGGGGGGGGTGGTATGGAAATAGGCCTTTGGTGATTTCAGAGAAAGGATGGCTGGCTTGGGGGAGGGGTGAGATATATCTGGAATGTTCTAAATCATCAAAGAGATTCACGAGACACAAGCAGATGTTTCATGCTGTTTGGAGAGCTGGGACCAATGAGGGGCTGGCCGCCTTAAACGTATTTTAAAGGGGGTGGTTCTGAGCGTCATTGTGTCCTGTGTAACCCTTTTCTGGACACGGTTCTGCACGGGCTGTTGTGCAAGTGAGGGAGATGGGTGACCTGTCCTCGGTTTCTGGAACAGAATTGGGAAAGGGGGGGTACGCTTGAGACAGGAGCATGAATGTTTAACCTGAGGATGGCCCCTTTAACTTTCTATGAGGAAAAACCACCTAATCAACGGTTGCAAATTATGTAAATTCGATGCAACAATCAAGCTTCTTGCTCCGCCGCATCATTTACCTTTTGATTTCAGAGAAGTGCAGCCCCGTGACTCTTTTCCTTATTTGAACTGGAGCGAGGCGCCCAGATATTTTCAGTCACACCCTAGCCGGGGAGTGTATCTATGTAAATACGGGTTGGTAATTTCAGGCAGACACAGCTGAATTATTAGAATTCGGTTAATTTGAGATCACTCACCAGCTTCTTCGGCCTCCATGTGTTTTTCAGTTATGTTTCACGACTTGAAACTGCCATCATGGTCTTTTGGGCCCGGCTTGCTGGGAGCTTCTGATCCCATGTGACTCCGTCTGTAGGGAAGGGTAACTGCAAGAATTCAGACCGTGCCCAAGAAGGCTGGTGAAGGGGACAGACGCTGCATTGCTGCTGTTTTATATTTAAAAAAAAAAAACAAAAAACTAATGTTTATTTTTGAGAAAGAAAGAGGCAGAATGAGAACAGGGGAAGGGCAGAAAGAGAGAAAGGGGGGGGGGGTGGTACCGAGAAGCAGGCTCCAGACTCTGAGCCGTCAGCAGAGAGCCCTATGCAGGGTTCCAACTCATGAACGATGAGATTGTGACCGAGGCCGAAGTCAGACGCTTAACCTACTGAGCCACCCAGGCACCCCTGCATTGCTGTTTTAATCCTTTTGACCTCCCACCCCCAGTTCCAGGGACCTTAACATTTCACTAGGACGCAGGTAGAATCTTGCTTGTGTACCAGTAGTCCGAGCTAGGTTGACCGTGTTTTGTTTCCGCCACGACTGATTTAGAAAGAAGGAAAACCTTGAATGGAGTTAGGCAGCTCATAGAAGAATACATGGGTGAAAACAGATGAAACAGGACTTTGTTAAGCTCCATGATTGTACTGTACTAGTTTAGAGGTATCTCGGAGCGGGCGTCTGTCTTGTGAGTGGGTTGAAATAGAAGGAGGATGTTGTCTTGGAACCTCCTGTATTTTACACTCATCTGGTATTCATTACAATCGCAGTTCCTAAACAAGATGAAGCTGTGTAGAGCTAATGACATCAAATGTTTCCTCCTTATCTAATCAGGAATCTTTTTCTCGAGCAGCTAGATGAGATGTTATTCCGAATGGATAATATAAGAAATAATTACTAGCCATATTTCATTTGTGGAATTAAACATATGGCCTCGAACTTTGCATACATCGCATATGAAAAGAAAACCAATAAAGAGCAGCCTATAGTATTTTTAGCCAGTGGCACACAAGAATACGATACTCTGTTACTTTAATCTGCTTATGAAATACGATCTGCCGTTTGGAATACAGCAATTTCATGGTATTGGTGCATTTGCCCATTTCGTTTGTAGAGTTTTATGAAATTGCAGTATGTTGATCTGGGGAGGGGAGGCAGTATATCATTATGAATGACACTCACTCAAATCTATATTTCATTGTGCGAGGCCGTATTTGGGGCCCTGGCTGCATGTTGTGAGCAGGCTGAAAATGCACCGGAAGCTTACAAAAGAATTGGGGGAAGAAAGTAACTAAGCTGTCTTCAAAAGTTTGAGTTTGATTCTTGAACGTTCCCAATTATGGGAGTCTTGGGCCTGTGCTGCTTTATATTACCTTGAGTTTTAATATTCTCAGTGTAACCAGCCACCTTCTTGTTATAGGGATATAAAGGGCATGCCATGTTTTTGCTCAAGAAGAAGATAAAACTCATAAAATTAATTATTACTTGTTACTTGATTTGTGAACTGTCCACTCTGTAGAGTAACTGAGGCTAACCGTACCCACGTGAGCTTTCTGGATACAGAACACGTTTTGTTAATGCGAAGGTGCACACTTATGTGAAGATTAAGTATTACACTGGTGCCATCCACATGAGGTTTGACCAGGGCATATTTAATGAGTTTGAAAGTCCTTTTCGGTGGGTCATAGATGTTTGGTTTGTAGCTTTGTTATTTATGCTGTTTCTGTGTTCGTGTGTTGGTGGCAGTGAAACCAAGCTGTCTGTTCAGAACCAAAGACTGTGTGTGTCAGGGGACCTACCTGTTTCATAACTTGTCAGCAGAAAACCCCCTTTCTCCATTGTTTCTTTTTTTTTTTTTTTAATTTTTTTTTAACGTTTATTTATTTTGGGGACAGAGAGAGACAGAGCATGAACGGGGGAGGGGCAGAGAGAGAGGGAGACACAGAATCGGAAACAGGCTCCAGGCTCTGAGCCATCAGCCCAGAGCCGGACGACAGGCTCGAACTCACAGACCGTTAGATCGTGACCTGAGCTGAAAGTCGGACGCTTAACCGACTGAGCCACCCAGGCGCCCCTCTCCACTGTTTCTTATGACTACCCCTTGTAGTTGCAAACTAATCTGGGTGAACGGCTAAGCAAAGACACAACAAAAATCCTTGCCTTGACCGTTTTAAGGAAAGTTGGTCAGTAACAGTAGAGCGTGAGTTAGACTAGCATTCTATTTTTATAATTGGAAGGGTTCTCTACTTTAGATTGGTGTCTAGGGATTGATAAGAGGGTGGGAGATCTTCATAGGTCCTGACTGGTGGTATGAAAGCATGTAATTTCAGACATACTAAGAGTCATATAAAATAATGACTGCTGGGTGGACCTTAAGTTTTCAAGGGACAGTGAGAACAAAGGGAAGGTGTGTGGATTCCTGTGGATCCTGTATTGGCTAAAGACAAGGCTCAAATAGTTAGAGCATTACTATCTTCATTCTCTAGACTGATTTTGTATTGATTTGCAGTAGGCTACAAAATGTTTTAACACTCAGCGTATCTGCCTGTGCCAGAGAAGGTCTGGGTGTGTACTTTGAGTAACATTCTCCTCGAGTCCTTTGCTGTCCTGCAGAATGGGGGAATACTAAATAATAGCACCTACTTGGGGCACCTGGGTAGTTCATTCGGGTACATGCCCCAACTCTTGATGTCGGCTCAGGTCCTGACCTCAAGGTTCGTGAGTTCGAGCCCCCGGTCTGGGTATGCGCTGACAGCATAGAGCCTGCTTGGGATTCTCTTTCTCTTCCCCTCTCTCTGTACTCCCTGCTTGTGCTCACACACACTCTCTCAAAATAACAAACATTAAAAAAAAAAAAGCACCTACCTTGTAAGGATCAAGTGAGTATGAACCACTTGAGCAATGCCTAGAAAAGTGCCTGACATGTGTTGTAAGTGTTCAAGAGCAGTTTTCTGGGATTTGTCTAGAACACAGATCCCGGGTGGTATTTTCAGCCAGCAGTCAGGGAGCGTCTGCATTAAGGCGCTGGCTGAATCAGACTTGAGCTTTCTCAGTCCTTTAGCTAAAAAAAAGATAGCTCTTCTTGGGGTGATCCTTTGTATGAGGTCACATGGTGGGGGTGGGTGTTGGCAGGGGGACGTTTCAGGGTAGAGAAGGATTGATGATTTCTTAGCCACCTCCAGATTATGTCTTCCAACAAAATAAAGCTTTCCCCCCTGCCTTAATTCCAGAATATTAGACATAACCATAATATAAACATAACAGCATACTCTTAAACCAAAGAGAAAAATTCCAAGCTGTTCTGAATGATCTGGTTCATTTGAGGTTGGACTCTGTGTGATTTGGTCCTAGAGTGGCAAAGTTCATTCTAGAAATACAGTTCAGTTGCAGTGCTTGGGGCAGCCAGCCCTGGGACTGGAGGTTACTTTTCTCTACAGCATAGTGATTGTTAAGTTTCCCAATGGAATCATTCTGGCTTTTTCCTTTCTGCTTCCCCAGATGCGTGGTAGGGAATCTCTCGGATCTGTGTGGGTGGCAGGCAGGCACAGCCTAGTTTTCCGAATGCATTTCTCCTGCGTTCCTTTCTGCCTCCATTAAAGCATGTCTGAGTTGTGTAGGAGTAGCTATTGCTAGTGCTTTGCTTTTTCCTTTCATCCAATCAGAGGAACGAGCTGGGGGATGTGTGGGTGTGTGCGTGGGAGTGACTCACCTTAGCTAGCGTGTGAGCGTGTGTGTGTGTGTGCACGCACGCGCACACGCTGCAGCCCCGGTTGGGGGGGGGGGGGCGGAATCCTGTCCTCCTGGCTCTGCTCTAGAGCTTGCACGCATGTGTGGGTGACTCTGCCACCCCTGAAGAGGTTAAACCAGGGGAAAGTTCTCCAGCAGCCACCTTGCTGTTTTCCCTTTTGTGCTTTTTTCTTGAGATCATGCGTGGTCCTGTGCTTTAGTGCTCAAAGTTGCTTCCAATGTGAAGGTAGCTACCGGCCATATGGAGTATGCCTGGTCCGAACTGATATGTTCTATAGGTGTAAAATACACACGGACTTTCTAGGACTTTGTAATAGGGAAATAAGGCTGAATAACTTGATTTTTATAACAATTGCATGTTTAAATGATAATATTTTAGATATATTTGAGTTAAAAATGTCACCTGTTAAGTTTTTTTTAATTTTTTATTATTTTTTAATTTTTTTTTAACGTTTATTTATTTTTGAGACAGAGAGAGACAGAGCATGAACGGGGGAAGGTCAGAGAGAGAGAGAGACAGACACAGAATCTGAAACCGGCTCCAGGCTGTGAGCAGTCAGCACAGAGCCCGATGCGGGGCTCGAACTCACGGACCGCGAGATCGTGACCTGAGCCAAAGTCGGATGCTCAACTGACTGAGCCACCCAGGCACCCAAAAAGTTTTTTTTTTTAAGTTTATTTATTTGAGAGAGAGAGAGAGAGAGAGAGAGAGAGAGCTAGCACCTGAGCAGGGAGCGGGGGTAGGGAGGGAGAGAGACAATCAGAAGCAAGCTCTGCACCATCAGCACAGAGCCCGATGCAGGACTCAAACTCACGAACCACGAGATCATGACCTGAGTCCGACACTCAACCTCCTGAGCCACGCAGGTGCCCTTGAAGTTAATTTTCTTAAATTGCCGAGCGTGATTCTGTTGTCTGGCTATACCCCAGTCTGTCTGTTTCTTCATCGGTTCGTGGCCATTTGGTTGTTTCCAGTCTTTGGCAAGTACGAGTAGAGCCGCTGTATGTGGGTTTTTGTGAGGTCATGGTGTTCATTCATCACTAGGTATTCATTGCTTGTGTGGCACAAGAGAGTGCCAAGAGTGACTGGACTCCTATGTGTAGTCCACAAGCAATGCATGAGGGTTCAGTTTGCTGCTGAGGGTTCATTTGTATTTGGAACTGTCAGTTTTTAAAGTCTAGCCATTGTGTGTATGTGTATACATAATTTTTCTTTTTTTGAGAGGGGGCGGGGGGAAGTGGGAGTGGGAGAGGGAGGAGAGAGCCTTAAGCAGGTTCCATGCTCAGCGAGGAGCCCAGTGCACGGCAGGGCTTGATCCCCCGAGTGTGAGACCTGAGCCGACCTCAAGATTTGGACACGTAACCCACTGAGCCACCCAGCTGCCCCAATTCTAGCCATTTTAAAAGGTGTGTAGTTAGAATCTCACCCTAGTTTTAATTTGCATTTCCCTAGTGACTGATAGATGTTGAGCATATTTTCGTGTGTTTATTTGCCCCTTTTGAAATTGGGTTGTTTAGGGGTTCCTGGGTGGCTCAGTTGGTTAAGTGTCCGGTTCTGGCTCAGGTCATGATCTCCTGGGTCGTGGGTTCAAGCCCTGCGTTGGGGTCTGTGCTGACAGCTCAGCACAGATTTTATGTCTCCCCCACTCTCCTACCCCTACCCGTGCTCGCTTGTGCGCGCGCTCTCTCTCAAAAATAAATAGGCATTAAAAAATATAATAAAATTGGGTTATTGTCAAGGTGCCTGGCTGGCTCAGAGCAGTGACTCTTGATCTTGGGGTTGTAAGTTCGAGCCCCACGTTGGGTGTAGGTAGACATTACCTAAAATTCAAATCTTAAAAAAAATAAAACAAGAATTAAATTGGTTTGTTTTATTGTCAAGTATCGAGATAAAAAAAAATCTCCATCCATTGTGGATTCCAGTCTGTTATTAAGATATGTGTTTTGCACGTATGTTATTTTCTGCATTAGTTTGCTCAGGGCTGTTTTAATAAAGTACAACAGACGGTATGGGCTAAATTTATTTTCAGAAATTAAATTTATTAACAGAAATTTATTTTCTTACAGTTCTGGGGGCCAGAAATCTGAGATCAGGTTTGTTTCTTTTGAGAACTCATTCCTTGGCTTTGGTCATTCTCCACGCACAAACCCCCCACCCCCACCAAGTCCTCATGTTCTCTTTCTCCTGTACATGTCCAGATTTTCTCTTCCTTTAAGAACAGTCATATTTGAGTAATGACCTTGCTCACCTCTTTAAATATCCTATCTCTAAATAGAGACAAACTCTGAATTTGGGGAGATTGGGGGGGAGGGATGTCACGACTCTGGCCGTAACATTTCTTGACATTGGCTCTCATGGAGCAGAATCATTTTTATTTGAGTCAAACCTGATGTATCTTTATCAGTTTCTTCTTTTTGTGGCCTAAGAAATCTTTGCGTAGCCTGGGATGGATGGCAAAGACCATCTCCCACATTTCCTGTGCGAGTTTTCATAACTCATTTTTACATTTAGACTAGACCACTTTTGGAGTTAATTTTTGGTGCAAAGTATGGGTCAGAGGTGATTTTTTTTTTTTTAATGATTGTCCTTTTGTTTTTTGTTTTTATTTTTATTGTTTTTTTTTTTTTTTAAAGATTTTATTTTTGAGTAATCTCCATACCCAGCATGGGGCTGGAACTTAAAACCTTGAGCTCAAGAGTGGTACTATGTATCCGCTGAGCCAGTTGGGTGCCCCTTATTTTTGGTTTTAAACTCCATGCTCTTTGACAAAGAATTTCAATAGTATAGACGGGAATGAAGTAATAAATTCTCCACCCTGTCCTATCTTGGCGTAAAGGAAATCTTTCAAATTTCAGTATTTGTATGGATCATGTCATTCTCTAGTTAAAATGAGGATCACAGCACAGTTTTGAAACTTGCTTTTCTTCACTTAATTTCTAGAAGGCCTGGGGTGCCTGGGTGGCTCAGTTGGTTAAGCGTCTGACTTCGTCTAGATCAGTTCAGGAGTTTGAGCCCCGCGTCGGGCTCTGTGCTGACAGCTCAGAGCCTGGAGCCTCTTGAGATTCAGTGTCTCCCTTCCCTCTCTGCCCCTCCCCTGCTTGCATTCTGTCTGTTTCTCTCAAAAATAAATAAACATTAAAAATTTCTGGAAGGCCTTTGAGTCTGTTGGGTTACAACTTTGCAAAGATTCTGACAGAAGCCCGTGAGGACCCATTGCAGGTGGCCGCCACCACTGGCTGGTGCTGGTGGAGGGGTGGCCTGTGGGTCTCACTGAAAACCCCTGAGTGCGAAGCTTGTAAGGATGGAAGCTGTGTGGCCTAGGTGTGTCCCACACCTGTGCATGACTGAACTTGCTTCTATTTCTCTCTTTTTAAAAATGTTTATGAGAGAGAAAGAGAGAGCGAATGAGTGGGGGAGGGGGCAGAAAGAGAAGGGAGACAGAGGACAGAAGTGCACTCCTCACTGATAGCCGAGAGCCCCACGTGGGGCTCGAACCCACGAACCGTGAGATCGTGACCCGAGCTGAATTTGGATGCTTAGCCACTTAGCTGACGGAGCTACCCAGCCTCCCCTCCTCTGTTTTCAACTGCCGTGCTGTAGCCTTTGGTTTGTAGATACTTTGCCTTAAAAAATTAATTTGCTACTGACCATCTGGCTTCTTGGTTTCGGTCCTTGAACACCCTCACACATCCACCTGTGTATCTTTTGAGTAAGACGGTCCACAGGGTGGATGTTTCCAGGAGCAGCTGCTGCGGCTTCTCGAATAGGTTCTGGTCTTGCACACCCACACTCCCCCAGTTTGTCTCCAAGAAGTCAGCCCTGCCATTTCACTTGCTGTGCCTCTTCAGCCTTCCTTTCTTTACAAAGACTTCTAGAACCCATACCTGGGACCCGAGCACAGTGTTTTTATAAACTTTGACTTTTTTCTGCACTAAGGAGTTTTGAATCAAGACCCAGCATTTGTGCACAAGCACACGTGCGCACACACACACACACACACACACCCCTGAAATGTGTTTCACGAGACTTTGCCTTATTATGATTTCTCTTTATCTGTGACATACTCTGACCTGTCCATTTTTTTTTCTATTTAATTTAAAAGAAAAACACTTGTCCAGAGACCTAGCATATTGATTTCCTATGAGAGACGTTCACAGCTTGTCCTGGATTTATGTGCGCGAATGTTTAAAGGCGCTTTGTATCAGTCATCACTACACAGAGGCCCTTCCTCTTAACGGTGCTGTGTGTGGGAGGGTGCCGCCTCTCCGCCCCCAACTTAAATCTTGTGCTTCATTTTACTTCATATTTAAAAAGGAGTAGAGGGTCCTTGCGAGGCCTGTTAATCAAGGCGATTCTGCCTTTTCTCACAGAGATGCCCTCCATCGCAGTGGTTCCCCAGGGAATGCTGGGGTTCTCAAAGTCCCTTTTTGGGGCATTTGCACGGAAAGACACATTATCCTCATGATACCAAGGATCACGAACAAGGAAGTTTCCCGTTTTTACTCTCCTCTCCCGAGCGTGTGGTGGGGCTTTCCAGAATACTACGTGATGTGAGATGTCGTATCAGATTGAAATCCGTTAGGAGAATGCTGCTGACTGATTCAAGCCAGACATCAAGAAGATTTGCGGCAATGGGCAACATCGCCTCATTTGTCACTCGATTTTTCTTTATTTTGGAAAAAAAAGTTTTATTCATAAGAGTGTTACTTATGTTAACATGTGATGGTTATTTTCTAAATGAATTAATATATATGTAAAATTTTTCTCAGTTTGAAAACTTTGAAAATATTTTATTTAGTAAAAAATTTTCAAGTTTTTTTACTTTTGGGGGGGTGTGTGGAGGGGTGGAGGGACAGAGGATCCCTAGCGGGCTTTGTGCTAACTGCAGACAGCCCAGCGTGGAGCTTGAACTCAAGAACCGTGAGATTATGACCTGAGCCCAAGTCAGACGCTTAACCAACTGAGCCACCCAGGTGCCCCAAAAATTTTTATTTTATTTTTTACGTGATTTCTGTACTCGTTGTGAGGCTCGAACTTACAACCCTGAGATCGCAGAGTTGCATGCCCTACCAACTGTACCAGCCAGGCACCCCAATTTGAAACGTTTCCAGTTGAAAATTTCTCTTTCTCTCTCTTTGTTTCTCAATATCTGTACATCTGTATTCAGTGAAAACAACAGCTGCTTTGGTCCCCAGTAATTTTTCAGAGTTCAAAGAGATCCTGAGACCCAGCAGTGTGATAATTGCTGCTCTAGTTACATGTTGTGGGGCTTAAATAAAACCTTCGTCACTGGAGGTGTAAACACCTTCTCCCCTTTAAAAAATTGTTATTCTAGGAAATTGCAAATATCTGCAAAAGTAGTGAAAATAGTGTAAAATGCTACCACACACACCTCTCCTAGCACCAGCCATATACTCAGCACATGGTCACTTGTTACAGTTGAGCTTCCAGTGGGATTGTCGGAAAGCAGATCTCAAACATCGTCTCATCTACTTTTGCAAACATTTCATGATTAATCTTTAAAAGATGAGGATTCTATTTGAAGAAAACATACCCGTGATACTGGTAACGGAAATGTTTTAATCTCAACCAGTCAGTGTTCAAATGTTCTTTACTGTCTCTCATTTTGTTTTCATTTGATTACTTTGTAAATGTTTTATTTAGTTTTGAGAGAGAGAGCACAAGTTGGGGAGGGCCAGAGGCAGGCGTGGGGGGGGGGGTAGAGACAGAGGATTTGAAGGGGACTCCACACTGAGAGCAGTGAGCCCCACATAGAGCTTGAACTCACGAACCGTGAGCTCATGGCCTGAACCGAAGTCAGACACTCAACTGGCCACCCAGGCGTTCCTTTCATTTTGTTTTTAAAGGTTGGTTTAAAACGAGGTGCGTACGTTGAGATTGTTTGATTGAAAACACGAGTTTGTTACTAATCTAACCCCCCCCCCCCCTTACCCTTGCCCCTGCAGTGCGCAATTTGTTGAAGAAAGCGGGTCGGTTGTCCCAAGGGGGCATAGCTTTTGGGTGTGCCGGTGTGTGGGTTAGCTTACCAGCAGCATTTTGGGCGAATGTGAAACACTGGTGATTGTGAATAGGGTTTTGCTTTGAGGATAGGCCATCCTTCGTGGTTTTTCGTATGTCATTCTTCCTTCTGGTTGGCCTCCACTTCATGCCCTCCACATTTTTTTTCTTCTTTAATCCCTTCATCTGCACTTTTTCAGGGGCACAGAGCTACTGCATGTGTAATGTTCAGTTGCTATCTGGAAACTTCTTCAAGGTTCTTGACTCTTTTCGAGTGCCACGGTACTTGGGTATGTGACACTATGGAGAGGGCGGGAATGTGAAGTTGTACTTGGTTCAGAAATGCACATGTAAGGGACCCTGGGTGGCCCAGTCTGTTAGTGTCGTACTCTTGATTTTGGCTCAGGTCATGAGGTCATGGTTTCATGGGTTCAAACCCACGTTAGGCTCTGCACTGACAGCGCAGAACTTGCTTGGGATTCTCTTTCTTTCTCTCTCTAAAAATAAATAAACTGGGGCGCCTGGGTGGCGCAGTCGGTTAAGCGTCCGGCTTCAGCCAGGTCACGACCTCGCGGTCGTTGAGTTCGAGCCCCGCCTCGGGCTCTGGGCTGATGGCTCAGAGCCTGGAGCCTGTTTCCGATTCTGTGTCTCCCTCTCTCTCTGCCCCTCCCCCATTCATGCTCTCTCTCTCTGTCCCAAAAATAAATAAACGTTGAAAAAAAAAAATTAAAAAAAAAAAGGATGCTCCTTTCTGACATCTTTAAAAAAAAAAAAATAAATAAAAATAAATAAACTAAAAAAAAAAGAGAAATGCACATTTAGTGGAGATGTGAGGGGGAGATCTGACAGTGGGGTCTTAGGTGGGTGGAAATGTGTGGGAGGCTGAACTCAGCTGCCGCCCTTTTCATTCTGGATGCGGGTCTTGGGGGGTGTCTGGGAGCCTGGCTGGGGACAGAAAAGAACCCTAACCCTAACCCTAACCCTAACCCTAATCCTAAGACTAGGAGGGAGGGAGAGGATCAAACCCTCATGAAGCTAAAGGAAGGATCTTGTGTGGACAGGCCCCACTGGACTGGAGAAATTTGGTTCGTGGGCAGTTTTCACAAAAACCAGATTAATGTGCCTGGAGATGAACAGAGCCTCACCAGGAGGTCTCTACCCTCTCTACATGTACACTCTGGGCCTTCAAGATTCAAGTCCTTTCATTTGGGAAGCCTTCCTCTTCCTCCCCAGTTGGATGCATCCTCCCGCCTCTGTGTGGCCCTCTTCTCACCTTGTTCCTATTTCTGTCACAGCGCTAGTCACACAGGATGTGACTTTGTTTTCAGAGATGGCTTTCCCCTCCTGCTGCCCTTGGCCCCCTTTGATCCATCTTGTTAGCAGATTGCTGGTGAATATTTACCGCATGCCTGGCACGGGTGGCTGTTCAATAACGCCAGCTGAATGAAAGAATCGCTCTGAATGAGAGTTCACGGAGACAAATACCAGGAGGTGAGGTACGGGTCGGCCTGCAGCTCTCCAGGGAGGGCTTTGCAGCATGATGTGGGGCCCTTTTAGGTCCTGACAGAAAGGTTGGGGCACACCAACCTCCTGCTCAGGAAGCCGAGAACACTCCCACAGAGGCACCTGCGTGGACTTCAGGAGGCCTGTAGCACCCCCCAGAAATCCTCAGTGGTCATGGCTCGTAACTGCTGTTTACTGAGCACCTACCGTGTACCAGGGGCTCTGTGAGATGGGCTTTGGCATTTCCAGTTCAGCTCTGCTCGTGGGTCCTGTTTCTCCTTCTCTGCTGTCTTCTTCTACCTGTACTTCCTGGACAAGTTCCTTGAAGAAATGGCCATGAACTGTGGATACTGGTAAAACTTGTTATTAGTTTGTCACTGGAAGGATTAAATGACTATACATGTATAGTGCTTAGACCATAGCTAAACCTTATTGAATGCTTCCTCTCTCTGGTTTTTACAAATTGGGATTCAAAGCATAAAAATGTTCGTCCGGGGGTGCTTGGCTCCTTTTTTCTTTTCTTTTCTTTTTTTTTTTTCCCCTAAGTAAGTTTATTTATTTATTTTGAGAGAGAAAGAGACAGTGTGAGTAGGGGAAGGGCAGAGAGAGGGAGAGAATCCCAAGCAGCCTCTGCGCTGGCAGCACAGAGCTCAACTTAGGGCTTGAACTCATGAAACTGCGAGATCATGACCTGAGCTGAGGCCAAGAGTCAATACACTTAACCAACTGAGCCACCCAGGCACCCCTGCAGCCCTTGATCTCGGGGTTATGAATTCACACCCCATCTTGGGTATAGAGATTACTTAAAAATAGAATCTGTAAAAAAAAAAAAAAAAAAAGTTCATCCAAGTTGTCTAATATTAACTATTATGTGCTAAAGCCAAGCCTGGAGTCTTCCTTACTCAGATTTCAGAATATAAATACAGTGATAATGAGAATATGTGTGCCCCTGGGACCTCAAACCAAGAGATTCGATCTGTCCAGAAACCCCTCCCCCCATTTCAAGTAGTAACTTCATTGACAACACCTCAGCGTGTGTTTTATGGGATGTGGGCTGTTGCTGCCGTAGGATGGTTGCCTGTTGTCCATTAGATCGATGGCTTTGGAGGCCTAGCCATGAAGGGTGGGCTGGGGACACACCTCTTGTCACACAGCTGGTGCACAGGCTAGTAGTGAAAGCCAGAGAAATAGCCAGTAGGCCTCCAAATGTAATGCCCTTAAAACAGACTTTTTGCTAGGTTCTCCTGTTTCCCTTGTGCCGGAAGAGTGAGTATCTGTGTGTACCCCCATTGGAAATCCATTGGCTGTAGGAAGCCGACTAGGTCCGCAAAAATTCAGGAACCCGGAGAAACAATCTGCGTATTGGTGCTTGAATTTAATTTTTAAAGGCAGAAAAAAATGTCCTTTTAATGTGTTTGTTTGCATTATTTTGGTATCCTCTTAGCCCTGCACTTCCCTCCTAAACCATTATCTTATCCCTTGGGATGCTGGTCTGGGATGCTTCTGCTCTGTGGTTGTGATTAGTCCTTCCAGGAGAATGGAGTGGAGGGGAGAGAGGAAGGGAAGGGGCGTAAGTGGGATGGATTTGGGGAGGGATGGGCCTGGGGAAGTCCGCTGCCACCAAGGGTCCACGGATAGGGAGCATAGGGCAAGGTGATTGCCTCCTGGTTTCTAACAGATGGTGGAGTGTGATTGTGGGGATACATTGAAATGGACTCCCTTATGGTCCTACTTACTCATGGCAGGCTTGCTGTCCACCAGGGATGTGCGTGTGTGTACGCTCGCGCCTGCGTGCGCACGCACACGCGTGCGCAGAACAGCATGATGGCCTCTTGTGTTGCGCCTACCCTCATTTGAAGGTGCACAGATTTGTTAGCACCTCCCATTCATGAGCAGGCGTGTTCATCTTTACCATGCAGCCTAGACCATTCACACTGTCTCCATCCTGTAAGGGTCAGGCGGCCATTTGGATTTTGTGTTCCCATTTCCAGACCTGCCCGAGTTGTTGTGCAGTGTTTTACCAAAGTCACTGGGTTTTGTCTTCAGATGTCTTCTTCTTTTGCCCGCATGCGGAACACCTTTATCCTTCTTGCGGGGGAGACCAGTAAAGAACATGAGCCCCCGCGCTAGGTTGCAAACGTCGTTTGTTTCATTTTATTTTTCCGGAAAAATATTTTGTAGAATGTTGGTGGAGGTTTGTGCTTGTTCCATAGTCTTGCTGATTGGAAAAACTTACCTTGTATGATTGGTAATATACAGCTCAGTGCTGATCGGTGAGATAACGTGTGTGACAGCATCTTTCACTTAATTTCCACTGAATTTTTTTGGGGGGGGGTTACTGTAATTAAACTTGGTATTCATGTAAGGAGGGAGTTGTGATTTCTTTGGTCACGACCTAGGGAAAATGACATGTGTGTACTTCGGGAGTGAATTCTGGTGAGAACCTTTGTATTCCCCCCTCGACACCCCCCCCCCTTTTATTTCACAAGTCAGGCTGTAACTTTAAAAGAAACTGTAGGAGCTGCTCCCCAGGTTATTCACAAAATGAGTCTTTGTCTGCTTTTTTTTTCATTCACCATCTGGTTACAAAGCTAAATTGGAATCATGCTTGTTTTAATTATTTTCTACTTGTGTGGCCAGGAGGTTATTTGGTCTGTGAGGTTACGCTGTAAGCGCGCGTTCTCATTAATACCGCGGAGTCCACATCCTGCGCCAGCACCCGAATGGTTAAGTCGATCCACTTGTGTGGCCAGCGCCTGATACAACACAGTGGTCACGACTTAAAATTACCAGAGGAAATGTGGTGTCAGTGTGTGGGTTTTTTTTTCTTCTTTCTTTCTTTTTTTGTTTTAATCTCCAATAATGTTAATTAAGTGCATTTTTCTTCCAACAGAAATATGATTATAAATGGCTTAGGTTGACAGCTTTAGATTAGCACATGGTGTTATGAAAGGGACAATGTGTATTTCAAAAATTGGTAAAATAAAGTATTCAAAACACTTACATTTTGAACATTCTCCACAGCATGAATAATGGAAAGAGCGTAGTCAGAAACTTCTCTGTTCAGTCATTATTTTTAGTGAATCAGCCAAAAGATGCAAGCATGGCAAAGAGGTATTGTTTAATACTAGGAAAGTGACATCAAAAGGTTTCTTTAAAAAAAAAAAAAAAAAAAAAAAATTTTTTTTTTTTTTTTTAAATCCTCATTTCTCCACTTTCCTGCTTTGGATGACTGAACTCTTAAAAGCCGGCAGTTGTTTTTAGAAGATGACTTTATTCACGTTCTGTGAAATATTCTTGGGTGTGATTCAGTAATTGTTTCTTAAGGCAGTTTGGTGAACGCTTACCTACTCATTACAATAGGTAATGAAACTTACATATTCATTGTCTTTTGAAATCCCCAGTGGTTCTGACCCCATTGTCCACCCAAATCGCCAAACAAAAGAAAAGGCGGAGGCTAATATTTGGGAAAGGAAAACGGAAAAAGCCCCCCCCCCCCTACTTTTAGTTAAAGCTGCCCATCTGAGCGAGACTTTATGAAATATCCCAGAGATTTGGGAATACTTGCTAAGGTAATCCATTACAAATGTATGTTCTGGCATAGAAACCAGAGCCGGGTCATGACCAAAAAATTTGGAAAGGCTGGTAAAAAGTACTGCCAAACTAAAACCCAGTAGCTCTCACTTAGGCATACATCAGCGTGTCAGAGGAGGAAGGTGGGAGGATTAAAACAGGCTGGGGAAAAATGCCTACAAAGAACGATGAGCAATATTCACATAAAAATGACTTCATCGATAATATGCTGATATTTTACAAGGGGGGAGTCAGATGGCTATTTCGGAAAAACAGATTAGCAATTTGCCTCATGAATTTAATTTTTAAAATCTGAGTAATAATTGGAGGTCAGACATGCCTCATACTTCTATTTTGAGTGAATTAAAATACATTGTGTTCACATAAAAGACTCACAGAGTTAAAACCAAATATTTTATTTTCGTTTCATTAAAGCGGTAGGTCTTTTAAGGCAGTACTGTGTAGAAGCAGTTTTCTTATAAAGAAGGGGCAAAATTTATTTAAAAAAAAATTTTTTTTTTTAAGTTTTTTATTTTTGAGACAGAGAGAGACAGAGCATGAACGGGGAAGGGTCAGAGAGAGAGGGAGACACAGAATCTGAAGCAGGCTCCAGGTTCCGAGCCATCAGCCCAGAGCCTGACGCGGGGCTTGAACTCACGGGCCACGAGATCGTGACCTGAGCTGAAGTCGGACGCTCAACCGACTGAGCCACCCAGGCGCCCCTAGAAGGGGCAAAATTTAAAACCCCTCTTCCAATTGCCCTTAATTTGCCTATACTTCTAAAGGACTATTTGTTAGGGGCGCCTGGGTGGCTCAGTCGGTTGGACATCTGACTCTTGATCTCTGCTCAGGTCATGATCTCGCCATTTGTGAGGGCTGATAGTGCGGAGCCTGCTTGGGATTCTCTTTCTCTCTGCCCCTCCCTGCTTGTTGCTCTCTCGCTTTCTCTCTCTCTCTCTCTTTCTCTCTCTTTCTGTCTCTCTCAAAATAAATAAACATTAAAAAAAAATTAGAGGAATATTTGTTAGAGAAACTGAAGCTTGTACTTCAGGGCCAGGAGAAGAGACCAAGGTGTTTAGAAAAAGGATTTGGCTTGTAGTTTGGGTGGGTACTCATTACACAAGTATTGTTGGCCACCTTGTTCTGCCAGTCTGTGAGGCCTTGTAGGTTGTAGCCAGGGATTCGGTTGTTTAAAGGGGTGGGACACAAATAATTCTTTGTGAGTAGATTTGACCTGAAAGACAAACAAATCCAAATTGGGGAAATAGACACACATTCTTTTTTTATGCACATAGACACACACACACACACACACACACACACACACACGTTTGTTTCTTAAGCTTCTTTCCACTGTCTTTGAAAAATAACTTTATTTTTTAAAACGTTTTATTCATTTTTTAATGTTTTATTTATTTTTGAGAGAGCACAAGTGGGGGAGGGGCCAAGAGAGAGGGAGACAAAGGATCCGCGAAGCAGGCTCTGCACTGACCATGATGTGGGTGGGGCTTGAACCCATGAATTGCAAGATCATGCCCTGAGCCTAAGTCAGATGCTCGGCTGACTGAGCCACCCACGTGCCCCTATAAATAGCTTCACTGATGGGCACCTGGGTGGCTCAATTGGTTAAGCATCTGAACCTTGTTCTCAGCTGAGGTCATAATTTCATGTTCATGGTGGACTGTGGGGAGTCTGCTTGAGATTCTCTCTGTCTCTCTCTGCGCCTCCCTGCTCACACATGCGTGCACACTCCCCTCTCTCTCAAAACTTTAAAAATAGCTTTATTGAAATATAATCCACATACCATAAAATTTACACTTATAGGGTATATAATTCTTTGGTTTTTAGCATATTCAGAGAGTTCTCTGTGATTTTAGTACATCACTCCTAAAAAAGAACCCAGATCTTTTTTTTTTTTAATTTTTCTTTTAATGTTTGTTTTTGAGAGCCAGAGTGCAAACGGGGGAGGGGCAGAGAGAGAGAGAGAGAGAGACACACACACACACACACAGAATCTGAAGCAGGCTCCAGGCTCTGAGCTATCAGCACAGAGCCCGATGCAGGGTTCGAACCCACGAACCACCTGAGCTGAAGTCGGGCACTTAACCCACTGAGCCACTCAGGTGCCCCAAAAGAACCCCGTATCTATTAGCAGTTACTGCCTCTTCCCTCCCTCCAGGCCCTGGCAGTCTCTAACGTCCTTTCTGTTGGTGTGCTTTTGCCTCTTCTGGACATTTCATATAAATGGAATCATAAACTACGTGGTCTTTGTGTCTGGCTTCTTTCACTTATTATAATGCTTTTGAGGTTCATCCCTGTTGTACCATGAATCAGCATTTTATTCCTTACTCCCCCTTCACATTTCAAAAAATTGTGATGAAGTATACATGACAAAATTCCCCATTTTAACCAATTTTAGGAATGTAGTTCAGTGGCACCGACTTCACTCACAGTGTTGTGCAACCATCACTGCTCTCAATTTTCAGGAATTCATTCATTCTTATTGCCAATAGTATTCCATTATAGAGATAACACCACATTTTATTTATCTGTTCATCAGTTGATGAACACTTTTTGTTTTCATTTGTTGGTTATTACAGATAATGCTGCCATGAACATCTGTGTGCAAGATTTTGTGTGGATATAGGTTTTAAATTTTCTTGGTTGTATACCTAGGGGTGGGATCGATTGGTCATACGGTAACTACATATGTCTTTTATATGTCTCTATTGGAGAAATGTCTATTCACATCCTTGCCCAATTTTTAAAAAGTTTATTCGAGAGAAGAGGGAGCACAAGTAAAGCAGAGGCGAGGGTGGGCGGGGAGAGAATTCCAAGCAGGCTCCCCAGGCAGAGCCCGAGATGGAGCTCTATCTCAGGAACCATGAGATCATGACCTGGGCCAAAGTTGGACCCTTAACTCACTGAGCCACCCAGGCGCCCCCTCCTTTACCCAATCTTATTTATCTATCTATCAAATTTTTTAAATGTTTTTATTTATTTTTGAGAGAGACAGAATGCGAGTGGGGGAGGGGCGGAGAGAGAGAGGGGGAGACACAGAATCCAAAGCAGGCTCCAGGCTCCGAGCTGTCAGCACAGAGTCCGATGCGGGGCTCGAACCCACGAACCACAAGATCACGACCTGAGCTGAAGTCGGACGCTTAACCGACAGAGCCACCCAGGCGCCCTCCTTTACCCATTTTTAAAATTGGGTTGTTTGCTTTTTTATTGTTGACCTGTAAGCATTCTTTATATAGCCTGGATATAGGTCCTTCATATGATATATGATTTGCAAAAACGTATAGAAATAAGGGGTATGTCGTATCCCATATTGTCATAGAAATAAGGGGTATAGTGGATGTTCCTTTTTTCTCAAATCCATCTGAATGAGTTTTGGAATCGGCAGAAAGGATTATAGCTGGTTTAGCATCCACATCTGTTCAGGAACGTGTAGGTGGAGAAAGGAAATGGAGGTTGAGTTATGTGAGATCTGTAGTTGGTGCTGTAACATATGAATGATCAGGGAATCTTGGGTCAAGGGAAACATACCATTGAGGCAGGAATACATAGTTCAAATAAGTACCAAAGTTACCATGCCCTGTGTTCTGGAGAAGAGAGGAGTCTTTTTTTTTTTTTTTTTTTTTTTAATAGTCTGTGGTTATTGGTATGGATGAACACACAAAACCCATTTAGTGGGCAAACCTTTAAAAAATGAAACGTTTTACAGTGAAAGTCCACAGCCCCAATGGAAGGCTGGCTTGCTATACGCAGAAGTGTTCTCAGAGCATGTGTAAGTCCGTATGGATGTGCAAACAGCAATTGATCTGACAGCGTGAAGACACGGCAGCCTTCTCTAATTAAAGCCTCTTGATGACATTAAACTGTGTTGCTTAATTACAATAAATCATACATTAACAGATCGTGTCTCCGAAGAGGCATTGTCAGTGTGCTGCATAATGGAACAAAATTTGACCTTGTAATCGTGGGGGTTCCTGTGAGGTGATGACTCTGGTCACCAAGAGGAATGTGAGCCCTACTGGAGTTACTTTGGAGTTATTCAGAGAATGCATCCTGATAATTCTGTTTGTATTGAAGGTGCGTTTTATATGGGCACGTACTTTAAATGTGAGGGCGTTTTATATACATTGAAGGGAATAGAGGTTTTCATTCATTCGCTGTTTATTTTCACAGCCATTGATTCTCTGACCCTCTCTGAATTTTCACGCTGGTCTGGTCTTGACTTTACTGCTACAGCAGTGTTGCACTCATTGGGCAGAGTGTTCCTTTTTTCCTCCTTCACTCTGCGTTTGGAGCCTTGACTACCAGATGGGTGAAGCAGGTATTGGCTGTAGTTAGTAGAGAGCACCTAGAAGACATTAAATCATGTTCTCTATGTCCCTTTCTTAGATTCTTAATACTGTAATATCTGAGATAGTGTATAATCTCAGACACAAGATTTTTTTGAAACTCTTCACAAAGTAGTAATGAAATATGGGCTAATGTGGGACTGGGAACATTCTAGTTCCTGTTAAAAATGGACCCCTACTGCCAGGTAAAGAACTGGAATATAATAGCATATGACACCACCCAGGCTCATGAATGTTGCTATTAATTTATTTTCGTTGGCTTAATTTTCAAAAATTAATGGTATTAAGCCAGTGGGGTATATTTAATTTCTTCTTGATGCAGACTGTTAAACACTGACCAGCCTTTCTTCTCTTCTTGAATTTATACATGGTAATTGAAAGTCAGTGCATCTTAGCCCTGTAGACCTGGAGGGGACCCTGGGGATTACTCTGTCCACACCCCTCGTTTTGTGCATGCCAGCGTTAGAGATGCCAGGGTCACCTCCTTTAGGGCAGAGGTCTGCTTTGAACCCAGATGTCGGAGGGCAGGGCGCTAGCTGTATGTAAATGACATTTGGCTAGTCCTAGGAGTTCTTTCCCCTTTCTTTGGATCCCGGACACCGTTATTCCCTTCTTTTATTCTCTTCCTGTTTCTGACCACTCTCTAGTTGCTGTTCCTCTTTGTCTGCTTGTTCCTAGATGTTGAGTTGTCCACTGTCCTTTCTAGAATGTGCAGAAGAGCCCCCAATTCTCTAGCCACAGCCTTTCCTCCCAGCCTCAGCCATTCCTGTATGACTGCTCATGTTCCTCTTTGCCGGCAGTTAGAACGGGCTCATTATGTCCCCCTCCTTTTTTTAATTTTTAATTTTTAATTTTAGAGAGAGAGAGTACACTAGTGGGGGGAGAACAGCAGAGAGAGAAAGAGAGAATCTCAAGCCGCCTCCACACTCAGTGCAGAGCCCATGGCAGGGCTTGATCCCATGACCCTGGGGTCATGACCTGAGCTGAAATCAAGCTCAACCCAACTGAGCTACCCAGGCATTCACTCGTTCTCCTCTTGGTAGATGAGGCTATCCAAAGCATGGCTCCTTCCTCACCCCGATGAACACCGTGGTCCTGGGGGAAGGGGGGGGGGGGGGCTTCTGTCACTGAAACTACAAAAATGATGGGGTGGGGCAGTGAGGTAGATTGCCTCTGGGAGGGAAGGAAAAGTATGTCAAGTCTAACTTCTTATGTTTTATGACACTATTTCTAAAATTTCAGCATATTGTTAAAAAGAGGAATCCAAGGATTCAATACGATGGCTTGTCAGATTTCGGAATGAACTATGTTTGTCAGCCTCAAAAATGAATGATTGCTAACACGTAGTGTAGTATGCATCTTAAGCATACATTTCAAACAACATTTGTAAATTCCTGTGTACCGTGGTGGATACTAAGGCTTTTGTAAAGAAACTATTTTGCTTGGGGAAAGAATGTTGTACTAATTCCCAGATGTCTGGAGTTTGTTAGAAACACACCCCCTTCAGTGTTCGGTTTCAGCATTGGCTCAAATACAGGGTAATAGGTGTGTGTGTGTGTGTGTGTGTGTGTGTGTGTGTGTTTTAATTATAAATGAAGAATTTTAAATTTAAGTGTTAACGCATTTTAACACCTAACCAGGATTGTGTATTTGAACATGCTGTCCAGGCTCGGGACCCCATCGGGATTGGGGATAAGCACTAGACTTTGAGCAGATTTCATTTGCCAGGTAAAGGTTAACTTACTTTCAGTATGGAGTGTGGTGGTTCAATAGTTCACACTTACCAATCAGTTTGTGACTTTCGACCCCTCTTCCGTGTATTCCAGGTGATAGGGATATCTCTGTGAATGCGGATGCTGTGTTCTGATGCCTCCGAAGTGTCTTGGGTGTACCCTTTCCTCTTTGTGTGTGAATCTCCTTTGTTTTCCCTTCTCTGGAGGAGGAGGAAGCTGATGCCCAGTGAGGTCACAGAACAGGAAATGTCAAGGGCTGGTGTTTGAGCCTAATTTTAATTAGGCTCAAACGAATGGTAACATGAATGGTACCATTAATATTTCGCTTTAAAAAAAAATGTTTATTTTTTTATTTTGAGAGAATCCCAAGTAGGCTCTGAGCTGAGCTGGGAGCGTAGAGCCGGATGTGGGGCTCAAACTCACGAAGCGTGAGATCATGACCTGATCTGAAATCAAGAGTTGAATGCTTTAACCACCTGAGCCGCCCAGGAGCCTCAGCACTTTGCTTTTTTCATCATTCGGACCGGGAGTTTACCCACGACATGGGAGTAGTTACGAACACAGTCTGGTGCTAGTTCTGATTCCTTGGAGCTGGTACACCAACCCCCAGGCTGTAGAGTCTACTTCTCATCTTACTTTGAATGGTCTTTTTAGTGGATGAATATTGGACGAGCTATTGAATTGGCGTGTTGGAAACATTTGATTTATCTCGGGCAGGCTTCCACTCGTGGGGCTTGGTGGTGTTCTGTATGTTTATTACAATTACAGGCTTGATGGGGAAGGCAGATTTATGGTGTTGATGTTACGGTCTTCATTCCAATCCTTCTTACTAGTCCCTTCCAGGTCAGAAATGCATCTTGATTCCCCTTCAGTGGGGGGTGTGAAGGTGAGCTCGTTTGAGATAACACTCTTAGATCTCAGATGATCTTGTGACCTCTCTCCTCCTGAGGTCACCTGTGGGATATTAACTGAATTTTGCTTCCCAGCCGGTGTTGGGACCTATCTTGTCTCTCCACGATAATGCAAACCTGGTCAATGTCCTGGCCACCTTGAGACAGGAGCAGGCTTGCAGCCTTCACCTATTTCATATAAACCCAATGACCTTTAGCTCTTAAAAACCAAAAAATGGAAAAAAAAAAAAAAAAAGAGTAGAAAGAGACTGCTTTCAAAAGGAAATATTTTCTTCTATACCTACGCTATCCTTCCTGCCCTTGTCATGTTAGAAAAAGTGTTATTTTCACTGTCACGTGAAAGTTCTTGATGGTTTTTCTTGTGTGCAATTTTAAGATGTTTCCTTGTTAATGGAAAAGTGTGAAATATTCACGCAGAGCCAGTACCTTCTCTCCAGCCCATTTTCTTTTCTGGTATATTATACTTAGTGTTTTTTTTTTTTTTTTTAAATGTTTATTTATTTTTGAGAGAGAGAGAGCTAGAGGGTGAGAGAGGGGCGTAGGGGCAGAGAGAGAGAGGGGGGGATTGAGAGAATCACAGGCAGGCTCTGGGCGGTCAGCGCGGAACCCAGAGGCAGGGCTCAATCTCGTGAACCCTAAGAGCGTGACCTGAGCCTAAATCAAGAGACGGGTGCTTAACTGACCACCCAGGCACCCTCGTGTATACTTATTGTTCACGTGAGTGATTATTCTCTCTGTTCCCCAGGTTCTTTCCCCCTCATCCACATTTTGAGTGGAAAATTAAAAAATGATTCTTATCTGTAGTTAGTTAGGATTTTTTTTTTTTTTTTCTTTGAGATAGCGTGGAAAGGCTTCCTTAAGCACACGGGCTTTCCGTTTCTCTGCAACAGAGAAGGGAAGTGGTCAAGTCTGGGGCAGGCCCCCGCCTCACACCTCACAGAGGCATCTGCCAGACTGGCCGCCTGTCCCCTGCGGGCCTGCCACCACGTTAGGTGCTCAGGAAACAAGGCCTGCCACGCCCCGCTGATCACACCTTCTGTGTTGTCATCACAGAAGTTTATATTTAAACTTTTCTTCTTTGAGTGCGAATATACTCCAGGAATCACTGAAGGGATGCCAGTTAATTTTGCCATTGATAGCTGGGTTCGTTGTCATTCTTTGGTAAAGGAGAGGAGAAATCACGCTGATGACAGGCTGGGTTGGGAACAGTGCCCGGTCTCCTCCAAGTACCTTCACTGATGGATGCTCAGCGAACGAAAGCATGTAATTAAATGCTATCAAGAGGGTGGGCAGGACTGAGAATGGCTCAAAGTTAGGAACTACAGAGAGCGGAAGAATAGAATTTGGTACAGTTTGATACTCTCTTTTGTGTACGGTTTATTTAAAGTAGCCTTTTATAGTACATGAGTAATTTGTTTTCATCATAGACCATTTAGGAACTCAGTGTTTAAAAGAAGAAAAAAAAGCCCGACATTTGTGCCACTCTGAGGATTATTGACATTTTGTGTTGATCGGTTTTTCTCTTATTCTCCTCTAATAGGCCGAAGTGTGAAGAAATCAAAGAGAAACAATCCCCAAAGCATGTTGGACATGTTGCTCCTCTTAGTTCAAGTCTTGTCTTGAGGTGTATATGTGTGTGTGTGTGTGTGTGTGTGTGTGTGTGTGTGTGTGTGTATATATATATATATATATATATGATTTTTTTTTTTTTTTTTGCCTCTTTTCTTTGTAACCAGTTGTATAGTGTTTCACAGTGCAGCTGACTTGAATTAACACAAGCTCCCTCCCCCGGGCTCTGTGCAGTGTGGCCTTCCACTCCCTTTGTTTGGGCCTATTTAATCTCTGGAACAGCCTCAGAGGACAGGTAATGGGTGTGGGAATCTGGGGGCAAAGCAGACCACTCTGAGGGTGGTCTGATCTCCAGATTTTCAGCTAGCCGCCCGTCCACTGTGCCTCGCTGCCTGCTAGAATTCATTAACACCTGGCTCTCTGATAAAGTACGGAATATCCTCAAAGTTTAATGCATCTTCTAAAATTTTTTTAATGTTCATTTTTGAGAGAGAGAGAGATAGAGAGAGCGCGAGAGAGCACGTGTGTGCCCAAGCAGGGGAAGGGCAGAGAGAGGAGACACAGAATCTGAAGCAGGTTTCAGGCTCTGAGCTGGACTTGGGCCTCGAACTCATGAACTGTGAGATCATAACATGAGCCAGAGTCAGGTGCTCAACTGACTGAGCCACAGGCTCCACATGCGTTTTCATAATTATCACCTTAAGGACAAAAAAAGGAGAGAATGACTTGGTCCAAATAAATACACGTTGTTTTTTTTTCCCTTTAAGTCTTGGTAAGTCTTACGTCTTTACGTAAGTCATGGAGTCGTCCTGTGAAGTTTCCTAGGTTCTTAAATTTATAGAAAAAGTTAGGAGATGGTTTTTATTGCCAAAGTGTTTTTCTAAGGATGATTCAAATAACTGCTCCTACTTCAAAATGAACATTACTATGTATGGTGACCTTTCTCCGCCCCGATATTTAATTTGTATCCTATTTGTTACATAGGCATTTAGTACTAGTACTAAATTATTCAGTCATTATTTAGATGCTTTGGTTTTACAGTTTATTGATGTTCACATTTGAAGATGGGCTCATGGACTCCTAGGCAGGTCAGATAAGGAGGATTGATGTGTGAAAAGCTGCTTTACTTATGCAGTTCTAGTTTAGGATTTAATAAAAAAAAAAAATGCTGTTACGAATGCTTTCCGTAATTTGTTTTTGTGATCTCTGGGATTTTTCCACTTCAAAGGAAGGGTGTCATTAAGTTCTCAAATGCAACCAAATCAGTCTTATAATTTTGGTGGCATTATTCTTGCTGGTGGAATTCAAAGATGGTGAATATCATATTTAAAGACTCCCCCAAAGCTGGGTTGAGGTTACATTAAAGAATTGGATGTGTACCGGGAGTCCAATCACCTCCTGGTATAGAATTAGGCTATTGTACATCAAAGGGGCCTGTGCTAAGTATGGTTCCATCACTGTCTGTGGAACATTCTGTCTCTGTGCCCTCCAACAGTTAGCAGATGTTCTGTGAGTTAATGTTGCCCTTCAGTTATCTTTGACAGAAGCAGGGTCTGGTTAAGATCAGATTGTTTAGACTAATGCACGTTGATCTTGTTATAGTAAGCAGAAGACTAAGCCTACTAGACAAGGAAGAGCAGGCGGTGGATTGTTAAATTCAAAAAACAAAGCAATTAATAATTGGAGAATGGTTTTGGTGTGCATGTCTCATTTATAGTCATTCATTCTGATGGATGCTGCTTTTAGATTTACCTGGGAGGACCTTTTAAATAGCTTCAGAGTATTAAGCTGCTTGCTGCTGACCTTGCTGATCTGGGCATCAGAGCTAGTGCGGGCTTTCAGACCTCCAGGGAGAGAGCGCGCGAGGACAGACTAGCCATTGGTTGTTTCTGCGCCTGTGGGACACCTCACTCTTTAGCCCTCGTCCTGGAACTTCAGTTTAATTTAATCTTGGCTTATAAAGTTAGGTTGGTGCATGTGGATTGTCGAGTCGAATGTAACGTTTCTCAGAGTTTCCGGGGAAGTCTGTGATATTCTGTCACACTTGGCGGGCAGGTGGGGGATTTTACAGCTTCCGATGGTGGCTGAAATTCACTTTCCTAGTTGACTGTAAAGAAATGGGCAGCCCGAAAGCCATTTTGGAAAGAAGGTGAAGGGAGTATCTGTTTCTTTCCATGAGGATCGATAGATCAGTCGGTGGTGGAGTTATTTTGATAACATCCGACCTCACCTAGTAGGATGATAAATACCTCACCTAGTAGGATTACTCACCTAGTAGTAATATAAAAGGACCTAGCCTTTTATATTACTTTCATACCTACTCTGCAGAAAATGTTTTCTCCCAGCTTACCTGCCTTTCCCTGGTGTCAGGTTTTCTGTAACAGTCACCTCTTCATGAGCTAAAATGGTTTTAATTCCCTAACTGTTGTCATGCTCAGGACATCTATATATACACAATTTTACTAATAAGCGTGAAAAACCACTACTGACAACACCAGACATTTTTGAGGGCCTGGATTATTTGCTAGTTTGGATTACCATTTTTTTTAATGTGGAGGGTTGAGGATACATTTTTGTTTTTCTTGCCAAATCCTAATTTAATGAGAAAAGTAAATTTGCTGTTGTAAAATCGTCAGATGTGTGCCACATGTGATTCCCTCTGTATAGCCACGTTTGTAATTTGTTGTTGTTGTTGTTGTTGTTGTTGTTGAGCCATCTTCCAGGCTCTGGGGTCATAGTCCACTGGTGTTTGAAGGTTTTAGTATAGGTTCTTGTGTTTCTAAGCTTTAGAGTAGAGACTTACACACTGGTTGTCCTTGAAACCTGCAGGCAGGTTTCTTTCAAAGCTTTTTCAAGAGGGGCTAGGGCAGATTGAGTAGTGTGGTGTGGTTTAGTATTCTTCCCCAGGGATGTGCCTCTGAATCCTTTTGTAGAACTATAAAGATTCACCTCCCGTGAGTGAGCCTTTTCCTCCAGCTACTGTGGTTTGGAATAACTGGAGTGGAGGTCTGTGGTTTGGAGCCACACCCCAATTTGGGAACCATTGTAGACTGGTTTGTCTTCCAACTGAAAGTCTGAAGGTCAACTTTATCAATTTGTCTTAGTCTAGTCGTCATCTTCCTGTCTTTTACCTGCGTAATTGAGAAGGAGCTTTTTTCCCCCCTTTAAGTTTACTTATTTAGTTTTGAGAGAGCAATATAAAGCACAACTGGCAAAGGGGCAGGGAGAGGGGGGAGAGAGAGAGAGAGAGAGAGAGAGAGAGAGAGAGAGAACATCCCAAGCAGGCTCCGCACCATCAGCATAGAGCCTGATGCTGGGCTCGAACCCATGAACCTTGAGATCATGACCTGAGCTGAAATCAAGATTTAGATGCTTAACCATCTGAGTCACCCAAGCTCTCCAGGCACCTGAGAAAGAGCTTTTGATAGGAGTTTAGTGTATAGCAACATAGTTTCAGTTCTGGGGATACAGGCGGGGGAGTATGATTCAACCAACATGGAATTTGTAATTAAATATAGCTGACAATTTATTATGCTGTTGGGAATGAAATAAAACCCATCTGTGATTTATATAAATTTTATCGCCTTTTATAAATTTACTCACCCTTAAAATACAAATTTTGACTTTATTCCCTTTAGATGGAAATCTTCTGAAGAGGAATTCTGCTTGCTTATATCTTCTTAGGGTAGCATGGGTGAGGTTCTGGTTTAATGTCGCCCCTTGCTTGCTTTGTTCTGTTTTGGGTCACGGAGCCTCCGGTAGACCACAAGGCTGAACTTGTAGCTCACTTGGGGAAGTTGCTTTGGAAGGTGCCTGGGGTCGAGCCTCTCCTTTGCTGTTCATTACACTGTGCAGTCTGGGTCAAGTTAGCCTTCCTACTTGGGGTGGTTCTGAGAATGCACTGCAGTGATACATGTAAGATGTATTCAGTAAATGTTTATTGGCTTTGTTGTTGTTGTTCAGCTGTTTGTATTTGAAAGAATGAATTTTTTATTAAATACATTTCCTGTCTGGTAATACTCCATTCTGTGCTTTTTTGTCAGATGTAGGCTGAAAGCTTTGAAGAGGTTCAGACTCTTTCCATCCTGTTTTGAAGCCTCTATTTGGTGACTCTGACTTTTGGTGGCTTAGAGGAGTTTAAATGTGCTTTCTCAAGAACCGGGCTTAACATTAATATATTCATTTATTCACTAGGAAGAGTAATTCATTTTTTTTATTACACAGTAGCTTATAGCAGGTGCTAGAAACCCCTGTCGTTAACACGAATGGCAATCAACATTTAACTTTTTTCTTCACTGTCTGCTGTCTTGTGGTTTTCCACCATTTATTCTTAATTGTCATGTATAGTGGAAGTAATTAAATCCACGAGTCTCCTCCTCTTGTTATAAACGTTTGCACCCCTTTTAAATTTTCTTGGCTTTCCCAGATTCTGGATTCAATTAACATGCTGATGGTTCTCTGGTTTGTAGGGCAGATTAGTCAGCTTTGGTGGGGCCTTTTTCCGTCTTCCTTCCTGCTTTTCTGCCTTTAGTCGATGCACCTGTGTATATAACAAAGCAAAGAATTTCTTGTCCTTTCTCTGGGAAGAGGACCTGGGGAGCCGCCATTTAAAGAAACGTGCACTGCTTAGTTTCATTTGTCCTCAGTGTGCCCAGGGGGCGTAAGCATTTGGTTGTTTATTTATTTATTCATTTATTTTAGCATTTGGTTGTTTATAATTCCAAATCGGTTTTGAATACCGTGGTCAAAGTTATCGAATTGAACTATTTTGTAGCAGGAGAAAGCCAGGCAGAGTGATTTCCTAAAGCACTTTGACTCTCACTAACCTAAGCCGTTAGGTGATTAAGTAATCTGAGTACGCGAGACCCCATACATGCTGCGAAGCTAAACATTCAGTAGCTACTACTTTTAAGGATTTGGGGCTGAGAATTTTGCTATGAATGATGTGTAGAACGAGGATATGGGGAAAGAATGTAGGGGAAATAAGTTAGCCTCAATCTTTTTGGAGAAGAAAGGGAATATGTGGCTCTAATGCCAGGTTTAATGAAAATGGGGAGGGGTGTGTGGAGAGAGGGAGAAGAGTGTGTGGTCACTCACAAAAGAAATAACATGGTTGCTTTATTTTATTTTAAAGTTTTATTTGAGAGAGAGAGAGAGAGAGAGAGAGAGAGAATGAATGAATGAATGAATGAATGAATGAATGAATCTTAAGCAGCTCTTCACTCACTATGGAGCCTGATGCAGGACTCAATCCCACGATGCTGGGATGATGACCTAAGCTGAAATCAAGAGTTGGGTGCTCAATCGTCTAAGCCCTCAGGTGTCCCATGGTTGTTTTATTTTAAGCAAGCAAGCGTTCTTCTAAGTATTTTCACCTTTTGTGCCTTCAGAATCCAATTTTGTCCTCCCCAGTCACCTCATGAGGCTGGTGAGCATTTATGAGAAGTGGTTCAGTTCCCATTATGTGTGTTTTGGATCCCCAGGCATTGTGTACTGTTTTCTGTTTGAAGATGTGGACGAAAAAGGGACAAAGAATGAGATGTTTGTCACCAATTACACGGATTTGGTAAAAATTAGAATTCTGTTTGGGGCTTCAAAATTTACCCTATGTTGGTGGCGGTAGCCTGAAATCCACTTTACGGGACAAGGAGATTTCATTATTTCTCTTAAGTATGCTGTTTTCTCTGAATCTTCATTTAGCAGATTATTAGGGGGAAAGGGGGCTATCGTAGTGTTTTCCGAAATGTATTTTGGAAACTTCCAGTGACTGCCTCCAGCTTTTCACAAGCTCACAGAAATGGCTTAACGTTTTAATTTGATTTACTATTTTGTTCCAGATGTTAACTAGTTCATTTTCTTTTTCCTTTTAGTTCTACTTGAAAGGGCAGCGTGAACTGCTCTTGCTTTCTTCTCAAGTATAAAAATGTCAAAGTCAAAGTTAACCTTTATTCTTCATTGAAACCATTAGAGGATAGAAGGCAAGCCTTTGCAGACAGGAACAACATACATCTAGATGAGAAGCAGCTGTGCCGGGAGGGTCAGCGCGGGAAGAACTCAGAATATGCTTTGCTGCTGAGGTTTTCAGCATTTCCTTATTTACTGCCTCTTTGGGTGGGTAGTCGAGGGGGGGTGGTGGGCCAGCCAATTAAGTGGATAAAATTTATTTATTTAAGGGAAGAAGCAGGACATGGTGTAGACCATCTCAGGCGCACAGGGTGGAAGTCGAAGACTCATTAATGAAGGCCGTGCATGAAAGGAACTCTAGGCCACAGTGGAAAAGGTTTTTTCTGAGTTAACAGTGTGCGCATGAGGGATGGGAAACATTTCCAGTGGGATGCCTCAGTCCGTATCATAATGTGAACTCCCCTTTTGACTTACTACTTAAAAAAAAAAAAAAAGAAAAGAAAGAAAGAAAGAGAAAGACCCTATCCGTGGGGTTGTAGCTCATCTATAGGCAATGTGGTAGATTTATACTAGTTCCTTCTGAAGGACCTAATTGCTGTCTCAGCTTTTGTTCTCTAATCCAAGATGGCGGCTTCCTTTTGGTGATGGGAGATGCTGAACCCAAATGTTCCATCTGAGAATGGAATTTTGTGGGCGGGTAAATTTTTAGAGTCTACATCCACTGCCCACAACCACATTACGTGCCCTAATTGGGTGCATGTGAGTGAAGCAGGCCCAACCGGGTTATTCCAAAGAGAATGGCTAGAGAGAAGGTTTCCGTGAGAGCTGTTTCCAGGTTGGAAAATTCCCATTTCTATTTCCAGGGTTGCTCAGTCTGGAGGTAGAGCACAAATTAAAGAGCACGGTTTTAGAAGTGGGATTGGGTTTTGGAACTGGCAGCTTGGTAATTGCGCTTTTGGCAAAAGATCCTCTGGTGGGTTTTGGCTTGCCAGACACGAGTTGCTCCCTGAGGAAGCACTGAAACCAAAAGGAAGGGACACCACGGAGGGAGGTCTAAATGAGAGGGAGACCCCAAGCCCCTCATTCCCTTCCCCAGGCTGCAGTTTTGTTTCTGTCCGTGATCGTGAGGGAAAGTCCCGGGAGATACAGTGGGTCCCAAACAGCAATTTCTTGTTTTTGTTTTTTTTTTTTTTTTTTTTAAGTTTTCTTTTTAAATGTTTATTTATTTATTCTGAGAGAGAGATAGAGTGAGCGGGGGAGGGGCAGAGAGCAAAGGGGACAGAGGATCCAAAGCAGGTTCCGCGCTGACAGCACAGAGCCCAGAGTGGGGTTCTAACTCAAGAACTGTGAGATCATGCCCTGAGCCGACGTCGGACGCTTAACCGCCTGAGCCACCCAGGTGCCCCCAAACAGCGATTTCTTACTCCGTCCTTTATCTTAACACATACGGCCGGCCATCTTTTCTAGTCAAAAATCCTTGCCTGTTGTGTTTCAGAGACGAGGCAAGCATCATTTTAACTGTGTTTTCGATGACTCTTGATCGTTTGTCACTGATGTCGCATCTGATCACTCTTAATTTTAGTGATCTTCAATCATCCGTGACACGATGAAAGTTCGAGATGGGTTTGGAGATGGTTACTGGGCCCACCTGTATCTGAGGGCTACATGTTGGGTAAGACTGCTGGACTTGTCCCAGTCTGTGGATACACAGCATCTGATCCGACTCGGGACCAGAATTTTGGGGAATATGGAGCAAAATGTAGGCACGAGTAGATGCCGAGTGGGCCGGAGAGGCCATTATAGATGATTGTTCTTGACCAGGCACCGGAAGTGACCACCCTGCATTTTGCTGTTTTCACAATGAAGGCAGACCACCAGACTTCTGGTGTGGCTCACTCTGTCTCTCAATATTTCTATCTGGAGACGTTTACTAAAACGTGTTATCCAGTTACGTGTTTGCCTAACAGACGTCCCTTGATTAATGACATGGAGACCGTATAGCCGACGGGGGAAACGTTAATGCTCCCGACCAGTGGTGCTCAGTAATTGTCATATTTTGTTGATTTTTCTGATGTTCTTGGTTTTCATATTTTTAAAAAGCCTGAAAGAAATAACCCGGGTGGTAACCGTGACGTGCTTTCCGGAGCCTGAGGCAGAGGGAATTTGGTCACGGTGAATTCATATTGCCATTCCTTGCGTTGAGTTCTAGGCATTCGCGGGTCTTCCCGTAGTGCAGTTAACCCCGACTTAAACAAGATTCAGAAAGGCTTCGTTCCAGTGCCAGATCATCTTGTAAAGTTATTCTGAGCAAACAAAAGGCAACAGAGGTGAAAGCAGCAGGCTGCAAATTTCGTATTAGCGAAACGATATTTGTTGTGGCCAGAATTTCACGTTTTCATGCCAGAGCACCACCAAGTGTTTTAGAGGACCTCGAAAAAGAACGGTGGCCCCCAAATAGATGAAGTTCCCTTAGGTCCACTAGGACTGACTTTTCCGGGGCACCCAAAGGCAGGAGAATTTGAACCGAAAGAAAGAACATGGAAAGCACACGAAGCCGGTGTCTTGCACCACTGAGGGATCGGGTCACAGTTGATTGACAACAGTGTGTGTGCGGTGTCAGGTATAAATGCAACGCTGAATTTCGTATTCGTTGACGCCATTACTTGAAGGCACCTTGTGGGTGAAGGAAGTGGATGTTGTTAAATGCGAACACTTGGCTCACGTCCAGTGGGGGAGCCAACCATTTCTGAGGATCTGTGAGTGAGCATTTTGCTCAAATGGGCGCACAGCATGTTCTCACAGTTTGAGGAGAACGTTTCTGAGGTGAAGAGAGACACTTCGGTCGATACTTGAAAAGCGAATATGAGGTAACTCGAGGAGAGGCCTGCAGAGTTTGGGCAGAGCCCCGGTTTTGCCCCCATGGCTAGCCACCAGGTGGGGGTGGTTGTGCTCAACAGCCAGAGGAAACGTTTCTTCTAGCATCTAGTGTCCCGAAGAGACACTGTGATGATGGAGCAGGAGGTCTGGGTTTTCATACCTTCTCTTCCGAGGAAGGTTCCACCCAGCAAGCCTTTCTGACCGCTATTGAGGCTTTCTCGGTCACACTGCCATCCTATGTAAATGTCGGTGCATACGCCCAGTGTCCTGGCAATTCAAGGAGGCGCTTTTGTGTCCCATGAGCCTGGTGTCCTGTGGCCTCTGAAAAGCACCTGTTTCTCTGGGTGCCTTTTACATTGGCAGATTTTTTTGTTTTTTGTTTTGTTCTTTTTTTTTTTTTTAAAAGAAGTGACTGCTTCACGGGTTAAACTTGGAAGTTATTCTAGGCTTCTGAAAAGTCGCTGTGTGGTCCCTCCGTGCACATGCTTTTGTGCAGCGTTCTAAATGGGACGTGTTGGCATCGGCAGCTGCTTCGTTTTGGCAGGGAGAGAGAGGCGGCCTGAGTCACTTTCCCTGGTGCTTCTTCCAGGACCCCCGCTCCCTGCTTCCCTCTGCTGATCACATCTCAGGAGACTCCTCTGTCCAGGCTAGTTTGGGGCTTGGCTGGAGAGTTGGTCAGAAGGAGCCTAGACTCCTTTATCTGCGCTCGTCTCCGGGAGCATTTCTGCACCGAGTCCCAGGTCACGCACGAGGTGTTTGAAGTCTGTGTTGATTTTTCTTTTTTATCTTTCTTCTTATCTTCCCTACCCCCCCCCCCCCCCCTCCCATGAGTGGTTTGCCCCCACTTCTCTCCGATGCAGCAGTGGAGCTCCGTCCACTGGCTCCTCAGAGGCCAGGCCGGGCGCCTTCCTTCCCTCCAATCCTTGTCCTCACCGCTAGCTCGTCCCCCCGGCCCCCCTCCTCCCTGAAATCCTGTCTGTGTCTTACACTCAAATTAATTTATTGACATGTAATTCTTTATAACAGAACCCATTAAAGGCCGCCGTGCATCTGAGCAATCATGCTTCGCTGGGATTCCTGGGAGGCTGTAGGTTTTAACAAGTACAGCCCTTTGACTCGTTGACAAGAAGCTCTCTTTAGATCCTCCTCTCTCCCCCTACATTCATGTCACACTGGCCCCCATCCGTGCGTTGTTTCCTAGTAACACATGCGCCATGCCTGTAGGCGAGCAGTTTTTTTCCTTGGCTGCGACGTAGACTCCCGAAGAAGCAGCCCCCGAGGAGCCACGCACCTGCCTCTCTGCGTTTTCTCGAATGGGCGAAACGGTGTGGGCGGGGGCCAATGCGGGGGAAGCTGCTGTATCTTTGGTCTCCTTCCCACCCCATCCTTACTAGTTAGCTCCTTTCCCTCCCTTCACCTACTGTGAACACCAAGTCCGGATGTCTGTTAAGTAGTTTGCATGGCGGTCCTGTCGTGTAGGGAACAGACGTTGCATTTAAAGGCATCACGCAGCTCCAGCGTTTTCCTTTTCACACGTGCTTAGGAGTCTAGATTCACTGTGGAGGAAACACTCGCTGAATGTGCAAAGTGGAGTGTGTTTTTACGAGTTACGAGTAGTGCAGCCCAGCCGGGGTTAATTGCAGAGGCCAGCTTTATCGAGCTAGATCAGTACTTCTTCCTTTTTATCGTCCAGCCAATACTTCCATTCCGGGATCCGTGCCACATTTTATCCATTCTTCAGTTGGTGGCCACTCCTTACGAGTTGGTCATCGTGAATAAAGCTGCTGTGAACGGTTGCAAGTTGTTGCGTGGACGGTGCGTTCGCTTGTCCTGGGTGCGCACCTGGGAGTGGAATTGCCAGGTCATACGGTATGACTCTCGTGAACCTTTTGAGGCACGAGCCAGACCGATTTTCAGAACCACTGCCCCAGGGTTCATTACTGTCAAGATGTATGAGGAAGCCAACTCCTCCACGTTCTTTTTTTTTTTTTTTTTTTTTTTCCCCAACGTTTATTTATTTTTGGGACAGAGAGAGACAGAGCTTGAACGGGGGAGGGGCAGAGAGAGAGGGAGACACAGAATCGGAAACAGGCTCCAGGCTCCGAGCCATCAGCCCAGAGCCTGATGCGGGGCTCGAACTCCCGGACCGCGAGATCGTGACCTGGCTGAAGTCGGACGCTTAACCGACTGCGCCACCCAGGCGCCCCAACTCCTCCACGTTCTTGTCAACACTTATTATTGTCTGTCTGTTTGATGATAGCCATCCTCCTGGGGACGGAATGGTATCTCATTGTGGTTTTGAGCTGCAGTTCCCACCTGACTAATGCTGTCAAAGCATATTTTCATGTGTTTACTATCCATTTATGTCTCTTAGAGTCGAGATCTTGAGTAATTCATATCCTCGTATCTGAGAAATTTTCAACACATTTGTGACCTCTTTATTTAAATTTCGACTTCCGTGCTAGTTTTGAAAAGAGTAGTTTGGAGGTGTCTCTGTTTATGAAAAGATAAAAAAAACCATGACCCAGGAAGGGCTCATTTTGAATAGTAAAATAAAAAAAAAGAAAATTCTTATCCCCAAATGTAATGGCATTTGATACAGGTAAATTAACAAAATTCTAACAATCAGTTGCAGACGTGGAAAGAAGGGAAGACCCTGTCACATTAGGTGTTCCACTTCCTGATGTGCACTCCGTGTTCCTTTTTTTTTTTTTTTAAATGTTTGTTTTTGAGAGAGAGCTAGCAGGGGAGGGGCAGAGAGAGGGAGAATCCAAGCAGGCTCCTCACTGTCAGCACGGAGCCGGAAGCGGGGCTTGATCTCATGAACCCTCAGATCATGACCTGAGCCGAAACGCTCAAGATGCGTAACTGCCTGAGCCACCCAGGCGTCCGCTCCATGTTCCTCTTTATTGAGAAGTCGGAACAATAGTAAAACCCTTCAACCAGTTCACTACTCCCCTACTCGCCATGATTTCAATGCAGGAAAAAAAAGAAGCCTTTTCAATAGAAACACTCAATTACTTTGCTGTTTCTAGGGAAACACAGAGTGAAAGCTTTGAGAAATGGTAGTTGTAGATGAGCCTAAGAGTTCCACCCTTTATTGTTGGCCTATTCAGGTGTTCTTACTTTATTAGGAACTGATTGTCTATCTCCACTAAAAAGAAAAACAAATGGGCAGGAATTCTGCCACTCATGTTCCTGAAACGTCCTCATAGACAGCTTAAAGTCGCATTCTGCTCCCCCTCGACACACCTCAGTGTACGTGTGGCAGTTTTCCGCAGTGAAGCGTATTTTGTCTGGCACAATCGCTCCGTTATTCAGGTGTGAAGATTCCAACATGTACTTTCTGGCAGGCTGCCTGAAGGCCCCTGATCTATTCAACTCCTAATCCGCGGAACCTGTTCCCTTACTCGGTAAAAGGTACTTTGCCAATGTGATTACGTTAAGGATCTTCAGATGGGGATGGTGTCCTGGGTTATCCAGGTGGACCCAGTGTCACCAGAGGGATGGATCCTCATAAAAGCAGAGGTAGGAGCCTCAGAGGGAGGGATGTGAAGGAGCTTGCTGGGGGTAGGGGTGGTGCTTTCTGAAGAAGGGGGAAGGGGCCCGCAAGCCACAGAATACGGCAGCCACCAGAAGCTGAAAAAGGTGCAGGGAATTGAGTTCTCCCCCCTCAGAACTCCCAGGAGAAACCAGACCTGCCAGCACCTCCGCTGAGAGCTCAGTGAAACTGATGTTGAACTTGGGACCTCCAGAACCGTAAGCAAATAAGTTGGTGGTTTTGATGCTAGTTTATGGTAATTTAACAGCAGCAGGAGAAAAAGAGGCCACATGTTCTGTTTCGTTCCTTTGTCCCTCACTAACAGAGGGGGTAGACCGTCATTGGACACCCTTTTTGTGCTGTGTGACAGCATGCATTTGGCATTAGTTTGGGCATAGACGGGCGACATCAGTCGGCAAGATCACACAGCTTGTATGTGGCTCCAGATTCCAGGATTTTTATGGGGAGATTGGGATTCACGCTTGAATTTGTTAGCTACGGGAGCTAATTTATTTCTTTGACCCTTGTTTCTTTCTTTAGGGTGGAAAAAAAAAAAACGCTTCACCCTAGAAATTCAAGTTATTTTTCTTTTTTAATTTTCAAAAAACGTTTATGTTTGAGAGTGAGAACACGAGCAGGGTAGGGGCAGAGAGAGTGAGGGGACAGGATCTGAAGCAGGCTCTGCACTGACAGCAGAGAGCCTGATGTGGGGCTTGAACCCACAAGCTGTGAGATCATGGCCAGAGCTGAAGTCAGATGCTTAACTGGGAAGTCAAGTTTTGAATACAGTTGACCCCTGAGCAACTTGGGGGTTAGGATCACCAGCCCCCTGCGCTGTGGAAAATTTTTAGCCCCCCCCCGGCCCAACTTAATAGCTTACCATTGACGGACCGGAAGCCTTACAGGTAACATAAAGAGTCAATTAACATGGGTTTTTTGGTATGTTATGTTATTACATACTGCGTCCGTACGATAGAGTAAGCCAGAGGAAAGAAAATGTTAAGAAAATCCTAAGGAAAACCCATTGACAGCCCTGTGCTGTATTTATTGCAAATGTCTGTATGTAAAATCGCACCTGTGCAGTTCAAACCTGTGCTGTTCAAGGGTCAGCTACATACTGAACGCTGCGCACAAACTTTGCTCCATTGCTGATGGGGCTCAGTTGGTCATTTAGAAAGCCACATACTACATACTCTGAAAAATGAGGATTTTATGGGTGATCAATGCTGTGAAGAAAGTTGAAGCAGCTGTTTAGCTTGTGTGGTAGGATGGTCTGAGAAGACTTTGTTGGTGGGCGGGGAGGAGGTGGTATCTGAGAAACAAATATTGTGATAAGGGAAGATCCAGAAGGCGAGAATTCTAGGAGAAATGAGTGCTAAAGAGTGATTTAGAAGATGGGTTTAGACCCTCGCAGACCATAGCAAGGATGCAAAGCAAGAAATCCTGAAAACGAAGAATGTTGGTTGAGACCATTCTATCAGTGAATGACATTCCGTAGATTCGGTCGCTACTATTTGCCAGGCAAAGGCTTTGGTTCTAGAAGGGAGCAAATGCCACACAGCTGCATCCTGCTCTTTGTGAAGAGGAAGTCTGTGGGTCTCCAGAAATAGTAGAAGTTATAAAGGAACTGCCTGTCTATATATTGTATTGCCTGTTTTTTTAAACTTCAGTAGTATATTGGGCGAACTTTCTATTGAACACAAAACCAAAGGAAGCAAGCTGATAATTTTGCTTCACCTAGGCTGCAGTATTAATGGTATATTTTGTATTAGGAAATTAGATTTTTTACTTGGTAAGAAGTTATTATGGTTTTATTGTGAATACTGGTGGATGATTCTACAAGCTCTTTATTTTTTTAACATTTGTATTGAGAGAGAGCAGGCCAGAGAGAGAGAATGAATGAATGAATGAATGAATGAATGAATGAATCTCAAGCAGGCCCCGCACTGTCAGTGCAGAGCCCTATGGGGGCATTCCATCTCACGAACGGTGAGATCATGACCTAGGCTGAAGAGAGTCAGACACTTAACCAGCTGAGCCACCCAGGTGCCCCTAGGCTAGTGAGGATTCTGAGGCAAATGCGTAGATTTACTTTCATGTTCTTCCTTCACTAGTATTTTCTGTGGCGTTTATCTTTAATCACAGATTCATTTTGGATAGGATTTATACAGTACATGTCTGATTTCTAACTGCTAACCTCATAATACTAGTGAGAGCTAGTGTGGTTGATCTGATGGGCACCTGCCTCATGTGCTCATTTGAGAGGTTCTCAGACTGTTCTTTGAGGGAGGATCTCCAATTTTCTCTATTGATTAAGCAAGAAATTGGAATTGATTGGAAAATTGTACCAAATTTAGGGGAAATCATAAATGCCCAGAGTAATGAGAAGCAGATCTTTTCTCAGATGTTCAGCTATAGTTTATTTGTTGGGTTTTTCAGAAACTTCTCTGTTTGTACCAAAGGAAAGCAATTGTCATTGCCTTCTGCTTCTGTATTTAAGAAAGGTACCAGCATGTTCTACTGTGACAGCCCTCTCTGCAGGCTCACGGACGCGTCCTGTTGTTCCAGATGTGTTTCTTTGCATCTCACTGAGAAGCAATTCCGCTTTCCTCCCGGTTTATTGTTGGCCATGTAATTTTGTTTATGATGTTTTTGTTGCTGGTGGTTTTTCTTTACTCTGTACTCTGACTCAGGAAGCCCGTCTCCTTTTCTATTTATGGTAATTACTAGAGAGCATTTTATTTTGGCCCTTGGGGAGCGCCTGCTGTGTTTCTTTGTGTGGGCATGTATGTTGGCCTTGGAAAGTGTTTTCTTTGAGGTCAGGGCTTTTGTAAAATGGTCTGAAAAGTTTGTCGAACCCCAACTGGCCATTAAAAATTTTTTTGTGTGTGTTTGTATAGGAGTACTCCCCATGCCCCTCTCCCCCATCCCCCAAGTGTTTCTTCATCAACTTAAAGATAAAATCCATCCGTTACTGTCCTGTTAGAAGTACAAGATCTATTTTCTCTTGTCTGTGGGGTTAGAGAAGGTCTTTTTGAGAGCTGCCTTGATAACTGGGGAATGTCAGGAACATAAAGAGAGCCGGCAGGCCACTCAGTCTCTCTGGAAACAAAAGTGGAATTATATGTTAACAGTGGCCAGGAGATTTCCCAGAGCAAAGCCTGACCGTCCTTGCTCCCAGGCACAAGAAGAGGGATAGAAGCTTCAGCTGTGCCCTTCAGGTAACCTGGGAATTAGGGTCGTTTGGCAGTTGCTCGAGATTTAGGTAAATGAGAAGTAAAACTGAACATGTGCAGGCCTTTTTTCTCCTAGTAAGTTGACCTTCATTTAGCCTAGTTCCCTATGATGGGATATTGGGTCAGAGATGATCTATATTTCGAATCTCTCCCTCCTGATAGAATTAAATCAGAGACCAGTCATAACCTACTTTCCTGATCTTTTACTGAGATGTTATTTTTGTATTTATTACTGGCAAATCAGAACCCATCTCTGACTCAGACACGCAGTTTCCTGCATTCAGTGGGAACTCTGGACGCTTTTGAGTAGTTCATAGCTGTTTGATTCAGTTCCTTCAAGCTCATGGGTTTTATGTTTCAGAGAACAAAAGTCTTAGTATCTGCTAAAACTTCTTGTCTCTGTTTCAGAGAAGACTGACTCTTGATCTAAGAATTTCTGTAAAAACAATAAGTGTATTAAGACGTTCTGGGTAACTATTTAAATAGTTAATCTGGTTTCCCTAGTTACTTGAGTTTCTTTTTGTTTTCTTAGCTTCATTTGCTCATCAGTTACTTAAGCTTCTAATGTGTACAAGGGTTGGTGTTGGGGAGTTGTAAGAATATAGATCCCGTTAATGCCCTGAGAGTGATTTGTACCAAGGGTGGGAGTCTCGATGATAGACGGATGGTCCGAGGGCTGAGTCTAGAGATGTGATTCTGAGTCTTTCAAAATCTCTCAGGGCGCACAGGACACCCTGTACCAGTGAAGGCAGAATAGGGGTGAAGTCTGTACTTCGGAGAGCTCCCCAGGGGGTTTCCAGGGCAATCAAGCTTGACAGCTAGCATTCTTCTAGTTGGATGAGCTTCCGTGGCTGCTCAAACCTGAATGCCAAAAGCCCTTAGCAATGGAGATGAGAAAGATGTACTCAGCCTAGATGAGAATATGGGTTTTTGGTAAGCCCAGAGAACAGTATTTCTAAGGTGAGAATCTTTGCTTGCTTCAGGGGCTTGAGGTTTCCTGAAGGAAGAATGTACAGAGAAAGCCCAGCTTAGGTGTGGCCTTGGGGTGTGACCCCCTAGGGGTGGGTAAAACAAAAACCTTCTGACACTCAGCAGGTTTTTTCCTGTATTCTTCCTCCAGGGTCTTAGGGTGTACGCCTTTGGGTTTTGTAGCGTTCTGCCCTGTTCTGTCTGTGGGTTGCTGGCTTCTAGAACAGGCTGTTGTGGATCCTTCCTGGAGTCACTGGAGAGAGAACAGGTCGTCCCTCGTCTTCTCTCCACACAGATCTGTTTTGTGACCTCTTGAAAACTTCGCCACCTAGTCCCCGAGTTGCTGGACGGGTCCTCTCGTGACCGTGTTTTGACTCCCTCTGAGCCAGGCCTCAGGCCCAGGTCTCCTTGGTTGCCTGACTCTGCCTAGGGGTGGATGTTTTTCTTATTTGCATGTGAAGCCTAAATAGAAGAAAGTATGTTTTTAAAGGGTGTGTGTGTCCACGAGAGAGACACACACAGACGGAAACTGATTTTTTATTTAGGACTTAACGTGGCCGGATAGAAGTTTCTTACCAGCAGCAACTGGTGAGCTCAAGCCTCATCACAGTACCTCTGTTGACCGCTGCCACCTCGCTAAACTGCCATCGCTTGTGAATTAGGGCCGTGGTGGCAAGTGGATTTTCCTAGGACTCTTGAGTGTGTAAAACTCTCATTTTCTTCCTTCCATCCATCTGCACTCCTCTGCCTCCATTCACTGTTTTGTTTTTATTAAGTTTGTTTATGTGCATTGAGGGCGAGTGGGTGGGGGAGGGGCAGAGAGCGAGGAGTGGGGAGAGCATCCCACGCAGGCTCCACGCTTGAAACCCCTGTAAGTAAGGAAACCAGATTAACTATTTAAATAGTTATCCAGCATGTCTTAATACACTTATTGCTTTTATAGAAATTCTCTAAGGTCAAGAATTCAGTCTTTGAAATAGAGACAAAAAGTTTTGGCAGATACTAAAGCTTTTGTGCCCTGAAACATAAAACCTATTAGCTGGAAGGAACTGGTCCCCAAATTGTGCTGTCAGCGCAGAGCCCAATGCGGGGCTCGAACCCAGGAACCGTGAGATCCTAGACTGAGCCACCCAGGCGCCCTTTTCATTCTTTGTCTTTTTTTTTTTTAATTTTTTTTTAAACGTTTATTTATTTTTGAGACAGAGACAGAGCGTGAACGGGGGAGGGGTAGAGAGACAGGGAGACACAGAATCCGAAGCAGGCTCCAGGCTCCGAGCTGTCAGCACAGAGCCCGACGCGGGGCTCGAACCCACGAACCACAAGATCACGACCTGAGCTGAAGTCGGACGCTTAACCGACGGAGCCATCCAGGCGCCCCTCTTTGTCTTAAAGCATCATCTTTCCTGGGGCACCTTAGTCAGTTAAGTGTCCGACTTTGGCTCAGGTCATGATCTCATGGTTTGTAGGATTGAGCCTCATTTTGAGCTCTGTGCTGACAGCCTGGAGCCTGCTTTGGATTCTGTCTGTCTCTCCTCCCCCCCCCCCCCCCCCCCCCCGCCCCCAACTTGTGCTCTGTCTGTCTGTCTCTCTCTCTCAAAAATATGTTAATTAAAAAAAATTTTAAAGCATCGTTTTTCCTAAAGGCTCCAAAAACCACCTTAGCCATAAAACCACTCCAGGTCAGCCAGCCCTTTGTTTGACTTTGTCTCTAACTTTTACGTGGATATGTAACCTGTTTTTTTTCTGCCCTTCAGTAACTTAGGGTACCAGAAGCTTGATCCTAAGTTTGATTTGTAAACTACTAGTTATACTCAGATCTCCAGTTCTGACCTCTGCTCTAGAAGAGAATGTTTTCATGTTAAGGAAATGAAGTTCCAGGTAACGACTGGGATGACTAAAAACTAACTAAACCCTTCTCTCTGCTCCAGAGCTCTCCTTCCAGAAGTGCCTTCCTTTCTGCCAGAGGGGACTGCAGAATGTGACCAGCCATGGCGGCCACACCAAATATACCATCCTGGTGTTCCTCCCCCTCCCCCCCCTTCGTGTGTGGGCAAATGGCAAGGCCTTCCCTGCTTCCCTCCTCAACCACCCCACCCCGCCAGTTAATCCTCAACAGCACAGTCTGTGGGAACTGTTAAAAAATGTACTTGAAATGGTTCCTTCTTGGCTCAAAATTTTCCAGTGGTTTCCCATTTAGAGCGACATTGTCCTCTGCCTGTGTCTGCTTTATTCTTTCACACATCCTGCCTGAAGCGTGAACGGTAAGTCTCTACTCACATCCACTTTGCTTATGACATGAGTTTTCTCTTATCATTGTGAAATGTCAACATCGAAAGAATCCTGACTTTGCTTCCAGATAGCCAGATTTGCTTTCGCTAACAGCTTTGCTTTAAAATAAGGTTGGACAGGGGCGCCTGGGTGGCACAGTCGGTTAAGCGTCCGACTTCAGCCAGGTCACGATCTCGCGGTCCGTGAGTTCGAGCCCCGCGTCAGGCTCTGGGCTGATGGCTCAGAGCCTGGAGCCTGTTTCCGATTCTGTGTCTCCCTCTCTCTCTGCCCCTCCCCCGTTCGTGCTCTGTCTCTCTCTGTCCCAAAAATAAACAAACATTGAAAAAAAAATTAAAAAAAAAAAAGGTTGGACATACACAGTGTCACCTTTGAGGCGGTCAGCCTGCATGATTTTGAGGGAGCTTTGTCAGCCTGTAGGTAAGCACGAGTCTCTTCCTTGAACCTGTGTGCTGGTACGTTGGGTTTTATGGAGAGAGTTAACTGCAGGGACTTTTGTCCTGTGTGAAAGGAGAAATTTTAGAACTGGTTTGGGGGCCTCCTGGGTGCCTCAGTTGGTTCAGCATCCGGCTTTGGCTTTGGTCATGTTCTCACCGTTTGTGGGTTCAAGCCCCGTGTCGGGCTCTGTGCTGACAGCTCGGAGCCTGGAACCTGCTTTGGATTCTGTGTCTCCCTGTCTCTCTACCCCTGACCCCCGCTCACACTCTGTTTCTCTCTCTTTCAAAAATAAGTAAACCTGTAATTTAAACAACAACAAAAAAACCCCCCAAAAAACTGGCTTGGATGCAGGAACCAGTGAAAGGTTCTGGTTTTGTTTAGGAAACCAGTGTGAAATAGTGATAGAGTTCAATCTCGTCATCGGATTAGGAATAGATTAACTTGTAGGAAATCTATCACATTGAAAACAAACAATTGTTATCTTGTACAAAGGGCCCTGGTAACCTAGAATTGGGCATTCTGTGCAATATAAAAACCAAGAGTGGTGGGTGATAGCCATAGGTGGTGAATCGGGTCAAATGGACTGTGGAGCCTAAATGACTGTGTTTCTTGGTACCAAAGTATTGATAGGAAAAAGAGAATGGAGAATGAGCTTTCTACTGGCGAGTTTAGAAAGTCTGTTCTTTATTTTCTGTGGAATTACTGAAGTCCTGATGAGCTCTTTTAGTCAGAAGACCAGTCCTCTGGTTTCCTGGTATTGGCTTTGAGGTGGGGCTGCAAGGTGAGCATTGCCACCTCTTGTTGAGTTGTGAGGGAATTGGAGCCTAGAAGGGACGTTGCCTTGGTTGTAAAAGAAATTTTGTAGGCTCCCCAAAGAGATTTGGAAATGTCTCCCATAGTAGCCATTGGGGAGCCATGGAAAGCTTTATGTAGGGGAAGGAGTGACCTGTATTGGTTTTTTGTTTTTTGGTTTTTTTTTTTTTGTTTGTTTGTTTGTTTTAGAGAGTAACTCCTGTAGCTGTGTTTTTAGAGACCGTGTGTGTGTGTGTGTGTGTGTGTGTGTGTGTGTGTGTGGGAGGGTGGATGGTTGCACTAGGGATTGGTTGGTGGCCCTCATTTTGGAAGGTCTCCTCTGTAGGAGGGGAGATGAGGGCGTTGTTTCAATCTGTATCTGGAAGGACGCGCAGCAGTATACCTGGATTTAGAGACTGAATGTGAATAATGAGAAAGAAGCAGGCGTCCCACTTAAGATTCCAAACCCTGGGCAGCCAGGAGGGCGGTGGCAGGGATGATGGAGGTAGAATCCCACAGGGAGGTCGGAGCAAGGAGAGGAGGGAGGAGAGTGTTAAGAGAATGAAATAGACATTATGGGTGTTAAGATCGTTACAGATTGGGAGGGGCAGGAGAATCCTAGTGGAAGGTCCCCGAGAGGAAACAGGAAAGCCAGGGGAGAATCAGGTGGCTAATAGAAAGTTTGCATTAGGTTTGGCAATTCTAGTGCATTTCGTGGCGGCGGAACAGTTTTCGTAGGCCAGGTGGACGTGCCTTCTGTCACCAGGCCAGTCAGTGTGCACCTGTGATTCTCAAAGCGCATGGTCTGTGGGGTGGCAGCATCAGCATTACCTGGGAGAGAGTGGACATGGGGCCCACAATCTGGGGGCCTTTCAAGCCTTGTGATGGCTTCTCACGGATGCTCAAGTTGGCAGTCATTCTCCTGGGTTGTTGGTTTGGCACATGAGGAAACCGAGTTCTAGAATTGGAACCCAGGTCTCTCTTCCCTCCAGGCTACTATTTTCTTTATGCTTTCCATCTGTTTATAAGTGCTCACTCATAGTATGTGTGTGTTTAGCGTTTATTTTGGGGGGCGGGCGTGAGCCCGGGGAGGGGCAAAGAGGGGTTTGGGGGACAGAGGATCCGAAGTGGGCTCTGTGCTGACAGCCACGAGCCTGATGCATGCGGGGCTCGAACTCACGAACTGGGAGATCGTGACCCGAGCCAAAGGTGGATGCTCAACCTACTGAGCCACCCAGGCACCCCGAACTGGTTTTGAGTACATAGTCTGTGCTAGACCCCAGGCTGTTGGGTCAGGAACACAGAGATGATAGGGCACCGGGCAGGTACTCTGTGGTCACACCGACCCATCAGGATGGGATCTTTTTTTAACAACCTCCGTGCCTAAGGTGTGTCACTGAGGAATGTTTGTGTGAATACTTTGTAGGCCACTTGGAGAGGAGTATATGTGCAAGAAACACGTATCTTGTGGCCTGCCACATTCGTTGTTAGTGCAAAGTGCTAATGGAGGGGGAAACCGACATTGGCCTTGTTTCTGGAGACCCGTGCCTGTTATGACCTGGCACAGAGCAATTCTGGGGTGGTCGTTCGGTCTGGAGAGGGCTGGATGGTAATGAGAAAAGGGGACAAGTACATATTAGAACAAATGTGGCACAGTGTCCATTTATATGTTCAATCCAAGGACAGGGTTTATTTGAACTGTTTGAAAATAACTTGGTAATTTGAAATAGCTTTCATAAATTCGAAAAGTTTGCGTAAAATGGCCAAATTCAACCTACTGGCTTGTCATGTAGCCTGGCCAGTCAGTCCGTCCCCTGGGCACGTATATACGCTTACACTTATTTTCTGGATAGGGGCGCTGCTGAGCCAGAAAAGCCAGCAAACGCCAGCTATTGGTCAAACTCCTAAAATGACCCCGACACTGGGGAAGAAACAGAAGGGTAAAAATTGCCTCCCCCGCCCCCCGCCGCGGCTCAAGGCCCATAACCCTTGGCTGGTCCTGGCAGGAGGTGGGGTGCAGGAATCCACCTCAGTGGTTTGGGTCGCTCTGTTGGTGCTTGGAAACTGGCTGGTGGAAGATGGGGCTTTTTTTTGGTCTAGTCTTAATTCTGGAGGAATTGTTCTGTAGGAGATTCCTTAGAAAATGACTTGAAGGCATACTAACGTGTTACGTCTTCAGGGCTTACTTGTAGACTCAAAAGTCCCCACCCCCCGGATTTCCTATATGTTCCCTGCAAAACTGCAAGGCCACTGTAGCAAGGAGGACTGAGACCGGTTTTTCAGAGAGCTATATATAGGGGTGGCTATTTGCGGTTCACATCGCTCTCCCCTACTCGAGACTCAGATTCTTGTGCAAAGTATTGAATATTCCAGAATTTTCCTGCTAAGCTGAGCATAAAGGTACCTATTTTGAGGAGTCTCGGGGACTGTGTGGAAATGCAGGAGGAAGTAGCACACAGTCCTTGAAACCCCATCCAATTAAGTGCAAATGTGTGCTCTAGAGTTTCCCGTGATGATGGAAACCTTCTGTAGCTGTGTTGTCCGTTTTAGGGGAGACATGCGGCCGTTGAGCCCTTGAAATGTGTCTAGTGCAACTTGGAGCATCGTTTTTAATTAATTGTAAACAGCCACATGGCCATTTGGTTAGTGCAGGTTTAGAATATGCCGTTTGGGGAAAATTTTGTTGCGGGGGCGGGGGGGGGGGGAGTGTATTCTTCAGATAGGAAGGCTTTAATGATGAAAAAGTCCAAATCCGTTAGGAGTCCTTTGGGAACCTGCTTGTTAAGAACGTATTCCCAAATGACGTCCTTGTGGAGTCCCCATCCCCACTGCGGATGCCGAGTCGTTCCCCCATTCTGACGGGTCTTTCCAAAGACCCTGGTCAAGTATTTCCTTGTAACTTGATTTTCTTTTCTTTCCCCACTCCCTACACTGAAGATGGTCAACCCAGATTCCTGCTGGATTCTTGCAGATAACCCTGCTGTAGATCTTGGGCCTTTTTGATGTTGTCGAGACCCCAGACTGTCAGAGGAAGGGCTGCAGGAAGGTGGAACCCTGTGTTGCTGTTCCCTGGCTGTGCCATTTAACCATGAACGTGGGGATGTTGCAGCCCATGCTGTTGCTGCCTTGACAACAGCAATGTCTGACATGCTCAGACGCAAAAGAGCTGACTTGGCAGCTGCCCAGCAGATTTTTATAAAGGCTCAGTTGGTGGCCGGAGAATCAGGCTGTCAGAGTTGTGTTATGCAATAAATCGTTTTGAGCAGAAGTTCTTAATCCAATTTCAGCTGTGGCTTTTTTTTTTTTTAATATAAATAGGCGGTAATCAAAGATAAGTACACATTATTTAATGGGAGTTTGGAAGAAGTAAAACTCTTCCTTGCATAAGCATTTTTAGGCTGTTTGCTTTATCCCAGGAAGCGTGTCTCTCGGAGAAAATTTGCTGCTGGAAGTGCTTTTCATTTAAAGTCACGGCGGAGCAACATCCTTCACGAGTTCAGGAAGTCCGTGGTTTCCTGGCCACTTGGCTTTCTAGATGTGAATATTCCCCTGATCTTTCTTTGCTGTTTTGAATATTGATAGTTGATCCAGTTCATGGAATTGACAGAAAGTGGATCGGCATCGAATGGATTTGCGAGAGTCTTGTAACGGAGAAAACGCCTTTTGTTAAAAGGGAAGAAATGTTAGTTTTAGCCTAAGTTCTACCGCTCACATTTTTCTTCAGTATTTTCTCTTACTTATTTTTGGCTTCATAAATCCTTGTTTATGTTGAATCCGTGCCAAGAAGTCAACAACACTCCCCTCCGCCCCCACCTTTTTTTGGAGGGGGGATGCTTTCATTGTTCTCTTCCCAAACTGTTGATAGAAGAGGCTGGCATTTCAGACAACAACAAATTGTGTTAAGTAGGGCGACTTACCAGCAGGTATACGCAGAGCTGCTTCTGAGAAGAAAAGGCATTCGTGGATAGGTTTCCAGTCCTCCTCCATGGAAAAAGGAAAGAAGATGCCATCAGTTCTTCCTCCTCCCCTCCCTCACCAACCCGATCTCTCAGATTTTGCCTCCTTATTGTTTGGCTCTGTGTATTTGTCAGATTCCTCCCTCTTCCTCCTCCCTCCCCGCCCCCCCCCCCCCCCCCATGAAGTGTTTAGTTCTTGTTAATACAACTTAGGGGGGAGGGGTGAGTATTGGAATTGGGCATTGTGCACTGCAGTTTCATTTTTTATTTTATTAATTTATTTTTCATGTTTATTTTTGAGGGAGAGTTTGAACAGGGTGGGGCAGAGGTGGGGGGGGGGGGAGCGTCCAGATCCGAAGCGGGCTCTGTGCCAACAGCAGAAAGCGTGATCTGGTGCTTGAACTCCTGAACCCAGAGATCATGAGCTGAGCCGAAGTCAGAGTCAGACAAATGCTTAACCGACTGGGCCACCCAGTTGCGCCTGCCTCTCTCTCTCTTTCTTTCTCTCTCTCTCTCTCTCTCTCTCTCTCTTTTTTTAATGTTTACTTATTTTGAGAGGGAGAAAGGGTGGGGGGGGAAGGGGGGAAGAGACAGTGTGAGCAGCGAAGGGGCAGAGAGGGAGAGAGAGAATCTCCAGCAGGGTCCACGTTCTCCACACAGAGCCCGGTGTAGGGCTCAACTTGGGAACCTTGAGATCCTGACCCGGGCCAGAACGGAAGAGCCCAGGAGCCTCACGAACTCAACTGACTAAGCCACCCAGGGTGCTCGATCACTTCATTTTCATTTAAAAAGGGCTGGAAACAGGTCACGAACTCGCGATCTCGCGGTCCGTGAGTTCGAGCCCCGCGTCAGGCTCTGGGCTGATGGCTCGGACCCTGGAGCCTGTTTCCGATTCTGTGTCTCCCTCTCTCTCTGCCCCTCCCCCGTTCATGCTCTGTCTCTCTCTGTCCCAAAAATAAATAAACGTTTGAAAAAAAAAAAATTTAAAAAATAAAAGGGCTGGAAAGTCACAAATCCCTCCATTCCCGAAGCCTGGACCAGGTGGATAGAGATAGGATATGTACATGGGGAGGTGGTGTTGGTTAAGTCTTCCAGTAGCTCCTGTCATCCAAACACGAATCCTGTCCTCACACTTGTATGAGCTTATATACCATGGAGGTTTCGTGTTCAAAGGTCTTCCTACCTGTGAATGTGAACATTCTCTTCCCTCCCAATCCGTCCCCCCTCCCCCACGCTACTTACCATGAGGAACAGTTGACTTCCTGTGCCCCCTCCCTGTAGAAGCAGGAGTGATTTCTGTGGAATGTAACGCCATCTTTAATGGTGCCTCTCCTTAGGGATTTCTCCCTCCCCACCCCCCCCAGCAGGCTGACCTTTAAAACCTTGGTGGGAGGTTCTGGATGTCCATTTGAAACACAGGTGTGTATCACACTGCATTCCTAGTTGGTGTTATTTTTATTTGGTGATGTGGTTCAAAGTGATCTCTGCTGTTAGACCTCATTGCCTCATTGCTTCCTACCTCCTGGAAGGGACCTAGTATAATTGGTTGGTTGACCTGTGCCCCCGTTTCCACCAGTTGTTCCTGTATCATTATTTACGATGTCCTTGGTTGGGATGATAAATTACTTGGTCACTCTATCTGTGACGCTTAAATTTCTTCTTACTCAGTTTGCTCACAAGTGACAGGAAATGAAGTACCTCCCATCGGATGGGTCCTATTTCATTTTTAAAATAATTGTAATTGCTAGAAAAGGTTTTTAAAAACCCGAAATGTTTCCCTCTAGCCCATGCATTTCCATCTTCGTCTTCCCTTCTCCTAAGTCAAGATGACCAGGATTTAAAGCCGTAACTACCAGTCAGACCTGGACAGATTGCATAAGGATGCCTTGAGAGATGACCGTAGAACTGAGGTAGTTGTAGAGACCAGTAAGTAATAATCCCCCCCCCCCCCTTCCTGTTCTTTTTCCGGCCTCCAGCTAGAGCTGCTCATAGATTGTTTTTTCATATAACATTTACATTCACCTCTTGAAATGAGTAATCTTAATGTTACTACCAATTAGGAGTCATTGGGAGTTACACGTTTGACGTTTTCTCCCTGAGATTGAATTACTGAGTTTTGAAACTTTGCTTTGGGCACCTGCCCTCTGGCGTGGACCAGTTGACCTCACATGGCAGCTCTCGTTTCTCTCCAGCTGTGTGACCTTTTGGGCAAGACATTGAAACTCGCCTCTTTTTTTTTTTTTTTTAAGATATTTGTGATGTCTTCCTTTCCCACCCATTTTAAACTAAAAGGAGGAGGTGGTAGCAGGCTTTGCAAATCTTCAACCTGGATGTGAGCTTTGGGGTATTGTCAGGTGATGCCGTCCCCCACAAATGTGGGGTCTTCATGCACTAGGCTGGTGCTCCCATGTTCTCACGTGTCTTATTATGAGACTTGGAGCCGTTACGGGTCATGCTGTGTTTGGTTTTTTTTTTTTTCCTTCAATAAAAGATGATGACCATAAGCATTTCAAGTTTAATTCCTGACCAGCTGCCATTTTTGATGAGAGATTCTCCAGTTATTTCAAAGAATGGCAGAGATTTTTCAAGTGATAAGAAATCCCTGTCACTTCTGCATTTTTTTTCACTTTGACTTCGTAAAGCCTTAATGCTCAATTTTCCATTTGCTGAAGACAGTGACTTTTAGTAGTCAGAATAGTAAAGTGAACCTAGATCCTTGTGATTTGTTGTTGTTCTTTTTCTTCTTCAAATTGGGTCAGGAGACCCAGATATTCTTATTTATAGCAGTATTTGCAGAGCATTTTGTTTTGTGGTTGGGGAACTACAGGTTAAGGAATTAGGGGATGGGACCGAGGGAAGGTGGTATGTTTGGTTGTTTGGGGGCTTGAATTGTGCTTCCCCAATAATGGGGTGAAATGTAAAAACTCAGGTCTTAATGACACCCTAATGGCAAGGGTTAAAAAAATGTTTAAGGAAATTCATAAAAAGAACTTGACACATTCGGGAGGTGCCTGGGTAGCTCAGTTGGTTAAGCATCCGACTCTTGGTTTCAGCTCAGGTCATGATCTCACGGTTCCTGAGTTCCAGCCCCACATTGGGCTTCATGATGATGGCGTGGAGCCTGCTTGGGATTCTCTCTATCCCTCTCTTTCTCTGCTCCTCTCCTGCTCGTGTGTGCGCTCACTCTCACTCTCTCTCAAATAAAAACTTAAAAAAACTGATACACTCTGGGTGACTGAATTTGTATCAGAATAAAGCCACTGGACTCCTGACAGTGGCTACAGCCTCTCTTTGTCGTCTTTTATTACGCTGACCAGTAAACCAGAAGGGACTAGATACTTGGTTTTAGGGGAGCATCCCAAAGGAATCCAGGAAAGGATCTCTCTCTGTTCAGTGCCACACTGTTCAATCTTCCGTGATCCCATCTGCCCAGAGAGCCACGTGGCCTGAAGGTGTCTAGGGAAGGTCGGAGGGGATTATTTGGAATTGTCAACTCGGAGGCCTGAGTGGAATATCAGTTGATTTGAAAATTGTGATTTGGGAATGTATAATTGAATATAGCGGGTGGGAGGGGGAACAGAATGGGAGAGTCCTGAGTGATAGAGAGGAAGGGGGGGAGCCCGTGCAGCTGGAGCTGGAGAGAATTAAGTGTTTTGTTGAAGGAATTGGTCAGTATTTAGCTCAAGGTACGGGACTCTGACAGGGTCATTAGGTTTGGGCCCTATGAGGCCACGTGGATTTCCAGATGGGTGCCATTTTCTTGTAGGGAACTAGGTGGATTGAATAGGAGGGCTCTGGTATGTTGGCAAGCTTACTGCTGAGAGAGAGAGAGAGGGAGGGAGGGAGAGAAGGGTAGCCAGCCCTTTTGGATTAGCACTGTGGGGACTGTTTTATGGGGGTAGCTGTAATTTACATTAAGAAAACGATAGAAATTTCATGCATTCCACTTAAAATGCCCTGGATGTTTGTAAGGTTAGGGACAGGCAGGCCATATGTGGGTAAACCTAGTGGGAAGCGAGCTTGCACTTGAGTCTTTTGTTTCCAGAAAGGTTTATCGAACTCTTACTCTAGCAGGCTTGTCCTAGGGGCTGGGATATATATACATGGTGAACAGGATTTCCTGACCCCATGCCACCATTGTTTAAATGGCTGATGAAATTGGTTAAATGACTATTGAAGGGGGGGGGGGGGGATAAAAAAGCCATAAACTCTTAGAGAAGTGTTCATGATCGTTCTGTCAGGGCTGTTTCGTAGAGCACTCCGTACTGGACTGTTCTGAGTGACTGTTAAGGACCCGAGGTACCTTCTTGTAGACTTTTTGTGACCTACAACTTGGGCATTCAGCCCTGTGTTGCCCCCTCATTGGGTGCAGGCTACACTTGGGCTTTCTGCGTCAGGCAGCTTCACGAAGGGGGAGTGCCAGCCTCTCCTGGCTTAGGATAGGGTGACTCATCATGACCCCACAGCTGTGAAAAGCAGCCTGAGTTTTAATTTCTGAATTATGACCTCCTCATTGAGCTTTTGGAAACAGAACAGAATGCCTTATTACCTTATTGTGTCTCGCTTCAACACCGAGGGAGGTGACCAGGCTTGACCAGCACGGTACATTATATAAAAGAACTCTTGTGTTTCCAAAAAAAAAAAGTTTGCCTTTTTTCTTTTTTTTTTTCAAATGTCTAGAATTTGAAACCCCATAATCTGGGTCATGGATTTGCTTCTCCTGTAGTTAAAGTACTTTATAGGTTTCATGAAGCGTCTTTTGTCAGTAAGTGAACCTTAAATGCATCTTCCTTTGCGGGCGGTTTCATCTCCCATGGTTTATGTTTTAATTAGACACTAGTTGTAGGGGTATAATTCTCTTGTGTGGAGGCCCGAAGTCAGAACGAAGCCACCAGTCTGAATACGATGCAGTAAATCATTGCAGGCATTTTTGCATTGGAAGCTATTTGGGGGTTTTATCATTTACAAACTGTGGGTGTGAGGAAATAATAGTCCGTAATCACATCGGCGTTACATGAGAATAGGACTCTGAGCATGAAGAAGAGGATTCTGCCAGGCCGCCTTCCCTGGCTACTGAGAAACGATGAGATTGCAGCCGCACTGTGTTGAACTTGAGGAGGAGTTAAAGTTTATCATCCCAGTCGCAACGGATCAGCTAGAGGAGCCGGTGGAACAGTGAATTCTTTTTCTTTTGTGCCTTTTGTGCGTCGTATGGGTCAGTCCTCTGCCTCTTTTTTGCTCAGATTGGTTATTTGGGCTTTGCAAACGGGGTCTGGTCAGGTGCTTCATTTTTCTGTTTGTTAACCGTGTAAATTGGAAGGTAGAGAGCGACTTGTTCGCAGTAGCAGTGGAGAAATTCCATGGGCTTCTGAGGCAATTCACTGGCTTCTTTCAGCCCTTGGGTTCGAACCTCGACCCCCCCCCCCCCCGGTCTGGTTTAGTAGAGCTCTCCTGCCTCTCAGGGAACACGGCCAGGAAGACAGGATGTGCCTCCTTCCTCTGGAGCTACCGGAAATCTCAGTTGGCAGATGGGCAGGCGTGAAGGGTGTCGTGGGGCAGGTGGAAATCCCAGCTCTTCTTTCCCAGGGCTCTCTTTCCCCTTAGTACGGAAGACGGAGGATGGCTCTCTTTCTGGGAAAATCCTGGAAGCTTAACCAGAGTGCAGCTTCAAGTTATTTAGGGCTTAGAGTCTCTGTGTGGTTGGATTTCTAAGATGTAGTTTGTGTTGACGCAGAATTTAGGAGTTTAAGAGCTGGAAAAGACCTCCGGTCATCTGGCTCCCTTACCTAGTCCCAGGGAGCTTTTACGGGAAGAGAAACCAGTTCTGTCGGACATGCAGGACAACAGTGCCGGCTTGACTCTTGAGGTCTTCCGTTAGAGTAAAAGGAACCGAAGTATCCAAGATTCGCCTTCCTGCATTTACCCAGGGCATTAATATTTGCCTTGATCTCCTAAGGCCCGAAGGATCTGAGAAGCTCCGATCCTTCGTTCTCTAAGTTGAACTATTATCAAGTGTTTAAGTCTTCGAAGCAAGTATGTGAACATAAGGACTTCTTCGATTAGCGGACGGTAGGCAGGTATCCATAGGAGAGAATCTAGGACTGTCCTTAGCCGTGGGAATCGGTGCTTTGAGCCTTACAGACCTTCTTGCTGGTTCCCTGAGACCATTGCCTCCACTTCGTCCTGGTACCCACCATCTCCATGTTTCCAGATGTAGCTTCTGGTCTCCCTGCTGGTTGGCGCCCTCCCCTCCTCGTCTTGGCGCTTCTGGATTGTCCTCTGTTTTTCTGTGGCCACTACTGGAATGGCTCGGATGGTCTGGCTGCTGGTTGTTGGGATTTTCCCCACCCCCAACCCGCCCAACCTGGCCTTCTCTTGTTCTGTTCCTCTCCAGAACTTGCATTGCATCTGATACCACAGACCTAAGGGAGCCACGCTAATTAGACCTTCAAGACCTGTTATTAACCTGTGTGTATTTCTTCTTCTTCTTTTTGTTTTCTTTACGTCACCCCTTCCCAAACCTCCTGCTCCTGCCTCCCAGTTCTCTGCTCCGCCAGGATCCATTGCCCTTTTCTGCTGTGCTCTGTCTCTCTCATTCAGGGCTCATTTCCTTAAGAGGTCAGTACAGATCCAATTTCACTTCTTCTGACCGAATTGTAAATTCTTTGAAGGCAGCACCAACCCCCTAGCCCCCAGTGCCAACGGCAGCGGTTCCTAAAAGAGTGCGGCGCATATGTGTGAGGCAGCACACGACCCAGAATTCCTCAGACACTCCAGTACAGTGGTTCATTATGCCTGTGCTTTTGGGGGTACGAACTCCTGTTTCGAAATGTTGCCAGGAATATAGAACTGGAGTATTATTGGTTACTGAGGGTATGTGGGCGTAAAGGTTTGTAAAGGAGGCGAGCTGGTGGTCATCTTTCCACCCCCTTTTATGGTCCGTGGGTTAGCTTTTCTGGGGACTCTCCAGACGTCAGGAAGGTCGTGCTGAATGAACCATTACCACAGGATGACGTGATCCCCTGGAAGTGCATCTCGCTCTGATACTTCGGCATTTTCTTTAACGTTTCTTTTGATTCTTCATATTTACTTGCTTTTTGTGTTAAGTGCTTTCCCTTCTCTCTTTCCTGTTTCTGCAGGATGACAGTGATGGGATTCCATGGTCAGAAGAAAGGGTGGTGCGGAAAGTCCTCTATCTGTCTCTGAAGGAGTTCAAGAATGCCCAGAAGAGGCAGCACGGGGAAGGCATTGCTGGGAGCCTGAAGACCGTGAATGGTGAGTCGACAGTCTTGTTGGAATTGGATGATGTCTTCGGGCACGGCCTTGTTTCTGAATTGGTTGTGATCTGGGCGGCTTGTGCTTCTCGGGCTAGGCCCCTCTTGGCAGTTATTTTGGACATCCTATTGGGCTTATAGACTCATTTCTTTTATGCTCCTTTATATGCTGTGTAATATAATTTGCAGGGTGCCTTAATTAGTCTGGTCCCTGTAGATAAGACCAGGGCTGTGATCGGATTTTACTAGGTCCTGGGTCGAACGTAGAGTCTGTCTTAACAGGTGTTTCTGTGGATCTCTGCCTTTCTACTTTGCTGGGATGTGGGGCTGTTCTCCCCTGATCGTCTTAGGGAACCAGTAAGAAGGTTTGTAAGGTTTAAAGTGCTGATTCCCACAACTGAGGGCAGTCCTAGTTTCTCTCCTATGGATACCTCCCTACTGTCTGCTGGTTCTTCTCCCCTGATTGTATAGGAAGCAGCTTGGATATACCATTTGCCTCCTACCCTTCCTGCTCTCTGGCTCATAGCCTCCTAAGTACCTGCTTCCTTGTTGATCAGGCCGGGCAGGTTGTTATGTGGAGGCTGGTATACGGTGGCATAGAATGCCCGAGCCTGTGGAAGTGCACCTGTATGATTATCAGATGGATCCTTGAAGCCTGGAGGGAAACTTGCTCTTCCCCGAGTTTATTCTGATGTCTCTTTGGAACAGGGTTAGCACGGTGGAATTGGAATCCTCCGGTGATCATAACCGAGCTTCTGGTCACAGTCTGTATTTCGTTGCAGGGGATGTGGTCGTGATGACATCCCAGGCTCTGTCGAACTTTGTTCGTCCTTCAGAATTACAGAGAAATGTGAATGAATCGATCGTGTTCTGGTTTGTACCTGCTTGGAGCAAGCAGATAAGGAAGAGGGGATTGTTCTGTCTCAGAGTCTTTGCTCTGGTCATGGGGTAACAGGGGCATTTGGAGGGTATTTGGCAGCATGCCAGGGTGCAGGGTGACAGGTTCACTTAGGGCCTCCAGTTTCTTTCCATTCTGCTTAGTTGTACGGTGGGTTGTCTGGGAGCCCCTTCTTGGAACCAGTGCTTACAGGCGGGACCTGTTGCCACTCTGTTTGCACAGAGCCATGGCAGTGCTTTCGGAGATGATGCCCTCCCTGCCAACATGCGTGGGAAGGCGCCGCCCCCCCCCCCCCCCCCCCCGCTTTTGTTTTCGAATCAAAAGGTAGAAGGTAAGTTGTAGAATGTGTTGTCACAGGTATAGAATCTGGAGCCACGTGTGATGTGATGTGATCATTTGTGTTCTCAGCTTCACAGTGAAGATGGTGATTTGCTTTACGTTTTTTATCCGGGGCCGGGGTGGGGGGGGCGGGGAGGCGGGTGATGGGGGGGGGGGGAGAAGGTCCCTGAGTCCTGGAGTTACAATAGAGCGCTAGCTGCTGGGGGTGTAGTTCTTACTGTTGTGATCAGGCGTGCTCTCGTTCTGCTATTTAGGAGGGGAGATGCCTTCGTGGTTTTGGAATCTGTTAACAGAAAACAACCCAACGGAGAAAAATCAGCTTTTCGGACAAGTTAGCCGGGTGTCCAGGATTAAATCAAGGTGGAATTTAGGTGACGAACTTTACCTTTTGTTCTTTTAAGAGGGAACCTGCCCTGCCAGCTAGCCGACCACACGTAGCTCCCGTTTTCTACCGCCCTTGTCAAGGGCTTGACGGTGCTGAGGAAGAGGTTCTGAGAAAAGTGGCAAAGACCGTGTTCTTGGGATCGTTGAAGACTTTATGAAACTAGTATAAGAATCCGTTCAACAACAAAAAAGAGGCTTTTGTTGTAGTAGTTCGTATTTCCTGCTGATAAAGACGGACTTGTCGTTTTCTTGTTTAAGCACCAAGACCCCAAGGCCTGCCTGTCTCTCTCTGTCCCTCTCTCTCACTCGGTGGTGAAATTGCTGTGAATAGGCCTGTTTCCACTTCTTGTTGGTGTCAGTGGAGCCAATGGTCCAAGTCCACGTTTTTGTCGTTCTGTACCTTGGATTTCCATAGCTGTTCTGAGTAAACACGACTCTGTGTTTCAAGAATAATTTTCTTAAGGGCAGCCAGCAGGTTGAATTGTGCTTTGTCTTCGGGGGCATCCCAGAGAGCTTGGGAGACCAGCAGCTCCTTCTCTGTAGGTCCTCAAACCTCAGCCGTGCTCTCCTAGGGGGCACGGTGCAGAGAAAGCAGAAAACATGGAGAGCGTCCCAGACTTTTTTGGCAGCCGAGGTTGGTGATAGGATGATTGCCAGCAGTGTTCCGTGTGTGCACGCCTGTGTGTGCCTGTGAGCATGTCCCCTGTTTGAATGGTTGCTTCGTACTCCTCGTGCATACTCGGCATGGCAGAATGATGACCTCGTCTTAAGCTGTGCACCGCACGCCGTCTTGGGGTTCTGCCCTGGGGGCAGATGGAAATAGGTTAGTAGGGGAGTAGGTTTTCACAGCCCTGCAAGGTGCATGTTTGTTTTTTGGTGTTTTGTTTTGGTGAGTTATCTAACCTTTTGAGATTTCTCTTGTAAAAACTGAACTCCATCGGTCCAGTGTTAATTGTCAGAGAAATTTGTCTGGCGGTAGGGTTTTGAAGCTGCCCCGTACAGAGCCCTTGTTAGGACACGGGCAAGGGAAGTGAGGAGACAAGGATCAGAGCAGGTTCCTGTGCCCAGATTGGCGGGAGGGCTAACTGCTGCCCCTGTGCCGCCACCTCCCCCTTTTCATGCTTTGCAGCGGGGGACCTTGGGTACTGACCTACCTCCGAGACCCCTGCTCTTGCATTCCGTGAGCTGACCAAAACGTCCTTGTGGGGCTCTGTGAGTGCTCTGTGTGGTGGTGACTTCTCTAAGGTGACACGGCTGTCTGCAATGCGGTAGCAGAATTGGCATTACAACTCCATCCGCGGAGCTTTTGAATCCAGGACTTTGGAAGTCAAGAGGGATGAAAAGGACACCGTATCTTTTTAACGGCGGTATTGAAAACACATCTTAATTTTCACTGGATCACTTTTCAGAGATGTTTCTGGGTTATTGGTCTCACCGGAGTTACTGGGGAAAATTCCACGTTCAAGTAATATTTTGTGTTCACAAATAGAATAGGCTCGCCGTACTGTTATCTAATTGGAGAACGGGTTGACGTCACTTCGCCAAACCCTTGGCGTGCCAGAACGCTGAACCAGCACCTCCTTCTTTGCCCCGCCCCCCCTTGTGAGGTGGGTGGGGTCTGGCGTCTGTTAACTGCACACAGACAGCGGCAGCTCCCAAGCGGCTGAGCTATGCTACCCTGTTTCTGTGGGTCTAGTGCAGTAGTAATAACCCAAGCAGGCACAAGATTGTAGGGAGACATCACATTTTATGTCCTAAAATCCATGTTTGCCATCAACCTTTATTATGTCTGCAGTTCTAAAGTAACCAGGAATGAATATTTCTTTCTCTTCCCTTTTTTTTTTTTAACCATTTATTCATCCATCCATCCATCCATCCATCCATCCATCCATCCATCCTAGTAGGAGTGAACATGAGTCTTGAACGGCCTCGCGGATTGTCTGTGTAGGAACTGAAGCCCTCCTTGTGGCGTGTTGGTTTTATAGCTGGGCGTAGGAGAGGCGGTACTCCGATTTTTGCTGATTGTGAGAACCTTCTATCTGCTTCCTGCTGTAGATAATGCCACTTCTTCTGGCTGTTATAAATGAACAAAAGCATGGGGAAGGGCTGGCGGAGGCTGAGGCCTCGGCCACTCTTTGAGGGCCCTTGGCCCGCTGGGGCTGAAATTAGGGACATTTAAATAATAACATGCTGCACAAATGAGTACAGATAATTACACAGTAAGAGAGGGGAGCTATTAGCTGTATTTGAGTTTCATTTGCTTCCTATAAATGTCATCTGAGATCCAGCAAAAGCCCTCTGGCCAGCCAAAGAACCTTGAGTAGATTTAAGGGAACCTGGATCCTTTTTCTTAGAACCTGACTGCGGTCGTGATGGGTAATCCGTACGTTGAGCCGTTACTGTTCTAGCACTTGCTCTGTATTTCATGAGTTTAGTCTTCAGAACAGACCGTTCTTGTAGATGAGGAAGTGATACACGAGGGTGGATTGGCCGTCCATCTACGCGAGTGGTCCTCGGCAGCCAGACTTTTAAAGCTTGGCTTTCTGTGTCTTGACTTCAAAACCACCCCTTGGATAAACAGAAGTCACTTTGGAACCCTCTGTAAAGATAGGATTCCAGAAACTAAGAATTTGTAGGAGACCTTTTAAAAAACTTTTCCTAATAGCTGTTTCTTTCGAAGGAGAACATGTAACATCCTTAACTGGGAAGGAGACCTCCAAGGTGGGGGGGTGGGGGGCAGGAGAAGTGTGAACATGGGCATATTTGTGGTCTTTATTAGAGCTTATAATTGGGGGGGGGGGATCAAAAGATGGGCACAGGCACGTTCATTTTATTCACCTAGAGGTAGGGATTTGGATTTTTAATGCTGCTGTTGAACCACCAGGTTGACTCTCTCCATACTGTCCTGTCCTCACATGACAAGGGGCCTTTCTGGCAACAACTGCCGATTTGTAGGGAGGAGCTGAAGTTGGAAGTGCAGACACAGAACTCCCCACACACCTGTTTTTGTTTTGTTTTGTTTTGTTTTGTTTTGTTTCCCCCTTAAGGAGAAGAAGTTTGGACTCCTTCAAAATCTTTTTTAATGTTTATTTTTGAGAGGAGAGAGCACACGCATGCGTGTGCACAGTCGGGGGGAGGGTGTGAGAGAGAGACAGAGAGACAGAGAATGAATCCACAGGTTCCAGGCTCGAGCTGTCAGCACAGAGCCCCACCCGGGGCTCAAACTCCCAAACCCCCACCCGTGAGATCATGACCCGAGCCGAAACCAAGAGTCAGATCCTTAACTGACTGAGGCACCCAGGCACTCCTGGACTCCATCAACATCTTAGATTCCGGATGTTTTGTTTGTGGAATGAAACTCCAAGTCCTCCAGGGCCCAAGTCCTGCGAATTCATTGTTCACAGCATAAGATAAAAATGCCTTGTGACTCAAAATGAAAAATCCAAGCACATGGTCCCATGAATGGCAGTTTATTTACACAGCTCTATTGAAAACACTGTCATGTGTCACAGTCGAATGGTTGTCTTCATCAACAGAGGGCCGGCGAGGGGGGTGTGGGGGGACACTTCTCCTTTCTGCTTTGGCCCCCAAGCGTTCACATCTAGCTATTCTAAGGATGGGCCCCACTTCAACAGGAAAGACCGTCTTGTTGTTTTCCTTCTGAAGAAAGTGGCTTAGGGGCTCCTGGGTGGCTCAGTGTGTTGAGCCTCCGACTTCGCCTTGGGTCATGATCTCGCAGTTCGTGAGTTCGAGCCCGGGGTCAGGCTCTGTGCTGACAGCTCGGACCCTGGAGCCTGTCTTCAGATTCTAGGTCTCTGTCTCTGCCCCTCCCCTCCTTGTGCGCCCTCTCTCTCTCTCTCTCTCTCTCTCTCTCTCTCTGCCCCTGCCTCGCTCGCTCACGTTCTCTTTCTCTTGATCTGAAAATAAACTTCACCAAAAAAAAAAAAAAAAAAAAAAAGGAGGGGAGGGCTTGAGGGGCCCCTGGGTGGCTCAGTGTGTTAAGTATCCAACTTCAGCTCAAGTCATGATCTTGGAGTTCATGAGTTCGAGCCCCGCATCGGGCTCTGTGCTGACAGCTCAGAGCCTGGAGCCTGTTTCGGATTCTGTGTCTGTCTGTCTCTCTCACTCTCTCTCTCTCAAAAATATTAAAAAAAAAAAAAAAAAAAAAAAAAAAAGAAGGGCTTGATGTCTTTCTCTGTGGCTGTGGTGTAGTCGCTGTAAGCCCTGAGTGTGATGCACATGGGACATTTCTTGATAGAGCTCCTACTGGTTGATACTTAATGGAGTCTGGAATGTAGGCGGTTTTGTGAGTAATAACATGGAATTCAAGTTGCTCTTCTTTCCTGTCACTTTGTGCATGGGGCCCCTTGCCCCCCCATTTCTGTCAGCCTGCCTCCTCTGTCAGCTCTGTCCCAGATCCTGTCATCCTCATCACATCTTGGGCTGTTTTAGGAGGAAGGGCCTAGGATGGGGTGGGAGGTGGTATGTAGTTATGGGGGTGGTGGTTCTCTCTGCTGGTCTCCGTTCTTAAGAAGCCCAGCGTTGAGAGGTCCTGAGGGCTGAAGGGCAGAAATCTGCTGTGGTCCTTTTCTCGTCTCTCCAAGGGCGTCAGTCTGGAAGATCTCCCTCTTCCTTATTTACTTCTGTGCTGGATGATTGCCATCAGTAAACAAAACATGTTGTAGTTTCGCTCCTAATAAAATAATCCCTCCGTCGATCTTGTTATCTCCCCCCTGCTATTCATCTCTTTATTGCAGGGTTCCTGGTAGAAAATGTCGAAGCAGTCTGTCTCCCTCTACTATTTATATTCTTGTGAATAGCCTTTCCCCTTTCGTACTCCTTTGAACCCTTAGAATGAGGCCACGACTAAGGCTTAATAATGACCTCAGTTGCCAAGTCCGTTGACCAAGTTTCTGGTCAGCGCCTTGTTTACCCTCATGGCAGCATTTGACATGATTGAACCTGTCCTAAACTCCACTTGCCTACTTGCCTTCTCCACTTTGATTTCTTGGGAAGGCCTTATGAACATGAGGGGTCCCTAAGCCAACTCTGTCTCCACCACCTGTCCTCTGCTCTGCCTGTCTTCCCCTGGTCCGTAAACGCCAGTTCCATTCTTCTGGTTACTTTGGCCTAAACCTTGGAATTAGCTGTATTTCTCTGGTTTTCCCACACTTTGCATTCTGTCCCTTAGCAAAACCTGTTCCAAAACTGCATTTGTACTACTGCCCCCTAGTCTGTAACCTCCAGCTTGGGCTGGGATCCCTATGCCCCCTCAGCCTCTGCCTTTTTACCCCACCAGGAGGTGGCCAGAACAGTCATTTGTAAATGCAGATTACCGATGCTCTGTTCCTGCAGCGGCTCCCTGCCTCTTAGCATGATAAGCTGATGGGGGCCACAGTATCTGTCAGGTCTCCTTACCCCTGCCCCCCCTAATTTGGCCTCCTCGCCGTTCAAACCCACCAGAATTCTTGTGCTTTCTGCTCCTTCTAGTTCCCTTTAGATAACTGTGTGCTTGATCCCTGCCTGAATTTCAAGTTCCTGCTCAAACCTGGAGGTTTGAACCGGAGCATCCTTCTTGAATATCTTCTTGAAACTTTGTTGGATACCCTTTTGCTTTTTTGCCTCGTAATATTTCTCTGCATAGAATTTCTGTCTGCGGGACATTGTATTCTTGTTGTTTGCTAGTGGTAAGTGCTCTCCCCACGACAGACAGTCCACGAGACAAAAGCTCCGTCACCATTCACTGCTGCTGTCTGCACGCCTGGGTTCTGTGTGGATCCGTGTGCAGACAGCTCTCTGCCCGCTGGCCACTCCCACTCCCCCTCCAGCACCCTCTGCCGTGCTCTGGATATGCTCCTGTCTGTTTAGGGCTTGAGTGTCCCACATGTGACTCTGGGTTTTATTCTGGAAATGTACACACCTACTCCCTGGATCACAGCCCACGCTGGTTTCCCTGTCCCCAAAATGCATATTCATAATTGTGATACCCTTGTCTTATCGTAAAGATTCCTGGAATTGGATCACCCTTGTACCCTTTCTTTTTATTTTTTTTTTATTTTTTTTTTTTAAAAATTTTTTTTTTCAACGTTTATTTATTTTTGGGACAGAGAGAGACAGAGCATGAACGGGGGAGGGGCAGAGAGAGAGGGAGACACAGAATCGGAAACAGGCTCCAGGCTCTGAGCCATCAGCCCAGAGCCCGACGCGGGGCTCAAACTCACGGACCGCGAGATCGTGACCTGGCTGAAGTCGGAGGCTTAACCGACTGCGCCACCCAGGCGCCCCCCTTGTACCCTTTCTTAACCACATTTGTGGAATGCCTATTCAGGTATGAGCTATGTTGCTTGGAAGTTTAAATTAAAATTGGGCTTTTCTTTGTTTGTTTTGAGAGGCTGAGAGATCAGGGGAGGGGCAGAGAGAGAAGGGGAGGGAGAGAATCCCAAGCTGGCTCTGCACTGTCCGTACAGAGCCTGATGCGGGGCTCAAACCCCTGAGCCATGAGACCGTGAGCCAAAGTCAGACGTCCAACCAATTGAGCCACACAGGTGCCCCTAAAATGAGGCTTTTAGGAAATAAGTTACTGCTTCTAATCTCATGACTTTATTGCAACCTATTACTGTCCGGTTCTGTGGGTTTGTGTAGAGGGTCTCCAGTGTTCCACAGCTTGTACAAGACTGCATAGCGAATCAGGACTTGACCCCAGAACTGGACTCCAGTCTTGCATACCGCCCCCCCCCCCACTTTATTTTTTGAGGAAAAGTATATGCCATGTGAAATCACACGTCTTACTCGTACAGTTCGATGTATTTATTTAAAAAACAATTTTTTTTTTTACATTTATTTATTTTTGAGAAACAGAGTGAGACCAAGTGTGAGTGGGGGAGGGGCAGAGAGAGAGGGAGACACAGAATCCGAAGCAGGCTCCTGGCTCCGAGCTGTCAGCACAGAGCCCGACATGGGGCTCCAACTCAAGGACCGTGAGATCATGACCTGAGCCGAAGTCGGATGCTCAACCGACTGAGCCACCCAGGCGCCCCCAGTTCGATGTATTTTTTTTTTTTTTTTAATTTTTTTTTCAACGTTTATTTATTTTTGGGACAGAGAGAGACAGAGCATGAGCGGGGGAGGGGCAGAGAGAGAGGGAGACACAGAATCGGAAACAGGCTCCAGGCTCTGAGCCATCAGCCCAGAGCCCGACGCGGGGCTCGAACTCACGGACCGCGAGATCGTGACCTGGCTGAAGTCGGAGGCTTAACCGACTGCGCCACCCAGGCGCCCCCCTTGTACCCTTTCTTAACCACATTTGTGGAATGCCTATTCAGGTATGAGCTATGTTGCTTGGAAGTTTAAATTAAAATTGGGCTTTTCTTTGTTTGTTTTGAGAGGCTGAGAGATCAGGGGAGGGGCAGAGAGAGAAGGGGAGGGAGAGAATCCCAAGCTGGCTCTGCACTGTCCGTACAGAGCCTGATGCGGGGCTCAAACCCCTGAGCCATGAGACCGTGAGCCAAAGTCAGACGTCCAACCAATTGAGCCACACAGGTGCCCCTAAAATGAGGCTTTTAGGAAATAAGTTACTGCTTCTAATCTCATGACTTTATTGCAACCTATTACTGTCCGGTTCTGTGGGTTTGTGTAGAGGGTCTCCAGTGTTCCACAGCTTGTACAAGACTGCATAGCGAATCAGGACTTGACCCCAGAACTGGACTCCAGTCTTGCATACCGCCCCCCCCCCCACTTTATTTTTTGAGGAAAAGTATATGCCATGTGAAATCACACGTCTTACTCGTACAGTTCGATGTATTTATTTAAAAAACAATTTTTTTTTTTACATTTATTTATTTTTGAGAAACAGAGTGAGACCAAGTGTGAGTGGGGGAGGGGCAGAGAGAGAGGGAGACACAGAATCCGAAGCAGGCTCCTGGCTCCGAGCTGTCAGCACAGAGCCCGACATGGGGCTCCAACTCAAGGACCGTGAGATCATGACCTGAGCCGAAGTCGGATGCTCAACCGACTGAGCCACCCAGGCGCCCCCAGTTCGATGTATTTTTTTTTTTTTTTTAATTTTTTTTTCAACGTTTATTTATTTTTGGGACAGAGAGAGACAGAGCATGAGCGGGGGAGGGGCAGAGAGAGAGGGAGACACAGAATCGGAAACAGGCTCCAGGCTCTGAGCCATCAGCCCAGAGCCCGACGCGGGGCTCGAACTCACGGACCGCGAGATCGTGACCTGGCTGAAGTCGGACGCTTAACCGACTGCGCCACCCAGGCGCCCCCCAGTTCGATGTATTTAAAAAAGCTCATATACCCACGTGACCAGTGCTCCAGTGTAGACCCAGGGCTTTCCCACCAGGCCAGAAATGTTGCTCCCTCCCTTTCCATTTCATTTGACTTCTTCTAAAGTATGCGTTCATTTGAGGTTTGTCACCACGGCTGTCTTGAATTTTTTTTTTTTTCACGAGCTTTTATGATGATATGTGGGTTTATGGTGTTTCCCCAGAATGTAGCAGATGCCTGAGAGTGTCTGTGGAGACTTGAAGGGTCCCCAAAGCCAGTGGCTCACGTGTGTCCAGTATGCAACTCTTAGAAGCCCTGGCTTGGGGGCACGGATAAGAGCCCTACAACTGGACATGGTCACAAATGATCTTCACTGGCTCGTGGTGGCATTCGTGGGCCAGATTTTTTTAAAAATTTATTTAAATGTTTTTATTTCTTGGAGTGAGAGACTGGGCACAAACAGAGAAGGAGCAGAGAGAGAGAGAGGGGAGCAGAGGATCTGGAGCCGGTTCTGTGCTGAGAGCAGAGAGCCCGAGGTGGGGCTCAGACTCCTAAACCGCGAGATCATGACCTGAGCTGAAGTTGGACAGTTAACTGACTGAGCCCCCCAGGTGCCCCAGACAGATTCTCTGTCTTCAACGGGCATTAAAGTTTTGGTTCCCAGCTGTGTGCAAGTCCAGACCACACTGGCCTTTTGAACAGCTCTTCTGCTTCTCCCGTTCGGTGTCCCCTCTTTCCGGTAGTGCCATTCTACGAGTGTTAAGAGATCTTGGCCTTGGTGATAGAATTCAAGAAATTCTGGAATAGGGGTTCCAGACCTGGCTCTCCTCCAAAGGCAAGCTAAGGAGGCATCCATAGGGCCATACCCCTTCCCTGCCAAATACGTGTGTTTTCGGTCAGAGGGATTCTTGTCCACGGCCCGTGCGTTGTCCCATGGCCTTGAGGGTGCAGAAACATAGGGCGATGGCACGGGAGGATTGCTCACTTGTGTTCATTTTCCTGTGGCTGTGGCAGAAGTCTGTATTAGTCAGCTCGGGCTGCCGTGACAATGTACTGTAGACTGGGTGGGGTGGTTGAAACAACGCAAGTGTGTTTCTCGTTGTTCTGGACGCTGGAGGCTGGATGTCCGGATCCAGGGTACTGGCCACGTCCTCACCAGGCTGACGGTGCGGGGGGAGAGTGTACGGGTGTCTCTTCCTCCTCCTAGGAGGACACTAGCCCCGTCAGATCAGTGCCTCCCCGAATCGTGACCTCCTTTACTTTTCTCGCCTTCTCACAAGCTCTGCCCAAACACAGTCACATTGGGTGCTAAGTCTTCAACCTAGGAGTTGGGGGAGTGGGGTGAGGTGGCAAACAGCACCAATGCTAGTACGTGGGTAGAACGTTGAGGTGGTGACAATTTCATTGCGTTTTAATTTTAGATGCAGTTAATTTCCATTTCAATCTGCAACATGTTTCCTTTTGTGTTGAGGTACTAGGATATCCTGCTATGTCAGGAACCCCTAAGAACTGGTTTGAGCTTGGAGAAGTTCTTGTTCCTCCCAGTTGGATGCAATTAATCTTCGGTTTTTATTTTTTTATTAAAAAAAATTTTTTTTTAATGTGTATTTTGGTGGTGGGGCGGGGGAGCGGAGAGCACATGCTAGTGGGGGAGGAGCAGAGAGAGAGGGAGACAGAATCTGAAGCAGGCTCCAGGCTCAAAGCCCATCAAGATGGCCCTGCATGGATGTCTCGGTGTCAGTTTGGGAGGAATCATGACATTATTTGAGGTTGAAGAATCTTCTTTGTCATACATGAATTTATTTCATGTGTATGTATACGTTTTAAAGTTTATGTATTTTGAGAGAGAGCGGGGAAGGGGCAGAGAGGGAGAGAGCGGGCTCAGTGCTGTCCGTGCAGAGCCCAGTAGGGGTCTCACATTCATGACCTGAACCGAAATCCAGAGTCGGATGCTTAACTGAGCCACCCAGGCGCCCCTCGTTTGTACTTTATGCACGGATTCAGTTTCTTTTTCCATGCCGTAAGTGTAATTTACGGCAATACGTACCAACCAGTTTTCCTTATCAACATGTACAGAAAGGGAGGTGCCTGTGGGGTCCCCAGATAGCGCTCCCCTCGGCCAGAGGCCACTTATCCAGGCATGGAGTTTATCTGTCTACGCTCTTGTAAACGGTCCTGTGTATCACCTCCTCGTGCCCGTAGATCTAGGCCTCCTGTGTCGTCTCCGTCTGTGCTGGTTCCTGATTCAAGTTCTGTGATTCAAGTTCTGTGATGGGGGCTTTGATTCCTGTCGGATCTACCACGATGCACTAGTGCGATTTAGTTTTGCTTGGGACTTTCTCAGATCCCATTTCCCCCCACATTTAGAGGACCTTTTACCTAGTTTTTGGAAAAAAAACGCGTTCCCATTTGAGCTACGTTAAATGTTCAGGGTCCTGTATGGAGTATCTTTAAACCCAGAAGGGTGATAACTGGGCATGCTTTGGGGGAAATTAGCCTGCACCCCATAAATCCCTTAATTTACAACCTGTTACTCAATCTCACCTGCCAAATCACCTGTATCCTTCTAGCTTTCTCTGTAGGCTTTAGGGTGCTTCTGCAGAGTCCCGAAATTCGCTTCCTCATGATTTTCTTTCTAAAAGATCATAAAACAGTGTAGGTCTCTCCTACGAGGAGGTCTGGGGCCCAGGAGGGAAACATGAGCTATTTTATAACCTTAGACCTGCGTGTTAAGGAGCAGAGTCACCAATGTGTCAGCCATGCTGCCCCTGTGTTCTGCCCCCTGTTCTTTCTGGAGCTTCAGAGCTTCTGGGGCCCCGTTCCTCCTCTCTACCATTTGCTGACCTTTCACTAGTGTCGTGGGCTCGTTCCTGCTTTGGATCTAACGGTTTCAGCTCTTTCCGCACATCAGGCCTTTTCCTGGGGGCCCGCCCGCCCCGCCAGTGTCTTTCGGGTCACTCCTGCAACTGGGTCCGTGTTTCCCTTTGGCAGGTGGGTGGGTATCCTGATCATGCGTGGCACCTGGTCTTAGTGGGTGACCGGGAAAGACATCTGTGCCTGGGAGTCCCCTGCCAGCTTCTGGTGCTGCCCCACGTGGTTGAGCCTTCCTTCCAGTTTTCCATGGCTCTGAACGATTTTTGTTGCCTTCTGATGCACGAAGGCAGCTCAAGGTCTCACTTTGGAAACCTTCACCTCTCTTAATTCCGATCCCTTCCTTCTGACGGGATTGGGGGATTCAGGAAGGACTCTGACTCTCTGCCTTTCTGAAACCGTGCGCTTCCCCTTCCGGAGTGATGGTATAGGAGGTCAGCGAATCCTCTGCAGACCTAAGTAGGGCAGGTGCCACAGCAGTGGAAACCACACACGTGTATTGTTTGGGCACGAGGGAAGGCTTGGTGATCTCTAGAGGGATCTGCACCGCAAACTGCTTATCCTGTACCGGAGTGGCTTTACCCTGTCCTCACTCAGCAGTTACCCAACTTCAGACCAGTGTTATTTGAAAAGGGCCTTTCCAGTTTACTCAGTTGGAAAGTGTTACAGAGTTTTAAAGGGTGAGTTGGAAGGCTCTCAGCTGGCACTTTCTGAATCCCTCGGAGGAAAATATTGGCAAACTCTCCACTCTCTGCCTGAACTCTTCTTATAAATCGAGAAGCCAAGAGTTACGAAGCCGTCACAAAGGGCCAGGTTGAACTGTGTGGGGGGGAGACCTCCGTGTTAAGACAATGGACTGTTTTCTGATCACAGTGACCCTCCTCCCACCATCTTGATGTTAATCTTACTGCCACTGAAAATAGAAGTATGCGGTGAATGTAATTTGCAAGGTATTCCAACCCTCCCCCCCCCCCTTTTTTTTCTTGGAGAGCCTTTTCTCTCCGAGGTAGAAGCACATAGCTTTTAATTTTTTACCCCTCATTTACAATTTAAATAAGAAAAGTGCTGGGCTGCTTCATTCAACAGGTGTAACACCCCAGTGAGGGAAAGTTGCCCTTTTTTTCATTATTTGGCTTTATTTTTTTTCTGTGGTTTCAGGGGGCAAGGTGCTGAGATCAGAAGCAGGAGTTTGCTGTTGATTTATTACCCTGTTTGTTACCATCTGTCTGCCTCGCACTTCAATCTGTTGATGGAAAGCCCGATGTGCTTGTGTCATGGGGCCTGAGAAATTTCCGTCTTCCTGAGTTGTCTGACTACAGAAACCTGTACAGTCGCTTCCACCCAGGGCCCCAGAGAAGTCTGGGGCCAGGAGAATAACCCAGGGGAGCGTGTTGGCGTGCTTTCTCGGTCCATCCTTCTATGCCCCTGCCTCTGCCTACTCTGGCCAGGCAGTGATGCCTTTTCTAGCACCGTCCACATTCTGCAGCCCATTCTCTGTTGCTCTTACCCTCCTGGGGTCGCTCTTTATGGAAGAATTCCAAGGGAATAGGTTAAGATTGCCATCAAGTGGCTGCTCTTGGTAGTGGATGGGGAGGATACTGGCCTTCCGGCTGGCCGACTCCTCAGACCTTCTCCTCCAATTTCTTAGCCCCTTTGTGAAGAATTACCGAGCTCCAGAGTGCTCTCAGTCTGAGGAATTGACTGGTGGGGGGCGGGGGCGGGCACAGAGAGCTCGGGGCATCTATATGTGGCATCCTCAAGGAAGCTCTCTTCTGTAAAACAAAACCCGCACCTGTGGTCTGAGCTCAGGGCCCTGGGGCTGTGGACACTGAGGGATCTAGAGGCTTCCTGGGGGAAACTGCGGGGCATTCAGCCTCCTGCCAGGTCTGGGCCCCCGTAGACCACTGCCCTCCACCTCCACTTGGGGACATTGGCAGGGAGGCTCATGCTGTCCTCCCTGAAAGGGTGACCTCACGGCCCCACCAAGAGTGAAGAGAACTAACACACACGAGGTGGCCGTTCTGTTTGGCTCTTGTTCCCCAGCTCTGTAAATGGAGTAGTAATTTCTTTCTCAGAGGCAATATTCTTAGGATTAATGAGATGATTTATTTAAAGTCCTTAGTATCTGGCAGAAAGTGAGCATTCAGAGGGTAATTGTGATCGAGGTTCTAGATACACATTACCTAACTACTTCCCATAAAAGCTGTAGCTGTGTCATAAAAGATCACACTTCAGGGACTGTATTAAAATCTGTTTGCCCCATTCCCTGGGTCTGGACGCCATCATCCTACAATTAGACCTCACCCTAGGCATTGGAGAGCAGAAACTCTGACCGAGCTAGAAGGAAGCGAACCCTAGTTTTCCCCAGTAGGGCATTCCTTAGTGGTGTCGGGAAAACCTGCCCCAATAGCAGTAGCAGGGGTTGGTGTCTTGGGGTGGGGGTGGGGGGGTGACCCGAGCAGTGCACAGCAGTCTCCATTCTGTCCTCTCTGAGGTTTCTGAGCTGGTATGGAAGAAGAGGGACCTGTGCCAGCTGGGCTGGAGGAGAGAGGCTTGGAGGGAGGCAGAAGGGGAAAGTGGCTACGTGAGGCCATCAACCTGGCCGTGCAACTTGAAGGGAGGGTCAAGGAAGGAAAATTCTAGGGCTTCTATATTTGCAGCAGCTTTTTAGAAGTCATAGAGGCTATGTTATGTAACCATTCACATCACCATCTGTCAAATCATTCGACCACAATTCCTGGATTGTAGCCACTTAAAGCAATATCGGATGTGTCAAAAAATTTGATACGTTGTAATGAGCACTGATGTCATTATAGGTCTATTTGTACAGGTAACCGGGTACCACCATGAACAATCCTCCCTTCGTGGGTTTCTTATGTCAGATACGACACTTGAGACCTCCCTTTGTCCTGTTTGGTTTTGTTTCCATGATGAGTGATAGCCTGATGCTTATAATGAAGCCTGTTTGTGGTGGCGTTCCTTCTTGTTTTTAAATGTTTAGTTTAGAGAGTGGGAGGGAGGGAGGGAGGGAGAGAGAGAGAGAGAACACGAGTGGGGGAGGGGCGAGAGAGGGGAACAGAGAACCCGAAGTGGGCTCAGTGCCGACACCAGTGAGCTCTATGTGGGGCTGGAACTCATGAACCATCAGATCATGACCTGAGCAGAAAGGGGATACTTAACCGACTGAGCCACTCAGGTGCCCCTCTTTTTTTTTTTTTTTTTGGCGTGTGGTTGTTGTTGTTTATTTATTTTGACAGAGTTGAGTGAGTGGGGGAGGGCTGGAAAGGGAGGGAGAGAGAATCCCAAGCAGGCTCCTTGCTATCAGCATGGAGCCCTATGCAGGGCTTTGTCTCCCGAGCCCAGAGATCATGACCTGAGCCGAAATGAAGGGTTAGCTGCTTAACGCACTGAGCCACCCTGGTGTTCCATGGTGTTCTTTTTAATTGCCACATCCTTCTCTAGGAAACATTGGGATGCTTTTGCAGAATTTGGGGGAGAGTGGAAAGCTCTAGAAGACCGGCATCCTCTGTGGCCACCATGTTTTCTTTGTGGTATATGAAGCTTTTCCCCATCCCTCAACCCCCACCTGCATACAGGAATGAATGCAGGCTGGGGCTTTCTTTCTGGGGATCCCTTGTGTATGTAGGAACCGAGGCAGTGAGCCCAGAATCCACTGTTTGTGGGGTTTTTTTTTTTTTTTACACTTTTCTTTGTACCTATAGCTTTGAGGGTAGCAAAATGTGAGTCTAACTCAGAACGATTTCATGTGGCACTTTGTTCGTGAGTATTAAGTGGTGATTGCTGGCCTTTTACTTTCAAGCTACATCAGGATTGCCTAAAATCCTTGATGATTTAAAAATCATCTTTTGGGGTAATTGCTTTTGCTAAGGGTTTCTCTGCAGTTTTTAGTATACTGAATAAGCTCGTGGCTTCTTATGACTGGGTCTAACCTGTGGTTTTCCCTCCTTCCCTCATCTGAAAGCTAGACTGATGACACCAGGGGGCCATCTGCTGCAGGATTGAAGGGGGTTTGTTTCCTTGCTGCTCTGTTTGCTCCCCTGTCCTTTTTCACCCTGCTGCCTGGAAAGAAGTGCCCGTCTGTCTGACTTGCCCTGTTTATTGGTCTGAGCTCTAGCAGAGGACAGCATAGAGATCCAGGGACTGTTGCCATCTGTAGACTTGATGAAAGGGTCTTGAGACTACATTCATGAAGAATCTGTAGGTGAGCACTGCCCTGTAGAAGTTTCCACAATGATGGGGATGCTCAGGGTCGGCTTCATTGTGTACGGTAGCCACTTAGGAGGCCATGAGTCCTTTATACTTAGCTGGTCCGATTAGTTTTAGTTCATTAAAAAAAGTATGGGGGCACCTGGGTGGCTCAGTCATTTGAGCATCTGACTTCAGCTCGGGTTATGATCTCACAGTTGATGAGTCTGAGCTTCACAGCTGGCTCTGTGCTGACATCCCAGAGCCTGGAGCCTGCTTTGGATTCTGTGTCTCCCTCACTCTCTGCCCCCCCCTCTGTCCCCCCCCCCCCCCAAGCTGTCTGTCTCAAAAATAAACATAAAAAAAAAAGTCTTATGTGACCTCAGGCTACTGTATTAACATGTATAGCTATAGAGACAGGATGAACGTAGTGGTTGCTTCCCTTTTGTCTTCAAGCTCTGTCTTGTTGTTGTTTGGCAGCAGGTTTTTTAGATAGCCAGTGTAGTTCAACTTAGAAACCTTCTTCTAGCTGTCTTCATGGTATGTTGTATATGCAGGCAATGCTGACAGAGTGAAAACATGTTCCTATTCTATTCACCTGCCTTTTAGTGTTTTGAGCCTTTTGAGGATCCTTTTGCCCGTGGTATTAATGTCATGGTATTCCTATTATCCCTGACTTCAATATGGCAACGTACTCCTGGCTTCAAAGTTGTCACTGTCTGCTGTTCTTCACTTTGTCTTTGTTTGTTAGCTCCACAGGAGTCCATGTTTCATAGAACTGCTTTCGTCACTGCTTCTTTTGTGGCTGGTATTACTTCCATCCGGCAACACACCATTTTCCCTGTGATATCATTTAAATAATCATTAATGTCTTTTTTCCGCCAACATGTTGTTAAAGTAATTCATTTTTTTATTTCGTTTGAGAGCATACGTGAACCAGGGCGGGGCAGGGAGAGAGGGAGAGAGGGAATCCCAAGCAGGCTCTGGGCTCTGAGCTGTCAGCACAGAGCCCGGTGTGGAGCTTCAACTCCTGAACTGTGAGTTCATGGCCTGGGCTGAAGTCAGACACTTAACCAACTGAGCCTCCCAGATGCCCCTTGAAGTAATTTATTGTAGAAAACGTAGAAATTTCAGAAAACTGTAAAGATTGCCACTGGAGAGGATACTACTTCTTATAACTAGTTTATTTCCTCTAATCTCCTTTCTCTATACTTGTATTTCTTTTGAATCCCATTTAATATTTCATGCAGTGGAATCGCTGCAACTTAAAAGCCTTAGGAGTCTTTCCTTATGTTACTAAGTTTTGGAAAATGTGGTTTTTTTTTTTTTTTTAAACATGTAATATCTTGAAAAAAATATGTTCTTTATTCAGTATTAGTTGCCTGGATGGCACACGAAACATTTAAGGAAAATACCGCTAAGAATACACACAGATTTTTTAAGTGATTGATGTAGTTTCACTTTGTGGAAAAGGTGGGAGGATTATAGTTAACTGTGGCTTTTATTTGAACACAGTAGTAACAAAATGAGTTCGTGTAAGTTAGCAGGGTATAAAAGGTCATTCTTTGAGGAAGACCTGAACAGTTTTGCAGACGGGAAGAAATCATTGGCTCTAAAACGAAGAACTTTAACATTGAAACTAATAAGGGATTAAATGTGTAGAAAACATATTGGGAAGGTTAGTGAGAGTTACATAGTGTTCATAAGATGTTTTCACTTGAAAATTTGAAAATTAGATCTTTTCTCCCAAGAGTTCCTAATTTTGATTAGTGACTGCTGAAAAATCAAGTATTCTAAATTACAAGATGTGTTCCCAGCCAAATATTTCTAAATAGAAAGACAATTCTTTGAGACCTTTTCTTCTGGAAGTTGTCAAAGGGAGCCTCTAAGGTTAAGAGTGCATTATCAGGCTCTGAAGGCTCTGAAATGGTCTGCAGGAGCAGCCTGTTCTTTGAGCAGTATTTATTGGGTCTCAGCAGTTTTCTGTAGGCACATGCTAGTTTGGAGGACTCTTAAGATGAGCAAGAATAAATCCTCTTGTTCGGAGAACAGGACAGTCGATGTTTGCTTGTCACTGTGGGTATTTGAAGTAGCCCTGAAGGCTGACTGGGGGTTGGAGGTGAGTGTGTGTGGGGGGAGCGGTGAGGAGCTTTCTAGGAAGACAGGGGAGGGAATATTCCAAAAGAGGGGGCTGCATGTATGGAGTCAGAGGCTTGAGAGATACACGCAGGTTCCAGCTGCCTCCACCCCTTCGTGCCGCACCGTGGGGTGCCATCAGGTTGCAAAACCAAGGCATTGTTAGTGTATTGCATGGCTTAGGAAGCTGATATAAAAGAATTTTCTCTTTTTTTGCGTTTTGTTTTTTAAAGACTGATTTATTTATTTTAAAATTTTTAATGTTTTTACTTATTTTTGAGACAGAGAGACAGGGCATGAACAGGGGAGGGGCAGAGAGGGTGGGAGACACAGAATCCAAAGCAGGCTCCAGGCTCTGAGCTGGTAGCACAGAGCCTGACGCGGGGCTCGAATCCAGCAGCCGCGAGATCGTGACCTGAGCCGAAGTCTGACGCTCAACCAACTGAGCCACCCAGGCTCCCCTAAAATTTTATTTTTAAGTAGTCTCTACACTCAGTGTGGGGCTCAAACTCAACCCCAAGATCAAGAGGCATGCACTTCACCGACTGATCCAGCTGGGGGCCTTTATTTTTTTTTAACTGGATGCAGATAGAATTTGAACCAGTGAAAAGGGGCAACAGAATTGTTAAACTATGTTGAAATCCTTGCACGTAAATCTTTGCTTCTCTCATTAATATCATAGTATTAGTTTTTAGAAGTGAGCTTGCTGAATTACAGACTTTAAAACAAATTGGCATCTGTGATCACGTTGCTCTCCAGAAATATTTTATCAATTTGTTCCCACCCTAGCAGCACATGGGAGAATAGGGGTTTTGTCAGAATCAGATTTGGGAAGGAGATGAACTCTTTAATTGTGACCTGAGTGAGCTGAGAAGGACCTGTCAGTCCTTCTCAAACCTAGTTTTCCATTATTCATTTCTTTCTAAGTAGGTCAAATGACCATATTGTAACTGTGGTTGAATTTTACTTGATACTTCTGCAGGTCATGTTCTCAAAATCTCAACATTCTAATCTTTTCTAACTTGTCATCATTTCTGTGTTTACCTTTTTACAAATCCGTTACTGGAGTCTTTTAAAAAATATATTGAGAGCCAAAGCATATTTTGTCTTGTCTTTTTATAACCAAATAATTAAAAATATAATTCATTAGCACCAACATTTTTTTTTTTACATTTTTTTTTAACGTTTGTTTATTTTTGAGACAGAGACAAAGCATGAACGGAGGAGGGTCAGAGAGAGGAAGACACAGAATCTGAAACAGGCTCCAGGCTCTGAGCTGTCAGCACAGAGCCCGACGCGGGGCTCAAACTCACAGACCATGAAATTGTGACCTGAGCCGAAGTCGGCTGCTTAACCGACTGAGCCACCCAGGCGCCCCCATTAGCACCAACATTTATTGAGTCATATAGGTAGCTCTTATGCAGTGCTTACTATGTACCGCTAACCCTTTTACGTAAATAATGAATGCCTTAATTTAACCAGTCACAGTTGTCCTCCTGTCCATTTAACAGAGGAATCTGAGGGCATTCTCTGATCCTCCCCTTAGGTTCACACACTTGATGAAGAGTAGGATTGGAACCAGGCAGCCTTGTCCAAATTGTGCTTGTGGGTGCTGTGAACCAAGAAGGTTCTTTAGTACTAGATGTTTACCAAATCAGTTTTCTTTATTTGTTAAATTTTTTTTTTTTTAATTTTTTTTTTTCAACGTTTATTTATTTTTGGGACAGAGAGAGACAGAGCATGAACGGGGGAGGGGCAGAGAGAGAGGGAGACACAGAATCGGAAACTGGCTCCAGGCTCCGAGCCATCAGCCCAGAGCCTGACGTGGGGCTTGAACTCCCGGACCGCGAGATCGTGACCTGGCTGAAGTCGGACGCTTAGCCGACTGCGCCACCCAGGCGCCCCATATTTATTAAATTTTTTTAATGCTTATTTTGAGAGAGAAAAAAGAGTGAGCAGGGGGAGGGGCAGATAGAGAAGAGAGCAGAGGATCAGTCTGAGCTGACAGCAGAGAGCCCGACGTCGGGCTCAAATCCACGAACTGTGAGATCATGATAGGAGCCAAAGGGACACTTAACCCACTGAGCCACCCAGTTGCCCATTTTGCTGCTGCTGTTGTTAAATAAGAAAAACCTGATGGAACATTGCCTTTTCTAGGAGCTTCTTAATTTGAACTTCCTGTTTTAATTGTGGTGCCATTTCATTGGTATTAGTGACTAAATCCATAGCAACCATTCGCTAGTTAATATACATGCAGTCACCCAGCCTCGATCTCCCTACTGTGTCTTATAATTATTGGTATTATTTTATAATTGTACAGTGTGGCCTTGAAGTCACGTTGGCTATAGGGCCAGCCACATGAATTATATAGTTGAACGCTGTTGGTTCTTCAGGAATTACCAAGCCCTCTTGGAAAGAGTCCAAGCCAGACTCTGTATGTACCTAATTCCTTTTGGTATAGTGCCAGTGTATTAACTTTTACTTAAATAGAATTCTAACAAGTAATGTTTATTATTATCATGTTGGCTGCTGTAAAGGGCCCACACTTAAATAATACTTTTGAAAGTCAAATATTAGCCCTGCGGATCACTTTTCTGCTTTGGCTTTTTATCACAGCATAGGTGATAACGATCAGTATTATGTAGTTCAGCCCAAACTACAGATGTGTCTTTATCAATACATGGCTAATGCAGTGTGATCATTAAAAAACCCTCTATTTCCTATGTAAAATTCTCAGACTCGACACCCTTGTACATCCTTCCCTCGTGCAGGGCAACCCACTTCACCCTATCCTTTCTCCGTGATGAGCGTGTTTTTGGATATTGGATTGTTAAGGTGTCACCTTTTGAATGCAGTAACTTCTGTAGGTGGCCGGAAATGGGAGAGCTTTTGGGAGTGGATCATGGATGATAAGTACTTGTTGACGTGCCCTAACTCTGTAAGGCCTGTCTTTCCTTCATGAGTTAGGTCCCAGCTCTCAACGTGAGCTGACTTCCTTGACTGGATACGTGAATAAAACAAGTCTTCATGCGTACGAAGCAGCTTCTTTAATTACTCAGCACAGCAGTATTAGACATCCACATTTGATGAAGATGTGCAAGTGAATTGCACTCTCACGTTTTATCCAAATCCTAGATTGGGGTTTGCTCCAGTCACTTATTTTCAAAATGCTAAGGTAGTCGGTGGGGCTGCTGGAGTTGACCCAAGTGCGAGGTAATGAAATGGTTGCACATGCAGGTAGGTCCTCTGTTCTGAAGCTCCCAGGAGCACAGCATGTCCTTGGATGTCCTGGCGTTTAGGTGATAATTAGGTGGATGGTGGCCATGTAGCTGGCTGGCCGCATAGCAGTTCTTAGGATGGGGCCCTTCTTGAAATTCTGATCTCTTGGGAAGTAGCAGTTGGAGTACTTTGTTGTCCCCAACCCTAAGTAATGTCTTTATATTTAAGCATTTAGAGATTACAATGATATGCAAGCAGAAATCGACCCCTGCTTTGGAAACCAGTTTCCATGAACTTGTAAATTTGACTTGCATATGCAAGGATATCCGATGGTTGTTACTTCTCCGTAAGTATCCCAGAGCAAGTCCAGTGTGTGCTTTCCAGGGGACAGGCAGAGGGATGTTTGCAGCGCGGATCATGATAGCAACCAACTGGCAATACTTAGATGTCCTTGGAGGAGATTATCAAAAGAAAGTGTGGAATATTCCTACGGGGGAGTGTGACGAACAACAGTGAAAATAGGCAAAGAATAAGCAAAATCATGGATAGGTGATCTCAGTAACCTCGTGTTCAGTTGGGGGTGGTGGTGGTGGTGAGAAACAAATCCCCTAAGACTTAACCCAGAGCGATCCCGTTTTCGTGAAGTTCGTAATCAAGCACAGTGAAATAATACAGCACAAATACACATACCTAAGAAGCAGAACTTAACAAAAATAATGAAGCATGGGGTAGGCGGAAGCATATAGGTAATGTTTTAGTAATTGGGTTTGGCTGTGGATTTACAGGTATTTTGGATACTAAACTAAAGCAGGGAGGCTGACGTTGATATTTTGGGAGTCTTCCTTTAAAACTTTGGACTTGCTCAGATCTGTGAATGTTGAAACTTTGCTGGTGGTGCCGTCAGTCATACGAAGAAAGAAACCGCCCTTGCAATCCTTGCCCGTCTCATCTGCTTTTCTACCTACTGTTGCTGGGAATTTCAGTATTGAACGTGGTATTTTTGTTCAGAAGCAGAATCCTGTTCTGTTTTATTACGTGTCCCCCAGAGGCTGCTGTAAGTCCATGTATCTGGTACTGTTGATGCATTTCCTCTTTGGTTAACCAGCGTTTTATCGAAACCGTCCAGAAGCTACTGGAGTGCATAGGCAAGAGTTTTTCAGCTCTTTTCCTGACCCAGCAGCAGAGCACAGGTCAGAAAAGTGGACACTTAGGGCTAACTAAGCATGCGTTTCAGGGAATATGGCGTGCACGATCCAATCCCGATGATGGTCTTGGAAGGAAAAGTAGTCTGGGCCAACACTGTTATTAGGTCTTACCTTCTTAAATTTTAAGTACCTAGTTACTTTCCAGACAATGGGAAGAGGAAGAAGCAATGAAGTCAGGGAGAGTAGAGATTTAAAAAAAAAAAAAAAAAAAAAAAAAGACACAGATGGCTATGTACACTCCCATGTGGGAGGCGTCAGAGCTGGTGGGGATGTTAAGGATGACCACTATCCATACATGACCCCCCAAAGCTGTGTCTCTGGCCAGTTATTTTGGGTCTTGTGGTTCCTGCTTTCTTTCTTACCTTTTCTCAGAAGTACCGGACCGTACTTCAGTTCTGTGTTGGGTGCTTTTGATTACTGAGGGCTCTAAAAGCCAAGTCTCAGTAGAAAGAAGAGGAAAAAAGCCAAATAGTCATCCCTTAAATATCCTTTATTTGACTATATGACTTATGCGGCAGTGGGATACATGACAAACAGTTGTTGAACATTCTGGGGCTATACTGCACCAGAGAGAACCAAATGAGGGTCTGCTCTGTGGGCTCTTACCGAGCAGGATAGGTTTGGAGAGGGATTTTCCATCCCTGTGACTTCTACAGGGAATTGTATCCTGAGGTTTTTCCAGTGGGCTAGCATGCCCCATCCCCAGATACCCCAGGATTCCTGGATGAACTTCTGTTGATACCTTATGAGGAACTAGTTCTGATCTTGGTTAAGAACCATACCTGCATAAGCCTCAGTTTGCTTATCTGCAAAGTGGGGGATTATGCTAGATTGTCTCTAAGGCCCAACTTGGAATACTGATTTTAAAGTCATGGATAGCAAGTGGAAATTAGGAAAGACCATCATCTACCTCCTGATAATTTTTGTTGGTTTGTTTAAAAGCGAGGGAGGTAGGTAAGCCTTGGTGATTTAGGAAACAGGAGATTGCCATCGTGGAAAGAATAATCACCAGATCTAGGCAATTGTCCGTGAGCAAAGCTAGTGTCTGCTTTCAGGGTTTTTGTGAGGTCTAAGTAATAAGCTAACGTGTGTAAAGCCCAGAAGGGGCTCTTTCAGTGGTTAAACAACAACTAACTGAAAGTAATAGGAAGGGGCATTCTCTTCCTGGCTCCCTTGGGTGAATCGGGGGTAAAACTAAACGGCATGTGGGTTCTTTGATGGCATGCCACCGTCTTTTTTTTTTTTGCCCCCTCCATTGGAAAGGCATAAAGACTAGTGTGGGATGGTGTTCAGAGCACGTGTTTCGGACATTATAATCGCCAGATGAAGTTCAAAAGCTTCAACAGAAGGGACTTTTAAAATCAAATAGCTTTATGACAAATGAAGGAAGATGCATGCTCCAGTTATCGGGGCCAGGGGAGCTGGCCAGCGTTGTTGGATTCTTGCCCCCCTCCTCCCCCCCCCCCCCCCCCCAGCTGCCAGGCCACAGGGCCTGTTTTGTGACAGATCCTCAAGAAACAATGAGGAGAAACAGCTTCTGTGTTATTAGATTAGATGAATTTACGTGCGTGGAGGAGGGCCCTCCGCGGGCTGGGGGTGGGGAGGGCAGCGGTGGTCATCACAGAAGTAATAAAGCACCCTCGTAGCCGGAATTGGAGGGAGGAGGGGAGGGCAGGCTGGAGGAGGAGCATGTGGAGGGAGATTTCTGCAGTCTGTCTGGATCGCTGCCCAGGTTTCCCAGCCAAAAAAACAAATAAAAATAAATAAAAGGCAAGTGCTGAATGACACAGATTAGGATATTAAAAAGGGATGCCATTGAAAATGTGCCACGGACCCCCTGCTGTCCACGGGGGTGCAGTGTGTGCATGGCGGGGGTGGTCTGACAGACTGGGCACAGAAGTGTGGACAATTACACTGACCGCCCCATCAAATGTGTCCCGTCTCTCCCACCCCCCCCACCCCCCCCCCAATGTCAGAAATTCTCAAATAAGGAATTGTCTGCATTGCAGATCGGGGAAATTGCCGGATGGAGAAAAGCTAGTCGCTCTTTTCCTTTTTTCCCCCCTCAATTTATCAGGAGGGGGAGAAAGCGCCCCAGACCCCTCCTCTTCGGCGTTGGGTTCCCTCCCCCGCACATAAATAACCTTCCCTCCCCGGCACCTCCCCTCCCCCCCGGCCCAGGGCTGTGCGGCCGTCCTATTGCCGCCCGGAATCTGCACTGCCGGAATCTGCACTGCCGCCTGCTTATTACGTACAGGGGTGGATTGTTGACAAGTGCTCTGGAGCCGCGCTCGCCGAGCTCGCCCTCCCTCCCCCCCTCCTCCCTCCCTCCCTCCCTCCCTCCCTCTGTCCTTCTTCCTCTCTGTCTCTCTGCAATGATCCGGCTCTGAGGAGGATGGCTGCTCCACGGGTCTGTCAGGTGCAGTTTTTGGTGGCTTATCTTGAGGAACCTGGGATAGAAGGTCTGTTCCTATAAATAAAATAAAAACCAAATAGCTCTAGGTTTGTTTCAGGCTGCTATGGCTTTTGTTGGAGAAATAGGCCTTTTGTGGTTTTTTTTCCCTGCTGGGGTCCTGATTAAATCCATTATGGATGGCAAGGTGCTAGACGTATATGTATAGGAGTATGTAAAAAGTGTTGCAATTGCTTAATATTAATATTCTTTTAGCTGTGATCTCCTCCCTGGGGGCAATGGTGGCTCCTGCAAAGGCACTGTGGAAATTTACAAGAGAGAATTAATGTCGTTCTTAAAGCATTCAGCTCTGTTGACCATTTTGGACAAATCTGCAGTTTTAGCCAGGCTTGTATGAATTTAGACGTTTCTCTGGGGACTGAACGCCATCCAGCTATGGCTGGTCCCTTTATTTTATTGCCAGTTTATGTGATCATTTCCCAGCATTTAAAAATAGATGTTTGATTAAAGTTAATTAGTTTTTCCTCACCATGGCTTTGGTTTCCTTCATCAGCAGCATGCATGGTGTTGTTTCCCTTAATACTTTGTTTCTCTGTCTCTTGTCTTCCTTCCTTGAAAGATGGAGGAAACTGAGGCATGTAAATAGATGCTGAGTGATTCTAGGTCAGCCCTTAAAGCTTTGAGCCCCGAGTGCTGTCGGTGTTTCTCCCATGTTTCGTGCATTAGTCTGTGTCTGCATTACTAGACATAAACACAGATGAATTTTAGGAACCATCAATTTTAGGTGCCTCAGATCTTTGCAGATTCTGTGGCCGTGTTCCTAGAGTTCTGCTCCCTGTGTTGCTTCCATTAGGTTTCAGTAGGAGAAAGAATGTTGGTCTGGGAGGGAGTAGGCCTCTCTGAACTTGCTTGCTGTCAGCAGTTTTAAAATTTCTATTTTTTTTTTTTTTTAATTTCGAGTAGCCCACTTAATCCTTTTTTTATTATGTTCATCTGAAAAGTAGGTGTGCAGTTTGATTTGTGAGTGAGGTAATGAGGTCACGGGGAAACTCCTGCCCCTCCCAATCTTGCTGGAGAACTTCTGTGGGGTTCATTTTTGTTGTGTTAGGGAGAAAAAGCAGCCGGAGAGGTCTTAGGGTTAAGGGTGTGGCTCTTATGTACAGATTGTGATGTCAAGACAAAGTATTTGGGAGTTGTGCCTGGTTATCGGCACAAACTAGTAACTTTATGGGATTTGTTGATTTGCATTGAAGCCAGCTTTGCGTAACTTTGTAGAGACTTGTTAATATTTGAGAGCCCGTTTTGTTTGGTAACCCACCTGTGGGGTAAATGCAGTTGGTGATCTTCAGCTTGAAAGATAAATACACCCGCGTATAGTAATTACTTAAAGGTAGAATATCCCTGGCTATCCAGGAACATACTGTATATGGATATGGATATCTCCGTTTTGAGAAGTGCAAGTTACAGGATTCAGGAAAAATCCGATTTTTTGGCATGTCCGGTTATCTGAACGTGAAACTTTGAACGTGTTGGTCTCATTAACCGATCGAAAAGAGTGTCTCTAAAAATGCCCTGTGTTTACCTCTCCTGTGTATTGACTCTTAAGTTCCATGCTCTGCAGTGATGCCATTGTTCTGTAGCGCTGTCTCCCCGCCGGCCTAAATCCAACATCCTCTCTAATCACTTTTCCTCCACATGTGGAAGGCGGTTTCCCACCTCCAGGTGTTCGGTCCTGGGTCGTTTGTATAGCAGAACCCTTTTACTCAGCTGATAGAAGCTGGAGTTGCGTGTCCTCGGGGATTCCAAGGATTCACGCTCTGGATGGACAGTTACACTAGGTCGCCTGGTGGGCATGTTTTGCCTGGTTTGCCCGCGTAAAATCAATAAGGTATCGGGCTGGGGCTTGGACCCAGAGGAGTTAAGGCCCGGGATGGAGGAGTATTTGATGACTGCATGCACAAGTGGGGAGTGCTTCTTTCTCATTGTGGAGAAACACGGATGTTTCTATTTCGGCAATTATTACTATTATTGAAGATCCTGTACCTGTTGTGACGTTCTAAAAACCGTGGCCTAAACAAGCAAGGGGGTTGTTCCAAAACGCACAGTACACCTTGCTCGCCATTGTCATCCTCGGGGTTCCAATAGCTGCCCAGGCTGGTCCAGAAATCTCTCCTAGAGACCACAGATCCTTCCCACCGAGTGATTTTTGTATCCAAGTCCGACCGTGGCTCTCTGGCGGTGGTTGTTGGAGCCTCTCCACGAGGGTTGTTTTCTTTCTTCTGGTGACTGCTGGGTCAGGACGTGGGAAGGAGAAGTCTTTTGTCTCCTGATGAGCTCTGGTGGTGCTCACTCGTTTGGGGTCTAGACCGCCAGAATAGGGCCTGTTTTTGTGCTAAGCAGCCATGCGCTCACCCTTCCTGTGTGTGCAGGTGCCCTGTCTGCTGGCCTGCTCCTTTGTGCCTCAAGGTGAGGGGTTGCCCTCTGGGCTCAAGGGTTCTGTCTCTCTTCCCCGCTCGACTGTCTGCAGTTTAGGCATCTGCTGAAATCTGAAATAGGAAGAAAGGATAGAAGCAGACATCTTCTTTGCCTATCCGGTGGCCCACCTTCTCCATGTTAATTGTTACTGTATCCGTTTTCTGTTTTTTGTTTTGTTTTTTGTTTTTTTTGTTTCTGTTTTTTTTGTGTTTTTTTTGCTAACCTCTTTTTCAAAATCTTGAGCCTGTAAAGGAGGTTCAGATCGTCCAGGAAGGTTTTGTAGGGCAAGAGTAGTGGTGGTAAAGGGCGCCTGTGGGATTTATCTGTCTATTTACTTGTTGGGTGTTAAAGAGACAACACAGGTTTTTGTTAGTTTATCTTGGGGCTCTCGTGAGGGGTCATTGGGGTTATTTTTGGATTGCATTTTCTTGGTTGGAATGGGAAATCTCCATAGCTGACAAAGGGGAGCCCTATCTGCCCAGGGGCCAGTCTCCTGAGGGAAGGGATGATTATTTTCCACAAGCCGAGGTGTTAAACCACTTTCATTTGTGCTTCGTTGACCATGAGTGTGGCAGTGACACCATGCCTCCCGACTGTCATTTGCTCTCACCCACCTCAGCGTTTTGATGTGGTGAGGATGTCCGTGGACCAGCCTGGGCTTGGCTTGGCACACCTCTGCGCTGCCCGCCCGGTTCCATGGAACCCTAACGTCCATCCAAACGCTTAGCTGCTGACCCAAGTGTATAGGGTTGGGTTTAAAGTCCGAATTCCTGTTGAATCTGCAAAGCTGGCCCAAGCCAGATTTTCCCTGGCACCCCAAAGCAAAAAGCAAACCAGTTTTTTTTTTTTTTTCTTTGACAATTTGGGTGAAAAACAGACTTTAGTTTTCACTAGTAATGACACTAGATTGTGCACTCTGAATATCTCAGGGAGGGTCCTACTTTGACAAGGGGATTCTTTTTCTAATTTTTCTCTCACCTCAAAGTGTGCCAGCCATCCCCATCCCCCAACACACACACACACACACACACACACACGCACGCACGCACGCGCGCGCACGCTGCAGCTGAAAATGAAAGCTCTCTTTGGATGCTTGACTGTTTAATATGTAATGTGATACCTTGTCTCGCAGTGACAGGGTGACAGACGGGCATTGGGCTGTATAATACAGAATTACCTTTTGTGCATCTCTTCTACAACAAAGCCCAATACATGGCCTCTCCCTAATATGCTAATACGTTTGGTGTGCTCCAGATGTTTTGGAAGCTAGGGAACAGCTTCAAAGGTCTCCTTATTTTCTCCCCCCTCACTTTAACCCATCTTTAGGCACTGCTTTTTGTGAAACAGAGGCATTCGATTTTCCTTTGGTTTTGTATTTTGTTATGTACGTGCAGCTAACGGGATGGCTGGTGAAACTTCTTTGTGTCTAAGACGTAAAATTATAAGGGCTGTGCATTTTAAGGCTCCCCCCCCCCCCCCCCCCAATGTTAGCAAAGGATTCCCATCTCTTCCTGCGCTGGTGTTCTAAAATCTATAGCTCTCCTCAGTTGTTTAAGCTGGAGTTCTTGAGCTAATGGGCTTCGGCCTTGTTTGTGTTTGGATTTTCCCACCCCCCTGTGTTCAGGCAAGAGGGAGCTCCTACTTGTACATCTCCAGCCGTCCAAAGGACAGGATTTCTTCTTACCCCTCTGCTGATGCTGTCCCAGGCATAGAAAAGAAGCCAGTTTTGGTGTCTTGCCTTGAAAGCTTTTCATTTCTTGCTAATTTGGGAGATAGGCTGAAAAGCTCCAGAATTTGATGGCTCCATTCTGTCACACTCGATTCTTTGGGGTTCTCAGCGTGTGAGAACAGACACTGCGGTCATGGTGGCCGAGTGGTCTCAGGCCTGTGACCTGCCCCTCCTGTCAGCTGCTGGTGGCTAGCCAGGGTTGCAGGCGGTCCCCAAGCGGCCTTCCCTCGCGGTGGTTTGGAATTTTCAGCTCATATTTATTGCTTTTGTGAAAGACAATAGACGTGGTTTAATTTAAGTTCAACCTACTGAATATTAATCGAGGAGAACACGTGCTAATATGGGGAGAAGGGAATCTGTGGGCCATTCAATTTCCTCTGTTTAACCTCCTCTCCCAGTGAAGGTATGGGTTTGTCGGAGGGGAGGGGTTGGGGAAAATAAAATCATTTGGTGTCTTTGAAGGAGGGGATGCTGTTTTTGTTGTTTCTCATCAGCTAAAAATAATAATTCAAAAAATTGACGGCAGGGCTTTGTTAGGGAGAAGAAAAGGCAGTGCGCGTTAGCTTGCCTAATGTTCTGATAATGGCTCTTCTGCCCTGTGAAATTGTATTGCATCTTGCTGACCTAGCTCTTGTGGATTGAGCAGGCAGTATGATTTGGATTAAAACACTCAAAATGAAATGGGGTGGCCACCACACCAGAGGTGTGACAGTAGGTGGGGGTTGGGGAACACAAAAGAAACCCAGGTCTGTCCAGCCATGTAGACTGCTTAACTAAAAATAAATCTTCGCTGTACAGGACGGGAAGACTGAAATTGAAAGTCGGTTGTGTGCAGCACAAATTGGTCTTGGCCCTTCAAAAGGCCGTGAAAAGCCGAGCTGCTTCCATTTGCATTGACAGGCAATCAGTTCCCGCTGTACGGGCCCCAGTTTCCCTGATCAGGAAAGCGAGTCAGACTTCTGTCTCTGAAATGGGTGTGAAATTTCATAATCCGGTTCCTCTGACTTTGCACTTGTCCGACTTTTGGAGGGGAGAAAAACATCCTGTGCCTTTTTACATTTACTTCTTTGTAAGCTTTTTTTCCGTTGAGAGAGAGGGAGAAAGGGATAGAAAGACTCCTAAGCGGCCCCCGCAGTGCCAGAGTGGAGCCAGACAGATCTCACGAACCACGAGACCATGACCTGAGCTGAAGCCAAGAGTCGGACGCTTAACCGACTGAGCCACCCAGGCGCCCTTGAATGCTCTTCCTCCCCCACCCAGAGTGCTACTTTTTTTCCCTCGGTATTATTTGCCATTGGCCCACTCTTTGAGCTTTGTGCAAAGTTGTGTGAAGAACCTTCTTTCCCTTCGCAAAAATCCCCGATGAAAGGTGGAAGAATGGCCCAAGAGAACCGTGGGGTTGGACGCCTTACTTTGATTTGTGTCGTGATAGGTTGTGCAGTCCTCTTCGGTTTCCTCCCCTCTGGTTCACACTTGCACAGAGCCTTACAGGGGCTCAGGCCCCTCGGTCTTCTGGTGTGAACCTTGCTTTCCCCTACAATAGTGGTTCTCAAAATGTGGGCTGCAGACCAGCCAAGGCAGCAAGCATCAGCATCCTGTGGGGACTTGTGAGAATAGGGACAGGCTGGGGGGGAGGCCCCGGGGACTCTGTTTGGAAACGGGATTCTGATTCATGGTCGAGTTTGAGAATCAGGTGTATAATCTGCCGAGGTGATTATTGTCAGAGGGGCGGGAATATAGCTGTCATTGAACTTTTCTCTGCTAAGTCATTCACTCCCTCACTAGCTGCTTACTCGTGCAGCAAATACGGAAGATCTTGTTCTGTACTGAACTGCACGGGTCTGCCCCTGCCTCACCTGACTGCATGTAGCCCTCACTTGTTTCCCCCTTGATCCAAATACAGCTTCAAAACAACCCTTCTTCTTCCTCCTCCTTGACCAGCACCAACCACCACCACCACCTGTTTTTGGCTTTTGTTTTCAGGTCTATTGCACATTCCAGGTTGGTGTTCCTTGGTGTAGTGGTTGGAAGCTTGCTTTCTGTCCCCATTGATTCGTCTCCACTGTCCTCCCCGTCACTTTTTTTCTTGCCCGACAAGTGCGAGGTGTCTTCTTTGCGCATCCTGACCGATCCGTGTGTGTTTGTCGGTCGACCCCCCTCACCTGAATTTAGATTTTGTGTGATGATGCCTGTATCCCCAGGGCTCCGGCACATGGCAGGTGTTAAGAAAATGAACAGGTGATAAAAACTTGAAGAAAAATTACAGAAAAAAGAAAATGAATGGATGAATTTCCATTCCGTCCCTCCCTCTCTTTATTTTCCTTCGTGGACTTAGGGCCATTGAAAAATAGGAGCTCCACCAAGAGTAAGCTTATATTTAAGAGGCCTCTCTTCTATTAATTTTACCCGCAGTTCTGTAATTGAGAGTTTTTGTTTTGAATTTCCCATCCTTTTCAAGTGTGGTCATTCACCCACCTCCACTTTACAAATAGGACGGGTATCCCTGGATCAGTTTCTTAATTTCTGAGTATTGTCTGTATTCATACTACTGTTTTCAGTAGTCTTGCTCCCCACCCTGGGACCTTACTAAAGTGCTCTTTATGTAGCGTAGTTTTATGTAGTTAATACCTATGTTTTGTGTGTAGATTTAGTGTTTTAGAGCTTCATTAAGTAATCTAAAGGCAGGGAAGATTAATTTTCATATATTTGACCGCCCCCCCCCCCCTGCCCCGAGAATATATCCCCAAATATTGCAAAAATTTATATAAAATTGTTGAAGGTCCAGCTTTCAGGTGACTTAAAATTAAAAATGATTTCCTTCTCTGGGGCGCTTGGGTGGCTCAGTGGGTTAAACGTCCGTCTTCAGCTCAGGTCACTATCTCCTGGTTCGTGAGTTCAAGTCCCACATTGGGCTCTCAGTGCAGAGCCCGCTTCAGATCCTTTGTCCCCACGTCTCTCTGCCCCTCCCCCATGCACATCCTCTCTGTGTCTCTGTCTCTCTCAAAAATTAATACTAAAAATAAATAAATAAATGAATAAATAAATAAATAAATACTAAAAAAAAATAAGGCATCTGACTCTTGATTCCAGCTTTGGTCATGATCTCTGCATGCTTGGGATTCTCTCTCTCCTTCTCCCTCTTCCCCTCCCTTGCTTGCACTTGTACACTCTTTCAAAATAAATAAATAAACTTAAAAAACAAATGGTTTCTATCTCCACTCCAGCTATATTTCAGATGCTCAATACCTACATGTGACCAGTGGCCACAGGAGTGGATAGCACGGACCATACTTCTGCCCTTCGACTCCTAGACATCCATATAATTAACGTCTCCTCTTTGCCTCCCAGCACAAACTTCCCAAATTTTTTCCTCTTCGGGGGAAGTTGTGTATGTTTTCATTTCCATATTGCAGCCCAGCCTCCCACAGCTGCCATGGGATTTATATTTATTGCATCGTATTAGATTGCCAACCGTAGAATATTACTCATTCTCCGAAATGATGTGAAAATAGATAACAAGGAAAGTGTATGCACACACAGGGTTTTGTTGCAATGTACTACGTCCTTTCAGACGACGTTCCCAAATCTGTAGCATCCTGTATTCTGTATAGTGTTGAGTGCCACGAATGGGAACCACTCTTATGTGTTTGACCCGAAAAGGGATTTAATACAGGGAACTAAGTACTTACAAAAAATTGGTGGAAGGGTTGGAAGATCAAAAATCAAGGGGCCACACTGTACTTTTTGGGCCTTGCTTAAAAGCCAAACACTGATTCCCAGCTGCTGACGCCCATGAGGCTGGTGCCTAGATCGTGAAATTGGGGGCCAGTCACTGTGGACATTTGTGTTGGGGCAAGCTTCCCATTGCTAGGACTTAAGTCGTGTCCAGAACCCGAGATGCAGGAACATCTGCATGCTAGAAGACTGGCCAGGCTTTTTTTACTCAGCTGTCACCCGTTAGTGTGGCTTTAGTGCGGCTTTAGTGCTTATTAAAATACTTCAATATCCCTTGGCACGGCCCCTTCCCTGTGACCTTTCTCCAGTTCAGTTATTAAAAGCACATCACAGGGGCCCCTGGGTGTCTCAGTGAGTTAAGTGTCCGACTTCAGCTCAGGTCACGATTTCACAGTTCGTGAGTTCAAGTCCCACGTTGGGCTCTGTGCTGACAGCTCAGAGCCTGGAACCTGCTTCAGATCCTGTGTCTCCCTCCCCCTCTCTCTGCCCCTCATTCGTTCATATCCATCCTCTCTCTCTCTCTCTCTCTCTCTCTCTCTCTCAAAAATAAATATTAAAAAAAAATTGAAAAAAATAAATCACATCCTTGGGTGGTCACAACACTCCCTCTTCTGCATGGTGTCCTATATGCAGTTCTAGAGAATCCTTATCCTTTGAGACCATCAAAGGTAAATGTGACTGTCTCCCGTAACGGACTACTAGGAAGATGAAGTTGTGTAGTAGGATTTCTAGTTAATAACCTAAGCTGTGGCTCCAAAATACTGATGTGTTTGCTTGTGTGGTTCCTGAAGGCCATTCCAGAAAGGATTTCAGTGTTTCTGAGAGTATGTCTTCAGCCCTTTGAAGGAAAACTAGTTCAACTCGGTAACACACGAGGTGCCTTTCTTTCCACCACCCACCCCAGCCTCAAAAGATGTTTATGTATTTTGAAAAGAACCCTGCAGTATACTGTGTTACAGAACTCTGCTTGGATTTCTTACTGTTGAAACTACTTCCTGGGCCTAAAGTAGGATGAAGTGTCCCACTCAGAAGGGACCTGTACCCTTTTCTTTTTAAAAAAAATTTTTTAAAACATGTTTATTTTTGAGATGTAAGAGTTTGAGCGGGGGAGGGGCAGAGAGAGAGAGAGAGAGAGAGAGAGAGAGAGAGAGGGAGACACAGAATCCAAAGCAGTCTCCAGGCTCTGCCCTGTCAGCACAGAGCCCTACCCGGGGCTCGAACCCAGGAACCACGAGCTCATGACCTGAGCTGAAGTCGGACACTCAACCGACTGAGCCCCCCACCCCCACCCCTACCCCCCGCCCAGGTGCCCCAGGACTTGTACCTTTTAATCCTGTTCTTCCCAAATTCTGGTCTGTCCTCATCAGCCGTTGTGTGAGGGGTAACTGTGGTAAAGCGCTGCTTCCTGATGTCATGTGTTTTAAGTGTTTGTCCCCTTTTCTCACCTGTAGGGCTCCTTGGTCATGGCCAGTCTAAGGGATTAGGACCAGCGTCAGAACAGTCAGAGAATGAGAAGGACGATGCATCCCAGGTGTCCTCAACTAGCAACGATGTTAGTTCTTCAGATTTTGAAGAAGGGCCGTCGAGGAAAAGGTTAGTACCCAAGGCTGAAAATGCTGACACCTTAAACCAGGGACCTCAAACCAGGCGCCAGGTTTTCCCACAGGGAACACACTCGGGCCCCCCTCACCCTGCCTCCTGGTTTTCTCAGAGGAGCCAGGGTTCTGGATGTGTCACAGCCCATGTCCTGGTTTCTAAGTATTGTCCACCAATTGTCATGAAAAATGAACACACTTCAGCAAATGCTCTGGGCCTCACAGAACCTCTTCTTGGCCTGAGAATTGGCTCCGAGGGTTTACCGACTTGTAATTCTTGTCTTCACTGATCCTTTTCATCGACTCTCCCATTTGTGGAGTCCATTCAGTGCTATTTCTTTTTGCCATGTCTGAGGAGAGCCATTCCTAACCGCGTGAAGAACGAAATGTGGTGTTTCTGAAAATGTTCTCCCTCCTCAGGAAAGCAGGACGGCTTGGTGTTCAACTCTGTCAGCAGTGGCGGAATCATTCATGAAACTTTTAACTTACCAGGTTTTTATTTTTCATTTTTTTTTTAATTTAAGGACTTTCCTGAATAATAAGCTTGTGAGAGTTTGATAGGGAAGTTGGCTATGAGAGCTTGATAAGCTTGTGGTTTCCTGGTCAAACAGCAGCAGTGACATTATATAATGCTTTTAGTCCGGTGTTTCAAAATCCCCTTGCTGGTCACCTGCCTTATTTCATTCCTCATGTGTTGTGTTATGTCCCTCCCCCCTCCTTTAGAATTTATATTTCATTTCTTCTTTCTTTCTTTCTTTCTTTCTTTCTTTCTTTCTTTCTTTCTTTCTTTTTCTCTTTCTTTCTTTCTTTCTTTCTTTCTTTCATTTTTTCTTTCTTTCTTCCTATTCTCATACTTGTGATTTTCCTGGATGACTCGATTAAGGACTTTTTCTTAGAACTTCCGTCGTGTGAGAGGTTGGGGAAAGGGGGAGAAAATCCCCTTTGTCTGGGTGCCTCTGTTTTACTCTTTCTACAGAACTCTAAATTACCTTTCAGAAACGATCTAGTTGCGTGTATCTAACAACTGAACAGAGTGGAAATTAAGAGGAAAGGAATGGATTGGCCATGGGTTAGGTATTCCAAATCCTTAACAGAACTGGACTTTGGTCTGAACGTTGACGTGATCGCTCAGTCTTCTTGTATTTGCCTCCATCATGCAGTGTCTTCGTTCGGAAAACCCGTGTTGCGTTTTCTCTTAATTCTTGGCACTGCGTCTGAGCAGAGGTCCCAGATTTGTTATTAGTACACTCAGCAAGCATATGTAAGAAGTTTCTCTGCCAGTGTATTGGGCCTTGCAAGTTACTTACTCTCTTTACAGACCCTTGGGTGAGTGTCTCAGCGACAAGCCTATTACGTTTCAGATACTGGGCCACAAACACTCTCGCTCTGCCCCCGTTTGAGAAATGCATCCTCACAAGAGAGGGAACTCGAGAATGTGTGTTATAAATCCCCTCAGTAAATATATTGGAACGTGTAATGATATTATCCATGCTTGCAAACATGGGTGGGTGGTCATGCATCTGGCATCTTTCATCACTGTTTGGGGAGCAGAATTCTATGAATGGGGTTGGAAATGTCAGTCCCCGCTCCTTTAGCCGCATGGCTGTCAATCACTCTCACCTCCAGAAAGATCCTGCCAGCATGGGGGGGTGGTGCCTGAGATCAGTCGGTTTCATTCTCTTGGTCGGTTTCATTCTCTTGGTCGAAGGGGGTCTCCGGCCCTTTGTCCTTGACCCCAGCGCCTTTCTCCGGTGCTGCTGGCCTCCTCTTTGCACGGTGCTGTGTAGTAGCTGTGCAGCAGCTGTATGCAAATCAGTCCTTTTAACTTTTGTTCTCCAGGACAGTGGAAAAGAGAAATTTTGTTCAGGGTGAATCTCAGGAAAACGTGACCATCGCTAATCTGCTTTAATTAGTGTGCCAAGTAACTTGTTTTACGGGATTAAGGATTCATAGCTGCATTTCATTGGGTTATAATCACACTCTACTCAGTGAAATCCATCAGGGACATAATGTAGGTTATGGTTTGACAGGTTAGGTTAGATTTCGGGCTGGTCTGGGGTGGTCTGGATTTTGACAGGGGGTGGGGGGGGCTTTGTAGTTTACCAATAAGTAAGTGGGGTAGTTAGGGCTAAAATTTCTTGCAGGGTTCTAGGGTACGTCGCAAATACAAAATAATAATGCTTTCTGGCTTTCAAAGAGCTCGTTTGTTTTGATCTCCACTTCATTGGTATTTGGCATGAACCGTGCCTCCCGAGACACATCGTTAGAACTGGAATCCGAATTCCTGGGGCTTTGTCAGCGCTCTGCCAGACTTCAGTGCTCAGCCTTCCTTTATCTTTCACCTATTAGACCTTTTTAAATAATCAAATAGGGTGTCGTATAGTGTGCTGTCTCTGCTGATGACTGGTCAAGCTCAGAGTACCCGCCTAAGGTCGTTGTTTCCAAATGTCACTTGGAGCATTTGGTGGATTGTTGATTAGATGCTACTTTTTACCGTGTGTCTAACGTTCCCTGAGCCTTGTGTATATATAGTGTGTGTGTGTGTGTGTGTGTGTGTGTGTGTGTATGGTCAAGAGGAGCAAATCTTGTGATGGACCACTTGGGTTCTCTGTAGGCATTTAGACTGTGTGGGACAACACACGGAATCCTAAACTTGGAGGGCCATGATTTATGTCTTTGCTCTGAACACAGCCTTCTCTTTGAGCATTGCTAGCCATTCTTGTACAGTTAATTGCTCTTCCTAAATACATGGTTTTTAGGATCACCACTTAATATGCTTTTGTCTTGGGAGTGGAGGGAAGAGGGAATTTGTGTTTGAGTTTTGTAAGAAAAATTAAGATACGAAGTGTAGACTAGGCCAGCCTCAGTTAGACCTTGCCTTGAGTTTCCAACCTGGAAATGAGAGCAATTCCATTTTCTGATGATGCCTGCCATGTGATTTTCAAGTGTTCAGTGCAAACATGTCATGTGTTTACAAAGTGTTATTTTGGTACAGGAACATCTCCCTCTCCCCCCTCCCCGAGCTACATTTGGCCCTGTGTACTTGGTGCCATTGGTTTTACTGGACATTGGGGATCTTTTTGGCATACAGAAAGCAAAAGAATCCAGAGCTCTAAAGGACTTATTTTTTCTTTATTGAGGCAAACATGAAAGGTATCCAGCCATCGGAAGGTAGTCCTCTGAAATCTTTGTCCGCTCTTTGTAAAACAAAACCCACCCTCTCTAGAAGCCCTTGCCTCTTTGATGGACACGACATCCCAGCCACTGATGATCTCTGGAGGACTCTGAGCTGGTGGGAGTCCCTACCTGTTGATTCTCCTTGTCTTTTGATCACTGGGGTGGATGCCATTAAAAGATACGCGTTAATGTAGTGTTAATGTTCAGAACGGAAACATTATAGAAACTTTGAGCTTTTAATCAGCACCTGCTGATTCCGATGGTGGCCATGCCTACCTGGTTCCTTTCCCTTCCCATCCTGTTGCACAGACAGTGCCTGTCCTGTTACTTTTTGCAGGGCACGCAAGTTTTACGAGAGTCAAGTGTATCTGAGTATTTTTAGAAACCAGAATGGACAGATTCTGTCAGGTGTGGAAAGACTCAGATGGTGATGGGCATATGGATTACTTTTTAGGAACGGTGAGGACTGGAGTTAGACTATGTGGCTTGTTGTTTGGGCCCAGCATCTATTTGTCCCGTGACTTTGGACAGGTTCTTGTAGCATTGCTGGGCTGCAGTTTCCTTATTTGTTAAAATATCTTTTTTTTTTTTTTTTTTTTTTTTTAATGTTTATTTTTGAGACAATGTGAGAGACAGAGTGCAAGCAGCGGAGGGGCAGACAGAGGGGAGACACAGAATCCGAAGCAGGCTCCAGGCCCTGAGCTGTCAGCCCAGAGCTCGACGCGGGGCTCGGACTCCCGAACCGCGAGATCATGACCTGGAGCTGAAGTCGGACGCTCAACCGACTGAGCCACTCAGGCGCCCCTAAAATGTCTTTTTAAGAGTAGTAACCACCTCGTGGTGGTTTTGTGCACCGCACAAAGTGAATTTGTGAAGAGCCCCTAGGTATGTGATGCATACCATGTATCAGATGCTGTGTTATTAGTGATCATCGCTGAATCACCCCTGAATTGTACGTGAGCATGCGCATTTATTGGGAACTTCTCAAACACGTTTTAGAGGAATTTTGATTTCTACAAACTGCGGTAATCACTGTGGTGACACTGTCACCACCATCTGTGGGCAGATGGAAGAGTGTAGGCGGGTATCTCTTCTGAAGTTCCTGAGTCACAGGAAGGGACCCTATGGCTTTTAGTGTGGATTTCCCCCACGGAGGTTGGCGTAACCAGGTTATTTGCCCGCGTGAAGCAGTCCTGATGGGATGAGGTTCAAGGTTGCGAAGATGGTCTGTTGGTGAGCAGATTCCGTCTCCACCATGCACCTTGCTGCCAGGGAGGCTTCTGTTTTGCTAGTACCAATGGCTAAGATCCCGGACTCACTTTGAAAGAAAACTCTAATAAGAGAGTCTAGTGAACTAGCAAAAAAGGGGGAGGGGGGCGGGTTTCTTGTTAAAGAGCTTAGGCCATTGATGATACAAGACTCGAGTTCACAGATCGTCCCACTGCAGTGGATTGGGTTTTGAATAGGAGAATCCTCTTAAGAGGGAGGTGCATTGAGGTTCTGGTTACAAATACGTGTTGAAGATGGTGAGCCTTCTCCTGGGCTTTTGGAATAGGTATTCCTTTCATAGCTGAAGAGTCAGTACGGACGCGTTCCTTATTTCTGTTCTGAGTTACTTGGGTGATACAAGATACTTTTCTACCTCCAGATTTGGAAGGAGGATAGGTCCAAATGCATAGCGTTCTTTCTTGGCACTGTTAGGCATTGGAGTTATTCACTGTGAACATCCTGAAGAATTAGAGTTTTTAAAAGTCTAAATGTTTGCTTCCTTTTAACAAAATGCATTATTAGTCCAGTTTAATTCTTAATTTTTAATTTTTTAAATGTTTATTTTTGAGAGAGAGAGAGAGAGAGAGACAGAGTACGAGCAGCAGGGGAGTGGCAGAGAGAGGGAGACACAGAATCCAAAGCAGTCTCCAGGCTCTGAGCTGTCAGCGCAGCGGGGCTTGAACTCACAAACTGCAAGATCATGACCTGAGCCAAGGTCGGACACTCAACAAGTAGTCCAGTGTAATGTTAAAGATACTTGCCTTGCTGTTATTGCCAAGATTGAAAGCAAAACAAGCAACAAATAGCCTTAGATCTGTTCCTCTTAATCTTTGGTTTAGAGTTAGACGCTTCCACTGACCAGGGTATTACAGATGGTTTTGTCGTTATAGCCTTGAAGACTATTTTACCTAGTAGAGACGAGTACTATTAACGTTTTTTAATTCTACAGCTATCTTGACTAAGATCGAGACTCTACTTATGGGAAGTAAAGAAGGGACAAAATTGCAGAATGGAATATTATGTGGGATCTCTAATAACCACCGAAAATAATTGTGGAATTATATATAGGGTAAATGGGGATGTGTCAAGCCTGTCTGCTTTTCTTTCCTTCTTGTAGATCTGTCTTTCCAGGGTCATTTTCCTTTTGCCTGACAGGACTTTAAATATTTACTAGTCTGCTGGTGTTGGATTACTCTTCCAGCTTTAATGTAAGAATTATAGGATTATTTCCAGTTCTAAGAAGTTTACCTTCATTTTATTTTTTTAAAAATTTATTTATTTTGATCAAGCGAGCCGGGGTGGGGGGGATTTCAAGCAGGATCTGCACCCCCAGCGTAGAGCCTCAAGTGGGGCTGAAACTCACGAACTGTGAGATCATGACCTGAGCCGAAGTTGGACGCTCAACTGACTGAGCCACCCAGGCCCCCCAGTAATTTACCTTCATTTTAAAAAGATATTTTGCGCATTATAGGATTTTAGGGTGGTGTCCCCGCTCCTGGCCCGAGGTATTTTAATGTCCACTGTCTCCTGTTTTGCATGGTTTCCAACAAGAAGTCTGCTGTCACTCTTTTTTTCTTTTTTTAAAACCCTCTCCAAGAAGTATCATTTTTCCCAGTCTACTTTTTAAGATTTTCTTCTTCTTTTTTTTTTTTTTTTATTTTAAAAAAAAAATTTTTTTTTTTTCAACGTTTATATATTTTTGGGACAGAGAGAGACAGAGCATGAATGGGGGAGGGGCAGAGAGAGAGGGAGACACAGAATTGGAAACAGGCTCCAGGCTCTGAGCCATCAGCCCAGAGCCTGACGCGGGGCTTGAACCCACGGACCGCGAGATCGTGACCTGGCTGAAGTCGGACGCTTAACCGACTGCGCCACCCAGGCGCCCCTAAGATTTTCTTCTTCTTAATCATACCATACCATACCATGTCCCTTTGAATAGTTTGTTTCTTGTGTTTAGAGTTCACTGAACTTCTTTGTTCTGTAAATTTTGTCAGTTTGGGAAACATCAGAGGTAGTAATTTTGCGAGTATCTGTTAGTGTGTGTTCTTTTCCCCTTTAGGTTTTTCAATTGCGCGTCTATTTGGGTTGGGCTGCTTGCTCTTTGAGGCTCTGTTCATTTCATCCCCGTTTTTGCGTGCGCGCCCCCCCCCCCCATGTTTTACTTTAGGTAGTTTCTTTTTTTTTTTCTTTTAATTTTTTAATGTTTATTCACATTTGAGAGAGACACAGAGTGTGAGCGGAGAAGGGGCAAAGAGAGCTAGACACAGAATCCGAAGCAGACTCCAGGCTCTGAGCTGTCAGCACACAGGCCAACGCGGGGCTCGAACTCAGAAACTGCGAGATCATGACCTGAGCTGAAGTCGGATGCTTAACCGACTGAGCCACCCAGGCACCCCCATTGCTTTAGGTAGTTTCTACCCATTATCTGTAGAAGTGTATTTTTTTTTTTTTTTCTTTTTAACCTCAGATATTTATCTCTAGAAGTTAGATTTTGGTCTTTCTGAGTAATCTTCAGTGGCCCTCCTGTGCTTACTCTCTGCTTTCTTGAACTCATGGAGCACAGTGACAATAGAGGTTTTAGTACACGTGTCTGCTAATTCTATCAGTTGTGTTATTCAGGACTCAGTTTGGGATTGACTGACGTTCGGCCTCATTAGAGGTCATATTTTCCTGCTCTTTTGTTTGCCTGATGATTTCTTCTTGGATGTCCGGCAGCACACATTTTCCTTTGGGTTCTGTCTGGATGCGTTTGTCTTTCTCTACCTGTTCTTGAGCGTTGCCCTAAGGTGTGGTGAAGTTCGTAGGAAGCCGTTTGGTCCTTTTGGATCTTGGCATTTCAGCTTTGTTGGATAGAGCCAGAGCCGTGTTTTCTGTAGGGTTAAGTTCGTCCCACTGCTCAGGCACGAGGAGTCCTCGCTGCCCCCGGGAGCTAATGGCATTTGCTGTTTTGGCTAGTAGGTACAGGCACTGTTCCCGGTGCTGTGTGGGATTCGGTGACTGTTACCTCTAATTGTCTCTCGTGGTATTTTGCATTCCGTCGTTTCCTGACGAGTGCCTGCTGGTACTCTGTGAATACTTGAGGAGCCTCCAGAATTTTCTGTGTGGCCCTCTCCCTTCCAGGACTCTGCCTTACAGATTCTCTTCCATACCTTGGCCTTCGCAAACTCCCAGCTCCTTTTTGCTCAATTTCGATTCCTCTCACCCCTGCTTGAATTGCCCCGTCCGTGGGCTGTGGTCCTGATCTGTTGACCAGGGCCCCGGTCCTGATCTGTTGAGGATCACAGTGCTTTGTTTTGTGACTTCCATTGTCTTGTGAGGAATTTTCGTTTCTTTCAGGCGGTACGTCCTGTCCCTGTCGTTCTGTTCCTTGAACGTTGAGTGAGAGGGAGAAGGGTACCACCAGGAAACGTAACTGCCGTGTTTGCACTTAATCTTAGCCATGGTCCTAACCTTTCCAATTTTGTTAGTCATCAAAAGAAGAAAAGAGTGAATTGCATAAGTAATCTCTGACGCACTGTAGGAGAATCTCAAAATAAAGAAGCATTGATCTATAAATAGCAAGTCCCGCAGCTCTGCAAGAGAGCGTGTGACTATTAGGAATACTTGAGACTCTTTGAAGTTCTAGAACCTCTGTTTCTAAAAGAGGAAGAACGGCTTAGTGAATAGAACATACGGTGCTTAATCAATCTTACCTTAATCCTGACCAGACACCTGGAAGGTTTTATTATCCCTCTTTCATAGCCGAGTCAACAAATTTTGAAAATACTTAACTGGTAACACCTTTTTCTTTCTTTTCTTTTTCTTTTTCTTTTCTTTTCTTTTTTCTTTTCTTTTCTTTTTTCTTTTCTTTTTCTCTTCTCTCTCTTCTCTCTCTTCTCTCTCTTCTCTCTCTTCTCTCTCTTCTCTCTCTTCTCTCTCTTCTCTCTTCTCTCTTCTCTCTCCTTCCTTCCTTCCTTCGTTCCTTCCTTCCTTCGTTCCTTCCTTCCTTCGTTCCTTCCTTCCTTCGTTCCTTCCTTCCTTCGTTCCTTCCTTCCTTCGTTCCTTCCTTCCTTCGTTCCTTCCTTCCTTCGTTCCTTCCTTCCTTCGTTCCTTCCTTCCTTCGTTCCTTCCTTCGTTCCTTCCTTCCTTCGTTCCTTCCTTCCTTCGTTCCTTCCTTCGTTCCTTCCTTCCTTCGTTCCTTCCTTCCTTCGTTCCTTCCTTCGTTCCTTCCTTCCTTCGTTCCTTCCTTCGTTCCTTCCTTCCTTCCTTCCTTCGTTCCTTCCTTCGTTCCTTCCTTCGTTCCTTCCTTCGTTCCTTCGTTCCTTCGTTCCTTCGTTCCTTCGTTCCTTCGTTCCTTCGTTCCTTCGTTCCTTCCTTCCTTCCTTCCTTCGTTCCTTCCTTCCTTCGTTCCTTCCTTCCTTCGTTCCTTCCTTCCTTCGTTCCTTCCTTCGTTCCTTCCTTCGTTCCTTCCTTCGTTCCTTCCTTCGTTCCTTCCTTCGTTCCTTCCTTCGTTCCTTCCTTCGTTCCTTCCTTCGTTCCTTCCTTCCTTCGTTCCTTCCTTCGTTCCTTCCTTCCTTCGTTCCTTCCTTCGTTCCTTCCTTCCTTCGTTCCTTCCTTCCTTCGTTCCTTCCTTCCTTCGTTCCTTCCTTCCTTCGTTCCTTCCTTCCTTCGTTCCTTCCTTCCTTCGTTCCTTCCTTCCTTCGTTCCTTCCTTCCTTCGTTCCTTCCTTCCTTCCTTCCTTCCTTCCTTCCTTCCTTCCTTCCTTTATTTTTGAGAGAGGGGTGGGGAGAGAGGCCAAACATGAGCAGGGGAGGGCAGAGAAACCCAGAATCCGAAACAGGCTCCAGGCTCTGAGCTGTCAGCACAGAGCCTGATGCGGGGCTGGAACACATGAACCGTGAGATCATGACCTGAGCCGAAGTTGGACGCTTAACTGGCTGAGCCACCCGGGCACCCCAGTGACACATTTCTTAGAAGTAGCAAAGTCAGGGTTGGAATCCAACACTTCATATCTATAATGCCTGGACTTTTCCACTACACCACATCCCCTTCCATTGGGTCCTTCAAATGTAGGTCTTATTTTTTCAGGTACCTGTGGGACAGACAGATTCCAGAAGGACACTCCTTTTGGGCCAGCAGCACCTGGCTTGGTGAACTGAACCATGGCTGGGTCACACCCTGTCTCGCTGAGCATGTTTGTGCGATGCATACTCCATGTGGCCCCCTCACATCTTAGTAAATGTTTTCTTCTCTGCCAAGTGTTTGTATTCCTTCTTTCATGAATTAAAAATTCTTTTTTTTCTGCATTGTGAACCAAGCAGTAAATAGAAAGAGGGGGAAAGCCTTAACTTGAGTAAAACACATTTTGCTTTTGCATCCTTTCTGGAGTCCTCCAGTATTTGAGGTTACAGGTCGTGCTTTTCATGCACAGGGGCACTGGGGAGAGGTCCATCCTGGATGCGAGAACATTCAGGACCTAGTTGACTCTTCCTTTCAGGTGGCTGTTCCAAACAGATCTGTGACTGATTTATGACTGCAGTGGGTTGTTCCCATGTTCCTCTGGGAGGATCCTCTTTGATTTTGGCTTTTCAGTAGTTTGGCGTTGGTGGGCTCTGAGGGGCAAGAGTTCAAGTATTGGCCCACCTCATGGTGTCTGCTTCATGGACGCATTTCTTACAATGCAGGTTTGGGAGGGGCGTCTCTATCTGTAGCTCTTCATACCTTACCCTTGATCTTAAGCTTTGGCCCAGATAAAATGGTCACGGACGTGAAGCTGAAGGTCAGATGTCTTCGGTCGAGGAGCAGAGGGATATCAGCTCATTTCAGATTATGCCAGAGATTCCCAGTGGTTGAAGCATGCACGTGTTCTGTTCACTGCAGGATAGCACATGCAGCTCTCCCACGTTCATGGTTAGGTTTTTTCCCTGCAGCTAGAGCCCTGGGCTGCTGTTCAGATCTCTCAGATGATTTTCACCAATTCTCTCCCTCGCCCTCCGCCCTCCCTAACTCATGGCACGGGTTCTCTCTATTAAAAAGAACCCCCCCCCCCCCTTCTGTTGCCCATGGTGAATAGAGCCTGGCTGCGGCCCCATCTGCAAAACAAAGGGAGCCGCTGTAATAAACATAACGTCTGACTGGTTTTGTGCACGAAATTACTTAAGGGAGGTTTATGGGATTCCCCATCTCCCCTGCCTAGCTTAGAATTTTAACTGCTTGGCAGATCGGTACTTAGGTGGCGTGATCCGGGGGTTACAAAATAATCTTCTGCGGCCTTCTCTCACGTTACTGGTGTATCTTGAGGCCATCCTGGTCTTCCTTCTCACACACGTTGGGCCTCTCTGACTCCGTACGCGAATCGTGTCTAAAGGTACCAGGCAGCCCCCTTTACGGAGGCCCAGAGGTGCAACCCAGCCCTCTATCTGGCAAGACAGCGGGGGTCCAGGTGGATTTTGGGGGTGTGGGGTAGAGTTCTGTTGTTGGTTGTTAGGAAATCCAGAATATCCGAGTCAGGGTGGAGTTGGACACTGTGGAAGGAGGAACCTGCCACGAGGGGGCATGTGAAGTTCCCGGGTGACCGAGCAAACTCAGGCTGGTGTTTGGAGGTTGCCTTGAAAGAACGTGCATGGGTTGGGTCCAGGAGTTAGGTTTAAATGGCAGGGTAGACTTGTAGGTTCCCTTTGGAATGTTCTCGTCCCCCTTCCTTCTATCCTCTATCTCTAGCTGAAGCAAAGGCTTGTTGTTACTACCCAGCCAGGATGCAAGGGCTGAGCCTCTTCGTGCTTGCATTTCGCCCTGGATCGGATGTCTGGGATGCGGGAGCTGGGGCACCGTGTCACTTGACTCAGGCCGACTCCTGTCATCCTGAGGAATGGCGGGGAGGGGGTGGGAAATAAGCCTAGAGGGTAGCGTTCCAGGACTCTGGGCACCCATGCTGGCTGGCACGTTGGTGCTGTGGTCCCAGCCGCCCTGTCTTCGGCTGTGTCTCCTTATCTGCTTTCTTGGCCCTGGAATGGCTATCCTAGTGAAACCGTCTCCCTCCTCTCCTCCTTCTAGGCCGTGTGGCGGGGACTCGGTGCTTGGCCTCCTGGGCCCCTGTTGCTGGCTTCCCTTCGTGCCAGTCACCAGTTAGTAGGTGTATCCCCAGAACCAGGACTCCGGGGGAGGGGGGCTCACAGCCACCTGGCCTCTAGGAGGTGAAAACTGCTTTCGGAGCACGGGCCTCCTCCCCCACATCCCAGGAGGCCACCCTCCCTGGGACGGCCTTCCCAGGCCTTGGTGTACAGGAGGTTTTTAAAACTCTTAGATCATAGCCCCCAGGCATGTGTAGACTATTTGTATCCAGCCTGTAGATCTTAAGGCGGGTGATACCAGGGTGAGACGCTGGTGTCTGAATGATCCTCAGGGCTTGAGGATTTAAGTTGGAACATGTTTTCCTGGCACAGTCTTACAGTGAGGCCCTTGATTAGATATTGGGGAAAAGAAAAATTAAACGTTAGAATCTGAGATTAGGTCTGGATCCCAGCTTGTCCTCTTAGGTCTCCATGAGAGAGCCATACCCCCTTCGCAGGGTGGCCACAATGAACACTTAATACAGCACTTACACACTCGCAGCATGCCTATATAAATACGTGTGCAGTTCAGTGCCGGCCATCGCTCTAAATTCGTCACATGTGATAGTCCCATTTAATTCTCCTAGCAAACCCCGTGGGATCGGTCTTTTACTATCATCCCATTTTGCTGATGAGAAAACTGAGGCACAGCGTGCACTGTGCACAAGAGATAAAGAGCTTCTGACACATCGTCAGGACTCAGGAAATGGTTTCTGTCACCTTGAGTAAATCCGTGAAGAGCCATCGTGGAGTGCTGCTGATGGAGAGAGACAGAAGGGTTGTGTTTTCAAGAGTGTTTGGAACAGCCTGAGAATTCTGCAGTCTGGGCACAGTGATCCCGTTTTAACTCTCAGAGGAGTGTGACCCTCGGAGTGTCCAAGGGCGCAATTCATAATTCAAAATTCGAGTTGTTTGCCAAGTCCTGGGATGGAGCTTTAAAAAAAAAAAAAAAAAAAAGATTCGTGAAGCCTGATCTTGTGGTCCAGGGGACCTCCAGTCCAGGGAGAGGAAACCGAAGCAGCTGGTTTCCAGTGCTGGGTGGTGAGCGCCACGGTAAGATGTGACATCCGTGGACCCGGACTGAAGAGCGGGCAGGGTTGTCTAGGGACATTGGGGCATCCGTAAGGTCACCTGTGCACAGAGTCTTTCCTTCCACGGAGAGCAAAGGAGACTCTTGTTGTGTTTTAGGACCCCATGCTAGAGCGGGGGGGGGGGGGGGGGGAGGAGGGGAAGTCTTGTGACTTCCTGACAGAATGTTAGGAACCTGTGCCAGTGTCTCAGCCAAAATAATGCAGAGAGAAAGAGACAGACAGAGGCAGGCCTAGGGCTCCACTGACCTGTGCCTTGTGTGCTAGGCTACTTGGCTTTCCCAGCTCCTCCCCGGCCCTGAGCCTCTGCATTGTCCTGGGCTGGGATTGGGCCTTGACACGTGAAGTGGTTCCTAAGGCTCTGTAGCAGGCTGCTCCTGGAGAAAGGTCTTTGTGCTTCAGTGGTGTATCTGACCTCACGAGAGGACTGGGAGAAGGCAGGGTTTATTTACTTAACTTTTCTTTATCAATATGGTGAGCCTGAGACCAGAGGGTTAGTTGATATTTGAAAAGGCACACGTGGATGGTTATGGGATCAGGGGAAGGGTATTGGGTCCCAGTCTAGTTGTTTCTGTCTTGTTGAAGCCTTAGAATTGACACGGTGTTATTGTAGTTGATTTTAGAAGACTCATGTGTAAGAGCACAGGGCACCTCTCACACCCCCTCACCACCCCTTCCTGGGTATAGAAATGACACATTGACCAGGGGTCCTGCAGAGACAGTGCTGTGGGCTGGGAGCTGTGTAGGCCTCAGGGTGGAAAGGGCCAGCTAGACAGCCTGGCAGTCCCCGATAGCCCAGATGGTCCTTAAATGAAAGAACCTATCTCAGCCCTAGATAGGAGCCTCGGATGCTTTAAACCTTGGTCCCTGAGTCGGTCTAAGCCAGGATGTGTTCCCAGGCACTGAATCTATTTGTTGGATGACAGCATTAGCTTTTGTTGATCATATAGGTGGAGACAGACCGACTCCCTGTCTTCACCTTAGTAAATAAAAGACAAACCCCAATCTGGATTTGTATTTTATTTTTTTTATTTTCCTTAAATACCAGGGGAAGAGTTGACTTGAACATGAGGTCCAGGGCTAATTAAAAGGGAGGGTGGGGGTGGGGAGGGGAACTATCACTGTCCTTTTCTGGTTTTTATCAGAAGGCTTTTAGTATAAACTCCCATTGGCTCCATCCTGTCCTGAGTTTTAAAGTTAGCATGGAATTTTGATCTTTGTGTGTCATGGCACCACCTATCTGGCCTTGGGTAATTAGGGGTGGGGTAATGCTTACACAGATAGGGCTCACAGTACCTAGGGGTCCAAAGCAGGGAGAACATCCATCTTTCCATCCTTGTGTAGCTTATCTTTAAGTTTACTGTTCATGCTGATTTTTTTGGAATTTGTATGAAGCTTTTCGTTGGTGGAACTGGGCTCCTCTTCCCTTGTTTTTGTTTTTTTCCCTGACAAATGTGGGATTCTGTCTAGAGAAGTCTTTGTAGATCCTCGGTTCTTCTGCATAAATACACACCACTATCCTACAGGCCAGCGCACGTGGGTCTTCCGCATGAAGGAAGGAACCGGAAGCCTGGGGCCTGCCCCAACGGAGGTGTGTCCTGTGTAGGGTTACAGATTGGCCAAGCACCTCTGATTTAATTGGCCGGCAGTCATCGCTGATGACAAATTTTTAGACACTTATGGGAGTGGGCAGCTGCCCCCCGAAATTTGCTTGAGGTTCCTGGTGAGCAGGCAGGCTTCTGGCCACATTTATTTAAGGAAAATGGCTTGTGAATTTCATCTGAGGTAGTTTCATTACTGCTGTGGCCATTTCCTTTTTCCGTTACCTCTGAGATGTGATTGCAGGGGTATCCCTTTTACCTCCCATGCAGATTCTGATCTAGCTTGTGGTTGCCACGGAAACCGGGTACCGGTTTCTTGCCTTCTTCCTGTATCCCGGCTCCTCTTAATCTCTTAAATATGAATGCCTGTGCCACGTGCTTCTGACATCCCCCCCTTCCCCCCTGCACAGGACAAGTGTAAACCTGTCCCTGATCTTTGCAGCAGTATCTGGCCCTCCTGGAAACATCTTATCAGTTCGGGAGTTTTCCTTGATGAAATCGAGAGGGAGGGAAATAGACACTGGTTCCAGACGGCTCACATGCAAGGCACTGGATGCGGCTTTGTGAGGTTTGGAGGCACCTTGTCTGTGAAGGGGGTGATGTGACAGCCGTTTGTGTCACTTGTGGTTCACATGTGCCTGGGTTGTTAGAGGTGGCTTTTTATGCAGAACATTCCTTGTCAGTACCCCCTCCCCCCTTCCCCCCTGCTGCTTTGCAGCTCCATTAAAAGCAGTGTACGTTGTTGTTGCCTCTTGGATGGGAAGAGAATGTTCCTGCCTTGAGCACCCAGCTCTGTTCCCTCCCTCTCAATTCTAGAGCTGGGCCCGAGGGTAGGGGGTGGCTGGAGAGATTCTCAGAGGACCGGCTCAGGAGGCCGAGGCAGCCGTAAATGACTTGCTAGGGGGAGCATCTGGTTGGCTTCTGATGTCAGAAATGTAAAGAATCCTAATCAGAAGTCGTGCCCCGCGCCCCTCCCCCCCTAAGGTAAATATCAGGCAAGAATATTTTCTCTTTTGTTTTCGATTCAGTTGCTTTGATTTGCACAAGATAGAATCTTTTAAAGAGTGTAATCCTCATAAAATGCCTTGATCTGTGTCTCATGAAGCTTAAAGCCTGTTGCAGGGAATGGGTGTAGAGTCAGGGTCATCAGGGTGGGGAAGAAACAGGCGATCTCCCCGTCTAGTCCTGCTCACTCGTCCTTCACGCTTTTTTAAAAATTTGTTTATTTTCCTTCAAGCTTTTAAAAAGCTCTGGCCCTCAGCTTCCTCAAATGGGATCCACCCTTTGTATCTTTGTATCCCCAACTACTGGCAGGGTATCTGATAAATGCAGTAAGTATTTGTAGGCTTTTTTTTTTTTTAATGAATGTAAACCAGTTCTACCAGTAAGTAGCCAAATAAAGCATAAGGAAAGGAAATCCTCTGGGAGGATTTGAGAAGCATATTTTCCTGTTTAGAATCTTCCAGATCTTTCACATCCACTTTATCCTACTGGAAGGTAGGTAGGTGCCTGTGTTAAGTTTGCGCATTGTGTGCTTTTGAAGTATTTCCCGTAGTTATTTGTCTTGCTTTAAAGATTTAGGAGCAAACAAAGTCCTTTTTTGGTAGTTATATAATTTTCCTATCTTTCATACTGCTCTCCGCGCCCCCCCCCCCCCCAATTCCTTCATCCTTACCTCTCTTTGGTTCTGTAAATACTCCCCGAGACCAAAAATGGGTTTAGGATATACATAATAAAGAAGGGCCTGTTTCTACTTTTGCAGCCCATTCAGGGGGCTCAAACTACTATAGTATAAGGTCACTGAATTTTCACTTAGCATCATCAATCAGTGATGCCGAGGGAAGGGGAGAATGTCTTCTTGCCCCAAAGCCCTGTGGTACCAGCTTAAGGTAGACTGTACAGCTTTCTGCTCTCTTTAAAATTTTCAAATCTTGAAGCTGATTATGATTCTGTGATGATAATTATTCTGATAATAATGGTGTTAAGCCTATATCTGGCTTTTTCTCCTGTTACCCTCACAGATTTCGCTTTCTCCCCCAAAGGTACCTGACCTCGCTTTTGTGTTCTTGGAGTTAATTTTGGGGAGGGGGTGGACTGTGTAAAGTTTCAATAGCCTGTAGGACGACTTGGCAGAAAGCTTCAAATATGTAGAATTAACATTAATATTAATTCCTGTTGTCTACCACATATAAACTGAAAGAATGAAACCATTCAAAAGGAAAGCAAAGCCAGCTTTTACTAAAACGAGTTTCTGTCCTGATGTTCGTATGTGGTTTCAGACCTATTTCGAAACGAATGGAGGCTGGAGAGGTTACTTCTTTCGTATGAAGTACTATTCTGTTGAGTACATAACCGTATAATAGGCCAGGTGCTTTACTGAATCAAGTAAATTGTCCTCTGAAAGTATAATTAAAAAAAAAAAATACACAAAGCATGCATTGGCCTGGATGTAGTAGGCTGTAAATCCATGTAGTGGTTACGGGTTACGATCTCAAGAGAAGGCCAGTGTGGGTGCCCACTTACCTGGGGTGATCGGGCAGTTGGCCGTTCTCCAGATCGGAGCCCGCCTCTGCCCCTTGCAGACTTGGAGGGAGAACCCACGAGGATGCTTCTAAGTCACACGAGCATGATTCAGCCCAGCATTTGTGGGGGGGGGGGGGGGGGGGTGGGGGGTGGGAGCTGTGGTTACTTCATGATTAGCCTTTGGTGTATTGGTTAACTTAAAGTCTTGAAGAAAGATTTTCAGATTCTGTCATTTGGGGGCTGTAAAGGATGGGATTCTTGCAGTTTTTTTAAGTCTTGTTTTTCTCAGCCATTCTTTCCCTGCAACATAAGTTATAAATTTGTTCAGCCTGTTATTCTGCCCCCGAGAAATATGCTTGGTTTGCTGTGACAGCCTGCAGACTGTTGGTACATTGCAGGGCCGTAACCTGCTCCTTGCTGTGGCCAGTGCCATTTTGTAGCATGGACGGCACTTGGCCTTTCTGGAGCTTGTAGTTGCTCCCCTTTGTGGGGATTTGAGCCGCCCTCGCCAGGATTTCTCTCTCGATTCGCCTTTCTCATGCCTCCTGTACTCCAGGCGCCTTGCATGAGACTGGGGTAAATCCAGCCCTTATGGGTGATCTGGAAGGGAGATCACCTGTTCTGAAGATGAGACATCTAAGGCTAAGAGAGGACTTGGGACTGTGAGAATGTCGTCTAATGTTTGAAATGTGCATTCCTCTTTTCTGTACAGCCAAACCCGTGCGGCTGCTTAAAGATGCCTTCAGACTGCGAGTTTGGGACTGTTGGAAGCCAGAGGGGAGGGGGTGACAGGTATAGCTTTCCCTTTCTGCTGGGGACCTACTTGCTTGTTGGGAGGTCCGGGAGTGGGGGAGGGGGGGAGGCTGGGAGGCACCACCTTTTGTGTTGTTCATCCATTACCACCACCTTGGGTGTAAACAAGTTTCCACGTTATTCAGATTTTTATGGCTTAAGCCTCAGATGAGCAGGACAGACTTTTCTGTTTGAAGATGGACATCTGCCCCCTCTGGCCTTCTGTCACAAAGGCTCCTCTCTTCCCAGTCTCCTACATTTGCCCAGATAGGCACTTTGGAATTCACACTTGAAGAAAATTTTTTTAGTATTCACGGAAAGATTTAAAACTATGAACATAATTTTCCCTTTCAAAGAAGCAACTTACGAATATACTTCACAGACGTCAGTTTGGATTGTGACACCATGGACTTTTCCAGATGGTAGATCCTCCAGTGTTAACTCTTCATGTAGAAACGTTGAGACCGCTTTGGTTGAAATGCCCTTAAGCCAGTAGCCGCCAAGGGTATGCCGGTGGGAACAGACCCACGTCTCTTACTGAATAAAACCAATAAGGAGTCCGTTCCTTTCCAGGTACGCTCGGCTACGGAAGCCGATTGGCCCTGTCGAGCTGTGCCTGCCTATTTTTGCTAAGCAGACTGGGGCCTACGGTACATAGGGGACTAATGCCGTCCCCCTGTATGGTGCTTCTCTGGTAGTTGAACTTAATCCAAAAGCGGGAGGGCAAATCCAGAACGAAAATCACTTTGGACTGAGTCTGCTCACGTGAACCTAAAATAGAAAGTAGATCTCTGATGGTGCCTCACCAGTGAAACCAGTCTTCACGCCCAGCACCAGGGACGCAATGCCCGTAGAATGTGGTGCCATACAGAGAGCTTTGGAATGAGGTAGGTTTTGCTTCACATCCATGCTCTTGAAAGCTGCTTCAAGCCTGAACCTCCATTCCGTTGTCTGATAGATAAATGCAACCGTGATACCTTCTAGAGGCGGCCCTACGTCCGTGGTTCTCAGCCTCAGCATGCACGGGAATCATCCGGTGGGCTTGCTGAAATTGAAGCTTCCTGGGTCCCACCCCGGAGTTTCTGATTTAGTAGGTCTGAAATGAGGCCTGAGAATTTATATTTCTACTAAGTTTCCAACTGATTCTGATACTGTGGGTTGAGGGATCACACTTTGGTAACCACTGCCCTATGATTTAAAGCAGCTCTACCCTATTCCTGTGCCAGTAAATCTACAGCTCCGGTCTATATATAGTCGCTATGTAAATAGACAGTGAATATCCCTGTGGTTCAGAATTCTTGGGGCCCAGGGATGCCTGGGTGGCTTAGTTGGTTAAGTGTCCAGCTCTGGATTTCGACTCAGGTCATGATCTCAGTCTGTGAGTTCGAGTCCTGTGTCTAGCTCTGTGCTAACAGTGTAGAGCCTGCTTGAGAATCATATTTTCTCTGTCTCTGTCTCTCTCTCTGTCTCTGTCTCTCTCTCTCTCTCTCCACCCCTCCCCTGATTGTGCTTGCTCTCTTTCAAAATAAACTTTAAAAAAATTCTTGGAGCCAGTTACAATTTCTATCAGGTAGACGTAGCTTTGCTGCTCAAATGCTTGATCTCTGGAATATTCTGATTTCTACTTGATAGTTTCTGTGATTCCGTTAGGTAAGACTTTAAACAAATTCAGTTGATTCTCCACCGCGGCCTTTACCCCTTTTGGTGTGTGCTCTGTAATTATTTTGTTTTCTGTTTTGGGTTCTTTGTACAAACCTTTGCTCAGACCAGTGAGTGAAATGTGGTATGAATTTCATACCAGAATCCACTATTTCTGCCTTCCCCCTTCCCAGCTGTTGAATTTTTAGGCCTTAGTAGATCTTCTCGTGCCTACTGGAGACCATGCCTTTTGAGACCTATCTCTTTATATGTCCCCAAATGTTTCCTTCCTGCTTGTTCATCGGCCTTGTGCAGAAACACAAGAGTAATCATGTCTTTCCTTCCCTTGCGGTTTATTTGAAAGTATTTATAGACCAGTCACTGGCTGCATGCCGCCTCCTCCCCACCCCCGTCTCCTTTCTCTGGTGCAATTTCACTTTAGACGGTTGCTTATGTGCTCTATGCCCGACCTAAGGGCACGCAGCCCCGAGTGAAAGGCTTTGTCTCCTCAAAGCAGACAATGTGATTTAATCTTAGACTACCTTTGCAAGGGAGCGTCCAGTTGGTTTCAATTTCCTATCTGTAAGATGGCTCCCAGCTCACTGTAGGTCCCAGTAGGCGATGCTCGCTTTGGGCGGGTGGAAACACTCACAGCCACACCCACACCATCGGAACAGTACAGGTCTGGGATGTTTTCCACTATTTCTGGGCTATAGGGAAGAAAGTGTGAAAGGAAGTCTGTGTCTGTGCGAGTTACTTCTTTGCTTTATATTTAGTATTCGCGGATGGCATCCGGGCTCACAGTCAGACAATGCAATATCCATCACATCCCTGGTTTTAGGATTCTTCCAGGCCTAAGAGTTTTTCCCATAGTCCTTTCCAGGGAAGTGGAGGGCAGGTAGGGGTGGAGTGGAGGTGAGAATGTGGACATTTGTACCAGTGCACCTCTCCTTCCTCCCCTGACTTCACACATTTTACCTTGCACCAGATTTAATTTAATTCATACCCAGCGGGGGAATCTACCCATAAAACACACACCTCCGAAAGACTGTCTCCACCTTTCTTTATGTGCCTAACTGCTTTGGTGTTCTACCGGTCAAGTAGGGTTTTGGACCAAGAGAAGGAGAGAGGACATTAGTAACACTGTGGCTGTCCCGTGGTGCATAGAATTCATGCTTCTAGTCATGTTTGCTGTGAAGGGCAGTTCCATATACTGATCGTCATTTTTCTCGGTGGCTTATCTTTTAAAAAGGAATTTATTGTGTTTTTAGCCTGTGGGGTTTCTAAAGGGGTGGTGGTCTCTCCCAGAGAGCGTTGCACAGAGATTGGGATGGAGCCTGTTCCCTCAAGGAGATGCTGGGGGAGAAAGATTCTCATAAAATTCTTACAAGGGCAAATAGGGTCAACTCTCATCTGTGTTCATTTGAGCCACTGTCTGGAGTGGATGGGAACATGTTGGTTTACTGTTGCCATGGCTACAGTTGCTGTTCTCCTCCTTGGGGCGGGGCGGGGGTGGGGGGAGGATGGCCCATGACAGGAAATGAACCCATTCATTTGTCCAACTGACTCAAAATTCCATTATGTGAATTCCATGGACTGTTAATTGCAGTATTTTGATAGAACGTCATTGTGTATTCTCTAATGGTAGTCAGGTCACCAAATATCTTTTTTGAGCCATTGTTTCCTCGTGTCTGGCAGGGGTGGGGAGGGATGAGAAGATACTCAACAACAGAATAGGACTTTTCAACTTTCTGTCTAGGACCTAGAGCCTTCCTGTGCTGGGACATTTCTTTGAACTCTCGTGGTTGGTCTTAATTCATGCAGTTTTTACTTTCTAAATCATAAATCTGGGTTTGGTTTTAATAGAAAATGCTTTTGGGGTGCCTGGGTGGCTCAGTCGGTTAAGCTTCTGATTTCAGCTCAGGTCATGATCTCATGGTTTGTGAGGTCAAGCCCCGCGTCGGGCTCTGTGCTGATAGCTCAGAGCCTCGAGCCTGCTTCAGACTCTGTGTCTCCCTCTCTCTGTGCCCCTCCCTGCTCACAATTTGTCTCTCAAAAATAAATAAACATTGAAAAAAAATTAAGAAAAAAAACTTTCAGTTACCACCAAGTGGGGTGTTTAGGCTAGCTTTAGGTTTCCTGGATGGTAGGTTACATGAGAGGGTGTGATGTGTGTCTCCCCCAGACCTTTAGCCTTATTGACACGTAATGGACATACACCATTGTAGAAAGTTTGACGCATGCAACCTGGTGATTTGGTGTACATACATAGGGTGAGATGATTGCCACAATAAGGTCATTTAACACACTCAAGTAGTTACCTGTGTGTTGTGGGTGGGAGGGTGAATGATTTTAAAAGATTTACGATCTGCACCTTTTAAGTAAACAGTGCAGTATTAACAATAGTCCCCATGCTGTACATTACAGCCCCAGAACTTATTCATTGACTTACGTACCATGTTCACATTACCCCCTCCTCCCCCCTCCCCTTTCTCCCTCTCCCATCTCTCCGCTCTCCCCCTCTAGATATCACACACACACACACACACACACACACACACACACACACACACACCCCACTAGCAGGCAATCACCAGTCTTTGTTTCTTGGAGTTTCGGTTTTTTTAAATCCCACATACAAGTAAGCTCACTCTTTCTTTCCCTCTGACTCACCTCACTTAGCATAATGCCCTCAAGGACTATCCATGTCCTTCTTGGCAGGATTTCTTCCTTTTTTATGGCTGAAGAATATTCCACTATATATTTTATGTACCCCATTTCCTTTGTATGTGAGAGAAAGCCGGTGAGGAAGGCAGAGGGAGAGAGAATCCCAAGCAGGCTCCACGCTCCGGGACCTTGGGATCCTGACCCCAGCAGAAACCAAGAGTCGGATGCTCAATATACTGAGCCACCCAGGCGCCCCTACCGCATTTTCTTTATCCGTTCGTCCGTCGACTCTTAGATTGCTTCCAAGGCTTGGCTGTCAGTGTAAATCACACTGCAATGAACATGGGATTTCAGGTATGTCTTTGAGAGCGTGATTTCACTTCCTTTGGCTGCACCGCTGAGGTGGGATTGCTGGACCGTATGGTAAGTTCTTGTTTTAATGTTTGGAGGAACCTCCTGTTTTCCACAGCGGCTGCACCAGTTTATGTTCCCACCGCCAGGACAGAGGGCTCTTTGCTCCCCGGCCTCGCCTGCACTTAGATGTTGCTCAGCGAGTTGTTTTCCTGTCTGATGTTTATATACTGCGTTTTCACATTTGCTTACAATGAGTTCAGTTCACGGGAAAATGGGACTCCCGTGGCGGGCCTCCCTGGGACGGCCTGTGAGTCCCCGTGTGGTGTGTGACACTTTCTTCCTCAGGCCTGGTTGGAGGTTTGGGGTCTGTGAAGCCCTAAGTGGACCCTGTCCAGCTGGGCCACTCCAGGCCCCTGGGAGCCACACCTCCCTTCTCCCCCAGTGTGGCTTTATGGTTTTATGTTGGAGCTAATCAGCATGGAAACCCAGGGGTGTGAGGTTGTCTTTGTTGTTTGCTTCCAGAAGAGGTCAGGAAGGAAGGAATAAATTGTACCTTTCTTCCTGGAAAGTTCTCCTGTGGCAAGTGATCCGCGTTCCCAAACCTGGTTCTGCCAGGGGCTGCCTGGGGTGGCAAGATTTCCTAGGCACGCCCTGGTGTAGCCTAGGCCGCGTCCCCCCTGGGGGTGGATGAGACCCCACTTCACAAAACCTAAGGCCCCATGTTCGGACATGGAAGGTAGCGTCTCTCTTCTGTCATTGTTGCTGTCCAGCTCAGTCCTATCATGGAATCACTTTGCCTCCGTTCCCTTTTCAGACACACACCCACACCCACACTTACATTGTGTAATTAGTGCCTAGTTCCTGGGATTGCCCTTTTCTTCTTTCTGGAAGGGGAAGCCGAATGAGGAGAGCATGGATATTCTGTGCTTTCTGAGTGTTATTTTTCCTGTTCAGTCATTGCCTTTCTCTCCTGTGAAATACATTTGAAATTTCATTGCTGATCGATTTTTTTTTTTTTTTTTTTTTTTTTTTTTTTTGCTCACTGAGTAGTAATTCATCTTGTGATTCCTAGCTCACGTTTGTTGGGGTCTTGATAATCCTAGAGCTGAGACACCATGATATTCGAGAACAAGAACTTGTTCTAACCTTCCCAGTGGCACTGGCAGCCTCCGTGGGTGCACGCTGTTACTATTTGCAGTAGTCATTTGGATAACATTTTCTGCTTTTATTTTTTTTAAGTTTATTTTCAGAGAGAGAGAGAGAGAACGAGTGTGTGTGAGAGAGCAAGCAAGGGAGGGGCAGAGAGAGGGGGAGACACAGAATCTGAAGCAGACTCCAGGTTCTGAGCTGTCAGCATAGAGCCTGATGAGGGGCTCGCACTCACAAGCCATGAGATCATGACCTGAGTCGAAGTCAGGTGCTCAACCGACTAAGCCACCCAGGTGCCTCTCTGCTTTTATTTTATTTTTTTTAAGTTTATTTTCAGAGAGCAAGAAAGAGAGACAAAGACAGCACAAGTGGGGGGATGGCCAGAGAAAGAGGGAGACAGAGGATCCCAAGCAGGCCCCCACACTGTCAGCGCAAAGCCCGATGTGGGGCTCGAACCCACGAACCGTGAGATCATGACCTAAGTATCTCTGATGAAATGTCCATTTCAGAAAGGGCCAGGTGAAATCTCCGATACCTGGAATTGTGTGAAACGAGACCAGACAGAGGTAGACGTGGAAGGGAATGGTGGCGGGAATTAGCTGGGGAAGTGAATTCCTGTGGTTCTGTCTCGGTGCCCTTTCTGGGGTGTGGGGTTATCCCCCCTCTCTGCGGGTATTTTGGGTGGGTGGGGGGAGGGGGCAGGCAGCCTTGAGTGTCCAGCTGGAAATGTGGTCCAACCAGGCTCCTTTACAAGGTGCTAGAGGTGCTTCCCAGGACTGATGTGGGGCCAGGAGTGTGGTGTTTGGCCGGCGGATTGACACAGTTGAAGATGGAGTGGATTCCTCGAGCCGGGAGTCACAAGGTGAAATGCTGCTCCCTTTGATCGAAGGGAGACCATTAGGGCATGTTTGGGCTGCTGGAGTTGAAGACACTCATTAGAAAGTGAGCGGTTGTGCACCCCCGGCCCTCAGCGGCTGCCACCCACATCTATGAACAGGATTCTGATTTGCCCAGTTTGCTGGCATAGCGTTTTGCAGAAGCCAGCTGTGAGGAAGCGTGTACTTCGCTTCTTTGAGTTAATCAGTGGATTGCCGAGAGAGAAGGGTGTAGTTTATTTCCGTGATTCCAAGCATATGCCATTGTTTCCCAGCGTTTGGGATGTTGTGACCGTTTTCTCCCCTATCCCGCCCCACTTCCTGCCTGCCCCCTCCCTTACCAGCAGCGCCCCCTTGGGCCCCCCTTTGCCTTCAGAGGGGGCTGGCCTTGTGGTGGGGAGGTGGGGCATCGCTGGAGAGAACCACGAGGAACGTTCCCTCGACAGAGTGCTTCGCCCACTCAACTGACATGGCTGGTTTTGGTTTTGGCTGGGCAGTGGGGATGGGAGAGAATGGGGCCATGGCCAAAAATGTGCCCATGGGACCCATCACAGAAATGACTCTATGTGGAAGCTAGAGTTCAGAGCGTTGGGTTGAAAACATAAGATTTTGGAGGATGGTCACTTATTTATTTATTTTTAAAGTTTATTTTGAGAGTGGGGGTGGGGGGTGCGTGCAGGGTGTGGGGGCAGACAGAGGCAGAATTGCCATCAGCGCAGAGCCAGATGTGGGGCTCGAACTCACTAACCGCAGAATCACGACCTGAGCTAGAATCAAGAGTCAGATGCTAGGGGCACCTGGGTGGCCCAGTCTGTTAAGCATCCGACTTCGGCTCAGGTCATGATCTCACAGTTCATGGGTTCGAGCGCCGCGTCAGTCTCCGTGCTGACAGCTCAGAGCCTGGAGCCTGCTTCAAATTCTGTGTCTCCCTCTCTCTCTGTTCCTCCTCTGCTCGTTCTCTGTCTCTCAAAAATAAATGTTAAAAAAAAAAATAATAATAAAAAGAGTCAGATGCTCGACTGAGCCACCCAGGTGCCTTGGAGGTTGGTCACTTTCAAACTTCTGGCTCATAAACACTATTGATAGTTCCCCTTGTTGTTGAGGTTTGCTTCAGTGGCTAGATCTCTACCCTTCTCCCCCATTTATTACCCCCTTCCATTGTTTTCACATTTTATTAGGATCCTGTAAAGCTTCTGGATTCTCTCCCAGTTCTTCCTCTCTTTTCCTCTGCTATTGGTCGTCCTTCCCTACGGGGGAAACAATCGGAACCAGGCAGCCCTGAAGCACAGTGACAGGTCAGTGGCTGTGGCCTCCTTTGGTAGGCAGTGGACCTCGGGGCTTTATCGCTTCCTGTTTGCCGACCAGGAAAATGGGCTCAAGCAGTCAGGGTTATTACTAAGAAGGGCTTGATTGAACAGGAAGTCTTCGAGCCCTTCCGAGTTGAAGTGGTGCATGCAGCTTGGGTGTTTATCTGGAGTCTTCTACAAGAGGTTGCACTTTCCTCTGGTTTGTTTCCTGGAACCATTTTGAGTGGGGGGCGGAAACTGCCAGGGAGTTCAGGTCCTCAGAGGGAAGCTGACTAGTCCATCGGCCACCGCATCAGGTGAAGGGGAGGGCTGGCTTGGATTTCTGCATGCTTCCAGTCTTTCTGTGGGGAGTTTCTGCCACAGGCTTTGCTCCGATCCTGTACCAAGTCCACCGAGCTATTTTTGTAAGGATCCCAGCAAGTATGAATAGGAGATCTCCGGAAAGGGGCGATAAACCCCTCCTCTTAGGAACAGCAGGGTTTTTTGTTGGTTAAATGGCTGGAAGTCAGATAATTGTATTTGACAAGCTCCTCCCGAGGTCAGAATGATGTTTCTCCCTTGGAGAAACTTTCGTTTTGTGATGTGAGGTCTAGTCGGGAGACTTTCTCACCAGACCCTTCTGAGGGTTCGCTTCAGCCGCCCACAGTAAGGGTGGGTGAGTGCCCTGCAGATGTTCACTGTCTGCTTGTCATCTGCTGCCACCCGCAGATGTGGCCTCTGTCCACTTAGTGCATGCCTGGCATCAGGTGAAGGCCCGGGGGTTCCCACCTTGCAAAATCAGCCTGGGCCTGCCAGGTGGCGGAGGAGGAGGAACTAGGAGAGAGGTACCTTACGTAGTCATGGATGGTTACTGAGAGTGTTGTGAGTTGGAAGATGTGATGAGGGCACCTCCCCCTCCTTCCTTCCCCTTTGTTTTTCTGCTTTAAGAAGTCACTTGGTTTGGTTTGATTCAGCGTCGGCATTTGGAAAGATGTTTGTGTTTCCTGGCCTCACCTGTGGTTCCTCTGTGCAGCCTTGAATATGGGTAGGGATTCAACATTGCTTGGAGAATATTCTTTCTAGGCATGGTTAGGTAGGAAGGTGATTTCCATGTCTTCGATGGAGTGTTTTGCCTTCCTTGTGTTTTTGTTTAAAATTTTTTAAATTTGTTAAAATTCCAGTATAGTTAACGCTATAATTTAATGTTAAATTAGTGTCAGGTGTACAATACAATGATTGAACAATTCATCACTCCGTGCTCATCATGGCCAAGTGCCCTCCTTAATCCCCATTACCTATTTCACTCATCTTCCCCCGCCCTTTCTGGTGACCATCAGTTTGTTCTCTGTTGTTTAGAATCTGTTTCTTGGTTTGACTTTTTTTCTTTGCTCATTTGTTTTGCTCCTTAAATTCCACACATGAATGAAATCATATGGCATTTGCCTTTCTGTAACTTGATTCACTTGGCATTATACTATTACACTAGCTCCATCTATGTTACTGATGGACGCAGGGCAAGATTTCATTCGTTTTTATAGCCGAGTAATATTCCGTTGTGTATATGCACACTGTATCTTCTTTATCCATTCATCTGTTGATGGTCTTGCCTTTAGATTGACACGCTTTGGGTTTTCACGTAAATTTCCATGCCACTGACGTGTGTGTCCTAGATCCATCATGGCCGCCTCCAGGAGTGCCCTGGAGCCTGAGATGAGTCCCGGAGTCTGGAATGCCACATGAGCTCCCGTGTTCCAGTGTAAGAGTCTAGTGCCATTACTCCAGGGTCACAAAGCACAAACAACAAAAGGGAGGGTACTTGCTGGTCTCACATCTGCTAGCAGATTCTTTAATCATTCATGATCATGGTTTCTCATCTTAGGTAATTGTCATAAAAGCCTGGACCTTTTTTACAAATGTTCAAGAAGAGAGAATGTGTGCATTGTGGTGAATCCTTTCATTATAGAACAGACTTCACTCGGCATTTTGGTTGGTGAGAGCTTTAGTAACCCCCCATACTTCAAAAATCACACATGATTTATGTTTCCGCCTACTGCATGAATTTCTGTCAGAGCCCCAAGATGAATATTTTGGGTTCCTTAGTAAAGGAAACATTAGGACCGTGGTGCATTACTTTAGGTTTGCTTTATCTTTTTTTTTCCCCCCTTAAGTTTATTTATTTATTTTGAGAGAGCGTGGTTCTCTCAGGGAGAGAATCCTCTCCCAGGGAGGGGCAGAGAGAGAATCCCAAGCAGGCTCCACACTGTCTGCACAGAGCCCAACTCAGGGCTCGATCCCACAAACCATGAGATCTTGACCTACATTGAAATCAAGAGTCAGACGCTTAACTGACTGAGCCACCCAGGTGCCCCCTTGCCTTATCTTGGTGGTAAGAATCCCTTTTGGGGGAGATGCATATTTCAGAAGACAATCCAGAGGATTTTTGCCCTGGCATATTTTTAGTAGCTACATAAAATGCTGGATTGGGAGTTCCTGTGTATCTTCCAGACAAGGCACTTGAGTTGCAATGGAGTTGATGGGATAAAAGGGCAGTGGTGTTAGTGTTCATATTGCTACTTTCCTCACACAGTGCTGGTTTCTTAGCCCCCATCATTTCTTACCTGCATTAGTGCACATCCTAAAAATTGGTTAATACCAGGGCTTTTCATAAAGCCGTGAAACTGGGAGCCCGTTCTTTCCTGCAGGGGTGATCCCAGAGCTGACATCTGAAGACTCTCTATTGCCATCTCTTGGTGCTGGTTGGCTACTTCATGGGATTTCCAGGGGGACGGGGAAATTGTGCGGGATCCCTTCTCAGCTGACTTAACTGAGAGGCAGGCGTGGGAGAAGCCAAAGCCTACTCTGGATTGTTCTGGGACTAGCTGGCGTTCTGAGCACTGCCTTTGTGCTCTGGCGTGTCATGTGCTGGTGGGGCTTCGAATCTCACCCACCATGCGACTCCATGGAGAATGTTTCTGGTGTGAAGTTCATTGCCACAGGACTGACTCCAGTTACACTCTGAGAAGGATTCCAGTGGATTTTAGTTTTTGAAGGACGAGCTGTGAAGCACCGCGAGATGTGATTTCCTCCCATGTTTTTCTCTCTTTCTTTGAAGGAAGACCTGATTCTGGCCTCACAGAGTGATTCACTGTCCCTCCCCAGTCATCACCGTTGCCAGGACGCAGGGAGATTTCTGGCCTTTGGCAATTGGATATCAAGTAACCTAAAACTGTGAAAATGCCTTTTTTTTTTTCCTTGAAATATTTTAAAAACAAAACTGGCATGCCACCTCCAGATAGGGTGGAAAGGAAGATCAACATTTTAACTGGCTCTTTGAGGCTTTTAAAACTGAGTGTACCTCAGATAAATTGTTCACACCTTGTAACTACAATAACGTATTAGGAATTTCTTCGGCCAGATCCTGGCTAGATTCCTAACTTGCATGTGGTGTTCTGGGGACTCTTTCCTGTTTTGCTCCTACTATAGGATACAGTTTTTGCTCAGGATTGCCCTGAAACCCAGTCTTCATAGAGAAAGAGCATTTGCAGCTCTTGGATCCCAGGTTTGGAGTTGGATCCCTGATTTAAAAAAAAAACAAACACATAAGGCGGGGTTATGGTGCCTGGGGTGGCCAAACAGACAGCTTGCCATAGGTGATAAACCACAACACATGTGACATTTGTGACTGACAGAACAAAAGGGCTTTGTTGCCGCTTTAATTGTTGATTAATGACGATCCCTCTCAAATTTGACACGGTTGCTTTCTAGAACACAAAAGAAGTCAATGTCACGTATTTCCTTGATCATGAGACAGTCATGATTTCCAGGCAGTCCGTGGCTCTTTGACATTTCAGGGTGTCACATAAGATTTAAGGGGAAAAAAACCCATAACTGCATAATTTTTAACTAATTGGATCAAAAGCTTTACTGCACGTTACTTTCCATACCATTTGGGTAGGATGTCCCTGTCCCCCTGAGATTCATGCGACCAAGGACTGCTTTTCTTAGGAAGGGTCCCTGCTGCATTGCTTACTGGCAATTTGTGCTGTTTTGACATTATTCCTCTTCCCTAATCTTTTCTGGCTCCCGTCTGCTTTCCAGTGGGTGAGTTCTGCGGGAGTGTGGTGCCCATGAGCAAAGGACCCGTCTTCCCGAGGCGGGTGGCAATATGGGGGTTTGCAGGTCCTGCTCTTCTCGATGGGCCCGTGTTCTGATGGGCAGGGCTGGTAAATATACGTACTTATGGGATGTTTGTGTTCCTAAGGGTGTCTTTGGGTCCTGAATGAAGTTGATGTGTTGCCCTACATGAGGGACACATTCGTAATTAGAAAGATTAAGTCTTAAGGAAGCAGAGTGTAGGATACACGTACAGAAGGAGTTGTGGAACACCTTTTGGCATTGTGCCATCTTTTAAAATCTCTATGTATTTTAGTTTTTCCACTCTCACTGTCTGAAGTGCGAGGCAGGACTTTTAGGTGAGATTCTGGAAGTTCTCCCGTTTGCTGTGCCGCGGGAGAACCAGCGATTAGAAGGGTGGTGCTGGGCATCTCGAACGTAGCGACACAGGCCTCTGGGAGGCCGAGGTTATGCTTTCCCTCTGGGCACAGGCCACAGATTGGTATTTCTCCTGTAGACTTAGGAAGTCACAGGCCCAGAAGGAATTTATTACAGGAATTACTGTATTCAAGTTTTATTGATGAGGTCAGACAAGGTGGAGTTAGAAGGAGCCTCACTTTTCTCCTTTGCATAGCCCTCCCCCCGCCGTCCCGTTAATAAGGAAATAGAAGGCCACCTTGCCCTAGGTCACAACTTGGTTGCCCTAAAGCCCAGGTTTTGATACCCCTGTTGTTCATTCTCCGTACCTCTCTGACCAAAGCAGACTTCTGTGAGCGTTCGTTTTGAGGGGATTCAACCAATAGCCGTTCCTTTTGGGTAAATCTGGTTGATAGCACACTCGATTCTAAACAGCTGCCTGTGTAACTTAATTAAGACAAGTGCCACAGATATTTCATGTCCTGTGGTTTTGAGCATAAACAAACTATTTCATCGCTTTATGGGTAACGCAGGAAACGAGGCCCGTGAATCCGTATGGCAAGAGCTCCAGAAACGCCCTAAAGCGAACATTCTCTGTAGTGAAACTCTTCTCCTGGAGCCAGCTGACCTTCCTTTTCTGTCCTGTGATGTCCTCACAGCCTGCCGAAACAAACACCGATGGGAACCACGGAGCAGGGTGGGAGGTGAGCCCAGAAGGGGCTCGTCCACTGACAGTGCTTCTTGTCACTGTCTGGAACGAATCGGTCTCTGCTCGCTTCTGGGTTCACTTGAGGATGTGTTTATTTTCTCTTTACTATACAGGATGTTTACAACCATCCTGTGTGGTTTGCCCACAACTGCACTTGTATTTGAATTTGGTGGGCAGCTTGCCCTGGGGCAGGGGATATCCCCCGCTCGACCCCCCACAATCTCCAGCGCGTGCACACACGCACACACACGTGCACGCGCGCGCACACACACACACACACACACACACACACACTCACTCTCTCTCTCTCTCTCTCTCTCTCTCTCTCTCTCTCGTTTCTTTTAGTATCTGCCAGGTTTGTAGTGTGTGTGTCTGGGGGTAGAATAGAGTGGGTAATTATTTGGGGGATGGAAACACAGGAAATTTTTTTTTTTTTTTTTGAATAGGCCTTTCAGTAAGTTGGCAAAGCTTCAGGCCCTGCTCCCACACCAGCACAAAGAATGCAGCCATGCTGGTCATTTTAAATTTGCCAGACACAACGTGTCTTATTTATTTATTTATTTATTTATTTATTTATTTTTGAATGAACAGACCCTCCCCTCCCACCCATTCCTTGCTCTTTGTTTAGAATTGAGATGTAATCTAAATAATTGGATTTACCAGCTCACTTTTTTTTTTCTTTTTTTTAATATTGGAAAATTGAGTTAATAAAATGGCGTTTTGGCATACCCGTCCCTCCACAAGGGGCCAGCTGGGCATTGCTTTCAGTCTCCCAGTCCCCCTCGCTCCTGCCTTCTCCAGCCGAGTGGTGCACACACACTGTGTCCTCCTCGGGTTTGTAAACTATCAGAAATTCTGGGCAGAAATGGAATTGAATTAACCTAGAAATTTGATGTCGTGCCACATTTAGGGCTGCCCCAGAGATTGAGGGCGCAGATAGCAATAAGCTGGTTAACTCTGTCCTGGAGGGCGAGCGCGAGAGGAAGCCCGGAATACCAGTGCCACCCTCCTGTGGGTCTTCTCATGGCAGGCTGCCCGGAAGCTTCTTCTGCACGCAGATCTGAGGAGGGCAGGAGGGGAGCACGGGGCTGGGGGGCGAGTTACAGAACAAAACATATTTGGCATAGAGCTTAGTCGGCTCGTTGATGGGATTTCTTTGCAGGTGTTGTCTCATAGTTTATCAGCTTTCAAAATAGTGCTGGTGTTTCTTTTCTCCTGTAAAGGTTTTGAACTTTAAAAAAAAAAAAACTTAAATATGAAACACCTGAAGACTTATTTGGGTAAAAAGAAATTTTTTTTTTAACTTATTTTGAGAACAAGGGAGGGGCAGAGCGAGAATTCCAAGCAGGCTCCGTGCTGTTGGTGCAGAGCCCCACGCAGGACTCGAACTCCCAAACCGAGATCATGACCTGAGCCGAAACCCAAGAGTCGGATGCTTAACGTGCAGAGCCACCCAGGTGCCCCTGTTTGGGTAAAATTTTAAGTGATCAAGCAAAACATTTCTTTTGGCTGTTGGCCATGCCAGCTAAACCCCAAATGAGAGAAGACTCAGGAGAAAAAGAATGTCGCCTTTTGAGTAGCTTGGGGAATGGAAGGGAAAAGGAGGAAGATGGACCCTCCTCCCCAGCTCATTCAGCTCGGTACTGAAGTGCACACAGTCTCTGTGTTGCTGGCCTGTGTGCATGAAAGTGTGGCAGGACCGCGCTCCTGGGGCCAGCGGGTTGTGGCCCATGGACAGTTGTGACGTACTGAGCACAACGTGACGGGAGGGCACCTTGTGTCGCATGGGAGTCAAGAACCAGAACCGGACCCCCGCTTGGCTTTTGTTTGACGATATTGATGGTGGACAAGTGGCTTGGTGAGTTCTTCACTGAGTGATAACAGTTGTTGTGGTAGAGATGGTGACCGTGTGGGCAGATGTTTAGTAAGATTCCTGTGAAGCGGGTTCTTTTCTTTTTTAAAAAACTTACGTATTTTTTAAGAGTTCATTTATTTTGAGAGCGTGCGTGCAGTCGAGAGCTAGGGAGAGGCAGAGAGAGGGAACGCAGAGAGAATCCCAAGCAGTCTCTGCACTGTCGTGCAGAACCCGATATGGGGCTCAAACCCACGGATTGTGAGATCATGACCTAAGCCGAAGTCAAGAGTCAGATACTTAACAGACGGAGCCACTCAGGTGCCCCCAGACATTTGTATGTTTAACTGTGTGATTCCTCAAGAATGGATGGTGAGTGTCCTTTATCTGTGGTACAGCGGGACAGCGTTCCTGATGTTTGTTCCCATCGTTGCTGGAGGGCTTGTCTTCTGTACCTGGTAGCACCTGTGGACAGAGAGCCCAGTAGAGCGAATGCTGCAGGCCCCCAGAAGGGCAGGGGGGGTGGAATCAGGGGCTTGAGTAGTAGGTCAGGGGCAGTGTACTCCTTTAGGATGTCCCCTCTGAAGAGGAGATTTTTGAGCGGAGACAGGGAAGAAGTGACCTCCATAAAAAGTAACAGGCCTGCAGGGTTCCTGTCATTGGATGATAAGAAGCCAGCATAAAGGAGAAGAACGTTCCAGATGGAGAGAGCAGTCTCAAGGAAGCAAGATCCCTTGGGTTATTTTCCTCTGTCTTAGGGCATTTATTTATATAGAATGACCTTTTGGGATCAGATCAGTAAGTTGCCTTTCATCTCAGCATATTTTTTTCTTCCCCTTTGGGGACATTTTAGCTTGAATCGGATTCACCCCAGCAGGGCTGAGTTTTGTCATGACTGAATTGGCATGGGGCTCTTGGAGCCAAAAGCTTCTGGAGAAGAAGCCTCCCAGATGGCCTTGCCTGTGACAAGGCTGGGCCTCACTTCCCACTTAGATGCAGCGTGCTGTGATCGAGAAAACTCAGAACCGAGGACCCTGTGCTTGGCTTTTGGTCTTGTTGGTCCTGCCTCCCAAGCTGTGTGTGGCTGCTCAGTTGGTTGATCTGTGTAGTAAGGGTGATCTTTGCAAGATCCTTGCAAAAATTAAAGCCTTTAGCTTAGCTAAGTTTACTTGTTTTGACAGAGAGCAAGGGAGAGAGGAGCAGAGAGGGGGGCGGGGGGGGGGGGGAAGATAGCAGATCTGAAGCAGGCTCTGTGCTGAGAGCAGACAGCCTGATGCAGGGCTCGAACTCACAAACCGTGAGTGAGATCATGACCTGAGCTGAAGACAGGTGCTTAACTGACTGAGCCACCCAGGCGCCCCAAAGCCTTTAGCTTTTACCATTTGTCTCAAATACCGAACAAATAGCAGCCCATATCTATATTCTCTGAACTTGCTATCTGAATTTTTTAGTCCATTACTTCATGTATACACATTTGCATCATGGAAGGGAAGCAGCAGTGATGGGGTGGTTTGACCTGAGACCACTTCTCTCCCCTCGCCCCAGCGGCCCCCAGCCCGTGAGTTTAACACACTGTGAATAAAATGGGACTATATATATTCATCTATAAGTACATTTATTCAGGTCTTCCTCCGTTGGTTTAAGTTGGTTTAATCTGTTTAACTTGGCTAGCTGCAGCATTTGATTTAATTGGTTTCATTGACTTAAGGATAAACCTAGGATTCTAGAACGAAGCCTTCTAGAAAGGAAGAAAACTCCTTCCTTTAAAAAAAAATTTTTTTTTCAAAAATGTTTGTTTTTGAGAGGGAGAGAGAAAGGGAGACACAGAACCATGAGATCATGACCTGAGCCAAAGTCGGATGCTCCACTGACTAAGCCACTTGGGCGCCCCAAGTAAACTCCTTCCTTAATCAGTTAATAAAACACAAACATGGAAGGGCATCCTGCTTTAGTTTATCCTTCTGTGGTTTGGATGAGGGACAAACCCCTCTGCAGTTCTCTGTATTCTGGCATTTCTGTGTATCCCCATTGGGCAGTGGAGGACCATGCTGCCTGCCTAAAGGCCCAATTAGGAGCCCAGAGGCTTAGGAGACCCAGAATTCTGGATTCCCCTTGACCCCTGGACTCCATATTCTCTTCCACCCCCATGAGGACCCTGAACCATCTTAGTTCAAACAGTATTTTCATTCTCAGGCATTTTCACTGTGGGAATGAAAAGGATGGTGCATGTTTCTGGGCAAAATGTCAGCTGATGGAAGGGGGCGGGCACACCAGCTTGCTTTCTGAGGTCTTTGGTAGGAGTCACGTCTGGCCTGCCCCTCCCCCTCAGCCCCCCCCCAGCACCCTTATGCCCCGAACCTCTCTAAGTGCAGATATTCTGGTTCTTTAGCACATCTGGGGCACCCCCCATCCCCCATATTTACTGATTTAAAATCACATACACTCACTTCCCTGGATCGGGCATTTTAGGATGGAGTCACCTGTCTGTCCCTTAACATAGTGAGCTCACCCCATGGAGTTTGCCTCTGAATTGTATCCTCCAGACTCTGTTGTTGTGCGGGGCCAGCAAAGCCAAGCCAACGTGTCTGTAATCCTCCTGGGACTGTGCAGGATGAGAAGCCAGACCGCAGACCTGCACTTTTTGCAAAACAAAGATGCTTTGGGCTGCCCCTTAAAAAAAAAAATTGTATATATTATCTATATGATATAGATAATATATATAGATAACATATAATTATATATTATATATTTTAATATATTTAATATAATGTATACTTATAATATATAATAATATATTATTATATATTATGATGTATATATCATATCATATATGTTATACAAAATTGGTTTGTCTCCCTCCTCTGTCCTTGCTTTCATCTGAGTCTCAGAAATACTTAATCACTTGGGAGCTTGGCTTATTCCTCTGAGGGATAATTTATTTGACTTTTTTTTTTTTTTTTTTAAGTCTGTTAACTGCTTTATTTTTCATGGTCTCACTGAGAAAGTCATCAGGCAGAAAGTGCTTTATTTGAACGATGGCGGGAGCAGTTTATCGTTAAGGTCCTGAAATTATAAAATACTTCACCGCGTCCTGCTCTTGTCCTACGCGCCTTGTCCGCATTTGCATGTGGGATTTTCATTAGGTCTGCACCACCTTGTGACATTTGTTGTTGCTGACTTAAAAAAAAAAGGGGGGGGGGCAATAAACAGCATCCTGCGTGCACGCAGGAGGCGGTATTTCCGTGACCTTTCTCTCATGTCCAGAGTGTGAGTTGTGTCCATTTAGATGAAGAGGTACACGTTAATACAATTGCCAGTATAGAAAAAACAAACAAACAAAAAAAACCTTTTCAGGTGGAATAAGATGAACTGGGTTTTTTCTTTGAACAGGGAGGAAAAGTTGCCGGAAGAGCTGGCTAGCTGCGTTGGGTCAGCGTACCCTGCATTGTGGGCTTCTGGCTTGTTGGAATGTGCTAGTTGTTGGCAACCTGGCCCATCCTCTGATGCCCACGCTGCTGGCTGTGGGTGCTGCTACATGGGCCCTGCGAGTTGAATACAGAAATTGAGGATGAGCAGTGAGAGACTTTCAGTTACACTGCTTGTATATCTGTAGAATCTGATAATAAATTTGAGCCCAGTTGCCTTATTATTATTTTCTTTATAATTTTCTTTTTAACCTCAACCTAGTCCTATTATAAAAATACCTTTCAGTAGGGGCGCCTGGGTGGCTCAGTCGGTTAAGCTTCCGACTCTTGGTTTTGGCTCAGGTCAGATATCACAGTTTGCGAGCTCAAGCCCCACACCGGGCTCTGTGCGGAGAGCGAGGAGCCTGCTTGGGATTCTCTCTCTCCCTCTCTCTGCCCCTCTCCCACTTGTGCTCCCTAGCTATCAAAATGAATAAACTTACACACACACACACACACACACACACACACACACACACAACCATTTACAACCAATAAAAAAGCTAAAGGGGGAAAAAGTCACCGAACTCACAACTTTGATCCTCCCCACAGTTTGAGAGGCACCACTGTGGTCTCTCCACCCCGCATCTGGTCCTTAAGCTTCAGCACCCCCATCGAGGGACCCTCCTCTGGGCTTAGTGCTCACCCTTGCACACGCTTTTGGTGTGTCACGTCTTAAATACGGGCAGTCGGTTGGTTACAAAAAAGCTTCCTTCTCTATAACCAGGGGATGGTGGTGTTGCCCTATTTTCTTGACCATTTTAGTCTTTGGGAAATTTTCATTACACGTGTTGGGTTTTCTGCTCCTGGCTTGTTTGTGGGGCTGTTTCATATTGGTTACTCCTGGGTTCTCAGCTGTTTTGATTAGCCTTGATGTGTGTAGGTTTCACGGACTGAAGGTTGCCCAGTAAGTAAAGTAACCCTAACCCTCCCCCTGGATCAAATGTCAGTCGTTACTGGGAACGCCATCTATATATCTCTGGTGGTGTTTCTCACGGGTTTGGGAAGGGAGGCCAGAATAGAGACTCATCAGTACACAAGGTGGTTGAAATATTTTTGGCAAAGTAAGAAACCATGGTGTGTGTGTGCGTGTATTTTGCTGGACTATTTTGTTAAATACCAGAGTGTTGATTTAACATGGGAAGGTATTGTGAGCATCGCTAGGTTAGTAGACTACAATTATTACTATTTTTTAAATTTATTTTTTTACTAAAAAGGTTTTTGTTTTTTTCTTTTAATAAGTTCATTCATTTTTGAGAGGGAGAAACAGAGAGTGAGCGGGGAAGGGGCAGAGAGAGAGGGAGACACAGAATCCGAAGCAGGCTCCAGGCTCTGAGCTGTCAGCACACAGCCCGACACAGGGCTCAAACTCATGAACCGCGAGGTCATGACCTGAGGTGAGGTCAGACGCTTAACCAACTGAGCCACCCGGGTGCCCCAATTATTACTATTTTATGTAACTTCAACAATAAATAAAGGAAGATTTATTTGTGCTTTACTAATATACTTGGTTTCTTTTTGTTGTTCTCCAAGCAGCCTTTGTGGGGAGGGGTGCATTTTCAGTTCCACGCAGTGATTGATTCTGATTTGGATTCTGATCCATCGCTGTGCCATTGGGCTGCTTTATGGTCTCTTCTGTTTTTTGGGGGGACAGGGTGGTCTTTCTGTCCCCCCACCCCTACCGCCCCTCAAATCCTGTTTTTTGAGCATCTCTCTGAGCAGGGCTGGCTAGTTGGTCTCAGCAGTACACAAGCAGGTTCTTGGTCTAGCTGACGCCTGACACTCCCCGTTGTGAACTGGGATCTCTACAATGAAGGAAGCGCTCGTATGAGGTAATTTGTGATAAATGTCAGGTTAGTTACACATAAAATAAAAATATGGCCATTTTCATGCGTGGAGGCAAGCAAATTAACAATTAACTGGTGCCTGCAGTGTTAGGAAGGAAGTAAAGGAGGCTTTCCAAGACTCATTAGAATTCACATGCTAGAAGGAGTATCTTTCTTGCGTGTAAGATTTTGTAAATGAAAGATGCCTAGTCAGGAGATACGTGCTGCGATTTGTAGACACCGTGGATAAACTAGGGATCAGTATCTCCGTAGGATTGTGTCGGGCAGAGGCCTGACACGTAGATTAAGGCCAGTTTTTGGAATCCCTGAGAAGTTAGGACTTACCTATCGGCAGAGGGTGCCCAGAATTTGTTGGTGTTTCAGATGGACTAGAGAAATATTTTTTTTCCTGCATGACAAGCGTCCATTAGTGTAACGAATTGACGTGGCTGGATTGGGGTCTGAAGAGATTGGGGGTGGGGAGACCGCGCTCTGAGGGTGTGAGACGGGGTCAGTGGTGTGCAGGCAGGTGCTGGGGGGCTGGCTGGGTGTAAATAAGGGCACAGTATGAAGGTAATCGTGTATGTGTGACTGTATCATGTTTAAGCATACAATGCTTGCTTGATACATCACGTGGCAAGATGGCTTTGCGATTCTGTCGTTATTCTGGGCTTAATTTAAAACTACAAAGCCGTCCATTAATCCCGTGTCCTCAAATGCCACCTACGATGTTGGAAATACCCAGGCACACACGTGGTTTGTGCACTGGCAGGCATGTTCTTGTACACGTACACACGCATGGCACCCATTTTATATCCGTGTATAACACCTAGCCTTGTAACCAAATTTATTGCCCTTTATGGCGATCCTGTGGTTTATGAGAAGGTGAGAGATACAGAACCTCAATTAGGAAGAGTTTGCTTGATTTAGGGTCCCTTTTTCCCCCTTTTGTGTCTTGACTTACTGCCGCACGTAGATCTGTATCCTCCGATCGCTGCCTAATTCATTTTTAATTTTCCTTTGCTTCTCCAGGCCCAGGCTGCAAGCACAGAGGAAGTTTGCTCAGTCTCAGCCGAACAGTCCCAGCACAACCCCGGTGAAGATCGTGGAGCCGTTGCTGCCCCCTCCAGCTACTCAAATTTCTGACCTCTCTAAAAGGAAGCCCAAGACAGAAGATTTTCTTACCTTTCTCTGCCTTCGAGGTGAGACCGGGTTCCCCGTCGGGCAGGAAGGAGCACCCCACTGCAACAAAGAGGAAGACCCTGTTCCGAGCAGTAGATGTTAGCTGGGGTCCGCGTTGTAGACAGCTTGCTGGCCTGCTTTTGGTGGTCAGTTTGAAGTGACATGTGCCTTGAGTCTTCACATTTCTCCTTCTGTCTTCACTTATTTGACTCTTAAGTCCCCTTTCTTGGCTTCTCAACACCATCTCCTAGTTTGTCGTTTCCAGCTGTAATGTTACAGCCTGACTTTTCCGGGTCCCCCTTTCCAGAACCCCCGCCATTCCACCACACGCGTGCTTTGCCAACGTGGCGTTTTGTTCTGTGACTGTTGTTGTTTTTTTTTTCTTTTTTTCCCTTGGGGTGTCTTGAGTGGAGATAGTCTCCTTTGGTCATATTTTGTAAAGTCCACCACAGGCCACATTGACTGAGGTTCACACTTTTCCACCGTACTCCTTTGGGAAGAATCCTATCAGTATTTTCCAAGTACAGTTGACCCTTGAATAGCATGGGCCCACTTCTCCATGGTGTTTTTGTGTTTGTTTGTTTTTTTCCTTTGTTGTTTTTGTGTTTTTTGCAGTAAATACAGTACCGTAGTGTAAGTATATTTGGTCTTATGATTTTGTTAATAACGTTTTCCCCAGCTTCCTTTCCTATAAGACCACAAGATAAAATGCATACAGCATAGAAAATATGTGTTAATGGCCTGTTTACACTATAGGAAAGTCTTTCAGTCAGCAGTGGGTTATTAGTAGCTAAGGTTTTGGGGGAGTCCTAAGTTCTACACGGGTTCCTACCATGTTAGCGGGTTGATGCCCCAAGCTAACCTGCACATTATTTGTCAACTGAACGTAAAGGTGACAATCGTGGCCCAAATATGTGGATTAACAGAGTGCAAGGTTGAGGATAAAATTTCATAATGAAGGATGAGTTGGGATTTACACGGCCTTATTTGGGAAAGAGGTCACTGCAGGAACTGACTTCATTGGTGAAGAACATAGAAGGTTGCTAGGGAGCTTCGGGAACTTCTTAGGGCCTTGGTAGCTGCAGGAGAGTGTGTGACTAGAAAGCCGTGATTATGGAGGTTTTTTGATAAGGTTACTTGACAGGTGCCAGGAGGACGTGGTCGTTGCTGTTGGTCATTTGGTGGAGGTAGGGCTTACGGTTCAGGGTTATGTACTTAAAAACTAGTGTTTTTTGAAATAAGTTACAGCAAGATTTAAGTATAGTAGAATTTTTTCTTAAACTGTGTGAGAATTTCTACCTTGTGCCCCGTCACTCTGTAACACATTAGTGCATATTTTCTGAAAATAAGGACATTCGCAGTGATCCATTATTACCATTTAATCTTCCAGGCCCTCCTCCCTGATGGCTTCAAGTGCCCTTGAGAGGGGAGGATCCTGGTCCCAGCTGAACCTTGTCTTTAATTGTTGCCCGCTTACTCTGGATCAGGTCCTCAGCCTGTGCTTCGTGACCTTGACTCTTGAAGATTACAGGCTGGGGGCGCCTGGGTGGCGCAGTCGGTTAAGCGTCCGACTTCAGCCAGGTCACGATCTCGCGCTCCGAGTTCGAGCCCCGCGTCGGGCTCTGGGCTGATGGCTCAGAGCCTGGAGCCTGTTTCCGATTCTGTGTCTCCCTCTCTCTCTGCCCCTCCCCCATTCATGCTCTGTCTCTCTCTGTCCCAAAAATAAATAAACATTGAAGATTACAGGCTGGTTATTTTGTAGAATGGCCCTGCTCCGTTCCTGTGGTCTGGGGTCTCCTCATTAGATTTGCGTTTTGCGTTTCTGGCAGGAATGTCCCAAAAGTGATGCTTCTCCTTGCATCCTGTCGAGTGGTACACAATTCCGGAAGGTCTATCCTTTCACAGCAATCACTCGATAAAGGTGGGTTTGTCAGGCTTCTCCGCAGTGAAGTGATCTCTTCCGCCCTTGTAATTTTTGTTTTGTTGGGAGGTTCTCTGGAGGTCCATATTCCATTTCTCCTCAAACACTGTTTCGTTTGTTTCACCTGTGTGGGCTCATTTCTTTTAAAAAAAAAAAAAAAAAAAAAAAAAAAAAATTTTTTTTTTTTTTTTTTTTTTATGTTTATTTAGTTTTGAGAGAGAGGCAGAGTGAGAGGGGGAGACACAGAACCCGAAGCAGGCTCCAGCCTCTGAGCTGTGAGCACAGAGCCCGACGCAGGGCTCGAACTCCCAAAACATGAGATCATGACCTGAGCTGACCTGTCAGACGCTCAACTGACTGAGCCACCCCTATGCCCCATTTCTAATTTCATTCACAGTGTCCTTATCTATTACTTTTCAAAAAAAATATTTGAGTCTTTATTCAAAGATTAAAACTTTTTTTTTTTTTTTTTTTAAAGTACAGTCTACCCTCTACAACATCAGGCTCACAAGCCCAAGACTGAGTTGCATGTTCTGACCGAGCCAGCCAGGTGTCCTTCTGTTAACTATTTTTTTTGTTTATTATGAGAGAGAGAGAGAGCGCGCGCGAGCGTGCGAGTAGGGGCAGAGAGAGGGAGAGAGGAAGAATCCCAAGCAGGGATGTGGGGCTTGAACTCAGAAACTAGGAGATCATGATCTGAGCTGAAGTTGGACACTCAACCGACAGAGCCACATGGGCGCCCTGCCATGGCTTCATATTTACTCAAGGAAGGATCCACTGGTCTTGTTCCATTACGATGTCTGAAAATGGCTCTGTTGAGAATTGAATTTAGTTATGCAAGTTTTCACTGTGGAGTAGGTGTGACTCATTTTTAGAGAGGAATTTGTGCCATGCATACCTATATGTGCATTACTTACAAAAATACCTTCTGTGGTTTGGGAGATTTGGAGGAGGACCTTGCTTGCTTGGAGAGGCCTGCTGTAATTGCTCAAGTAAATTGCATCTGGGGAAAACTTACCCATTACCCAGCTTTGACGTTTCAAGGCTCTAGATAAAAGAGAACCATGTCTCTTTATAGCCACAATTTACTTTGCGTTCTCAGATGGAACAAAAGGTTTCGATAAATGAAATCTAGGAGTTATTTAAGCCAATTTGGGGAAAAATGCTCTGAAACCTTGGAAATTTATTCCTGTGTTTTTGAGCCAGGCAATTAAATAGGTTTTCTTATTTGTTTTTAGCTGATAAACAGTAAGAGATTGACATAGTATTGCCGTCTTCTCTTTGTCTTAACAGGTTTTCGACATGAAGTATTAAAAGGCTGAGTCTTCTTTAGCTTTATATTTAAAAAAAAAAATCCTGTTTTTGTGAAGTCAGATGTGCTTTTACCTGAATTGGCTCCAAAGTCCCCAAATAATAGGTGATTCCATATGGTACCTTCATAGTCCTGGAAGTGGGGTGTATCATTAATTAGCTCGAGCAATTAATTACCTATTAAACTTCCTATTTTGAAGCAGACAAGGGTCAAATAGATGATCTCTGCTGTGGTGGTACTTCAGTAATTTTCTTAATATTTGAAATGAAGAAAAACACGATGGTAAACTTTCTTTGGTCATGAAAGTAATCGATGTTTCTCTAGGGAATATCAGCAGAAAAGATGGGGAAGGTAAAAGAGTAAATCCAAAATACCGTCCCTTCTGGTCTCCCAGAGACAACCCCTGGTCACCACCTCTCTGATGAAAATGTGACTAAGCCTTCCGTGTGCATATGTGATCTGTGCGTCCCCACCTCTGCGAACCCAACCTCTCTCCCAAAGGAAATGCGTTTGATTGTTATTGGCGCCGTCTGGTTTTCCTGCCTAAACATATCCCATCAATACCGGTTCTATTTTGTGGGCGCCTCCTCGTTTATCAGATGCCTTGTGTACATTTAGACGTATTTTGACTTTCTGGTATCAGCTGCTGCTGATGCATATCCGCGGTGAAGCTTTGCCTGGGCTCGCGTTCTGTTCAGGAGTCGGCATTCAGGGATGTGACGCACATTCGAATACCTGCATTCTAATTCCCTCTTCTTGGGTGCGGATTCCAAACCACAGAGACGGAGCCCCATAGTCCAGGTCCTCGTAGAGCGTCCCCATTTACCTCATCAGCCTGTGGGTGACGGTGGGCACTGGTAGGGGTAAAAATCAGCCTTAAGCTCATTATTCATACGGAAGAATGTCTGTCGGCAGAAATAACGAAGGAGTCCAATCAAAGACCTGGAAGTGATGTTTGTTGCCGACGATTACAGGTCCTCCTTTTCTCTAGTCCCCTATTATTACCTGTGATCGTTATCGGTGCTAATTTAGAAGGTGGAAGAGAATAAATCTCGAGCCAGGGAGGGGCAGAGAGAGAGGGAGACACAGAATCAGAAGCAGGCTCACGGTGCCGGACGCCAGGCTCGAACCCATGAACTGCAAGATTATGAGCTGAAGCTTAACCGACTGAGCCACCCAGGTGTCTCGCAAATGGAGGTCTGTAAGCCTCATTGTTGGTTATTTATTCAGGACGTCCAGCGAGCCTGAGACCCTGCCCTCTCCCCACACCTCCATCAGGTGTTTTCAACAAAAACCTTAGGATAGAGATACACCCCCCCCCCCCATTAATACTACTAGGATTAGTGTCTATATGTAAACATCCTTGCCAGTTATTCAGGGTTAAAAATGCTTTAGCGATTTACAAAAATCAGAGACCTTTCAGCTGAGTTTGGCAAGGCTCTGTCCTTTCCTATTTAAGATCATGACCTAAAATTTCAAAAGGAAAAACAGGGAATGAACAGTGCAGTGGGGCCTGAAGTGTTTGCCTGCAGTGTATTTATCTTTAAATAGCTGCTTTGAAGGGGGTCCACACGTCTCCTGCCGGAGGCATAATTAGTATCTTTCACTGGTAAACCCGGGGAAGGGGGGAAGGGGGTATGTGTCGTGTGCTGAGGTACGGTCGCTGTTATTTCCTGTCAGCGGTCTCGTTATTCTTGATGAGTTGGGTCGTCTTCTCTTTGTTCTGACTATGATTATTAACAGATTAAAAAGCTTAACACCGGAGAGCCACGGCAGGTTAAATGATTCCCTTATTTACATTTTTCTCTTTATGGGGCACCGCAAACAAGGGGGGTTCCCAAAGGGGATTCCTGGAACATACACAAACACACCTACACGGTTCTCCTGACCGTGGGTGGTGTCCCAGCGGAGCGTCACAGGCCTGCCGGGGGGAGAGAGCTTTTTTTTCAGGGGGGAATTCCTGGGTCAGCCATTGTGAAGCAGTGCTTTCTGTTTGTGGACCTGCCTGCCTTTTGTTTCCAGAATCTTAGAGTATCTTCAGTGATCAGCTGTCATTCAATTGCTAATTAATTCAGCAAGCCTCTGTCGAACTCTTTTTATATGCTAGACACCTAGAAAACAGAGGTTAGAGACAGGAAAGCATAGACACACACAATAAGTAGACCTTGTACCCCAAATGGCACCCTGCCCAAGGCTGCCCGGGATGGCTGCTCTAAGGAAGTAACACTTGCGCAGGCTTTGTGGAAGGGAGAGGGGGCCAGCTTCTGCCAAGGCGTGGATTGGTACAGGGGTTTGGTGCTTGGGAGGCCCCAAGTTAAAGCAAGAAAGTGGGACGTGTCAAGGTCAGCTGGCCTCGCGTTAGACAAGCTGAGAAGCTGACGAGATGATTGACTTTACCTGGGCCCTTTAGGAAGATCATCCTGGTGGCTCAGCAGAAAAAGGGTTGAGGCCTCAGAAAGCCTCCCCACCCCCCCACCTTCCGGTGGGGAGGTTATTGAGGCATCCAGGCACAGCCTTGGCGAATTTGAGATCTCTGGCAGGTGACTTAATCTGCTCTAAGCCCGTTTCTTCATTTGTAGCCTGGGTAGATTGTGTCTGTAGCACACAGTTGTTGTGGACTCAGAAACTACAGCTAGTGGGTGTTAAACAGGCCCAGCTGATGCCCATGGTGGCCATCCCGGGAGATTTAATTTCCTGAAGAGAATAAGGCAGGAGTGGAGATTTAGGAAGGGACATTCTGAAAGACCAGCAGAGTAGACAAGACTGCGGGTAGCCCATTGTGGGCCTTACTGACCAGGAGCCCGTAAGTTGATGGAGTACTGGCTTTGGCTACTGGGGACGAGACATTGTAAGTAGGGCACATGCAAAAGCCTGGGGCGGCTTAGAGGTCATAGGATGAAAGGGGCTTAACCCGCTAGAAAGCAATTAAGTAATCCTCCAGCTGCAAGGAACACTTCAGCGCTAATAACGAACTTTGGGAGCAGAATGGGAATGCTTTACGCCGTATGCGATCTTTGGGGAGGAAGCCACACTATGTCACAGTGGTGCACACCTTTTCTTGATGGTTCCTTCAGAGACGTGTTGCATCATAGTTTTTGGGAGAAAAATGGGATCCAAAACGGTATTCTCCTTGCCTTGAGGGTTTCAGCGGCTACCCTCTCCTTTCTGCAAATCAAACCAGCCTCCTATGCTTGGTTTTCCAGAAGAGTCCGTGTTACATGGCTGAGTTCTGCTGAGCAAGCAATTTATTTGCCAGGATAGTTTATCAGGCTAGTTAGGAAGAAATATGAAACCCTGGAATTCTTAAGCGCGGAGGATGGGGGGGGCAGTGGAAGGGGGGGAAAGGATGGATCCCTTTTAATTGCTCTGTGACCTTGATCAGTTGTTAAGATTCCAAGACATTTTGTTCAGAGGACTGGCCGAGCTCCAGGCCAGCTGGCCTCTGACCAGGCTTTGCCCTCCCTGGAGATAAAGCATGCTTCACGTTTTCCCAGCCAGTGGCTGCTGGCACGGATTCAGTAGCATTCCTCACAGTCAGTTCTGGCCTTCTCTGTAATTTCTAGAGATCCCCTTAGTATTTCCTGTCCTTTCCGAAATCCATTTAGAGAAGGTAGATGGGGGTAAAAGTAAGGACAGCCCTATTTTGTTTGCTGAGCACCTTGCTGGCTGCCGAGGTGTCGTTGTTCTGATACCACTGAAGTCCTCAGTACTAGTCACCTTAAAAATAAAACTCTGTTCCCGTACCAGCAAAAATGGGCTTCTTTGGGAATAGCAGGGAATTGGAGTTCCGACGTATAAGCAAACCGTAGGCAAACCCATCAAAGAAGAAAGAAGAAGGCTTTACGGAGGAGGAAGTTGGGGAAGGGGTTATTTCAAAAGAAGAGTCCATTGGAGAAAAGCAAGTGTGCAGCGTGGTGATCGTTTCTCAGGGCTGAGTTGCAGGGGGTATGGATTTCTTCCAGGAGACGGGATGGACAGCCTTCCCTGTTGGGGCCCGTCATTGATGACTTTCTCCTGTTGCCATTCTGTTGGGGCCTGTAATTGACGCTTCTTTCTGTAATTTACATCGATGCTACCTCTCCCCTTTCTAGCCTCCCAACTCTAATGAGGTTTCCCTTTATTAATTTTCACAGTGTGCATGTCCCCCAGGCAAGGTGACCCTTCGGTGTTCAGTGTTAGGATTTGTGGATGCTTTGCATGATGAAGAGAGAGACTTTGCGGTTGGAATAGTGGCTGTGTGACCTTGATAAAGCTACTTTTCTGACTCGTTTGCACTTCCAAACTTGATGAGTAGAAGTTACGTACCATCGAGCCCATCATAGCTGCCATATGGTGTGATTTGTGTGTTCATTTGAGGTAGAGCTAGAGAGACCTAATTGCATTTGATGGGATGTGTATTTGTGTGTGTTTTAAGCCACGTGTATAAATAACAAACCTGGGAAAGGCTGTAAGGGGGAGGATTCCAGCTGTTAATTAAAAGTTGGCTTCTCCTGTTGCTACTATGGGCAGGTCGGCAGGAGTTGACAGTTGTTGGGAGCGAAAGTGGTTCTCACTGCTAGGAGTCCGTCCTGTTAGGACTCTGGCAGGTGGGACAGGTGCCCTAACTTTGGGGAATTTCCCAGGTGCCCACGGCTGTAACAGAGGAGGAGTGTCCTGGGAAAGACCAGACCAGACCAGCCAGGCGGTGAGGAGGTCGGCGCTTCTGCCCTGTTCTTAGAAGACTTTCACATGGCTGAAGGTTTCGAGCTCTCCCTCGACATTCCCCCCTGAACTCCCAGTTCCAGAAAGCCTCTGACTTGTTGAGTCCACTTTGCACATCTGCACCCCCATAGCTTGTTATCCACCTGCTTGCTCCCCCCATTTAGGAAAGCAGATAGGAAAGAAACTGCTTTTGCTCTTACCTGCGTAAAGTTACAGGACCGTCTGATCTTTACAGTTCTGAGTTTTTGTCCCCGAAGCCACACGTTAACCTAGCATCCACTTGGGTGGGAGCTGCTTACAGTGTTTTGGCGTATGTTACCCCGTACCCTTTGGGGTTATCACGCTTGTTCCAGCTGAAGACCTCCTCCTCCCTGTACGGACAAGGAAACTGAGTCTCACAACCAATGAGCGCGTGACCACCGAGCTGACGCTTCATCCTAGATTTTTGGATCCCGTGTAGGGTCTTTGCCCGTGAATTGGATTTGCGCAGGTCACAAGAAGAGCAGTCCTAGGACGGGCATCAGGTGTAGGCAGCTCCGAACCCCTTTAGGAATTAGGGGTTCCCTTTGAATTTGGCCCGTGCCCTGCTGAATGTATCCCTGGTAGTGCCAGAAATGACTTAAGCTGAACGTTTTAAAATTTCACCATAATTTTAATTACCTTTCCTTTAGGACCAGTGATATTAATTTTCTACTGATGTGATAGAGATAAATCATTTAAGACATGTGGGTCTCTTTAAATTTTTTTTTTTAATGTTTATTTCTGAGACACAGAGAGACAGAGCATGAGTGGGGGAGGGTCAGAGAGAGAGGGAGACACAGAATCCGAGCAGGCTCCAGTCCCCGAGCTGTCAGCACAGAGCCCGACGCGGGGCTCGAACTCACAGACTGCGAGATCATGACCTGAGCTGAAGCCGGACGCTCAACTGACTGAGCCACCCAGGCGCCCCACGTGGGTCTCTTTAAAAAGAAAATCACGCAGAGCTCCTGGGTGGATTTAGAGTCCAACTTCAGCTTAGGTGGTGGTCTTGAGGTTTGTGAGTTCAAGCCCTGCATCCCGTCAGTGCAGAGCCTGCTTCCGATTCCCCCTCTCCCCCCCTCTCCCCCCCTCTCCCCCTCTCTCCCCCCTCCCTCTGTCTTCTTCTTCCTTTCTCCCCCCTCTCTCCTTCTCTCTCCTCCCTCCCTGTCTTCTTCCTCTCTCCCTCTCTCTGTCCCCCCTCCCTCTGTCTTCTCTCTCTCTCTCTCTCTCTCTCTCTCTCTCTCTCTCTGTGCCCCTCCCCTGCTTGTGCTCTCTCTCAAATGAATGTTAAAAAAAAAAATATATTTTAAATAGCGCACGGAGTAGTTGTATATGGTGAGTCATCTTCAGGCACATGACAGTGGATGAGGTTTGGGAACTCTGGTAAGTAAGTTCTTCGCTGATGAATTATAAAGGCTGACCTGGAAGGGACCAAGCAACATTGCCATTCACTGTTTTCTGGTTGTTCCACACCCTTTGTGTTTACCTGTGGGGGGATGAGGGCAGACCTCTGCTCTGTTTGGCGTGCTAGTGCCCAGAATAGTGCCTTGGACGTACACGGATGAATGAACAAGGCAGTCACAACTGCCTTTTTCTGTGACTCTCCCATGTCCACGATCGGGAGCTTTTCTTCTCACTCAGGAAATCAGTAATAATTACCACCCCCCTACCCCCCCCCCCCGCCTACCAGTTTACTCTGAAGTTTTGTTTTAAAATTGCATAACGACAGTAGGGGCCGGCTGCTTTTCATATTCTGTGTGTGTAGCCTAAAGATCAATCGTGGAAATGCCAACTCGGTGGGCCAGGCGGGTTTATTAGGTCAAGCTACGGAATTGGACTCCCCAGCTAACAGTGTGCAGGGAATCCCTTTAGGGTCTTTCCAAAATAGAACTGAGCTATGTTTAGCTTGTTAAGATAACTGGTCGGGGGAGGGAAGATAATGGGAAGGAGGGCTTGTTATGTGTACATGATTATGATTCATGGAGAAGAATCCAATTTTATAGAAACCACAGCCCAAATTAGAGAAAGCAAGCTTTTGGATTAAAATGATTTCTGTTGTGGTTGTAACATACCACAGTTTGATTTTTGTCCAGATGAAAACATTTGGTTTTCACTTCAGTAAATATTGTGGAGACATTGCCAGCTAATTCTGAAAAAGTAATGAAATACGGCTTTGGCAAAGTGCACATGCATTCTGTACTCCCGAATCCACTTATCTGATCCAAGTTCAGATTTTTTCCCACATTTGCTAATGCACTTGAATAATCAGAAGAGAAAATCTGCCTGTAATTCTAGTAGAAAACTGTATCCCCTCAATACACTTTTATCATCTATGGGGTAGAAAAGAACTCTTCCTTCTTTACTCCTCCCCAAATACACCACCCCCCTCCAAACACATTCCTTAAGTCTTTTGAAACATTCACCTTTCATTGATGACCTCTTTAGAACTAAGGTTTGTAGGGGAGGCAGGATGTAGTTCTGTGTGGGAAGTCAGCCTCTCTGCCTTGTTAATTAAGGTCGTGAATGGCGCTTGTCCCTTGACTTGGGGAGACCACCCTGGGAGCACCAGGGCAGAGCTCAGACTGAGGGCTGCTGAGCCCTTTCTGTGAGACCCCTTGTATTTCCTGTCTTTGCTGGTGTTTTGCAGCAGGTGAGCCTTGCTGTGGAAAGGGAAGATCTCTTTGGCAAAGCTCTTTGGTGTTGCGAGATCACGGGGCCCTCTCTCCCTGATGTTTGCAGTCCTGTAATGCCTGTTTCCCGAATGCTAGACCCACAGGGAGCTTTTCCAGAGTCTGCCTCATTGACACTTGGAGTAAAGAATTTTCTCTCATAAATTGTCTAGAGATGAATCTTATTTCTAAAGGTTTTGTTTTTTTAAAAAAAAATTGGTTTTAATGTTTATTGTGTGTGTGCATGTGCACGTGTGCGAGAGAGAGAGAGAGAGAGAGAGAGAGAGAGAGAGAGAGAGAATCCAAAGCGGGCTCCAGGCTCTGAGCTGTCAGCACAGAGCTCCCCATGGGGGCTTGAACCCACGAACTGCAAGGTCATGACCTGAGCCAGACAAAGTCGGACGCTTAACCCACTGAGCCATCCAGGTGCCTCGAGGCGAAGCTTATTTCTAATGTACTAGGATCTATAAGTTGCATGCTATTTTTGATGAAAACTATTTTGACGAAAAACATACGTACTCTTCTGTTTTCGAATACTGATTTCACTTTCGGTGGACTCTGGGTCAATATGATTACGTAAAACACCCGTTCACCCATGTTTATACTGAGGAATGTGGGGTAATTTCCACTAGTGATAAATAACCCGGACTGCTGTGTGCTTTTAGGGTTTTAAAATTCCCTTTCTTTCATCTTTTCCTGTGTCTTAAGAGATTCCTCTTTCTCTAAACTGATTGGTAAATTAGATAATCAAGCTTGAATCTAGGCTAAGAAGAAATAAATGTGCTCTATGTGAATGCCTTTTAACTAGTTGTGGTTCCTGACACGCTTGGTATTTCCTTTTATGGATTTTAGCTGTTCTCCAGGTATTTGCATATAGCCGTGTTTCTCTATTGCCTTGATTATTTTCACTTGAGCATAAAATAATAGGGTGCTTTTTTTTTTTATTATTTTTTTTAAATAACCGGTTTTGTCTCTGTGAGAATCAAAGCTCCTTTTGCTTTTTGCCCAGCTTCTGGTTTCTCCTGATCAGAATGCTAGCTTTCCAGATGGACATGCCAGCAGGGACTTCGAGGATGTACGGTAGCCACATGGCGACAGAGTGTCAGATTCTGTTGGATGCAGCGTTCTCTGCTTGCTTCGGTTTGACTGCAAACTTCGTGAAATGGAAGGTTATGAGGGTACCCGGGAAAATTCTGGAGGTCTGTTCCTTCTGGGGCAGAAGCTCACGGTTCACGAGGTGGCTTCTGGCAGACAGGTTGTGGGTTGGCGGTGGCTTTGTGAACGCAGGCTAAACGACAGCAGGGCCATACCCAGGGGGAGATGGGTTGTTTGCCACGAGTGGCACCGGCCAGTGGAGAGAGTTGGTGCAAGGCGAGGATGGAAACTTAAGGACATCACCATCTTGCCTCTTTGAGGATGCTTGCTTTATCTTTGGGTCCAGACCAGTGGGTCAGTCATCTGACCAGAACCACAGTCCCCTCTCAGTGTGAGGGAGATCTGCGTTTCTCCCTGTGCCCCAGAACGTAGGGCGGATCGGCTTGTTCCACACCTGACTGTGGAGCCGCCTCCCTCCGGACTTGGTGGCGTTCCGAGTTTCCGTCTGAGAGTGTCCCTCACAGAGGGCCCATCCCGGTTCCTCACATCTTACACGTCCCTGTGTTAGCCTCTGACTCTCTTCTAGAATATCTAGGAGGTTACGGCAGTGGGTTCGTTTGCTGAGAAGCTGTTAGGACAGATGCATGCAAAAGATTGGTTGGTTGCTGCTTTTGTGGAAGCTGTTACCCTGTGTGCTTTTCTTCTGGGAATATTGACGGAACTTGGATGCCTTTTAGCCATTCTCTCCACTTTAGTTCTTTGGAAGATAATGTTCACCCCATTCTCTCAAAATCACGAGCATAAGGAATGGAATAGTGGATTCGTGATGCTTATCCAAGGCAGGAGCTTTTAAAAATCCATACCAGAGGGCCGCCTGGGTGGCTCAGTCAGTTAAGTGTCTGAGCCTTGATTTCAGCTCAGGTCATGATCTCACGGTTCATGAGTTGGAGCCCTGAGTCGCACTCTGCACTGACATTGTGGAGCCTGCTTGGGATTCTCCTCCCCTCCCCTCCCCTCCCCTCCCCTCCCCTCAATAAACTAATAATAAAACACACCCAAAATAAATAAACTTAACAATCTGTAGAGGGTTTTTTAAAGTGGAAGTTAATTCCTTTTCATATGTTGCACCTGGATTTCAGCTGATTCTATTTGAAATATAGACCATTTTTCTCAGTCTTAATCCCTCCCTTTTTTTGTTTTTGTTTTTAAAGATGACCTCCCATTAACCTTGGTTGCAGAGTTCACTGCCTTTCCTGCTGAGAGGAGACCGGGGAAGGCTGGAGGGGCACCTGCCACCCCCTGCCCCCAGCACATCCCTTGCCCTGCTGCCCCCCTGGCTGGCCGCTGCGTCCTCGGGTTGCCGTGTGCTCTCCGCACACGCCTGTTCTTCTCTGTGCTGGTCCGCGTGTCCTAAGATGGAGCCCAGGGAGGCTCTTCGTTAGAAGAAATCAGACCTGGGTCTTTTAATCTGGAAGGAATGTGAAGAGATGATCCACCCATACGTCACATATGTGCCAGGATGAGTTAGAGCCCATGGGAAAATACATCCATCTCTGTCTCATGAGTGCTGAAATACAGTTTAGTCCAGCGTTTTTAATTTTTTTTATTAAAAATTTTTTTTTTCAACGTTTATTTATTTTTGGGACAGAGAGAGACAGAGCATGAACGGGGGAGGGGCAGAGAGAGAGAGGGAGACACAGAATCGGAAACAGGCTCCAGGCTCTGAGCCATCAGCCCAGAGCCTGACGCGGGGCTCGAACTCCCGGACCGCGAGATCGTGACCTGGCTGAAGTCGGACGCTTAACCGACTGCGCCACCCAGGCGCCCCGAGTCCAGCGTTTTTTAAAGTACCTAAGCAGTTAGACTTGGGAACAAGGATCCACCAGCACTGGTTGTTTGACTGTACCTCGCCTACCCTGTGCACAGCCTGACTGCAGACCTCCCGAGTGGGAAACGGGAGAGTGCTGTCCCCTTTTCCTAGTCAGTCTCCTACTGATTATAAAACCACTTTAGAACAAGTATGGATATATATTGTTCCAGGGGAAGTATGGCCAGATAGTTTTTCCTTTTCTTTTCCTTACTTTACTTTTCTGTTTATAAGAACCTTCCTTCTGTCAAAAGCCTGCTTCTAATTGGAGATGATCAAAAGGGAGGGGGTGGAAAACAGGTTAATCGCTTTTGTTAGCCTGTAGCCAAGTCTCTTCTGCCAGGTACATCCCTGTGGAGTTTCATTTCTACCTAGTGCTGTGACCCACGTAATTTTGGGGTTTTTAACACGCACAAAAGGTCATGACTGCAGCAGACGGAAGGTGGCTTGGAGAGCTGTCTGTGCGCTCTTTGCATTTCTGCAGGGCGGGTATTGGGGTGGCGACCTCTGTTCCCTGATGCTGCTCATTCACTTCTGTGTCCTTGTTGGATCGTGTGGCCCAGAAGCCGGACAGGGATGGTTTTAGAGACCTCCACTGGGAAGGAGAGCAGATCGGTTACCTGTGTCTTTGTTGCTATCCCGGAGCATTAGCTCATTCACAGGAAAGTGGGCAAGAGAAGAAATGAATTTCACACTTAATAGGTCTTCGGCTGCTTGGTAGTAAATTGTTGGGCACCGGGGTGGCTTAGCTGGTTAAGCTTCTGACTTCTGCTCAGGTCATGGTCTTGTGGTTTGTGAGTTCGAGCCCAGCATCGGGCTCTGTGCTGTTGATGCAGTTTTGGGGTGACAGTGGGATGGTGTGGAGCTGACCGCCAGGAAAGAATTCTTGAAGATGTCTTTGGTACAAAAAGGTGACTTATTAAAGCACAGGGACAGGACCCGTGGGCAGGAAGAGCTGCAGGGGGTCGTGACAGGTAACTCATCACATACCCTCAGGCTGGGAGGGGGTCAGGGATAGAGTAAGTCTCCAAGGAATTTTGGGAGCAAGGTTTCCAGGACCTTGAGGGGCTAGCTGTTACTAGGGAAACACCATTTATTACCGTTTAATAAAATCTCAGTCACGAGACCCTTCAGATGCCTATTGGGGGAGGAGGGGGGCATAAGCTTGGGGTATAATCGCTAGCATATATCTTAAGGCAGTTGTGATAAAGGAAGTAGACTTACAGGATCCTTGAGGTTGGGATAATGTTAAGCTGAGGTTCTCTTTTGCCCCCAGCAAAGTGTCCTCATCGAGGCAGCTGAGCTCCTAGAGGGAGGTCACTCTGTCGGTTTCAAGGACTTGTCAGTGGGCCATAGGCAGCAAGGGGTAATTTTCCATTTGCCTTACTTCCCTGCATACCATGGCAAGCCCTGAGACCCCTTTCCTTTGTTCTCGGGTAGCCGGGGGTGTCCGAGGAATATTACACATATTCCACTGGTGGGGGTGGGGGGTGGATGCGGGCACCAGCCTGTATTTTGCCCCCTCAGCTTGCCCCACGCCCCCTCATCAGTCAGCACGAAGTCTGCTTCAGATCCTCTGTCTCCCTCTCTCTCCGTCCCTCCCCTGCTCATGGTTCTCGTTCTCTCTCTCTCTCTGAAAAATAAATGCTAAAGATTATAGTTGTTGCTAGAAATAATTTGGGAGAATTTCTTTGGATTTTTAAGTAGCCTCTGGTCCTAAACAATGTACCAGTGAGTCGTGTCATCTTTAAATGGTCATTGTTTGATAAAGAACCATATCGTGCTGCTTCATATTAGCAACGTTCTTTTCTGGTGTTCCTGCTTTATCTGAAATGCAGAAATGGGGGCGCCTGGGTGGCTCAGTCGGTTAAGCGTCCGACTTCAGCCAGGTCACGATCTCGCGGTCCGTGAGTTCGAGCCCCGCGTCGGGCTCTGGGCTGACGGCTCAGAGCCTGGAGCCTGCTTCCGATTCTGTGTCTCCCTCTCTCTGCCCCTCCCCTGTTCATGCTCCGTCTCTCCCTGTCTCAAAAATGAATAAAATGTTAAAAAAAAAAAATAAATGCAGAAACGAAAACATCTGGGGGCATGAGGAGGGTAAGGTGTAAACGGAGTGTGAGGTATGTGGGGTTTTCTCTTAGGGTTTTGTTTTGTTTTTTTAACCCAGCGCTTTTAGTTAGTCTTGTGCAGGAATTTATTTTAATAATTTTACATGCTGTTAACCTGATCGTAATATCAAAGTAGCTTCCACATATATTGCGATTTTGGGGGGATCCATGTCTGTGACTCACCTCGTGTGAACTCAAGACCATTACTGTATGTAGGAAATGTCTGTTCTCTGTTACTGCCGCTTGGTTTGTCTTTCACTTTGAAATTCATTTGTTTAAAGTCACATTAAGTTGAGTAGGTTAAGTGCATAACCCACAATAGCCTTTGTCTCTTCCTTGACATCGTGAATAGGTGTTTTTAATTTTACTTACCCCACCCCCACCCCCTCACAACTATTCATATGAGCTAGACATTCTTTTGATTTGTTGTGTTGGGTGAACGGCATCATCTCCCTACTGGGGCGATTTTGCTTGAAATCCGTTGAAAGGACACAGATGGACTTTTATTTCCTGGGGGATGTTTGCAAAACAGAAGTGGCGGTGGAGACGAACAGCTTTGTGTTCTCTGCTCAGGCCTGAGGATTTAGGTTCGTGCCTCAATAAATGTCTCCATGTGTAGTGCCCCTTCTGGAAGGGGCGAGGACCCGGGCCTGTGTTCACGAGCCCTCTTCCCTTAAACCCACCAGGCTCTCCTGCGCTGCCCAACAGCATGGTTTATTTCGGAAGCTCTCAGGACGAGGAGGACGTCGAGGAGGAAGACGATGAGACGGAAGACGTCAAAACAGCCACCAACAATGCTTCATCTTCATGCCAGTCAACCCCCAGGAAAGGAAAAACCCACAAGCACGTTCACAATGGACATGGTAGGTGGGCTCTTGGTTCCGGGGGTAGCGACAAGGTAAAAGCCACAGCTCCGACTTCGAGAGCTGGGACGGGTCGTCTGTGGACGTGAAAGACCCGGGTGAAGGTTGCGTAGCGGCTTGGTGATCGGGCTAGTCCTGGACGCTTCTCTGGGTGCCAAGCTCTTGCAGAGAGAGGAGCACGTGACCGTACGTCTTGTGAACAGAATAAGACGTGGCGATGGGTGTTTCTCGCAGTGTAGAGGCGACGTTAAATCTCCTAAGAGCTGCAGGTGATAGCGATCGGAAGAGGACAAGGTCACGTCTAAACAGGGATGGTTAGGAAGCACTCCTGAAAAATCTTCCCATGGTCAACTTAAACTGTGATTTTTTTTTTTTTTTTTTTTAGCGGGAGGAGGTCACGTAGAAAGAGAACTGTTACTGAGCACGTGAGATCCAGTAAACGCACGTATATTGTGTACCCGACTGAGTTTTTTTTTTTCTCCTCGTGCTACCGTGGGTGGCAGGAGGACACGAGTGGATGTCAGTGAGGAAGCTACTTAGGTGAGGGGGCTGTGGGACGTGTTCATTGGTTTTCCAACAAGGAAGTGACGTGATTGGAATTGTGCCGGGAGTAGATGAAGCCGGCCTCCGGTGTGAGGATTACATGGAGGGAAGGGAGCGAGGAAGGGGAAACCCGCTCCGAAGGTTGTAATTGTGGCCAGCCACCTGGCCAGAGGTAACAGGGGACTGAGAGTTGGCCATGGGGCTCTCACTGGGAGGAGGAGGGGCTGGATGGGAGGCTTAGGAGGACCTGACGTGGACTGGGGGACGTAAGCAGGAAAAGTAGAAAAGGAGAGGAGGAGACTGAGGCACGCAGGATGGGGCAGGGAGGTACTGTGGCCATTTCCTGTTGTGCTCCTACCCACATGCTTGGCATCCTGTTTCCTGCAGGACTCGGAGACCCTGTGAGGGAGCCAGCCCCCGCCCCCCTGCCAGCCCCGACCCGGGAGTGGCAGAAAACCAGTGCTATCAATGAGTGATTGAGGCAAAGGAAGAGGTCTCCCTTTTCCCCCTCCGTGACTGCCTTGAGCTACCATTTGTTTCTCTGGACCCAGGGGGATATAGAGGCTCGGGTCAGGCACAGGCCTAGACATAATGGGAACGTGTCTGGCTTTCACTGTTGCGGAGCATTTTTCCCTTGTCAATATAACGAGTGTTTGTCCTGCCTCTTGCTGGGGACTGAGTGCAGGAGGCATGCAGACATAGCAAAGGATGCGACCCGCTTTTTAAGAACTTCACAGTTTAGTCGGGGAAGTGGGGTTAATGACCTGAGTGCAGAATACAAAATGGCGACTGAATTTTAACCTTCCAAGAACAAGGTTTCCACCTGCAGCTGTGATCGTCGGAAGTCTTGATAGTTGGAAGAGAGCTACGTATAAGAGTTGGAATACAGGTGTAGGTATAGAGATGAACTTGACATGCACGATCATGAACTGGGGTGCGTTGCCGGGTTGTGGGGCGACTGTCCCACCCGAGTATGGGGGGTGGTGTTCTTCAGGGTGACTGGGAATGACCAAATGGAGTTGATAACATGCCCCGCTGGGCAGAAGGAATGGTTGGAATGTGGAGAGTGGGAAACAGTGGAGGATTTTTGATGTGGAAATAAGATTAAAGAGATCCAAGGAGCCCAGCCCGGAAATAACCATTGAGGGGCTGGACTTGGGAACATACGATGGTTCACGTGGGTGCAAGGGCCTTTTGAAGCAAAGGTGAGCAGCTTTTCACTACTGTCTGGAGAACCAAGGCTGGAGGTAACAGAACAGGAGTTAGGAAGGGAGGTGGTTTGGGGGTGCTTAAGGACTTTATGATCTGCCGAATTTGCAGTGATGGTAAAAGACAAAAATCCAGAGGACGGGCTGGAAATTTATCGTCCCAGAGCTGCCGGCCGAGGCGTTCAGAAGGGGGCTGAGCTTTCTGAGGCAGGATGAAGCAGGAAAGGAGACTTGTGGAGATTTGCTTTTCGTTTGAATTCTTGGGAAGGTATTTTCTGGTTTTACTTTGGGTTCAGTAGGAGTCAGGAGTAAATAAAAACGAACAAAACATGAAATCAGACTCCTATCAGTTGGTCTCTGTGTCCATATGATAAATAGATTTCCTCAGGATAGTGGCAGAATTATTCCTTGGTACTATTTTTCACTGTCTCACTGTGCTGGGTGGGTGAATTCGTCAGTCTTTCAGGGTTTCTGGACCCAGTTCCAACATGGCAGGTAAGCACTTCCCTCGCTCCCCAAACACCTAGCAGATTTCGGTCCCCAGTAGGGTTCTGAGGATTCAACTCCATTCCGACACCACCTATCTAGAGATTGCATGAGACTCCACAGGTTAAGGGCTCAGTCCTGGAAGGCTGTCCCCTTATCACCCACCTCGGATGCCACCCACAAGCCCGCTATTCCTTGGGCACCAGCTACACATTGGAGGTTCCAACGAAATCCCACTCAGGTTTGACTAATTTGTTAGAGCGGTTCACAGAACTCAGGGAGACACTTAACCGTCACCAGTCTGATAAAGGATACAGATCCCCAGCCAGATGGAGAGGGATGTAGGGTGAGGTATGGGGAAAGGGCACGGAACTTCCACTGTGTCTCCACGCCAGTCACTTTGCATCTCCTTAGGTCTTCCAGCCAGAAGCTCTTAGAATCTTGTCCTTTTGGGTTTTTATGGAGGCATCCTTACATAGTGATGATCGACCAGGTCATTGGCCATTGGCTGATTGAACCTCTAGCTCCTCTCACCTTCCTCAAGGCCGGGGGTGGGGTGGGGGGGTCGGACTGAAGGTTCCAGTCCACTGCTCACGTGGTTGGTTCTCCTGGCACCTGGCCACTGGCCTTGGGTGCTTCCCAAAGGTCCCCTCTCTTAACAGACCTCTGTATCACTCACCGCTTAGGAAATGCTGGGGTTTGGGGAGCCGTGAATCAGGAATCACGAGTGGGGACCAAATACATATCTTAATGGTGAAGTATGTATTTCTCATAAATCACGCTGTTGCGGTCAAATCACATGGATCTGTTGAGTGAATCCACACAGGTTGAGCCTCCAACTCCTGCTTTTCAGTTTGTGTGAACTTGCTGGTTCACCAGACAATCTTCTCGTTGACTCACCTTACAGTGTCCAAGTTACCACCTTCCACGTGCGGGGAGCCTATGCTCCCTTGAATTCTTTTTTCACATGAGCTGCAGAGTGGTGACAGGAAGGGGCAGTGGGTATGTGGTGGCACGTCACAAAGTTTCACGAACGGGCCGGGCTGAGGGAATCGGCCTACTTACCTGCGGGAAGAGGGCAACCGTTTTTGGGTTGACCATGGTCACTGTGATCAGGAGTCAAGGAAAATGTATCTGTAGATATGTGTGTCTGCATTCGCACGTGCGCGTACGTGGGCCGAATTTTTTTTTTTTTAATGTCAGATTTTACCGGTCGAAGTAGTTACCATGTGATTGAAAATGATTTTGTGGCAACTAAAAGGGTTTCCAGTGTTCCCTTTGGAGATTTGCTTGTTGAGACACTCTCGCGTTCTTTTCGTGTAGCGATGAATTTTCTGCCTCTTCCTGGGTAGGGGTGTTGGGGACAGTGTGTCGTTGGGTACAGTGCGGGGTGCCTGAGCTGGGAACCCCCACGACCCTCTTACTGTCTTTTCTGCCCGTGTGTTCTTGCACACTTTGTCTTCCTCCTTGACTCTGCTGGCTTCCCTGGAGAGAAAGCCTAGGAGAAAGCGGGAACAAGGAGAGTGCCCAGACCAGCGGGGCTGCGCTGGAGCTCTGACTCTGCCCGTACTTGCCAGCACTTTCTGTGCTTTCTTTGATGAGGCTTTAGAATCCAAAGGTGCAAGCCCCTTTATTTCCTGTCTGTGCTAATTCTACTGATGCTGGTTCCTGTGGGTCTCCTTCTCATGACCGTTCCCGTCACAGTGGGTGTTCGTACATCTCTCTTCTGAAAGTTGGATTTCTGGCATTGCGTGTATAGGGTGCTCTAATGTACAGTGTATATACTTGTCTTCCAAGGAGTGAAGTGTCTTTGTTCTGTGTGTTTTTTCTTCTGTTTTGTTTTGGGGCAGTTAAGATGAAGGGCTACCTCTCTGATTTCTCCTGAAGTGGTTGGCTTCTGAACCCTTAGTTAGACTGAGTTCATCAACCCCCAACCTCCAGCCCTCTGTCTTTTTAGAGTATGTCCCTTTCTTAACAATTTGTTTTTGAGAGAGGAGAACATGCGTGGGGAGGGAGAGAGAATCCCAAGCAGGTTCTGCACCATCCGCGTGGAGTCCAGCATGGGGCTCGAGCTCAAAAACTGTGAGATCGTGACCTGAGCTGAAACCAAGAGTCAGAGGCTTAACCTCCTGAGCCGCCCAGGCACCCCTGATTATGTCTGCTTTTGAGCTGGGAAAGGATTGGTTGCAGTTCCAAACGTTGGCTTCAGTAGAGTTCTAGAACCCATGGGGCTAAGTACCCCCCTGAACTTGGAGGTGGGGTGATAGGGAGAGAACTGCAGGCCCAGGCGACCTGTCCTTGTGTTTGGGAGCCCGCCAGATCCCAGTCCCTCCTGTGGTGCCATTTTGTCGTCTGAAGCCCTGACCTTGTTCAGTCTGTGGGGTGTGCTCATTCCTACACCAGCCACCCTTCCACCGTGGGCGTTTAACCTCTTGGAATTCAGCTCATCTGTTCTCTAGTAGGCCCCAAGAAAATTGTGAATTTGTATTGTCTGAGTTTGTAATGTTGTTGCCATGGGCATGGAGATCTTTCATGTCCTTTTAAGTTCTTTTTTTTTTTTTTTTTTTAATGTTTATTTTTGGGGGGGGGGGGTAGGGAGGGGCAGAGAGAGAAGGGGAGACCGAATCTGAGGCAGGCTTTTCAGTCTCTGAGCTCTCAGCACAGAGCCCGACGCGGGGCTCGAACTCACAAACCGCGAGATCCTGAGCCGAGCTGAAGTCAGACGCTTAACTGACCGAGCCACCCAGGCACCCAGAAGTCTTTTTACATTCTAAACAAACACCGTTGTTAGTAAAGTTATTCTACTGTGCGGTGTTCAGAAGACCCAACAAATCAATTAGAAGTACCGAATCAACTCCCTTGTAGTATCTCCTGCAAAATTAGTTTGTGAGTTTTGGGCAAATGTTAACGCCCGTGAGTGTTGGAGAAAGATTCTGTGTTTATTCCTGAAAATGTATTTGTGGAGGATTTGGAAGGGAGGTCTGGCCATCATTTCACTGAGAAAATTACTAAAACACAATCATAGCCTTCTTGAGGGCAGGATCTGGCCATATTAAACACTTAGGGAATTTTTTGGAGTTAATTTTTCTGTCCTACATAAAATAAGTGTAATTTATGTGCACGTGAGAAACATGCTAATTTTAGTGCTTTGGAAGATGACCCAGATGAACGAGGGACAGGGACCTTTCCCTAAGGAGCTGATGATCTGGGAAACTCCCTGGAGAATCCCATCAGAAACAGCCTAAGACCTTCAGGCTCTATCCACGTTTCCCGATCACACAGGCTTAATATCTGGTTCATGTATACCCTCCTCCCTGTCACTTTGCGTTTCTCTCGTTGTCACTTCTAGTGTGTCCCCCTGTTGTCCCATGCCACCCATTCTATGACTGACAAGCCTCCCTCACACCCAGGTTCAAACATCTTCCATAGGAAGGGGCTGTTGAGTACAAGCAGCCAAGGTCCTCAAGTGTGTGTTTGGACTCCATTAAAAATGATGTTTCTGTAGGCTCTCGTGTATGTTTGAAACGGTTTGTGAATTTGTTTCTGCTTTTCGGGCACCTGCGTACGAAATGTTTTGTAAGGTCACGTGACAAGGATAACCCGAGTTTCAGCGTCCGGAAGCCGTCTAATGGAGAGGTCATGGTGTCCTTTCTCTCCCTGCCTCTTTCCCTTCCTTCCTGACGCAAAGGACGTTCCTTGGCAAGCGTATTCCGTGATCATGTTTGTATTTTGAAAGATGGATTGTGCGCAGCTCAGAGGCAAAAAAAGAGAAAAGACCCTCTGAGAGACCACTGCACTAGCCTCTACGTGATCCTGAGGTTTTAATCGAGGTGTCGTCAGAATGAAACGGAAAGGTCACATTGGACAGATTGTTGACACCTGGAGATGGCTTGGTGGCCGTGGAAATACAGGTGCCAGGTAGGTCTTCAGACCGTCTGCAGTGCTCTGTGGGGCGCATTCCTCCGGGAAGAGCTGCCTGTGAACTAGCTGCAGTTCCCACTCTCGAGTCCCTCTGGCGTATGCCAGGTGAGTTAAGTGAGCCTTTGACTTTTGTACGGAGGCCCGCACGGAGGAGAGACTAGCACAGGGCTTGAAGCCCAGGCTTCAGACTCTGACCCACCTGGCTCGCACTTCTGCCGTCCACAGTTGATGGCTGCCTCACTTTAAAACTAGTTTATTTTCTTTTTACATCTATTTATTTTTGAGAGACAGAGACGGCGCAAGCAGGGCAGGGGCAGAGAGAGAGGGAGACGCAGAATCCGAAGCAGGCTCCAGGCTGTGAGCTGCAAGCTGTCAGCATAGAGCCCGACGCGGGGCTCGAACCCACGAACCGTGAGATCATGACCTGGGCTGAAGTCAGATGCTCAACCGACTGAGCCACCCAGGTGCCCCGATGGCTGCCTCGCTTTGAGCATGTGGCTTAATATTTCTTAGTCTCAGGCTTCTCATCTGGAAGGTGGGGAGGAAACAAATGGTCCGTAGGCTCTCTGTTAACTGCGTGTGCAGACATGTTCATCGTTGGAGGGTGATTGCTCTCATTGGTTTTGGTAGGTGGCCTCACATACCTGCTTTTTTGTGTGAGGGTATGAGTTGGGGTCCGTTTTCCACACACGACAGGAAGAATACTAGAGGGTTTTTTTTTTAAATATTTTTTAAAGTTTATTATTTTTGGGGGTGCCTGGGTAGCTCCGTCGGTTGAGTGTCTCACTTCGGCTCAGGTCAAGATCTCTGGTTCGTGAGTTCGAGTACCGTGTCAGGCTCCATGCTGACAGCTCGGAGCCTGGAGCCTGCTTCGGATTCTGTGCCTCCCTCTCTCTCTGCCCCCTCCCCGCCCCCACTCGCACTCTGTCTCTCTCTCTCTCTCTCTCTCTCTCACACACACACACACACACACACACACACACACACACACAAATAAACACTGAAAAAAGTTTTAAAATTTATTAATTTTTGAGAGAGACAGACAGTGCCAGCTGGGGAGGGGCAGAGAGAGAGAGAAGGAGGGAGAGAAACTCCTCGAGCAGGCTCCTGACATGGGGCTGGATCCCACAAACCATGAGACCCCGACCCGGGCAGAGATCAAGAGTCAGACACTTAGCTGACTGAGCCACCCAGCGCTCCAGGAATCCCAGAGTTTTTAGGACAGGTGCACCTATGTTATCTCTTGGTTCCATCTACTCTACAACAGCGTCGTTGTGAAGGTGTCCGGGTGGGAGGGGTAATGGAAAACCTGAGGTCTTGGACCCATCACCCGCGGTGGCAGGTTGCAGCCAAGAGTCGAGGTTCTCGAAATGCCTCTGGCCCCGTACGGGATTCTGTGTAGGGGTGAGAGGGTGAGCATCAGTGTTCAGTGAAGGGCAGTTTGCACTGTGATAGTGGACTTCCCACTCCTGTCTGGTAGGCAGTGTCAGAAAAACCAGTGCCACCAGCCCCTGCCTGGGGTATACAGCTCGGCTCAGGTCCCCCCTTGTCGGTTGCCTGTGTGGCTTTGATGTCCTTGGCAGCCAAATAATTAAAACTTACAGGATGACGATGCTTCTCTGCGAGGCCATCGGAGGGATGGAGTTGAGGCCAGCTCAGAAATGTACATGCGGTGAGCGGTGCTCCTTCAATTTCAGGTGACCCAGGGAAAGATGAATGGTTTTGTTGGTACAAGAGAAGTCAAAAGGGTCGACGGTGTAAAAAGAAAAAAAGGGGGGGGAAGTCCTCTTTGGAGAAGGCCAGTTTCAGCCAGTGTTTCAGAGGAACGTGGGGCTCTGTCTCGTGACCTGGTAGGTGAGCTGCCTCACCCTCTGTGTTCTGGACCTTCCCTTCTGTAAAGGAGGCAGATAATCAGCAAACAAACCACCGCCAGCCAGCAAGTCCTAGCGACGATTGGGAGGAAGTCCCCAGGCAGGAGAATGTGAAGATGTTCTTGCGGTCACGATTTTCCACAGTAGAGAAAGGAGTCCTTGATACTGGAAGCTTCTCACCCAAAGGTGCTACAAGTAAAACATAGTAGTCTTTGAAAATGGAATATTCGGCTTTGTACAACCTACCCAAGCTTTTCTGGGTAATTAGAATTGTACTATAATACCAAGTTGCCCAATATGTTTGTCCTTTTTTTTTTTTTTTTTTTTTTTTTGTCTATTCAGTTCCTACACAGGTCTTTATCGTCCTCAAAAAGTCACCATGAACTTTGTGTCCTGCCTCTCGAAAGCTACACATTAGCTGCGTGTTCCTGGGCGAGGCATTTAACTTCTCTGATTAATATCCTCTTCCATGCAATGAGCTGGGTAGAGTAGACAAGCTTGCATTTTACTCATTCATTTATATGCCAGCATAGAGCAAAATTACGGCTTGTGTCTCGCGTATAGGAATAGTTCCCATTGGGATCTTTTATAACAGATAACGGGCATTGCTGTGTGCTCACGGGGAAGGACTTGTCCCAAGATCACCTGTTTAGCCAGGTGAAAGAGCCCTCACTAAAATTCGGGCTTGGATGAGGGCATAATTATCATGTAGTCGAGCTGGTTCTCAGACTTGTTGATTATATTCACGCAAGAAAGTGGACAGTGAGTTGCTTTTTCATACTTCTCCACGACAGGGTGTTTCTGTTGTTACAGTGTGGTGTGTGTGTCTCCCGCTTTGTGCCCTGGAGATGTTGCGATGTGTCCAGAAGTCCAACAGCATCTCTCCCAGGAGGGTCCCCGTCACTGAAATGTGGGCAAATAAATGCACAGAGAACAAAACGGGGAACGTGAACACTTGATTTTTGGAGAAGCTTTGACCAAAAATTCCTCACTGGGCCATGTGTCCAGGCAAAGAGTTTTGCTTGGTCTGTGTTAGTTTGACGAAACCAGAAGCCGGACTGCGAATGATGTCCTGTTTTATCTTGTTTCTCCCCAAAGCCTGGATCCTCCCATCTCCCTGCCCAGTGAAGCATCAGGGGTTCTGTAGCGAGCAGGCACGTGGCTCGGTGGTGGAGGCCCATGGAAGGCGGTGCCCAGGGAGAGTGCGTGCACCCCCTGACTTGCCCCGCGACCCTGCCATCAGTGTCGGATTGGGCCTGCCTGTGACCACGCTCATCCCCTGTGGGCACGGAGCTCAGACCCCAGCGGTCTCCTGCGAGAGCCTGCTGTCACCGGGCAGACGTGTAGTTTTGCTCACGTGATCCCGCACTAGAACGTTCTCCCTTCTAATGCGCTGAGCATCCTCGCGGAAGTGCATTTGTTTATTAAAATACATAATCTGAAATGACATGGGCAGCATCACGTGCATTTTCAGCCTCGGGTTACCACTCAAGGGTTACAATAACAATACCCTCGGCAGCTTCTCGTCCACCAGCTCTTCAGAGTTTCCAGAATAGTCTTTCGTATACAGAACCTCAGATGATCCTAACAATAGAGCCCTTAGGTAATCCCGATCTGGAAACAAAACCCCAGCATCAAAACACAGCTCTGGGGATATTTATGTTACGAGTTGATACTTGAAATGGCTTAGTTTGTGGAAAGTTCTCATAACTGGCTATTTTTTTTTCCAGTGGGATAAGTATGGTGGACTGGGGGCACGAATACATCCGTTTGGAATGACTTTGGCCTTGGCTTTCCTCAGTGTTGTCGCTGTGGTGAGGCGTTCCTTCTCCTGTGCAGAGGGGACCTTGGGGGAAGGTCACTGCTCACGGCAGCCACGTACGGTGGCTTTTCACCTGCTTTCTTGCCCTTAGGAAACATGGGACGAATGGCACTGTTTCTCTTTGTGCCCCTCTTTCTGAAGAGGGACATTTCTCGGAAGACTTTTTAAACAACATGTCATTGGACTCACAGCTGGAATGATTTAATTGCTTTTGGATGCACACCGGGGGCACGTTGTGTCAGGGCCAAAAAGCACTCATTTGGATGAGTTTACCACGTTTCTGCCTTGGAGGTGCGTTCCACCCTCTCTGTGCTGGGCAGCGGGGGGCAGGGGCGCGCAGGCAGGGCCGGAGTCTGCCCGTGGCCACGTGCAGCAAGGAGATGCTCTCCAGCCGACAGATGCTTCTTTCTTCGTGGGGTGTCCTCTTCACCTTTTTTTCCATCTCTGGCAGCTCCAATCCCCACCCTGCCCTGCCATTGTGAGTTTCCCCAAAAGTTGGACTGTGGGCTAGGAGTGTGGTTTTATTGTTTTATTATTCTTTTAAATTTTTTAATGTTTTATTTCTGAGAGAGAGAGAGAGAAAAACAGAGCATGAGCGGCAGGGGGTGGGGAGAAGCAGAGAGAGAGGGAGACACAGAATCCGAAGCAGGCTCCAGGCTCCCAGCTGTCAGCACAGAGCCCGACATGGGGCTTGAACTCATGGACCGTGAGGTCATGCCCTGAGCCGAAGTCAGACCCTTAACCAGCTGAGCCACCCAGGTACCCCTAGGAGTGTATTTGTGTGTGTGTGTGTGTGTGTGTGTGTGTGTGTGTGTGTGTGTGTGTGTGTGTAATATAATTTATTGTCAAGTTACCTAACATACAGAGTATACCATGTGCTCTTGGTTTTGTGGGTAGATTCCCATGATTCATCGGTCATGTACAACACCCAGTGCTCATCCCAACAAGTGCCCTCCTCAGTGCCCATCACATTTTCCCGTCTCCCCCCACCTCCCCCATCACCCTTTGTTTGTTCTCTGTATCTGAGTCTCTCATGGTTTGCCTCCCTCTCTGTTTGAAACTGTTTTTTCCCCTCCCTTCCCCCATGGTTTTCCGCTAAGTTTCTCAAGTTTCTCATAGGAGTGAAAACATGTGATACCTGTCTTTCTCTGACTTACTTCACTTAGCATAATACCTTCCAGTTCCGTCCACGTTGTTGCATATGGCAGGGTTTCCTTCTTTCTCATTGCCAAGTAGTATTCCATTGTATATATAAACCACATCTTCTTTAGCCATTCATCAGTTGTGATGGGCATTTGGGCTCTTTCCATAATTGGGCTGTTGTTAGAGGCGCTGGTATAAACACATGTACTGTGCCCCTATGAATCAGCGCTCCTGTAACCTGGATAAATTCCTAGTAGTGCAATTGCTGGATCATAGGGTAGTTGTATTTTCAATTTTTTGAGGAGCCTCCACACTGTTTTCCAGAGCGGCGGCACCAGTTTGCATTCCCACCAACAGTGAAGGAGGGTTCCCTTTTCTCCACATCCACGCAAGCCTCTGTTTCCCAAGTTGTTCATTTTAGCCACTCTGACAGGTGTGAGGTCGTATCTCAGTGTGGTTTTGATTTGTATTTCCCTGATGATGAGTGACATTGAGCATCTTTTCATGTGTCGGTTGGCCATCTGGATGTCTTCTTTGGAAAAGTGTCTATTCATGTCTTCTGTCCATTTCTTCACTGGATTATTTATTTTTTGGGTGTTGAGTTTGGTAAGTTCTTAAAAGATTTTGGTAGGAGCGTGTTTTGTTTTTTGTTTTTTTTTTGTTTTTTGTTTTTTGTTTTTTTTTTAATTTTTTTTTTCAACATTTATTTTTGGGACAGAGAGAGACAGAGCATGAACGGGGGAGGAGCAGAGAGAGAGGGAGACACAGAATCGGAAACAGGCTCCAGGCTCTGAGCCATCAGCCCAGAGCCCGACGCGGGGCTCGAACTCACGGACCGCGAGATCGTGACCTGGCTGAAGTCGGACGCTTAACCGACTGCGCCACCCAGGCGCCCCAAAAGATTTTGGTAGGAGCGTGTTTTTAAAGAGCAGTAGTACATGTAACGTTGAGTCAGAAGTTTCTATTTCTTCCCGTCCTCGACTTCTGCGTTTGGAGATGCTTGACTTAGTGGTTTGCGAGCACCGTACTGGCTCTTCTCATTTATGGCTTGCAGCCTTTGTTTTTTGGTTTTTTTTCCCCTCCCTTAGGTTTTATTTTATTTTCCGCTCTTAAATGTTTGTTTTGATAGTGAGCGAGTATGAGCCGGGGGGTAGGGGCAAAGCGCGAGAATCCCAAGCAGGCTCCACGCTTTGAACACAGAGCCCAAAAGTGGGGCTTGATCCCATGAACCATGAGATCATGACCTGAGCCGAAATCAAGAGTTGGATGCTTAACTGGCTGAGCCACCCAGCCACCCCTCTTCCTTATCTCCAAAGAAGATAAGGAAATTTTCCTAAAGGTCACATTTAAAGAAGAGACAATGGGAGTACTTTTTCAAAGATTTTTATGATAGCTGAGTGTGTGTGTGTGTGTGTGTGTGTGTGTATCTGCTAGAAAGTGTTATATTGGCTGTTACCATTACTACCATGCACGTGATTGAAAAGACCTCGAGCCCAGAACAACCTTGTAATGATGAGAATCCCAGAAAGGTAGCATGTTTCAAAACCCTGGCACCCAGTGAGGTGTGTCTGAGAGGTGACTGTTAAGTGCTGTCAGCATGTGGTGTGCTTGACCTTCCCAGGTCGAGCGGTGTCAAGTGTGGTAGAAGGTTGGGGGCGTGCCTTGTCCGTCAGCGTAATCAGCCTGTGCCCGTTCTCTTCTCGTTTTCCTTAAGCCTGGGTTAACGCTGGTCCATGCGGGACCTTAGGGACCTACGTGGACACTTAGCAGCGGCACCGGCCCACTGTTCCTGCTTTAGCGTGGGGATGCCTCTTGCTGGTAATGGTAGAGCTGCTCTGATCCGGGGTGAGGGGCTTATCCAGATCTCAGCGACAGCAGACGGGGAGAATGTTCTGGCTCCGATGCCTTCCTCATTAGCTGTCATTGGGCCAGTTACTTAAAGTCCGGGAGCCTCACTTTCTCCATTTGTATACAGCCGACAAGGATATGTGGCTTTTTCGATTGGGGTTAGGGTTGGCGAGGGGAGGAAGGCAAGTGGCTGCTGGTGGACAATGGCGTGTCATTTTGGGGTGACAAAAACATTTTAAACTCGCATTGTGGTGTAATGGGTTGCACAACTCTCAATGTGCGGCACTCCGTGCTTTAAATGTGCGGATCACACGTTATGTGAATTCTGACTTCCTAAGCATAAACCGAAATCTGAATGAGTGACAGTAGCACTTAGTACAGTGCCCAGTGCTTGGTGGGTCCTCCAAAAGCAGAGGCTGGCCACCATCCTGTTACTGGTGTCCCACCCCATGATTCTTTAGAAGAACTGTGGCATTTCACAATTAATACATTGCACTAGATTTTCAGAATCTTGAATCCGTTCTTTTGTCCACAATGGGCTGGGATGTGTTCATGTCGTACACATTACAAATTGAATTGTTGAGCTCTTTGCACACTGCTCCGTATTTACTGTTTTCAGCTGATCTCATCAGGCCTGTCTTCAGGGGAATCTTCAGTCGGGAATATGTGCCATTTGTTCCGAGACTGTACGATGCGCATATAGAATGTTCTGAGTCCTTCATTTCCTGGCTGGAGGCTGGGTGGAGGTGTTTGTGATACAGGAGCAGATCCCCGATATGTATTTGGGGAACCTTGAAAGCAATCCTTCCTGCAGTGCACCTACTCCTATATTTAGCTTTTTTGTATTAGCATTTTTATTCTGAAAATTACCAGTTCTCTAACTTGTATAGTCGATTGTGTTATCTGGAGGGGGTGCCTTCCACTCGCATTCTTGTGCACGTTTTCAGGGTGTTCTTCTCCAAATGTGCTGTGAATGAGATTGCTTGTGCGGATCCAACGTTGGGCCAGATAGCTTATCATATGCTTCAGATGTGGCCGGCCTGTTAGAATTCATCCACCTCTGTGTAGGGTTTTTCTTTGTTTTTTGTTTTTTTTTTTTTTTAATCCCCAGACTGCAAAATACTGCATTCATTTTGTTCTTCGAGAGTTAATGCACATCTCTTTTGAGTATAACCCATAGTTCTGCGATCTTTGTCTCCTTTCTTGAGAGTGGTAAAGCATGAAATCCCTCTCAGCCCACTGCCTGCCGTCCCAAAAGGCCACTTGCCCAGATGTCCCTCCCCAAGCCTGTTCTGGCACATTGGAGAATGCACAAAGCTTACAGCCCACTGATGTGGGCACCGGTGGCGGGGTGGGGGGTGGGGTGGGGTGGGGGGGGTTGGTCACCCTCAGGCTCAGTCTCCTCCTGTCCTCGGCTCCTTTGGGGGCCAGGTGAGCCAAGAAACCATTTTTCAATGACAAAAACCATTCATCCTGATTCATGGTCTTTTCCTTGCCCTGACCTTTATATTCTCATAAAGGTCATACGCCCTTTTAAACTTCAGTATCAGAAGTACTAGGATCATCTGCAAGAAACGTGTTTAAATGGCAGATCCGTCCAACTCCGTTATGGGACATCATTGCCCATCGTGTGTTCACATTTTTCGATCCTGGGACGGTCGCGACCAAATTCTGATTGCAGAAAAATAGCCTGTGACTTAAGTTCTAGAAGGTCGTACGGAGAAAATGTAATGTGCCTTAAAAATCCTTTTTAATGCGTTTCTTTCCTATAACCAAAGGGGTAGGCTTTCAGGGTGTCCATTCCAGAGGGGTTTTGCCAACACCGCGTTAACCAGGAGAGCCCGGCTTGTGATGCTGAAGGTCGGGTGCACACAGGCCGCCGATGCTTTCCTCCCTCGCGTTGCGGCCGGGCGCTGGCTCCCGGTGTGAGTGAGCAGTGCCGTGGGGTTACAACAGGACCTGTGCTGACCGAAACACATCCCCTCTGCCTTCCCTAGTCGAACACGTGAGTGCTACAGCTACGTGAGCGGAGCAGTTTCTGCCCAGGGCAAACCGGGTTACAGCTCTCGCACAGGCTGCATTAAAATCCTTTTGAACTGTTGGCACAAGGTTGGCAGACATTCCATTGTTTTCAGACAATAGTGACTCAAAGTTGAACTGGCTCCAGGGAGCAGGCACAGTTTTTGTACAGTAACAAGGATTTAATGCCAGCCAATTGATGGAGTCTGTCTTCCCCAAGTCGGGACGCCTTGTAATGACACGAAGCTTACATTTAAATATCTGGCTCCCGATCAGAAACTTGGCATGCTTCTCTTTTCCTTTCCATCACACGTTCCTCTCTATTTACAGTGGTTCTCTTTTTGTCCCTTCGATTCGTTTTGGGGGTGGGACAGGGGCCACGTCTTATTTTATGTAATTTGGGGGTTGGTCCAGCCTGTGGGCCTCGTGATCGTTCTTTCCTTCTGGTCTCTGTGCCTCTGCCGGCCGACCAGCCGTTTCGGCCCGGCTTCCTGTAACATCTCATGTTCACGTTTCTCTTTCAAGGAGGTGAAGGCTTCAGAACCCCATTAGCTCGGGTCAGACACTGAGTCGTCTCAGGGTGTCCTGTCACTTAGGCAGACGCCAAGTCGCCTCATAAAAAAAAAAAAAAAAAAAAAAATCAGGGTTCTGTCCTTGTGTTCTGATGAGGTGCCTTTCTTAGCACCAATAGTTAGCAAGATGGGGGTGTCACGGAGACAGGCCACAGGATGTGCTGGCCCCGTCCGCCCTGTCCAAGGGGATCACTGCTTTAAAACGTGGGTCTCGTGCGTCGGCATTGCAGCAGGAGCTTGGAAAAAAAGATCAGCCTTATACTTTTTGCAGAACTCCTTCCTCCGAAGAACACCGAGCATTGCATATACTTTATGGTAAATACTCCAACGATTCCTGGAGGGCAGATAAGAGGAGGCAGCTGGCTACGTAGTTTAGAGAATTGAGGCACAGATGTGTCTGGTGATCTGGGAGCTAAAAATCAACACCAAGCTATGCACGTCCCTACGAGGGGCCGTGCATGTGGTGAGCTTTTTAAAGACCTTATGGTGGGCTTTTCATGGACTGCCTGATGGACCTCCCCACCCCCCAGCCTCCTTGCGATCAGTGCAAATAGCTTTCACGGGGCGCGGTCCCTGGAGCTAGAAATGGAAGAAGTTCCTCCTTGGAAAGCCTAGCTTTCCACCTTTCTGGGATTGCCAGAACGATGTTGCTAATGTAACTTGCCCTGCCCAGTTTTCTTTTTCACCCCTCGTTGGGAGCACATCCTGTCTTCTCAGGCACGAAGTGACCCTAAATCAAAGTATCAGCCTTTGGCTGTAAAGATTTTGCCTGCCGTGGTGTGAAAACACTTGTCTATAGGCCATTTAACTTCCAGAGTGTGTGTATACAAATCAATAGATTTGTCTCTGTTCATTAATGTAAAGCTATTTGTATCTGAGCACAATACAATTTCCTAATACAGTTCCCTGTGATAAATGCTTTTTTTCCCCTCCTTGAAGAAACGAGTTCAATTATTCCTTTTAATTGGGGAGAGCGCGCATAGTCCTCTGTCCGCCTCTCTCTCTCTGTCTCTTATGTTCACAGGGTTTTAGTCTTTCCCTGTGAGAGTGAATATTTTTTGCCTTTCCCCTTCTCGAGAATCTTACAAATTAAGACAAAAGATAATTACTTGGAGGGGTAAAACTGGCAGGTTCCCACGACACTTAAAATTAATGAGCTGTTGAGGACAAAATATACCTTGTCTCTGGCTCCATCGTCCCCCACCCCCCCTCCCCGCCCCGCCCCTTCCCCCTTTCTTCCCATTTAACACATGATTTGACTTTTTGGCTGTGTTTGCCATTTGGGTATACTGCTGCTGAAAGATAGCAAGCTGTTACAGAAAGTGGGTTCATTTGAAAGCGATCTCTTTGTTTGCAATTCAAAGTCAATTTTATTCCAGTTTTAATTTTTGTATTTTTGAAAACTTTCTCTTTTTTCGACGCTCTGATCAAAACAGTCTGTTAAGGGAACGTGGTGCTGCGGTTCACAGAGCCCCAGTCTGATCTGGGATGTTAATGGCACCGGCTTTCCAGTTCTGTAGTCCCGGGACCCCTCGGCTTCCTTAGCAGTTTTCCCAAGGAGTCAGTTCCTTGCTGGCTGGGGCTGAAACTCGTCCTCGGCCTCAGAATAGAGCCACAGCTGTGCATTCCCTGTCGGGTAGAGCTGGTGCTGATGGAAGGATCTGGGTTTCCCCCTGGATTTCAGGAAGTTCTTGCTGGCTAATAACCACAGTGCCACTCTTAAGGAATTTCCTTGAAATCTCAGTTTAGCGACTGACCTTGCCCCGTGGCTCATTTGGAAAGGAGCAGCAGGGAAACTGTGAGCACTGGTGTCCTGCCACGTGTCTGGAGTGTGGTGACCCTCACTGACAAGCCACCGGCTGGCCGGTGCCCACATCTCGTGGCCCATTAGCCTCTTTCTAGATCAGTAGTTCCTCGCTGATTCCTCAGAGCAATCCTGTGAGGTAGTCAGTGGGGAAACTAAGACTTGGACAGGTACTAGCTCAAGGTCAAAGAGTTTAGCAGGTGATTTCGTGGATTCAGATTTAGGTGGCTTCCTCTCAGGGCCTGAGCGTTGTGGGGGCTTGTAGGTATTGACATGTACGTATCGGCTCCATCACATCCCTGGAAACGATGATGTAGCTAATCAAGGAAGAGATGCTTTAGCCTAGCGATGTCAGGATTTTTTATCGGAAGACCCCTTTTGACTCAGGAACCCCAAAAGGATTGTATTTACTGATACATTTTTCATATGGTAAATATCAAAAATGATATTAAAACAGGTTATTAAAAATCGATATTTACCATATTAAAATTAAAACTGAGGGAACTTATATATAAATATATATATATGAGGCATAGAAGACGGCTAGATTTTTAAAAATATGTTTATTTTTGAAAGACAGAGCGTGAGCAGGGGAGGGGCAGAGAGAAAGGGAGACGCAGAATCCCAAGCAGGCTCCAGGCTCCAAGCTGTCAGCACAGAGCCCAACGCAGAGCTCGAACTCACAAGGTGTGAGCTCGTGACCTGAGCCGAAGTTGGAAGCTTAACCGAGCCACCCAGGAACCTTGAAGACAGTTAAATTCTAATGTCTGTTTCTGTGTGCAGTCTCCTGCAATACATAATTTTGGTTGACATATATGAAGAGAATCAGCCTCAGACAGAAACATAGTTGGAAAAGGGAGGAACTTTGTAGATGATTTTTATCCTTTGGTATCACACCCCCAGACCCAAGCAGTGGTAGTTTCTGCAAGGTCAGTTGGCCCAGCAGTTGGAAGTGGTACTTTTCATACTCTGTTACATTACATTTATCGTAAAGTTTTATTTACTTAAGTAATCTCTACACCCAACGTAGGGCTCGAATTCATGACCCCAAGATCAAGAGTCATAGGCTCCTCTGACTTAGCCAAACCAGGTGTTTCTAAAATCCGTTGGTTTGCCTTTGGCTTTGAACATCTCTCTTATCCATGCACCATTTTATAATGTTTTGTATTGATCACTTGAAAATAATGGTTTGGGGCGACTGGGTGGCTCATTCGTTAAGTGCCTGACTCTTGATTTTGGCTCCGGTCATGATCTCACGGTCCGTGGGTTCCAGCCCCGCGTCGGGCTCTGCGCTGACAGCTCGGAGCCTGGAGCCTGCTTCGGGTCCTGTGTCTCCCTCTCTCTCTGCCCCTCCCCCACTTGCACATGCTCGTGCGTGTGCACACTCTCTCAAAATAAATTTTTTTTTAAATTTGAAAAAATGGCTCACCTGACTACCTTTCGTAGCGGTCAGCACCTTTCATTAAGCAACCATCAAACAATCCTCATCTTCCCTGACCTCATGAGAGAGGTATTTTAGTGTGGAGAGACTTTGAGACTCCATGGTGGCAGATAAAGCTTTTCCACAACTGTAATTCTTGCCCCAAATGGTGAATTCCATCATTGGCAACAAAACAAAAACCAAATAACAAAAAAAAATTCTGTTCGTTATTTCCCACCACAGGGTTGCTGTATTCATTTTGGTGAAAACGATGGACAGATAACTACATCGGTCTTTCTTTGAAATAAACGTAGCATGCCATGAAACTGCTGGCTTGCGGCTTAAATCACCGCCACACGAGTGCTTTTCCCTACAAGTAACCTGCTTTGATCAGGGGATGGGCTTGGTGTGTACTTCCCAAATTGGCACACAAAGTGTGTGTGCTCAGGGGTCAGGATTTAGTGCTGCTGACAATTTATACTTTATCGTTCCCTGAAATGAAAACTGGCTTGTCTTTCCTTCCTTCTTGTTAAGTGCTAGTTTAAAAAAGAAAAGTTTTATTGCGCTATGATTCCCAAATCCCAAAATTTACCCAAAGTGTACGATTTAGTAGTTATCAGTACACGCAGAGTTGTGTGTCTGTCATTATAGTCACTTTCGGAGTGCTGTCATCTGCTTCCCCTGAGAAACCTTGTTCTCATCAGCAGGGAAAATCCTTCCCATTTTCCTGAACTCTTCCACCCCCACCCCCACCCCCACCCCCACCCCCAGCCTGCTAATCTACTCTGTCTCTCTCTGTTGGTCTCTTCTGGGCCTTTCGTATGAATGGGCTCCTACAGTATGGAACCTGTCATTAATTTCTTCAATTTATCAGTGTTTTCAAGATCTCTTTGCACTTGTGCACGTGTGGGTACTTGACTCCTTTTATTGGATGGATGATACCCCGTTTGGTTTATCTACATACCAATCGGTGAACCTTTGGGTTTCCCCTACAGTTCTTAACTATTAGTATTTATTCCCCCTCAGACATTTGTACGCAAGTTTTTGTGTGGAACTATTTTTTTTTAAAAATGTTTTAAGTTTGGGGCACCTGGGTGGCTCAGTCGGTTGAGCGTCCGACTTCGGCTCGGGTCATGATCTCGCGGTCTGTGAGTTCGAACCCCACGTCGGGCTCTGTGCTGACTGCTCGGAGCTGGAGCCTGCTTCAGATTCTGTGTCCCCCTCTCTCTCTGACCCTCCCCCACTCATGCTCTGTCTCTGTCTCAGAAATAAACATTAAGAAACCAAATTTAAAAAATGTTTTAGGTTTATTTGCTTTGAGAAAGAGCACAAGTGGAGGAAGAAGAGAGAGAATCCCCAGCAGGCTCCACACGGTCAGTGCAGAGCCCGGTGCGGGGCTCGAACTCATGAACCCTGAGATCATGACCTGAGCCAAGATCCAGAGTCAGTGGCTGAACCAACTGAGCCACACAAATGTGGACCTATTTTTTCTGTATTTTGTGTACATACCAGCAAGTGGAATTGTCACGGTAACCCTGTTTCCCTTTCTGAGGAACTTCTGGCCTGTTTCCCAAAGCGGCTGCAACATTTTGCATTCCCACCAGCACTACACGAGGGTTAGAATTTCTCCACATCCTCCCCAGGACTCTCCATTATCTGTCTTTTGAGGATAGCCATCCTAGTGGGTGTGAAACGGTTGTTGTCTCGTGGTGGTTTTGATTAGCATTTCCCTGATGCTAAATCCACCTTTGTTTTGTTCCGTTAATGAAATCAACACAGTGAGAAGGGCAAATAGTATCTTGGTGTAATTACGAAAATAGTTGTGACCTGGGAGGGTGCCCGGAAAGGGTCTCCGGTTCCCCCAGGGGTGAAGTCACTCATGACGCTCGTAGAAAATGTGGGCTGTGTTTTCAGCATCTATTCCTTCTTGCACGGGCAGGGCATCAGCCACACGTCTTTTCCCCCAAGAGACAGAAATGTGCACAGGCCAGACAGTTACCTGTATGGAAGCCTTCTGCATGCCGCACCTCCCTTCAGCAGGGAGGCCAGAGGCGGTCTTGCCACGGGCCGATTTCCTAGCCGTCTGTGATGGTCCTTCTGAACATGCAGCGATGAGGTTTTGCAAACCTCTGTGCAGGAACGCCCATTTATCCCCGGTCTACAGATGGGGAAACTGAGGAGTCAGTAACTTGCCTGGGTGCAAATGGCAGTGCTGGGAATGGAGTTGCCATGATGCAGTGTTAGGAAAGGGGACGAAGCCACAGAAGAAAATCGTTCTAACCAAACAGAGGGAAGTAATGACAGAACTGGTACTTCTTCAGTAACAAAGCATGGAAGGGTATGGAATATTTGGGACTTAAAACACAAAAACCAAAAAGACAAAAAACTAGCTTCCTGTGCTGTGTTTCCATAAAGGAGCTATCTATGTTCACTGCTTTAGAAAATGGGTGAACGGTCAAGAAATGCCCAGATTCATGTTCCTCACTTGTGTTTTAATCACACTGAAGTATGACTTCTTACGGATGTTGCTTTTAATTTGTCTTGAAAGTAAGCACGGATCCTGCCAGCTTGGTGTGATTGATGGGCTCTGACGGAGTGCAGTTACTTACACTTAGAATAAATGCCAGCCATTTGAAGCTCTCCTTTTTCCCTGTAACTGAGAGTACCCACTGGAACCTTCCATGACGCCAGATCGCGTACCATATTTTGACGCGGCAAGCTCTTTCACTGCAGTATTGAAAATCTCTTGAGAACATGTAGTCAGTCACTGGTGCTGGGAGGAACTTTCCAGATCGAGATTCACATCCAGTCCAGGCACGGAACATGTAAATCTGTTAGACCGTATCTGGGGTGGTAACAAGTGGACCAAAGAAGTCCGTGTAAGCAATTCAGTCGATTATCAGGAGGATGGGGCGTCTGGTGGCTCAGTCGATTGAGTGTCTGACTCGGTTTTTCAGCTCAGGTCATGATCTCATGGTTCCTGGGTTCGAGCCCTGCATCCAGCTCTGCACTCTCAGTGAGACAGTGCTTGGGGTTCTCTCTCCGCCTCGCATGATCTCTCTCTCTCTCTCTCTCTCTCTCTCTCTCTCTCTCTCTCTCTCCCTCTCTCTCCCCCCCCTTCCCCCTCCCTCTCCCTCTCTCTCAATAAATAAATGAGAAAGAGTTAGGAAGACCAGTGGAGGAATATCTTCGCATTTGAGAACACGGGCAGGCTTTCTAAGCACAGAAGCCAAGACTGACTTTAAACAAGAAAAATGGGTTAGCAGATGCAGCATCACAAGAGCCAGGAAAGCCAATGGCAGATAAGAGGAAAATATTTTTCACCTCTGTGGCACGAAAGTAATTGACAGAGGTGAGAGAGAAGGCGTACGGAGCTGTGGGCACACGTTTGGAGGCTGCTATCCTCGGAAGAGAGGCTTAGTTGGTTTTGAGCCCTCGGAAAGGGCTGTGGGTGGAGGTGAGTGTGACTTCTTCGCGCCCCCGCGGGAAGAGACTTCCGCTCCAAGGAGGCGTTGACTTACAGCCGCCTGGGTGCACTTGGCCTGGAAGTCTGCCTGGTGGGGGTGGGCATGGCCTGGAGCGGAGGTGCGGGGGGGGGGGGGGGGGGGGGGTGGGGGGTGGTAGGCGTGGAGACCTTTCAGGCCCGCCCGCCCCCGTCTGTCAGGAGCCTTTCTAAAATGAGCACTGGCTGCACTGCAAGGGCTCCATGTGGTCTGTTCTGCCAGAGCCTGTGGGGAGTCTTTTCCCTCTCCTTCCCTGAGGACACAGGCCAATATTGCCCGGATGGTTTGAGGGCAGGGGAGGCCTGTGCTGTGGGAGGGGCAGATGGTAAAAGCTCATTGTATTCCATGGAGAGGGGCCAGACCTCCCCCCCCCCCCCCCCCCCCCACCGGGTCCGGGCTCACAAGCCCCAGCTGTAATGTGGAAAAAGGAACTCCTGGCAGGAACAGAATTGACCGTCAAGTTGCTGAGCGTTGCTGTTCTCTTTGGAATTGCCTGGGTGGGTGGCATCATGGCACATGCTTGGGGACCGGGGAGGCGGTGAGCTTGGGAGGCAGGCCAGCCTGCCGGTGCTGGTGACGGGCAGCATGACTCCTTCTCCAACTTATCTGTAAAATGGGCCTGACGACGTGTTGCCTGTCCCTTTGGACGTAAAGGCAGTGAGCGTGCCTCACTGCCGTAGCCGGCTCACCTGGCTTGTGGCAAGCATGAAATGCATTGGCTGTTCCTGCTGTTAGGGCTTCTGGAAGAGAAACAGGTCTGGCTCTGTTGCCCTCTCTCGCTTCTCTGGTCACCCGACGGGATAGTGAGCAGATCTTCAGTCTCAGAATGCACAACTTTATTTGTTTATATGTTTATTTTTATGTTTATTTTTGAGAGAGAGAGACAGACAGACAGACAGACCCGGAATCCAAAGCAGGTTCCAGGGTCTGAGCTGTCAGCGCAGAGCCCGACGTGGGGCTCGAACTCACAAACCGCGAGATCATGACCTGAGATGAAGTCGGACACTTAGCTGACTGAGGCGCCCCTAGAATGCGTACCTTTAAATTGGAGAAGATACGACTTCATTCCATATGCCCCGTATCTTCATACACCAGGTGGTTCTGTTCTTGGGATGTTGACTGTGTGTTCATTTCTTTTTTTTAAACGTGTGGTGTTGATGTTCTGAGGGCCGCTGGGTTTTTGTTTTGTTTTGTTTTGGTAGGGATTTTTTAAAAATAGATTTTTTTCAGTCTTTTCAACCAAAGCAAATAATTCTTTGGGTATGCTTTATAATGGTTTTTGTCCCGGGGCCTAGGACTGTTCCCGTAGTTTAGGCTGTGGCGGTGGAGATGGTGTTGTGGTCTTGGGGTGGCTCGAGTTACGGGGACTTGGCTTTCTCCCTGGCTTCCGGGCATTGATGCTGGAGGGTGGCAGAATCTAATGTGGTGACCTCATTGTCCCTCTTTCCTTCCTAGTTTTCAATGGTTCCAGCAGGTCTCCACGGGAGAAAGAACCTGTTCAAAAACACAAAAGCAAAGAAGCCACTCCCGGGAAGGAGAAGCACAGCGATCACCGGACTGACAGCCGGAGGGAACAGGCGTCAGCGGCCCCGCCCCCAGCGGCCCCCTCCACGGGTTCCTCGGCCAAGGGGCTCGCTGCTAACCACCACCACCCCCCTCTGCATCGGTCGGCTCAGGACTTACGGAAGCAGGTAAACCCGGCCTTGCCGCACAGGTGACCCCGCTCCGGCCCGGACGGGGCCTGCCCGCCAGGTGCCGTGTCCCCATGTCACCATCTTAACTGAAGGGGACGTGGGAGTGGTCGCCTCGAGAAATCCGTACCTAGAGGGCTCAGGAAGCCAGGAGGGTGACGGCCAGAGGTGAGCTGGGGAGGGAGGCACGGTGTTGGCACAGAGGTGCTGGGTGGGCCGGCCTCTGGTGGGAGCGGCTCTGGCACCTGCTCCAGACTCCAGGCGCCTCCCTCTGGTGGATCTGGTGTGTTGGCGCCTCTTGGCTGGGCAAAGCGACTTGTCGCCTTCACTGCCCCTCCTCCACCTGTGTCCTGGCCCCCGGTGGCTCTGAGCTCGGTCGTCCTCTCAAGCCTGGAGAAGCTGTACCTTGAAGACAGGCCCGCAAACTGCCTCGCGCTGTCAGGGGACAGTCCTGGACCGCTTCTCTGTCGTTCTTAACGTGACAAGTTAGCGTCTCCGCCAGGACTTGGGGGCAGGAGGCGGGCACGGGCACACGCACCACTGAGCAGTCCCTGTGTGCCCGGGGGCGGTTCATCCCGCACACGTCAGCCTGCACCTCAGGATCGCAGCTCGCGGGTCACATTGTTCTCCAGCCCCCACTGCCCCCTGCTCGAGGTTGCGTTAGATAACACGGATCCTGTTGGGAAACTCTGAAGAATGGCCTCAGGGTCTGCCATTGTCATTGTCACAGTGTTCCGTCCTTGGACAGTGATTTCCCAGGACCCCTGGAAGGCACAGCCTGGAGGAAGGCACACGGTGAAGGGCTGTGTCACCCGGGTCTGTGGCTTGTCACTGACCCCTCGCTCCTGTTCTCACTGCATTTTAAAGTCAGGGAGCCATGGGGATCACAGATCTCCTCACTGGGCACTTGTGACACACAGCTAACCTTTTCTGCAGAATGGATGGAGTCGGGGCCAGGTATGTGTGGGCCAGAGCGATCTCCTGACCTGCCATGTTCTAGAATTACTAAGAGATGGTGGGAACATACTGTAATCCCTCCCCTTGTGGAGCTGCTTTTATTTTGCGAGAGTGCAAGCGAGCAGGGGAGGGGAAGAGAGAGAGAATCCCAAGCAGGCTCCACACCGTCAGTGCAGAGCCCGACTCAGGTTTTGATCCCAGGAACTGAGAGATCATGACCTAAACCGAAAATCAAGAGTCAGACGCTTAAGTGACTGAGCCACGCAGGTGCCCCTGTGGAGCTGTTCTTTACGCGTGTCCTTTCTCATTCTTGTTAATGTTTTTTGTAAATTTTTCTTCAATGTGTATTTTTGAGACAGAGAGGGAAGGAGGGAGGGAGGGAGGGAAGGGGCAGAAAGAGAGAGGGAGACCCAGAATCCAAAGCAGGCTCTGAGCTGCTGGCACAGAGCCTGATGTGGGGCTTGAACTCCTGATGAACCACAAGGTCATGACCTGAGCTGAAGTCAGATGTTTAACCAACTGAGCCACCCAGGCGCCTGGGCCTTTCTCATTGTTCATGATGCTAGAATAGTTTCTCTGAATATGTGTATTTGCATGCATGCATGGGGGAGAGAGAGAGAGAGAGAGAGAGAGATTTGTGTGTGTGTGTGTGTCTGTCTGTGTGTGTGTGTGTGTGTGTGTGTGTGTGTAGTTTTAACTTTAGTTTTTTTGTGTTTTTAAAGGTACTTTGGGGCTTAAAACATTGTTTTTAATGTTAATTTCTAAGAGAGTGCGATCGGGGGAGGGGCAGAGAGAGCGAGAGAGAGAACCTTAAGCAGGCTCCACACTCAGACCCCGAGGACCTAGGGCTTGACCTCACAACTGTGAAGATCATAACTTGAGCCAGAATCAAGGTCAGACACTTAACTGACTGCACCACCTAGGCGCCCCAGTCTTGGTGAGGTGAGCAGGGTGAGAATCTTCGTGGCTTTTCCAGGCAGGGTTCTCACGTACCTGTGTCTTCATCCTCGGCCGTGTTACCTTGAGACTGAATAAGTAGTCGCAGCATATTTTAAACATTGGCCCGTCTTCTGAGACCCAGACGTCACGGTTTTCGCAGAGACCACAACTGGGCGCGATGGTGGAAGTAGCCCGCGGGGTCAGCGCTGGGCTCCCGGTTTGCAGCCGGAGGCACCGCCGTCCCTGTGTTTGTGGCTCGTTCTCTCCCCTCCATTCCCAGATCGGACAGCCTGGTACGCGCTCTGATGGGATTCTCCTACAGGTGTTTCGCTTGTGAAAGAGAAGAATTAAAAAGGGTCCCAGGGTAAGGGGAGCTCCCACCTGTGGGGCAGGACTGAAGGGTTTGGAAGGGGACGAACAGGACTTCACATTCACACAGATGTGTGACCGAGCGTGCACACGCGGGCACACACACTCGCCCCTTCTCGAATGGGGCTGGGTGGCGAACCCCTCTGGTGTCCGTTGGTCATAGCTCGTCTTCAGCTGTCAGCTCGTGCCCCTCGGCTCGGGATTTCTCTTTGTAGCTGAACGCTAGGAATTGGCACAGCTGGCGGGAGGAGCTGGGGGAGCAGAGAGGACCCCGCGCCCTGGCTCCCCGGCCTGCGTGCGTGGCCTGTCTCACTGTGCGGCCTGGGAGTGAGAGGTCCGGGTCCCCGTGCAGAGCAGCCTCCTGTCACCCAGCGACTGCAGAGACCTGGCTCTCGTGCTTGGCTCCGGTCAGTCTTTGCAGGTGGGGTGTCTGCGGGCAGCGCTCAGGGCTCTCTTCCCCCCCATCCCTTCCCCTTCCCCTCCCCCTCCTCCTCTGTCTCCTCGGCCTTCTCTGTCTGGCCCAGGGCGCCGGCTCTCCAGTTCCTGTTTGGCACTAACCAGGACCTCCACTGAAATTTAAGATCTTTAACGCTCCTGGGCCCTGTTGTTCATTTGGACGCAGTCACACTGACACCCCCACCCCCACCCCGTGATATTGGGATAAACAAAAGGACGAATTAGAAACTGCCACATCCCAGTGTTTAAAATACAGAGAAAATAAGGTCAGTGAAGGCAAGTTGTAGATTCCTTTGTAACTGCCTGATGGAAATGACTAGAATCTGACCTTTTCATCTTTCACCTGCAGAAAAGATTGGGGCCAGAGGATATGTGGGTCTTTAATTTTAAATAGGATTAACTTCTTCAGGTTCGCCCCAAAAGAAGAGGGTGAATGTGAATCGTGTCAAGCGGCGGTGGGAGGTGTGGGGTGTGGTGTTGAGGAGGTGCCGCTCCCCGGGGACTTGACCCTGTTTGCTCCGATGTGGTCGGAGGCACCCTCGGCTAACTCACTTGCCCTTTGTACTGAAACGGCCCCTTCCCCGTTACCTTGCACGATGTCATGTGCTCGCTGCGCTTCCTCGGAGCCCAGGAATAACCTCCCCCGTGGCTGTGTCTCAGCGTGAGGGGCCTTGCCAGGCTTCTCTCGCCTTTGTGGTACCAGAAGCACGGTGTCTGTCGTGCGTGTGTGACCGCCCTGGGATTGTCAGGGCCACTGGCAGGATGATTTGGACGTGTGCTGAGTGTTGGACACAGGAGCAGCTGATGTCTTCCTCTTCGGTTCCTTCACCTAGCAGTTCAGCTTAAATGCAGTAAAAGACTAGCACACGCAGGACGGTAAAACCAAAGAACCTTATGCACCTAGAGAGCATTTTATAATGGTGGTTTCAGGGCAGCTGGGTGGCTCAGTCAGTTAATCAGTTAAGCATCTCTGACTTTGGCTCAGGTCACGGTGAGTTCGAGCCCGGCAGCTGGCTCTGTGCTGACAGCTCAGAACCTGGAGCCTGCTGGGGATTCTGGGTCTCTGTCTCTCTGTCTCTCTCTCTGCCTCTCTGCCCTTCCCCTGCTCGTGCTCACTCTCTCTCCCTCAAAGATAAACAAACATTTAAAAAAAAAAAAAAGTTGGTTTCCAAGAGCCTCGTGAGGAGGTGTTCCCTTTTGTAGATGTTGTGAGGTTGGTAAGCCACGATGTGGATTGTTGGGCCACACCACTCGCGGTCACTGTCCTCATTTATCGTGCTGAGGCTGAGCCACAATGTGAAAGAAACGATCGCCTCCTACAGGCAGCCCGCGGGCACGTTTGGCAGGAAGATCCGCTGGGCTCCGTTGTTCCCTTTGGAGGTTGGGTCCTCACAATAAGCTGTACGGGGGTTGCTGCAAACGTGTGGGCCTCAAAGATTCAAAGAGGGGGTTTAAATTCTGATTAAAGAATTGGGAGTAGTTTTGTTTTTTAAAGTTCTGGAAAATAGGAACATCCAGAGAGAAGGTCAGAAAATCACCTGCACTGTGAGATGTTCAGGGTTTTAGCCGTGCTGCTCAGCGGGTCGTGCTTGTAGTTGGATTTGCAGGTGTTGGTGGCACGGTATTAAGGACTCCATTAGGTCACCTGTAGTGTGGGAGCAGGTGCTCTCAAAGGGTTGGGGGCTCCTACCAGAACCCAGCCTTGCCTTTTGGTTGGGAGGGTCCTGCGCTCATTAACTAGGGTCTTACCCTTTCTCTCACGAAGGGGTCTGCTGCGCCAGGAGGCCTTCCCCTCCGCCTGTCTGGTGCAGTTCTGTTCATCTCAGGCTCTTTGTTTTTAATCCAAGTCTTAAAGTCCAAGTGGGCTGTCCCCAGCCTCCCAGCTCTGAAAGGATGAGCAGAGGCTCCCGACTCAGCAGCTCCCTCTGGTGGGGAACAGGAGCTTGACGACAGGATTCCTGGTTGTGAACTTGGCTCGGACTTCTTTGCCATGAAACCTCATGGCTGTGGGCCTGGAGGAGCTTGAGCTACGGTGGTGGGTGGGCGGTGGTGGGCCAGGGAGAACAGGCTGCAGACATCCCACCCCCTGCAGAGCTAGGTGGGTTTAGGGGGAGAGGGAGGCAAAGGCAGAAGTCCCTGCCAGAGCCCAGAGAAGGAACAGCTTGGAGAGCTGGAGTTATTCAACCTCAGTGTTTCTCTTGCACCTTGGAAGGTTCTGCTGCATGCAGCACGTTGCGTTAGGCCTCCAGTGAGCTAAGTGACCTCTTTCTCACGTGCTCTGGGTAAGTACTTCCTCAGGTGTGCACAGTGACATCTGTGAGCTGGCTGAGTGACCTGGGTGTTTTGTTAAGCTCAAACTTGGTGTTTGCCCTTTTTTGATAAGGTGGTGGGTGGGAGGAAACCCTCCAAGGCAAGGTAAAACAATGCCTTCCACCACCATTCCTTTGCTTTCTTTGGTAACAGTTGAGCACTGGACCCCGAAAGACCAGGACGGGCCAAGGAATAGGCATGTGTGTGCGGACAGGTGGGTTCCTGGGTTGGGAGAACGTGACCTCTGCTGTAGGCGGAACACAGGTGTGCTGGGTGGGAGGAAGAAATACGGTCAACGAGACATGTCCTTTCCCGTCTCCGTAGGTGATTTCCCAATCAGGTTCATTGAGTTCAGTGAGTTGTGAGGTTGATGCATTTAGTCTTTGAGCTTGTGATGTGTGGACCTGCACGCATAGGGTTTGGGCAGCGGCTTTTGAAGGGGACTGTAAGCGTGGTGAGGAAGCAAAGGAACAGAGGAGCTCGCTCTTCTGGTTGGGCAGGGCAGTTCACTGCACATCTGGGCAGGAACCACCCATATTAAAGTTTACGGAAATACGTAAACAAGAAGGGGGGATTCTTTTTGCCATTGAAGACGGTGAAATACTTCTCTAGAATTCTGCCCTGTGGAAAATGTACCTCCCCGTAACCTAGCACAGCAGGAGAGGCCATCAGGTGCGCCCAAGGGGGCAGAATGGATGCATTCAAGGCCCCTGTGCTTTTTTTTTTTTTTTTGGATGTAGAGTCTGAGAGATTCTGACTCTGGCTCTCCAGTCTCCCCTGGGTGAACCCTAATACTGGGCAGGAGCAGGGCCAGAATCGTTACGGGAACACTGAGCTGTTGGGCTCCCGCCCGCACTGATCAGATCAGAGTCTGGGTGGAGGGTCGGGGCGGTTAGGCTGCAGAATCAGCTTTATTTTGAGCTGGGTGAAGAGTTGGAACAGGCCGTCCTCTCAGTGGTTCAGGAGAGATCAAAGGCCTAACGGGTGTGTCTTCTATTTTCTGGGCAGTGGAATCCTTCTCTGAAGATGCTGGATCCCTGAGGTCTCTCTCTGTCTCGATGACGGAAAAGTTTCTCGGAGCCACAGCAGGACTATGTATATGCCGTTTCTGGTTTTATCCTAAGTGGCTCGTTTTGGTTTGAGCTAATGAAAGCATTTGAAAAACACCATGAAAAACTAGAGATCTTTGTGTCCCTCGCTTTACCTTTTATTCCAGGTAGGAGAGGTGCCCACCTTGGGAAGTTTCACACACCCCCCCCCCCCCCCCCCCGGTTGTATACGTTTATTTTTAACTTCTTGTTGTTGCCAGGCTGTTCGCTGTTTTGTTTTAATTTTTCATTTCTTCATTCCACACTCTTCTCTCCCCCACCTGATCTGGTCAGTCCTGCCTCTCTGTACTCTCTGTAGGGTGGTGGGCAGTGGTGGACCTGACCGTAAGTCCTGGGCCTGCCCCGCGGCCTCCCATGTGGGGCCTGGAGTCCAGAGGTCCAGGTTGCCTCACCAGAAACCTGGTTCCCTGAATGCCCCAGGCTTGGCTTCTGGAACACAGCCTCTTACCAAGATGTTATGGCTTTGATTGCACTGCGTGTAACTGGTGGCACATAGAGAAATACCCTTCTTTCTCTGTTTCCAGAATCTTCTACCGATGGTTTGTTTCAGTTCTTAAAGTATGTTCCTGCCTCGGCGTCAGCATCACCTGGGACCATGTTAGAAATTCAAATTCTCGGGCCCCATCCCAGACCTAGTGGTCTAGGAAACCCCGGGGGTGGGGCCCGGTGATCTACGGGTTCTGAGAGTCACTGATGGGAAAGTTCTGGTTTTATGTTTGTTTTTCCCCGCTTGGGCTGAGTGCATTTCCCTGGACGTAGTGTAGAGGTCACTCAGACAGACTCGAGCCCTGTCCTGGGGAACCTGATTCCCGTGGGAGCACTGGGGGCTGATTGGGAACACACGACCTTTGTGCTGTGACGGGAGGATGTGCTCCTGCGTGACCACAGCTGGTCGGTCAGCTTCTCTGACCTGGGAACACAAGCTCCTTCTATCCAGTCACCTCCTCGTGGGGGTTACCGGTGAGAAGCAATGGCTGTGGTTGTTCCGTTTCCTGCTGTTTGTGTGATTTCTAGTTGGCCTCTTTTGGGGGTGGGGGTGCTTATGGAACCTTGGAGTCCCCGTTTTGAACTCTTGGTGCAGATGAGAGATCGATGCCCAAGATGTTAGTGACCTGTCAGAGGCCAGCAGCAGCCGCAGCAAACAGGGCTGTGACGTGATGGTCACAGAGCAGTGCACCCAGCAGTGGCTTCTGGCTGGGCCTTCATCATTCTCTGGAAGTTTCGCATTTCCAGTGTGCACCCGTCACTCTCTGGTTTCCCTTTATAAGCAAGGGTGTCTTTATTTTTTTTTAGTGTGTGTTTGTTTATTTTTGAGAGCGAGAGAGCGAGTGCACAAGCAGGAGGAGGGACAGGGGGAGAGGGAGACACAGAGTCCGAAGCAGGCCGCAGGCCCTGAGCTGTCAGCACAGAGCCCGACGCGGGGCTGGAACTCACAAACTGTGAGATCGTGACCCGAGCCAAAGTCAGACGCTTGATTGAGCCACCCGGACGCCCCGACAAGGGGGACTTTTATGTGTCACAGAACTCCTGTGGTGTCCAAGTTGCGAGCCGGCTGAGACAGGTTCTAACCGGATGTGGAGGTTTTGTCGAGGGTGGGGAAGCCAGCTCTGCCCATGCGGAGGAGGGACTGGCATCTTTTGCTTCGCGGAAGAGGTCAGGTGCGTCCGGCGAGGCTGTCCCCGGGGCCCAGTGTCAAAGGTGACGGGGCAGACGGATGCCAGGGGCTGGCAGTCACGTGTCTGGGCTTGGCCTGCGACCCGCACGGGAGCCGGGCCACATGAGTGTGCTTGTTTTCTTTTTGTGGTATTTTTGTATCTTTCCTTTTTTAGCACGTAGATTTAAAAATTCTGTGGGCAGAGCATGCTGTTCTGTGGAGCAGAGTGGCGAGCACGTCTTTTCTCAGAACAGGGGTGTGTGTGTGTGTGCGTCCCTGTGTCCGTCCGTCCCCTCTTCCCCTAAATGGGCAGGGGTTTGCTCCTGTAAGTGTCCTTAACCTGTGACAGGTGACTGGGAGGCGAGTGGACAGGTGGTCATGGTGAAACCTTGATTTTTCTGGAAGAGCCACCTAACACGCATGTGAAAATATGCCCCGGAATCCGTGCCGCGGGCACTCGGGTCGGGCCGCGTGTGTTTGTGTAGGAGGATAGGCCTGTGTCTGAACCGGAGTCTCTCTGTCTTCAGTTCACGGCCGCGTGCGGTATCTGACGACGGCCCCGCACCTCCCCCTTCGCGAGAGCCGGCGGCCAGCTGGGTTTCGTCACCGCGTGCCGCGAGGTCACCCTCTTGGAAAGGTTACTAATTCTGCTCTTCTCGCCTCTCCCCCTCTGCCTCTGCCGCCCCCCAGGTTTCGAAGGTAAACGGAGTCACTCGAATGTCGTCATCTCTGGGTACAAGTGCGACCGGTGCCAAAAAGATGCGCGAAGTCAGACCTTCACCGTCCAAAACTGTGAAGTACACTGCAACGGTGACTAAGGGGACTGTCACATACACCAAAGCCAAGAGAGAACTGGTCAAGGAAACCAAACCCAATCCCCACAAGCCCAGTTCCGCCGTCAACCACACAATCTCAGGGAAAACCGAAAGTAGCAATGCAAAAACCCGCAAACAGGTGCTATCCCTCGGGGGGGCGTCCAAGTCCACCGGGCACGCCGTCAATGGCCTCAAGGTCAGTGGCAGGTTGAACCCAAAGTCATGCACTAAGGAGGTGGGGGGGCGGCAGCTGAGGGAGGGGCTGCGGAACTCCAAGAGGAGACTGGAGGAGGCCCAGCAGCCCGAGAAGCCGCAGTCGCCCCCCAAGAAGATGAAAGGGTCGGCCGGCTGCGCCGAAGCCCCCGGCAGGAAGGCGGCCGCGGCGCTCCCCGCGGCCCCGGCCCCCGCGGAGAGAGCCCCGCCGCCCGGCCACGCCAAGAAGGAGGTGCCCGAGCGGAGCTCGGAGAGGAGCCGGCCGAAGCGGGCCGCGGCCGGCAAGAGCACGCCGGGCAGACAAGCACACGGCAAGTCGGACGGCGCCTCCTGTGAAAACCGTTCTACCTCGCAAACGGAGCCCTTGCACAAGCCGCACGAGGCGGCGGCCAAGCCCGACAAGGGGGGCGGCCGGGCCGGCTGGGCGGCCATGGACGAGATCCCCGTGCTCAGGCCGTCCGCCAAGGAGTTCCATGACCCGCTCGTCTACATCGAGTCGGTCCGCGCTCAGGTGGAGAAGTACGGCATGTGCAGGGTGATCCCGCCTCCGGACTGGCGGCCCGAGTGCAAGCTCAACGACGAGATGCGGTTTGTCACGCAGATTCAGCACATCCACAAGCTGGGCCGGCGCTGGGGCCCCAACGTGCAGCGGCTGGCCTGCATCAAGAAGCACCTCAGATCTCAGGGCATCACCATGGACGAGCTCCCGCTCATAGGTGAGGCCCCCCCGGCCCCGGGCCACCCCCCGGGCCGCCCTCTGTGCGCCCGCCCCGGTGTCCTTTTCTCTGGTCGTAAGGACATCGGTCATACTGGCTGAGGACCCGCCCAGACACCTCACTTCACCCCACTCGTCTCCTTCAAGACCCCGTTTCTAAATGCAGTCCCCTATCTGAGGCACTGGGAACTCGGGCTTGAACACGTGCGTGTTTGGGTGACACAGGTCACCCTGTTTTCTCTCTGTCCTCCTCCTTTTTCCTTGCACATCACTGTCCCTGGTGATCGGGCAGGGCCTTGTCAGAGGCCACAGATTGGGGGACGGGTTTGAGGTTCTCCTGAGGGCTGAACCCACTGCAGAGCTCACCTCGGTGGCTCCCCGTGCGCGCACGTGTCCCGGCAGCTGCAGGGCCGTGACCCGCAGAGCCCACGTACAGGCCCCCCCATGTCCCGGGTCCCTCTTCCTCCCAGAAAGCTGCTCGTCCCTCCGGGGTTCTCACCCTCTGTCTGGGTGGGGCTGGGTTTGCAGAGTCGGTCGGGGTTTGCTTTGGGGACAGCTGGGGAAGGTCTCACACCCTTTCCCTTTCGGCTCCAGACCTACGAAATGGGCATGTTCCTGCCTCCGTTTTGGCGGTCCCGATTTTGTAAAGGCGGTGAGGAAAGGAGCCATTTAACCGCCACTGACGTGTCAGGGATTGGCCGTCAGGGCTCCCTGCAGGGGTGAGGTGAGGGAGGCGTCCTTACCTTCTCAGCAGGTGCCTGCAGGAACTGATGCCTGAGTGAGAATCCCGACTCGGGGTTGTGGGAACAGGCTGAGCAGGCGTGAGCTTTTGGTGTCGGCTGCGCCCTGCGTGTCCTCTGAACAGCACCAGGCCCTCCGGGCTGTGGTGACAAGTCTGAGCCCCACCCCGTGCAAGGGGGACCGTGGTTCCTCCGGGGATGGTGGGGGAATCCGGTGACGTAACGACAGCCGGCAACCTTTCGTCCAGAGTAGGTTCTCTTGGCCTTGACTCCTTCACGCAGTGCCTGAGGCTGGGTGGACGTGTCCCCACACTGCGTGTGTCTACAGTCTTTGCTGCTGCCCAGCAGCGTAAAGCCTTGTTTGTCCCCATCCCTGAAAGGGGTGCTCACCTGGCCCGAGCTTGGCCGCCTCGCAGGGCAAGGGACTTAACAGTTTCGAAGCAGTTTTCCAGGATCTCCCGGTACAGGAGCTCCTTCTGCCTCTGTTCCCAGCCCCTGGGGGAGCAGGTATGCCTCGGGGAGCAGGGGTGAGGGAGGCGCTCGGCCACTTGGAAGCTTCGCGGCCCTGCAAATGGGCCCAGTGGTAGCAGGTGAGGAGTCCGTGGAATGACGATTTCCAAGCAGCATATAAATTTTCAGGTGCTGCTGGATTATGCTCTCCATAGAGGAAAACACAAAGGTATGGATTGCCGCCTCCCCAGTCAGCCTGTGATCTGAGCGCCTGTGGCTGGCGGAGGGGACTCCCTTCCCTGTCCGCCTCTGCAAGTCCGGCACTGTGCCGCCGGCCCCACATCTCCCCATTTTGAGCTGGAGACCGGAAGCGAGTGATGGCATCTCCACCTTATGGCCTCTCCTGCCCAAGGAGGGCGAGCCTCCTCACTGATCTCACCCAGCAGAGCTAATGACCTTCCAGTTGCCGACTCCCCTGGTGTCTGATGGGCTGGGGGACCTGTTCCCGCACAGTCTGCCCGGGGCACCCACCTCGTGGTCCCACGATGCCCAGGAGGCTGTCAGAGTCCACAGGAGCTCAGCGTCTTTTACTTTGTTTATAAATCTATCCACACGCTCCAAAGACCTAAAACCTAATTTTTACTGAACTTCCCTAGCATTTTGTTACGTATTTACTCCCTTAATAGCCAGTGGATGGTTATTCTGGAAGGTTTTGTTCCTCCTCTGTTGTCTGGAGGGAGGTTGCTTTCCAGGCCCCACATAGATAGTCCCTCTATGAGCGTTTTTCAAGTATATTTGCTTTTGATGTGCATTTGTACAGTCCTGAGAGTTGATCGAGGGGGGTATCGAACACTAGCCCACACCCCACCCCACCCCAAGACTGAGGTAAGCAGTCTCTCGGGGGCCGTGGGCCATGAGAGAGAGGGTTGAGGGACAGTCAGACCGTCTTTTTGCCCTCTCAAATACTGCCTCTTGCCCTGGAAATCAAGGGGGTGGAAAACCAGTCATTGTGCGTGTGCGAACGAGATGGGAACCGACAGGGGGCGCAACACGTACGGTTTCTGCCGTCATAGCCGTTGGGGGGATCGCTGGGACATGGGTGCAGCTGGGCGGCACAGCCCAGGCCCTGTCCCTGTCCCTGTCTCCAGGGACGGGCCCCTGCTTCCTCACCTGGCTCCACCTGCCTCTTGGGGTTTGTGCTGGGGGGTGGGGGGGTACCCCGGTACATGCTGCTCCTGCTGGGGGCGGGGCGCCCTGGGATGCTCCTCCCCGCAGACCCACCAGGCCAGCTCTCCTTTCATTCGGGCCTCCGCTTACCTGTCAGCTCCCTGGGGACACCTCTCCTGACCATCCCAGCTGAGACAGCAGCCCCTTAGCTCCCCAGCCCCTCTGCCTGCTTTATTTATCCCCGTGGCCTCCCAGATTGTCCTCGTGTAAGCACTAAGCTCCCTGAAGGCCTGGACCAATTCCGTTCGCCACTCTGGCCCCAGGGCCCAGCAGCATCCTTGGCACCTAGCGGGCGGCCCCGGACTTAACCAGCTGGAGCAAGGGGTGTCGTTCGTGGTCCTTGTCACTGAGTGTCCCCGTGCTTTGTCCCCGTCCCAGGAGGCTGCGAGCTCGACCTGGCCTGCTTTTTCCGGCTGATTAACGAGATGGGCGGCATGCAGCAAGTGACTGACCTCAAAAAGTGGAACAAACTGGCGGACATGCTGCGCATCCCCAAAACCGCCCAGGACCGGCTGGCCAAGCTCCAGGAAGCCTACTGCCAGTACCTGCTGTCCTATGACTCCCTGTCCCCGGAGGAGCACCGGCGGCTGGAGAAGGAGGTGCTGATGGAGAAGGAGATCCTGGAGAAGCGGAAGGGGCCCCTCGAGGGCCACACGGAGCATGACTACAACAAGTTCCACCCCCTGCCTCGCTTCGAGCCCAAGAACGGGCTCATCAACGGCGTGGCCCACAGGAACGGCTTCCGCAGCAAGCTCAAAGAGGTGGGCCAGGCCCAGCTCAAGACGGGCCGACGGCGACTCTTTGCTCAGGAAAAGGAAGTGGCTCGAGAGGAGGAGGAGGACAAGGGCATCCTCAGTGACTTCCACAAATGCATATACAAGGTGGGCCCCCGGCGGGGCTGGGGGGCTGGCCGCGGGGCGGGGCTGTGCGGGCCCGAGGCGCCAGGCTGCGGTCTCCGGTGGCGCCCGGAACAGCAGTGTGTGCAGCTGCGGGCGGGATGCAGGCCTGGGACGTCTGACCCCTGTGAGCCATGACCGCCGGTGAGCCCCATGCTGGCTCCAGGTCCTTGGATCTCCTTTGCATTACGGGCCATGGGCACCCACGTGCCAGGGACACAGCGGCTTGGGTGTAGACGCCCACGGGGCCGAGTCTGCCCCTCGGAGCGCCCCCAGCCCTTCCAGGTGGTGGGACCTGCTCAGTCGGGCCGGACTCCCCGGGCTCGGGGCACTGGCTTCCTTTGCCTCCTTGTCTGGATCCTGAGCCGCCCATCAGCCCCTGGCTCTGCCCGGTCCCTTCTGGGGAAGCGATCAGCGCAGGCCTCTGCAGGGAGTTGCTGGGGGGGCTTGCGGGAGGGAGGCAGGAGCCTGGCAGATAGAAGCGCGCACGGTTTTCTCCTCTGCTGCCAGATCGCATGGCTGCACCTGCTGTCCTGAGAAGTCCCTTCCTCCAAAAGGCGGGTGGAGTCCCTGTGAGGGCTGCCTGCCAGGGTGAGCAGGACACCGGGCACGGTGGGCACATCCCAGCTGGGACCCTCACGTGGCGAGCCGTGCCCACCCCTGAACCCCCCTGGCAGTGGCGTGGCAGTTTCATGGTGCGCTGACAGGCTGCTGTGGGTCCCCGTCGTTCCCCACCCGCACTGCCCCAGGACCCTGCCTGGTGGAGTCTCCATGGGCTTCTGATGCCGATTCCCTCCCGGAAGCCTGGGACTTCTGCGACTCCTCTCCGGGTTCTGGGTCTTTCCTTTCTGAGCCCATGGGAAGTCTCTTCCCCCCCCCCACTCCGGCTGCCCTGTGCCACACTTCCTTTTCCTCCTGGGCTGTAGTCCTGTGCGCCTTTCTGGAAGAAGATGCCCTGCTTGCCTAGGTAGAACTTTCTTACTAGACCCATCATGGCGGAGTCTCCTTTGCTCTGGTTCCCCATTCTCATCACCTGGCGCTGTCCCCCGAGACCCTGGGCGGGGGACCCTTTTACCCTTGGGAGATAAGGGAGAGGAGGCAGGTGGATACATTCAGGCGCATGTTTGGGTGTTCCTTGGGTGTCTGCTTGAAAAGCTCTTCTCGGCTGAAGCCATTTGTTAAATCCGGCGACTCCGAATAGCCAACTCCAGAAATGAGATATTTTCTACTTGTCACATTTTTCATTTAAGAAGGTCAATTCTATGAGAATGAGGTGAATCTGAGTAGAGTGTTTCTGGAAACGTGCCCTGTAACTGACAGCTTTAGGGTTCATCACAACAGTCTGGCCGTGGTGGCCGCGGGGGTGTCGGCAGCAGCCGTGTGCGTGCCGAGGGCCTGCGGGGGGTGGGGGCGTCCTGAAGCCCTTGGCCCTCCGTGGGTGTTGACTGTTGGGCACCAGGTGTCTTTTTCGAGAATTACAGGTGCTCTGCTTTTTAGGTGATGCAAAGCCCTGTCTCTCTGGCTGGTAGGTTCTTCCCTTGTAACCTCTGGAGAAGTTTGCAGTCGCCCCACGCGGTCCCTTTCCGTGCTCTAGAGCAAAAGCAGATGCCACAACTTGCATGCCGATCGCTCTGACTTTCCTTCCTCCAGAAGGGTCTGTCACCTGTTCTAAACCCGTTAGCTCTATGGGGGTGCACGGTAGGGAAGAGCCACGTCTGCCGCTCTGCTTCTGGCTCCCTGCGCTCACGGCCCTCACTCACTCATTCACTAAGGGCTGGGGTTCCACAGGCCAGAGACGTAGTCCGCTCCAGCGCCGCTCCGTCTCCAGCCTCCGGCACTAGGCCTGGTATACAGTAGGTGCTCAGTGGGTACCTCTGCAACCAAGGGACAAACGTGCCCGGTCAGGAAAAGCACAGCTCTGACCAGGCTTGCCTCTGCAAAACGAAACCTCCTGTCTGTGGAGGTGAGAACGGAGTCTCCGGTGGGATTCCCAGGCCGAAACCGTGAGCCGTCTTGAGCACGTCGCTGTGGAGACCGCCGGGCAGGGGGCAGCAGAGGGCAGGGTGCTGGCCGTCCTGATGCTAGGTATCTGGCATGCTAGGTGCTCTCCGGGAGGTGGGAGGGGGCAGTGCGTGGCTTCTGTGGCAGAGAACGAGCAGAGCGCTTCTGCTCCCCGGGTTTGCTCGAGGAGGCTGCGCGTTTGGCCGGTTCTCAGGTGTGGAGGGTGCCTGACGTTTGTGTCTCTCGGGCCCTCTCCCATCCCTGGTCCGGCCCCAGCTCCGAGCGGGTCTGGGATGCCGCTGGTTTCTTCCCTGGCCCCCAGGCCTTCCTCCTGCCCTTCAGGTGGGGTAAACTGGGGAGTTCTGTGCCCTTCCCACATCGTACACCCTTCCCCATAAAGCGAAGCGTGCTTCTGTGTGTCACGGGTGTGCCTGTGCGAGGCCCGCCTGGTGCACGGCCTCCATCTCTGCCGGATCAGGGCAGGGGTCCGTCTGCTGCTGGTGCGAGGCCGAGGGGCCCTCTTTCCCCTGCGGTCGGCACCGAGGACCCTCCCGAGAGCACGTTCTTCTGTGGTCCCTGCCCACGTCAGCTCAGGACACACAGCGGCCGTGGACCGGGACAGGGGTGCGGCCTCGCGTGGGGTCGGGGCTCAGTTTGGCTTCTCACGCTTTTTACTCTCGTCTTTGTTTTCTTTCCAGGGAAGGTCTGTGTCTTTAACAACTTTTTATCGAACAGCAAGAAATATCATGAACATGTGTTTCAGCAAGGAGCCCGCCCCGGCTGAAATCGAGGTGAGCGCGCCTCCCGGGGCCCCGGGCCCCCTGGTGCCCGATGGTGCTGAGGGGACCCCCGGGGCCATCATGGGTGTCTGTGTGCGGGGGGCTGGCAAGTCGTCACCGAATCTAGACTCCCTCAAGGGCACAAGAGGTGCGGCGAAGAGTGTGTGCCTCCCCCCGGCCAGGGGTGGGGAGACGCCAAGTCGGGGTGAGCTCCGGGCGCGTCCCCTGCCTGGGGGCCACTCCTCACCCCGTCGTCTCTTAGGTAAGAGAATGTTCGGAATCCCTTGAAACCACGGTTGCACTTTTTCTCTTCTCCCCGTTTTCTCTTTAATGGGATTGGCAGATTGCCATCTTTGTGCTTCTCCCAACTCTGTTCTTGGAGTTAGCGTGAGGCTGGGAAGCCCGGAGCCCCCCTGTGCCCGGCCGATTAGGGGGCTTTCTGGGTGAGCCGCTGCAGGACAGGGACCAGATCTGTTTACCTCCCCCACCCGGTGCCCCGCGCCTGGTCCTGTCAAGGGCAGGAAGCCGAGCTCCCGTGGCTGGTCGAGGGCAGCGGCTGGTGGGCGGGTCTCAGACTCCGTCTTCCTGTCAAGCACGTCTGCCCCTGTGCACACACCCGTGCTGACTGCTAGGGGCCCGGCTTCCCCGGAGTGGGACGTCAGGACAAGTCCCGGGACGGGCCAGGTCAAACCAGGCCGCACGGGCCACGCACGGCAGCCATCAGAAGCCCAGGACCGGAGCCCCGGCCCCGCAGATCAGGCTTCCCCGTTGGGGGAACCTCCCCGTGTCTGGTTTTAGCCCTGAGGGTCGTCCTTCCCTTGGGCCGCATGTCTCTGCTGATCTGCACGGGGCCGCCCCAGCTCTCTTCCCTGGGTGGCGCCTCCGAATACCACACCATGGCCTGACCCCCCTGCTTTGGACCCGCGGAAGCCACATCCCTTCCGCCACGACTCTGGGTCACACTTGCTTCCCAAGTGCTCATGGCATTTGTGGGATGTGGTGGCAGGAGAAAGCGATGGGACCTTTTGGGGTGAACAGTTGGGCTGGGAAGAGAGGCCTTGGCTGCTCAGCGCAGGTCCCCGTGGGGGCCTCAGAGGCCGCAGGGCTTGATCTGTGTGGGGCACGAAGGACACACAGCTTGTTTTAGTTTCCTGCTCAGGAATTCCTTCTGAGAGTCTCGCTTTCTCCTAAGCACTTGCCTAATATTTGAACACCAGGGGAAGGTCTGCTAAAATCCAGACTTGGATGAGTCGGAGTCTGTCTAGCTTCTAGATCCGCCAAAGAGGTCTGGGCCTTCCTCTTGGCTGGTGGCCATCCCCTTCTTCCCCAGGTGGCCGTTGGTCGGTCTCTACACCCGGTGGCAGGGCCGGGCCTCGAGCTGTCCCCTCACACAGACTCTGTTCCTCCCCTTCCAGGAGACACGCTTAAGGAACCCAGACACACAATGTTGTGGGATTTTTTCTTGGGGCTTTCGACCCCTCCAGGCTGTTCCCCCTTTGGAGAAGTTGTTGTGGAGCCTGTATGGTTCGTGGTAGCACTTCTCTGAGCCAAACTGCACGTCGTGACACCCGCTGCTTGTTCGCTAGGCTTCCTCCTTTCCGTGTGGTTCCAGCTAAATGGGGTCTGCCAAGGTATTAGGGAAGATGATGCTGTGCTTCTGGAATGAAAATTGAAAACAAAAAAGGCCTCTGAGTTGGGGGCATTGCCTGTGGGAAACTTGAGCACATCTTAGCTGTTGGCAAAACACATTCCTGACCCCCCTCCGCCCCTGGCTGTTTGGGTAGGACTCCTTACAGTCACCTGGTAGGCTTTTAAAACTGGTCGTGTGACATCCCCCCTGGCACCCTGTCCGATTTAGTTGGCTGAATCACAGTCCGGGTGGAAGTAGCCTTCACTTCTGGTGATTCTGATGCACAGACGGGGCTGAGAAGTCAGGATCACCCGTGACTGGAAGGGAGGAAGGTGTGTGTCTGTCAAGATGGCCGACCTGGAGGCCGTGTTCTTTATAGGATGATGGGGGGACGGCTTCCCCCTCCTTCCTCTCGTTGTTTCCCACTGCTTTTCGTATAAATAACTTAAAAAAGTTTATTTATTTTGAGAGAGAGAACATAAGCTGGGGTGGGGCAGAGAGAGGGGGAGAGGGAGAATCCCGAGCCGGCTCCGTGCTGTCAGCGCAGAGCCCGATGTGGGGCTTGAACTCAACAAACCGCGAGATCGTGACCTGGGCAGAAATCAAGGGTCGGACGCTGAACCCACTGAGCCACCCAGGTGCCCCATATAAATGATTTCTAAAACTTTGTGAAAATACACATAACAATAACGTAACCACCTCAGCCGTTTTCTCTGTGTGCAGTTCAGTGGCATTCAGTGCCTTCACGTTGCCACGCGACCGTCCCCACCATCCGTCTCCGGGATTTCATCCTCCCAGACCGAAACTCTGTTCCTGCTGGACACTAACTCCCCGGCCCCTGGCCGCCAGCGTTCTTTTCTCTCTCTTTGACCGTGATGCCGTGTGTCCGTGTAGGTGGAATCACACGGCGCCTGTCCCTTTGTGCTCGGCTCACTGCATTCAGCCTCGGGTCTTCGGGGTTCATCCACGTGTCCGCACGGCCTTCCCTTGAGAGGCCGAGTCCTCCATCGTGTGGATTTTGTGCACCTGCCGGTGGGCGTTTCGCTGAACGCGGTGACCAAGTCTCGGTTGGCGCCCGTCCGCGGTTCTGTGGGGATGTGTCTGCTCCCGGGCGATCCGACCCCTGCCGTCTTACTCTGTGCTGTCGGAGGCGCCCCGCCGCTCCCGGGGGACGGGCTCCTCGGCCGCACGTCGATGGCCTCGCGCCGACCCGCGCTCCGTGACTCGCGCACGGCGCGGTGCCGACCGGGCCTCTCCTCTCCCCACAGCAAGAGTACTGGAGGCTCGTGGAAGAGAAGGATTGCCACGTGGCCGTGCACTGTGGCAAGGTGGACACCAACACTCACGGCAGCGGATTCCCAGTGGGAAAATCAGAACCGTTTTCAAGGTAACGTCCGATACTCTGGCCTGCACTTGGGGGCCTCGGCGGTGTCCCTCCCCCCCTGCCAGTCTGTGACGCCCCTCTGCTCTCCTCTGCCGCAGGCACGGATGGAACCTCACCGTCCTCCCCAATAACACAGGGTCCATCCTGCGTCACCTCGGTGCTGTGCCTGGTAAGCCTGGTGTGGCCGCCGTCTTCCGGGTCCCGAGGCCCCTTGCCCCAAACGACCAGGACGGGACAGGAGGCTAGCGGCGTAGATCACGTAGATTGGAAGCTTTGGTCTTTAGCGTGCAGAGGAATGGGATTGTTGAAGTCAGAAAAGTGTGCAAAGGTGAACCGAATGGTAGCATCTAAAAGCGGGGGAGACACTTTGTGGCCAAGGTTTCATCTTGAAATTGGTATTTTCAAAGCTGATGTCCTGACTCCTTAGGGCTGGTGTGGGCTCAGAAGTGATCGATGGCTTACGGAGGGCAGGGACAGCCAGGTGCCCTGGGGGTTGTGGTCACTGGGGGTTGTGGTCACTGACGGCTGGGCCCCTCCACACGCTGGGGGGTGGCAGGGGAGCAAGCGATTCCTCGAGGCCTCCCCAGAGAGTGGGGCCTGAGCTTCCTGCCTCCATCCAGCACACGCAGGAGTTCAGGTCGACACGTCTGTGGGGCGTCCTGAGCTGAGGTTCAGCGGGCCACGGCACGTGGCTGGTGGACGACAGTCCCCGTGTGGTGCCCCTCGGGGCATATTAGGGCTTCCCGCCGAAACTCACAGATGAAGATGTTTTTAAAAACCGTTTTGTAACCGTGTCTGCCTGCCTTGGCTTCCTTTCTGCGTAGCTAACAGGAAGGAGCGAGCACCTTCTCACCGGTGTCGTCTGACTTTTGAGTCCTGTTTCTTTCTTTTTCTCTCCGCTTGGGAAGAAGGCAGGGGTTTCTAGGTGCCGTCACTCAGGGACCATGTGGCTGTCCTCTGTAACGCCTCTCTCCCCCTTGGCAGGAGTGACAATTCCCTGGCTAAACATCGGCATGGTCTTTTCTACCTCATGCTGGTCTCGAGACCAAAACCACCTTCCCTATATCGACTACTTACACACTGGTGCTGACTGCATTTGGTGAGTACGCCTGCCATGGGGGCCCCAGCGTTCCGGAAAGTTCCACCTCTCACCAGGCGGCTGACCGCCCCCGGGAGCTTGCTTGTGTGGGTTTGGTCCTGTGCCCCCCGGTTCAGTCACAGGATTTCTTAGCTCCCTTGGAAGCGCTTGAGGTGGCGGGAAGGTTTCGAAGGAGGTTTGATTTGCTCGAATGGTGAGCAAGGTTGAGCATCGTTTCGTGTGCTTATTGGCCGTTTCTGTTCCTTTTTTGTCAGCTGCCTGCTTACCCTTGTTTTTTCTTCTAGGACGTTATTTGTTGGTGGTGTTTTCTAGGACTTCGTGTCCTGTTAGGGGTAAGAGCAGTTAGGGGTGTCACAGAAGGTGGAGTGTTTGTGCTGGGTCCCCAGCCTTCCCCTCACCCAGTGTAAACCGTCCTCTCCCGGGCCTGGTGTGAGGTTATTTTTGGCATCTCTACAGCGGGGTGTCCGACCCATCGCTGCCACAGAGCACAGGTGTCCCTGGGAGCGGGTCCCTGCTGTGGGAGAGGCACGGGTTTCTCTTACCGCTGCCTGGGTGCCCACCTGTGACCCTGCCCTGTCCGCCCGTCCCCGTCCACGGCTGGTGCTCTGGGCCCTTCCTTCCCGGTGGCAGATGGGAAATTACTGCACGTAATCAGGCTGTCCTGTCACCTGACAAGCCAGCGACACCACATCTGTCCCACACTAACTGCAGCTGTTGTCCTGAGGGGGTGATTCGGCATTCTTTATTAAAACACGCCAAGTCGCACAACCGGTGCTCTCCCCCCGGGAGCCTGTCTCTGCCACAGCCTCCGCACCAGGACTCCCCTGCTCTCGGGCCACGTTCCCACAGGTGTGCTTGGTGTCGAAGCCTGGCGGGACCGGGGGACCCCTGTGGGGGCTTCGCCACCGAGGATGGGGGGTCCTCGGCATCGTGCGGGAAGACCGGAGCGGGGGCTGGTGGCCCGAGACAGAGTGCGTGGCGTGCAGGGGTGTGCGGCCTGCTCGTCTGGAGGGCTGTTCCCCGTGGACGAGCTTCTGTGGCCACGCCCGGCTTGGGGAGCAGAGGGTCCCTCCCAGGCCTGTGACCCGGCCCGCCCTGCACACAGGGGCGAGGGGCGGTGAGGTGCTGTGGCTGCGAGGCCGTCCTCGCCGCCTGGCCATGAGTTAGAGGTGGGGAGACGTCGGACTCCCTGGGCCTTTGGAAGCCTCATCCCCGGAAACCCTGCTGGTGGAGAGTGAAGAGGAGGCCGGGATGTGACCCTGGGACTTGATGGTGTGTGATTTTTCTTAAAACAGGTGATTTAGGGTAGAACCCCTGGATTTCAGTCACAGGTCAGGAGTAGGATACACAGGTGTTGAAATCAGCATTTATAGAGAACGTGAATGTGGTGCTTGGCGACTGGAAAGCAGGATTTGGCCTCCAAGGGTAGGGTTGCCTCACAGACTCCGGTGGCGATGGATGGCCGGCCAGTGGGCCTGTGGGAAGGTTGGACATTTGGAACCGGTTGTATCGGGGGCAGGATGTGAGCTGCCTGGCCGACTCCCCTGAAGGGAGGTCAGTGGCTTCATTGGCCTGTGGCCCAGTCAGGACCGTTCCAGGAGTGTGTCCCTGGTGGGCCCTCTTGGGACACTGGTGACGTCTCCCCCCCCCATCCCCCCCACCCCCCCCCCCAACACGGTGAGGTTCCAGATTCTTCTGTTGGTGAAGTTCTGCCCACGTCTTCAGCCTTCTCTCCCCCCAGCATCCCTGCGGCTCCTTAGCTCCGGCCAGAAAGGTCTGCGCTGTCCCCTGCCCCTGTGGCCTGGCCCCTCTGTCTGCCTGTGCAGCTTGCCTGATGTGGCTCTCGTGGTGGCGCCCGTCCTGTGCCCTCAGCCGGGCTGGCTCCTGGCACACGGCTCCCTCCGGGAATGTGTTCCTCTGTCCCCTGGGTTTTTACCAGCTCCCGTTCCAGGATTTCACAGCCGCTGTGGTGTCCTTGCAGCCTTGGCCGTGAGGCGGCGAGTGCACAGGCTGGACTCCTCTTCGGAGAACACGGGGGTCCCCTCGCCCGTTCCGGCTGCCGCAGCCCTCAGCTGCCCGGGGGACCAGCGCCGGGGTCCTGTCGTGTCCTCTGAAGGTTTAGGGCACTTAGCAGAGGCTGATCGCGTCTGCGTGTGTGTCTGGATCTGATTTCTAGGCGGCTTTCAACATCTGGTTTGGGTTTGAAGGCTTTTTGGCTCATGCGTAGGTCAGCTCCACGTGACGGGTGCGTTCGCCCACCGTGGCTGCGTTCTGGCCGCGTTGGCTGGGAGCAGCGGTGTCGCCCTGGGAAGCGGGGCGCCAGTCACTGGGGTGCGTTCCTCCTCCCGGCTACCCCCCAAGGCCACTTTGCAAGCCGGTGTTCGCTCCCCTCTCGGACGGAGGGTTGCAGCGTGGGCCCGGTGAGCGCTCCCCGGGCAGAGGCTCCATGTCAAGGCTGTGTCCCGCCCGTGTTCCCACACAACCCAGGTATTGCATTCCTGCTGAGGAGGAGAACAAGCTGGAGGATGTGGTCCACACCCTGCTGCAAGCCAACGGTACCCCAGGGCTACAGATGCTGGAGAGCAACGTCATGGTAGGTCCCCCCCGCTGCCCGGGGCCGCGGATGCTGGCCGGGAGCGGGCATTCAGGATGGGGACCCAACCCTGAGCGGTCTTATCGAGTCCCTTTCCTTGCTGGCCTGCCCCCCCAGAGGCAAAGAGGACATTGAAAAATGAACCCTCCAGGGATCCTTGCAAGCCAACCTGTTCTCTTTTACGAAAGCGGTGTCTCCCTCAGACAGCACGGGATTCCGGGCTTATGAGGCCCGAGCTGGCCTTTGAGTCCGTTTCAGGGCCTGCTTTTTCTGTAAGTGGAGACCGGGCAATCTAGGAGGCGGGGGCCACGGGCTTGTGTCGGGTGGTCTTCTGGCTCTGTTGTGCCCTGTTGTCCCCACCTGCTGGGCACCTGGGTGACTGGGCTACCAGTTGGGGATGTTCACCGTCACAGGACCAGCACAGGGGCTTCTGACCCTGTCTTCAGGAAGTCCTGGGCCAGTTGAGTTTCTGGGGGGTCTGTAGCCTTGAGCTGTGTCCTGACGCCTGAGTTCAGGTCCCGTCTGGCCTCTGCTGACCCCCGCCTCGGTCTCCTGTCCCTGCAGGGCCCTGCTCACTCTGGGTTCAGCCCAGAGAAAGGGGAGCAGCAGCCCCTCGATGTGCTGGGCCTGGGGCCCCCAGCCTGCACCCCTGTGCTCTCCCGGCTCCAGAGGCCTCCCAGCAGCCACCCAGGTGGTATCCATTTACCCTGTTCGAACCTGGCAGTGGTGCATGGGGACAGGGCCGGGTCTTCACCGAGGCCATGCCTCTGCGGGACCGTTGTCCCTTTTAGGCCGGTATCCATGCAGATCTTTGTTGTTCTTAGGAATTATGTGTCTGTCTTGTCTTTTTTTAAAAAATTTAAGGTTTATTTTATTTTATTAAAAAAAAATTTTTTTTAATGTTTATTTAAAAAAAAAATTTTTTTTTAACGTTTATTTATTTTTGAGACAGAGAGAAACAGAGCATGAATGGGGGAGGGTCAGAGAGAGGGAGACACAGAATCTGAAGCAGGCTCCAGGCTCTGAGCTGTCAGCACAGAGCCTGATGCGGGGCTCGAACTCACGGACCGTGAGATCATGACCTGAGCCGAAGTCGGCCGCTTAACCAACTGAGCCACCCAGGCGCCCCAATGTTTATTTATTTTTGAGACAGGGAGAGGCAGAGCATGAATGGGGGAGGGTCAGAGAGAGAGGGGGAGACACAGAATCCGAAACAGGCTCCAGGCTCTGAGCTGTCAGCACAGAGCCCGACGCGGGGCTCAAACTCATGGACTGCGAGATTATGACCTGAGCTGAAGGCGGATGCTTAAGCAACTGAGCCACCCAGGCGGCCCCTTTAACGTTTATTTTTGAGAGAGAGTGTGAGCGGGGCAGGGGCAGAGAGACAAGGAGACACAGAATCCGCAGCAGGCTCCAGGCTCTGAGCTATCGGCACAGAGCCCGATGTGGGGCTTGAACCCACGAATCGCGAGATCGTGACCTGAGCCCAAGTCGGACGCCTAACCGACTGAGCCACCCAGGCGCCCCTGTGTCTTTATTTTCTCAAAGGAGAAGCAAATCTTTAATACTAAACCTCATCCAACTCCTGGCCAGCAGGGGTGCCTGTTGGTCCACTCGCTGGGGGAGGGGCTGGCGGAGCTGTCACAGAAGGGGGGCTCTGGGCGGCGGATAGTGGTTGGGGGCGACAGCCAGGAAAGCCCCTGAGCCCGGCCTGTCTCCCTAGATCTCCCCGGAGGTGCTGTGCAGGGAGGGAATCAAGGTTCACAGGACCGTGCAGCAGAGCGGTCAGTTTGTCGTCTGCTTCCCGGGGTCCTTTGTGTCCAAAGTGTGCTGCGGCTACAGCGTCTCTGAGACCGTGCACTTTGCCACCACCCAGTGGACGAGTATGGGCTTCGAGACGGCCAAGGTAAGGTGGGACCAGCCCCCCCCGTGGGTGCACGGCAGCACGCGTGGCCCTGCGCGCGCGGGTCTGACGTTAGGTGACGCTGAGTTTCAGAATATGGGTTTTGAAACCTCTTAAGAGGCAGCCGAGGGTTTTTTTCTAAAAGGAAAGTCTGTATCATGAGAGGTTTTGAATTCTGTTGTTAACTCCCGCACGCACGGTGTTGGGAACACAGTACGGAAAGAGTTGAAGGTAAAACTTCAAAGAAAAGCGGGTGTGGACTTTTAAGCGTATTTATTGTGAGAGAGAAAGTGTGAGTGGGGGAGGGAGAGAGGGGGAGAGAGAATCCTCCGTGCGGAGCCCGACGCAGGGCTTGAACCCACGAACCATGAGATCATGACTTGAGCTGAAGTCGGCTGCTTGACCAAGTGTGTCACCAGGTGCCCCCGCACCCATTTTAAATCCGTGGCACCTGCCTTGTGGTTGGTGGCCCCAAGCGATGACCTTTCCCGCTGCCTCGTGTTGGTCTCCCAGGCGGGCAGGAACGTTCCCAGGATTCCCAGTTGCCTTGAATCCAGATGGAAGTCAGAGTTTGAGAATTCAGACAGCCCCCCACCTTCCAAATGAGGGAGAACCCCCGGCAGCCGCCTGGTAAGGAAGATCTGCCCTAAAGGCTGTGACCCTCTCTTGCAGGAAATGAAGCGTCGCCACATAGCTAAGCCGTTCTCCATGGAGAAGCTCCTCTACCAGATTGCACAAGCGGAAGCAAAAAAGGAGAACGGCCCCACTCTCAGTACCATCTCCGCCCTTCTGGATGAGCTCAGGTGACGGAGTCTGGGTTCTGGGCCCAGCAGGGCAAGGGTAGCGCCCAGGAGCCACAGACCGAGGCCGGTCCCGCGCACAGGGGGAAGTGGGGGGGCGGCGGGACAAGGGCCAACTCTCGGAACCACGGGGCCCACGGGTGCTCGGCCGGTGGAGACTTGGGGGAGAGTGGTGGCTTTTCTTCTTGCTCTCTCGCTGCCTCATGTGTGGGGTTAGTACGTGTCGCTGGGCACTCAACAGGACGGCAGCCGCCTGTGGGAGGGAGTGGGGGCGGGGTGGCCCCCGAGAGGAGACGGGACCCGCAGCCCCCCGGGCCCAGCCCGGCCCTGCACGACCGTTTTGGCGCACGGTGCTCCCCACTCAGCCCTCCCGCCGCGGTCTAGGTCGCCCACCGCCTCTGCTTGTGGCCCGTGGGTCCCGCCAAGTCCGAGACCCCGTCCTGGCTTCCGTCCTCCGCGGTCAGAGGGGAGACCCCACGGGTGGAGGCGGCTCAGGGCCGAAGCTGAAGCCCGCCTCCCGTGTGCGACTCCCTCCGGCCGGGGGGCGGGGCCCGGCGGAGGCAGAGGCCGGCGTGGCCCGACGGCGCCTTGACGCCTGCCCCCTCTCTGTCCGCGCAGGGACACGGAGCTGCGGCAGCGGCGGCAGCTGTTCGAGGCCGGCCTCCACTCGTCCGCCCGCTACGGCAGCCACGACGGCAACGGCGCCATGGCGGATGGCAAGAAAAAGCCTCGAAAGTGGCTGCAGCTGGAGACGTCAGAGAGGAGGTGTCAGGTCTGCCAGCACCTGTGCTACCTGTCCATGGTGAGCCCGGGCGAGCGGCCGCGGGTCGGGACGGTTTTCGCCCCTGCCCCTGTCCAGTGCACTGCCCTGCGGAGTTGGGGCCGTCTTGGGTCAGGACGGACGGTTCCCCCCAGCGGAGCAGCCCTGCTTCCAGCCTCCTGGCCTCTGGCGGAAGCTGCTGCTCCTGCGGTCGTCCGCCCCGCTTCCGTCCTCGTTGGCTTCCACAGCGGCCCCGCCAGTGTCCCCGGCCCGCCCAGCCCTGGGCTTAGCCGTGCTCGTGCGGTCACCGTGTCTCCCCACGGCCGTCCCAGGCCAGAGCGGGGCTCGGGCACCTCAGGGGAATGGCCGCCGGGCTGGTGTGGCCCGTGGGGGTGGCCGCCCCCACACAGGGCGGTCTGGACGCCGTGCACCTCTGCCCGGTGCTCACGGCCCTCCAGCGACGGGAGCTTAGTGTCCTCACACCCGCGGTGGCACTGACGTCCCACGTGGTCGCCGAGGCACGGGGCATCAGGCACACCCCTGTCCCCCTCCTGGCCTCGTGCCTGGAGGACGCCGCCTCACCCCGTGTCCCCCAGCCCTCGGCCGGGTGCCCTGCAGAGGTGGGGGACCCCCAGCTGCACCCATGCAGTCCGAAGGCTGAGAGAAGGGGAGAACTGCGTCAGTCCGCACCGCACGCAGGGGGCTTGGACGACCGTCCCTTCCCTCCCCTCCCCTCCCGTCCCCTCCCCTCCCAGCTCTCGAGGCCGCGAGTCTGGGCTCCAGGAGGCGCTAGTGTGGGTTTCGTCCGAGGCCTCTGGGTCCTTGGCGAGCAGATGGCCACAGTCTCCCCGGGTCTTCTTCACGTGTGCCCTCCCCCACCCCTCACCCGGAGGGTCTAGGTCTTAACCCCTTCTTGTAAGGACACTAGTCCTACTTGGGCCGGACCCTCCCTGCGACCTCGTTTTACCCCAGTCGCCTTGTTCTGGGCCCCGCCTCCAAATACAGTCCCGTTCTGAGGTATTGGGCGTTAGGACTTACCTGATTGGGGGCGCGGGGGGAGTGGGGGGGATAGAATGGCATGCACAGCGGCCACACACGTGCACACGGATGCTTCCCAACTTAGGACGTTTCCACTTTGCGATGGTCCAAAGCTGGTAGGCATTTCGTGGAAACTGTACTCGGATTTTTACTTTAGAGCCGCGCCCTCACCCCCCCGCGATGTGCCACGGGGTCCCCCGTGTGACGCAGAGCAGCGGTGACCGCGGCTCCCAGCCAGCTCTGCAGTCACGAGGCTGAACGGCCGATTCTCTCACAACCGCTCTGCCCCATACAGCCCTTCTGGCCTCACGTTCAGCACGGCGTTCAAGCAGTCACACGGGACAGTCAGCGGTGTCTTGTCACATAGGCTTTGTGCTGCGGGACTGGGCCCAGTGTAGACTGCTGTCGGGAGCACGCGTCGGGGGGCCCGGCCGAGCCGTGCTGTCCGGGAGGTTAGCTGCCTAACGTGCAGTTTCAGCTTTAGGAGGTTTTCAGCTCTCAGCGGCTCGATCGGGGTGTAGCCCTCTTAGAAGTCCAGGAAGATCTGTGTTTTCTTCCGCCTTAGTCTTTCTTTTCCAAGGCGTTTCTGAGGAGAGAAAATCAAGAGCCGTGCTCTCTGAGAGAAAGAAAAGCATAAGCATTTCCCCGGGTCTTAAAAATGCTTTGTGAGCATGGCTCATAAAAGCCACATAGTCCCGTGGGCGTCCCTCTTGTGTTGGAACGGAGTTACTCCCGTGGGAAAGTGTCCCGTTACTTCCCACGACCGTGAACAGCACTGTCACGACCTCCGTGCGGGGCACTGGCCTGTTCCCGTGGGTTTGTTTTCGGGCTGTCACCAGGCATTTCCTAGCAGCCTGACTGTTGTTTTAAGAAAGCCTACGTTGCAGTGCCTCCGTAAGCATCTGATTCTCGCTTTCGGCTCAGGTCATGATCTCACGGTTTCTGAGTTCGAGTCCCAAGTAGGGCTCTGTGCTGACCATGTGGAGCCTGCTTGGGATCCTGTCTCCTTTTTTCTCTCTTCTCTCTGCCCCCTCCCCTGCTCACGCTTGCTTGCTTCCTTTCTTTCTCTCACATAAATAAAAAACTTTATTTTTATTTATTTTTTTTTTTAATTTTTTTTTTTTTTTCCAACGTTTATTTTTGGGACAGAGAGAGACAGAGCATGAACGGGGGAGGGGCAGAGAGAGAGGGAGACACAGAATTGGAAACAGGCTCCAGGCTCTGAGCCATCAGCCCAGAGCCCGACGCGGGGCTCGAACTCACGGACCGCGAGATCGTGACCTGGCTGAAGTCGGACGCTTAACCGACTGCGCCACCCAGGCGCCCCAATAAAAAACTTTATTAAGTTACTTAGAAAAGAAAGCTTGTATCATCCTGAATTCATAGGTAAAAATTGAGGTTTTATTTTGATTCACAACTTTCAGTGCTTGGATTAGTAATAAGATTGTACTTTTGTTTACGGTTTCCTATTTTTGTCTATTCCTGTCCTGAGCCTGAGTGTCTTTAAAAGGCAATGGGTTTCTTCCCTTAAGTGTCACTTCCTTACTCCTGCGGCTGGCTGTTTCTCCTCAGTCTTTATGAAAAGGCCTGTGAACCTGTCGCGTCTTGTGTGTGAAGGCAGCATTTTCCCGAATTTCCTTCTAAATGAGACCAGGACCAGAAGTTGGGGGGATGGGGACAGGGACAGGGGGAGGGCCCCCATGCAAACCAGCTGTCCCTCTGCACCCTCCCCACCCCCAAATCTTCATGTCTGTGGCGGATCAGGCCCTGTGCTGCCTACAGGGACCCTGGGCCCCAGGCCCTGGTGTGCGCTTCCCGCTGCCAGAGGCTTTCCCACGGGCTGGCAGGCGGTCGGGGCCTGTCCGGCTTGCAGATCACCCAGGAGGCAGTTGGAGTTTCGGGGCAGGTTCGGGCAGAGGCATCGGGTCCCCCAGGGGCGTGCGGGGGGCAGCCTCTGGGTAACCAGCAGAATCGATCGTGCCGCTGAGATGTTCGGGGTGCGTTTCGCGGTCACCCTGCCACATATTCTCCCCAGGTGGTTTGTGTGCACAAGGTCCCCGAAGGCCCAGTGCCTGAGAGCTTATCAGCGGCACCACGGTCGCATCCTGTCTCCTCCAGCCTGTCGCTGGCGAGAACCCCTCCTGGGAAGGGGCAGCAGAGATCGGGAGGGGACTTTAGCTGGGGTCGGGCCTCCCTGAGTTGCCCCTGCTCCCTCGGGGGGGGGGGGGGGGTCCTGGATGGCTTCTGCACCTCAGGACCGGCCGCCGCTGTTCCCACAGGTCGTGCAGGAGAACGAGAACGTGGTTTTCTGCCTGGAGTGTGCTCTGCGCCACGTGGAGAAGCAGAAGTCCTGTCGAGGGCTGAAGCTGATGTACCGCTACGATGAGGTCAGTCCGCACCTGGGGGACCTGTGCCCCGCTCGGCCTTTCCACAGAGGTGAACAGCTGGTGTGAACGGAGGCCGAGGGCACCCAGTGTGGTGCTGGGTCCCTGTCTGGATGGCCTGACTCCACAGAAAGTGGGGGTGGGGGTGGGGGTCCAGCCTGTGTCCGATCCGACCTGGGGAGCCCTAGGAACTAACAATGGGGAGATTTGTTTACTTCCACAAACTTCGTTCTATCTCAGTTTTCTTCTTCCAGTTAATGGGGACCCCTGGCCCACCTCCCCCTGTACGGGAGCCTGGCCCATCTCTCCCCTACAGTGTCTCCATCAGCACCAGTGGCCGCCAGGGCCTCCATTTACGAGGGCGGGGTCTGGGTGCTGGCCCCACTGGTTGGCTCGGCTGCTGAGGAAATGAGGGACTGTGCTGTCCCCTCCGGGTAGGGTTCAGATCCAGGGGCACGGTGGGCCACCTGTGCATGTCCATTGCGAGACAGATGCAGACGGGGCGCGTCGGGGGGGGGGGGCGGTGAGGGAAGGGAAGGACAGGTCGTGGTGCGGACAGCACAGGAAGATCAGGGCCTTGTCTCCCTTCTCTCTGGGCGGGGGGGGGGGCCCTGTGAGCGGCATTGGCCGCTTCAGGGGCCTCAGAGCCAAGGCTGTCTCTGGTTTTCCCGGAAAAGCCCGATTCTAGGGTTCTGGGGCCAGGGCCAGACAGCCTTCCTCGCTGCAGCCCTGCAGAGCCCCCTCGGCCACCACCTCCCATAGCGGTGCACTTTGCCTGCCGGGGTAACCCCAACAGCGAGCAGCCACCAGGGTGGGGGTCAGTGCGAGGAGGAGCTCGGGGTCTGCCGAGAATCCCGCTGCACTGGTGACCGACACCTGGCGCCGATGACCCTCGTGACTGCGCCATCTGCCCGGGGCTAGGGTGGGGGTAGGGGGCACGTGGGGGCGCGGACGCCTTGGGTCACTCCTGGAAGTGCTGCAGACCTTGCCCGGCATCTTTCGTCTCCATAGAAACTCCCGTGTAACCAACATCAGGTCAAGAACGCGGAGCATCTGACACAAGCCATTGCTGGGCTCCTGGCAGGGCTGCCGCGCACGAGGCCAGGGGGCGGCTCTGGGTCCTCATCCAAGGGCCCTGGGCTGAAACATGAAGTCTTGTCTTTCTGCATCCAGCTCCCCAGATCCCGTTCCAGCTTTGTATAAGTGCCAGTCCAGCCAGTTCTCGCCACTTCTGTGCTTCCGCTCTGGTCCGGGGCGTCGCGCCTCACGGTCCCCTGATGGCCCCTGTCTCGCTGAGTCCCCGGTCGTCTGCAGAGGCAGACTCCATCCGAAGCCCTCGCTCGCGCGCTCGGTTGGCGGTGTCCGTCAGCCGGCACGGAGAGCAGGTGCCACTGGGCCAGGGCTGTCCCCGCAGCGAGCAGCAGGCCCGCTCCTCGGTGACTTTCTGGCACGTCCAGCATGAACGCTTTGGGCTGCTGGGCAGTCGCTTGAGCGGCGACTGGAGGACGTGTCTCACGTCTTGACTGACCCGGAACATTTCTTGAGGGTGGGGGGGGGGGGGGTCACCCTTCAGATCACTGTGGTGCTGTGTCCCCTACCCTGGGCGGCTGCACACACCCTTGCACCAGGCCCTCCCCGGCCCCCAGCAGGGCACCGCCCCCCGGCCCCCAGCAGGGCACCGCCCCCAGGGCTGTATCTGCCCCCAGATCTCAGTGGGGGTGGGTCCTGGGTGAGGTGACCACGTTTGGCGTCACACGTCTCTGCTCTGGGCAGGACTCTGGAGGGCGTGGTGGCGCATCTGTGGGGGCTCAGGCTGCGGGTCGGTGGCGGTAATAAGCTTTTGGCGGAATAAGCTTGAGCTGAGAATAGACCCCCGCCTGGCTTTTAGGGTGTGTGTCGTGAAGGCATAACCGCCCTGCGCGCCCTGCTGCTCCGCTGTACCCGCGGACGTCAGAGCCCGTGACAAAGACACCCTCAGCAGGGAGTCAGAACAGCACGGTCAGCCCGCAGGGTGCCGCCCACATGCTGGGGGGCTTCGCCCTCAGGGTTTCAGGCTCTACAAAATCTGGGTTCTTCCATTGTAGCCCATTGTCTTTTGTGACCGGAATATGGGACAGAGAATGCCATCTGTAGGGTCTGTGTGAAGCTTAATCACTTTGATGATTAAGAGAAAAGGGCATAGAAGCTGCCTACTTTGTCACTGGACTAATTTTAGTAAATGAGACTCTGAATCCGCTCCTTCTTTAAGCTGTGTGCTTTTTAACTCTGTAATTTCTGGTTCTTGGCTGGGTTTCAGAAGTGCCTTGTGAGGGCACCGCAGCTCTGGTTGGAAGGCCTGGTGTTTGGGGCGCACAGATCCCGGGTCCGAGCCCCCCGGGCCGGCCGAGGGAGCCGCAGGGCGTAGGCAGGGCCCTGCCCGGCCCGTGCTGCCCCGAAAGCTTAAGCCACAGGTTTTAAAGCAGCTCACCTATTTATCTTCCTTTAGCAAGTTTATCATAAGTGCTTGAACAAATGGCCACAGACAGCGTTTGCGCAGACGGGAGGCCCTGTTGCTTCTAGGGTGCTTTTCACTTTCTTCCCACACGGTTTTCACTTCTTCGCCTTTAACACCTTCCACTTCCGTGAGGAGAGGCTCCTGTTGTGGGAGGGCCAGCTTCGGACTCAGGTGAACCCCAGGCCTTTGAGTGAAGGATAAGCAACCCCCCTCCTCGCCCCCGCCTGTGTCCACATGGTTCCCTCTGACCCTGGTCCAGAGCAGGTGCTTCTGAAAGGTCTGGCCATATGCCATTTTGGTATTTCCCTCCACGGTTTCTCGTAAAACTGCATGGTTCTGACAGCAAAATGGTTCCCTTGGTTGACTTTAAGGATGCTTGCTAATCATCTCCCTTCCCCGAGGAGGGGATGCCAGAAATACCCAGAAGTAGACACGTGTATTTCTCTGCAAGGCCAGGTGAAGGAAGGCTCGAGTGCCCGGGCAGCTGGAATGACACCGCCCTAGGCACTTGTCCTCCTCGGGGCAAGAAGCCTCTGGGACGCCCCCGTGAGCCTCGGGGGCAGGCAGAGCCCAGCCCCCCTGCAGCCCTGCCCCTGCGTGCTGGTGCGGGCAGCCCCGTTACCCTGTCCGCGCACGGAGGCCGTCTCCAGGGTGGCTGGGTCGTGTGGCCGCGGGACGGTGACCCGCTCTTGCTGTTTGGGTGGCCCAGGCTCCGGAGCGAGGGACACAACGTACTGGGTACAGCTGTAGGACTTAAGGGATTTCAGTGACCCTGCCGGCCGCGGGGCGGTGCCGTGGTGGGGGCTCGGAGGCTAGGACGCGCGTTGCGGCAGGTGCTCTGCCCCTCATCCCTCCGGGCCATGAAGTGGCAGGTGTGTCTGTGAGAAGCAAAGGGCCCGCTTTAGGGGCCAGGTTAGGGGCCTGGTTCTCAAGGATCGTTCGGCCCGGTTCCCGAGCCGCCGCCTCAGAATCGCTTCTCCCAGTGTCTGTGAATCGCCTCCGGGGGGCAGCACTCCGTGGCCCCCCCGGTCCTGTGCTGTGGTGGTGAGCGTCACCCCGGGAGGGGTCTGGGATCGCGTGCTTCTGGTCTGTTAATTGTCTTCCTCTCTCCCGGAAACAGGAGCAGATCATCAGTCTGGTCAATCAGATCTGCGGCAAAGTGTCTGGTAAGAATGGCAGCATCGAGAACCGTCTCGGCAAACCCACACCGAAAAGAGGGCCCCGCAAGAGGGCGACCGTGGACGTGCCGCCACCCCGGCTTTCCTCCTCCGGTTCCCCCCGAAGTGCTTCGAGCTCGTCGTGAAGATGCCAACACCCGTGTCGATCGATATATATTTTTTTGTAATTATGATATTCTAGTTTGGAGTACTTGCTGTAGGATACAAGCTGTCTTTGCACTAGCTCTAAAGAAGATTTTCTTCTGGTTTTAGAGAACTAATTTTGTTTTAGCATTAAACTGTTGAACTTTTTTTTGTACTTAGAATACCTAGATACTGCAGTCAGATTTTGGAAACTGCCGTATATTCACTGTTTTAAAAACCCTTGAGGGGGCTGTATTAATTTGTATCGCCCCTGTGGCTGAAAAAAGCCTTTTTGGTTTTTTGTTTTGTTTTTTTTGTTTTTTGTTTTTGTTTTGGTTTTTTTTGGTAACTTGGGGGGAAAAAAGGCTTTTTTAAACCCATTTTCGAAGAGGGTGAAGTTTGGAGAACAAATTTTAAAAAACCAGTCATGTGAGCAGATTTTTCTAGAGAGGAAAAGGGATAGGAGACACACACACACACACACACACACACACAAAACTTGAAAAGAAATGGCTTTACTTTGGCTGTCTTTTCTTCTGTCATGTGCAAAATGAGTTTGTAATTTTTGAAACCGGAGAACCCCCATTTTGTTTCTTTGGGCGGTTATGGCAGCTGAAGGCGGACGTTGTTTCCTAACCCGAGGCAAAATGCGGAAGCGGACGACGAGGTTCTCTTTACCAGCACATCTCTATGCATCTGTTTAAGGGAAAGAGGAGAGGGAGAGAAGAAAGCAGACTGCCTGCCTTGGAGGGGTCACGTGAGGGAAACCTGTGCCTGATTTCATTAGGAAATCCATTCTGTTATTTTTTGGTGCTGTTGGCTACTTTATCAAAAAACCCTTCAATAGCATCCTTAAGAAAAAAAAAAAAAACCACAAAAAAAAAGGAAAAAAAAGCGATCGAAGCCGAAAGTGCTTCTTTGTCCTAGACGTGCAATCTCTCTAACATTCCGTCTTCATGTCACTGCTTGGTTTACACCTTCACAAGTCAGCATTAATCTTTCTTTCTAAACTCGTTTCGTTGACGGTCACACTTAGAGCCACTAGGAGGTCTGCAGTTCTTTCTGAATGTGAAAATGCATTTGCGCTCATCTTGTCTATTTTTTCTCTTCATGTTGTAACAAAAAAGAAAAAAGAAAAAAGAAAAAAAAAGAATCCCATCCCTTTTGTACATACGCCTGTAAATTGTTTTAAATACTTGAGCCTTTTTCTCGGTGGGGGGTGGGGAGGGTGCGAGGACAAGATGAAGAAAAGCCTTACGTTTCCGTTTCTTCATCGGGTGGATTGGATGCTTACAGGGTTTTTCTTGTAACATTTATAAGTGCTGCTTACATCACTGAACAACGACAACAAAATAATAATGGAGTAGCTGTTGCCCTTCTCCGGTTGTGTGTACAGTACGTGTGGAATAAAAAAGGGAACTGTTTTCACGAGCTGTCCTTTGTTTCGTAATTGGATCCATCGAGCCCGTAGCTACTCATACGCACTGAGCTTGCCAGTGGGACTGTCGGGAGCGTCCTGTGATACACTTTGTCGGTTGTTGTTGCAGAAGACTGAACTGTTTTTGGAATATTTAACAATTACATAAACAGAGTCACGTGTTTTCCAATGTGGTTGTCCGGTTTTTATGGCCTTGCTGTGTACTTTCCCTCTTTTTGACAGTAAACTTCTGCCTATGGCTTACAGTTTGACATTTAATTTATTAGCGCTGCTCTGCACTCCTCCCGCGGGAGGGAAGACTTCATGTTGTTTATTGCCAGTTTTTGTTTACTTTTCAGGTTTGTACTACAAGGTTTAATAATAAAAACGAAGTTTTTTTGAGCTTGGTCTCTGTTTTCCGGTGAACGGGCAGAGGGCTGCGACCCACCCCCCCCCCCCCTTTCTGTCTGCAGGTGGTTCTCGGGGTTCCGTCGCTTAGGCCCCACGGAAGCGGCTTAGCTCTCACTCCCTGCGCCCGCCGGCCAGTGGCACGTCGTGGGACGCGACAGCAGGCCGGGCCGCCCTCCCTCACTAGGCTCCGGGCTACCAGTGGTGGCCAAGGGGACCCTGCGTGCGACCCGCTCCTCAGCAGGAGGAAGGAGGGAGCGGTGGAGTGGATCGTGTGCGGTGGCCGGCTACGGCCACGCTCGGGAGGACGGACTCAGGATCGCGGGAGCGGCCCGCGTGGACACCCTCCCTGCTGTACAAACTGGAATTCGAAGCCCTTCCGCACAAACTGGCTTTGTACCCTGGCGGGGTGAAGTCCGCAAGCTTTATTGTCAGCGGTTCGTACAGTCAGGGCCTCGCGCCGGCGGCAACCGCGTCACGACCAGGAGCCTCGGGGACGGCACCTGCCTCCAGGGCGGGGCGCGCACACCTACGAGTCACTGTCGTCGGTGTGCAGGGTGGCGAGGGCCGTGTCCACCTCCACTCCCTCCTCGTCGGACTGGACGACGGGGGACTCAACGCCGTCGCCGGGGGCCTGCGCGGACGGTGAGGACGGCGGCTCGGCTCGCGACGCGGAGGGCCTGGGAACCTGGAGGGTGACTTCGTTCGGCCCGCCGCCCGCTTCGGGCCCTGCAAACACAACAGAGAAGCTGCCACGGAAGTTGTGCTGGAGAGGCCTCCCCCCCACCCGGCCACCCACGTGCGCAGAACAAGAAGGGCGCGCGGCGTTGGTTCCGGTGGCCCGGGGGCCGCAGAACCCGGCTGCCTGTCTCCGCGAGGGCAGGTGGCGCCGGGGACCCTGAGTGGACCCTCCGGCCGCCCGGGGTGGCTTCTGAGAGAAACCGCCAGAGGCACAGGCCGCCTTGCTTTGAGGAGCAGCCCAGGAACCTCGGCCATCAGGACATGTCCTGGCGAGTAATTCGGGGAGTTTTTCTCTGGGCGCCGGTCTCACCGATCTTGTAGCAGTTCTCCAAGTTCAGGGGAACTGAAGAAGGTCCTAAACCCCAGTCTGTCTGTCCCTGACTCCTGGAAAGCGCCAGGCACTCTCTGGACTGCCCTGCCCCAGCCCCGGACGGCGGGGAGGGGGAGAGCGCTGCCTCGGGGAGAAGGTAGAGGAAACACAAGTGGACAGGAAAACTGGAGGTGGGCTTCGCAGGAAGGGGGCCTAGTAGCGCCGTGACCCTGGTCTGAGCCTTTCCCTTTCTGCGCCTGTGGAAGAACAGAAGTGCTTTCGTAGCAAGGATGTGCATATGAGACAACCCTGCCCCCACCTTGCAGGGCTTGTCCCAGACTTAAATTGGGCCCGGGCAGAGGGGGGCCTTGGAAAATTTCTACTGGCCTTCCATGAATCGCAATTTGGGGAAGGCAGTAAATGGAGATCAAGTGCCTGAAGGGTGGCGACTTAACTCTTAAAACTATGAGCCCAAGCTGAGCGAAAGGTCAAGTGATCACCTGTGGAGGGAGGGAGGGGGGGAAGGGCAGCACGGGGAGGGGAGGGGGTGCTGAAGGTGAACCCCAAGTTCCAGGCCTTACAGCCTAACACCCAGAGGCCTTCTGAGCCCGAGGAAGAAGTATGACCTGGGTCCGACTGCGCGGTCCCTGGACGAATCTGGGCCGAGCACTCACAAGCTGGGAGAGGTTCACCACGGACCAACCAGAGGCTCCCTCCCCACCGCCGTGAGCCCACAAGTGGCGGGACAAGAGGCAGAACTTAGAGACTGGCCCCGGGCGTCCAGGATCCTCCCTCACCCCCACCTGCGGCCGGAGACGGCACGGCGGTGTCTTCGCTGCCGGAGTTCAAAAAGACGTCCAGGGCCTCCTGGTCAGACACGTCCATGAGGTCCATCTGCTCCAGCATGTCGATGTTCACCTCCATGGACGACATGCTGCCCATGGGCTCTGGGAAGAGACGGGCACGAGAAGGAATGATCCTGTTGGTCCTCAGTAACCCTTCAAGTGCATCAGTTAACTACGTATGTTCTCCAGGTATGAAATCTCTCCCGCTACTCCAGACTTTCTAAGACAGAAAACGACACACCCCAGTCGGGCCCTGTGACTCCACCCTAGACCGGCCTTGGCTGCTATTATGTGGGCCCCTTCCAGCTGTTCCGTTCACCCCCAGCCCTCGGCCTGCAGGTGCGGAACACGACCCGTTCTGCACGAAGCAGCCCGTGGCTGCGGGGAACAGGGTCCCGAGAGCCACATCCCCGCAGCAGTAGGAGGTTGGTTACCTCCCTGCCGACACAGCTTTGCCTTCTATGTGCAGAGGCCCCCAGACTTTATCGAGCTTCCCGGGGAAGCTGTCACTGCCCTTATGACATCTCTCTAGTCTTTGATCTGAAAAGCAGACAAGCTTTGGGCAGCTGCATACTGGTGAGTGGGGAGCACGAGCTCTCTGTGGTGAAAGAGAAAAGTAAAATTGGCCCAGGAGCAAAAGGACATCAATACCAGGAGGGGTCCACCAGCCGGGGCCCTGGGGGAGGGCAGTCCCTGGGTCTGGAGCCCATATTCCAGCTACCTCTGTGGTCCAGAAAACAACGAGCCAATCGACGTGGTCACCCCAGGCATGACCGTCCCTGGCAGAAAGAAATTATTTCTGGACGTGGAGGCCCCCTTCGCCCTGGGTCTCACAGTGATATAAAAACATAAACTCAGCCCAGTCCAGAGTCTACAGCACACGGTGGGAACCGGTCCGGCACTCGGAGCGAAGGTCAGCAGAAAGGAGCTCCGTGCAGCACCCTTTACTGAGAATTCAAATGACTTTACGCATTTTAATGACCTTAAAGATGGAATCAAAAACCAGCCAAACGACTTTCAGATAGGAACATTTTAATCACTGAAATGTAAAACTGTGGGCCGGTATTAAACCGATGGTTAGGGACTAGGGCCAAACAAATTAGGAAGAATGAATAAGACCGTAGGGCGCAGAAACAGACGGAAAATGCAAACCCGCAGCACTGTCCCAGTTCTGAGACAAGAAGAGATGGTGGGGGACACGGACAAAGAGGCTGATTTTCTCCCAGACTTGCTGGAAGATGTGACGTCCCAGATTTAGGAAGCAAAAATCTATTCCAAGGAAGACAGATGAAAGAAATCCTCCCCTACATCACCTGCAGTGAAGCTGGGGAACGTCAGAGAGAGGGCACGAGAGGGAAGAGAAGGAAATAATTAGATTGACGGCTTCTCGACAACAATATACGAAGACAATGGAATAAGTTCAAAGAGGTGAGATAAATGCCATTTCTAAAATTATGTAACATTAAATGGCATTTAAGATCGAGCATCAGCTACGAGCGCAGACAGCTCGTCACCACAAACCTACTCTCGCCACAGGCAGAGTCCAGGAGGTCGGGCCCAGGATGCAGGAGGTGGGTGACTGGGAGCTCGCGGGAGGGCGGGGCGGGGGGCCAAGAGCCATCGCGATGTAAGACCCCATTCCGGCAGCGGAAGGGGAGGAGCTGACGGTCTTAGGCACAACCTCGTTCAAGGCCAGCGCTAAAATAAGAAAGCATGTAGTTTCTGTTCTTCGCAGAGGGAAGCTTACTGTAGCTGAGGTGACTCCTCGAAGTAGAGGCATGAAAGCCACGTGGTGTGGACTCGGGTGGGGTGCAGGCCCGGGGCCACTGCCACGCGGAGTCACTGCGCTGCTTCACGGCCCGACTGGTCTCGATACCGCGAGGGGTACCAACGGGGCGGCGTCCCGAAGCTTCTCCAGGCTGACTGGTCAGGGGACACTGCCACCGGTCAGTCGTGGGCCCCGTGGGGGCTTGTGTGCGACTGCCGGGCCACCAGAAGTCAGGCAAGCGGCAGGTTTTCTGTTCTGGCCACGGCCTGTCAACAGGGCCTTTCTGGCGGTTGGCCTTGCTCTGACTGCAGTTTTGAAAGGGACGCAGGCTCCCTTTCATTTCCGTCTGTCCCATCCTTTGGAAAAGGGCAGGAGTAGGATTTAAAACCGAAGAGAACGCAAAACCGGATTAAAAAGGCATGGGAACAGTACCAAGAAAGGTAGTAATGAAGCCGTGTGTCAGTAATCACAGTAAATGTAGATGAGTCGGATTTTCCAGTTAACAGATTAGAAGACTGAATTAAAGTGATAAAAATCTCGCTATGTCTAGTTTATTGGAGACACTCCCAAAACATAAGGACATTAAATTAAAAGAAACAAACAAAAGCTTAAGTAGTTACATAATTAACTCGAAGAAGAAAGCTGACCTAGCAACATTTCTTTAAAGTTTATTTGAGAGACAAAGAGGGCAAGCAGGGGGAGGGAGAGAGAGAATCCTAAGCAGGCTCCACACTGTCAGGCAGATAAACACAGGCCTTGATCTCACCAACTTGAGAGATGGTGACTTAACCGAGCCAGCCAGGTGCCCCTGACATAGCAATATTGATAGGAAACAAAACAGACTTTAAGGGAAAACAAAAATATTGAAATAAATAGTACTTAGTGATTTAATAAAGTTTCAGTTTGCCTGGAGGACAATTCGAAATTTGTGTGACATATAATTTGTGGCGGTGTTTAAAGAATGGCAGAGTGACAAGGAAGATCTAACCGATCCATAACCCTGGGAAGAATGGTTTAATACACCTCTTTGATAATAAACTATACAATTCAATAATAGAGAATAAACAGCCCAACTTATGATCTTGGTGGAACAGGTACACACAGAACCCTATCATTTAGAATCTTACCCTCAAATACACAGAAAACATGTAGGAAAACTCTAAGTCTTGAATTAAAAAAAAAAAAAATCAAAAACCCATTCTGCAACAACCACAATGAAGTTTATGAGAAATCAGGAACAAAAGGTAACTAGAAACAACTTCACGCATTATTTAAAAACACTTCTAAACAGGTCACAAGTCAAGTAAGAAATTGTAATGGAAAATCTAAAAAACCCAGGAAGAAACTTACTTGTCAGAACTTGTAGAATTCTGTTAAAAAGTGGTGAACGTTACCCTTGTAGAAAGTTCATAGCTTTGAATGCCTTATTCAGACAAGAATGCTGAAAACCAAGCCCAGTCAAATTAGACCAAAACCAAGGGAAAAAAACAAAAAACAAAACCGCCACCGAAGATGCCCAGCACTAAGGAAGAGAAACTAATGAGCTATACGATAGCAACAACAAAGCTAAAAGTTGGGTCTTTAAGAAAACACTTAAAGATGACTGTTCTGTGTAAGACTCACCACGAAGGATGAACAGCACAAATTAGTGATCCGAGAGGGGTGGAAAAGCAAACTTCAACCCAAATACCACAAAGGCTGAGAATGATACTATGGACGTTATGCTAACACATTTGAGAACTACAGATCAACCGGACAGATTCCATGGAAAACTTGTTAAAATTGACAAGAAATAGGAAACCTTTGTACCTAGTGGAGAAAAACAGGTGGCAACTCTTCCCACAGAGAAATTACTCGGCCCCCGCAGTGTCTGAGGCTGCTTCTACCCAGCGCTTGGGAAATCAGGGAGGAGGGCTTGCCTACTGCACGTGTGGGAAATCAGGGAGGAGGGCTTGCCTACAGCACCACTAAGAGGCTGGTGCTCCCTCGGCACAGAAGCGACACAACCACAATCAAGGCCTGGACGGGTTTTCATAGAACTTGCAAATCTGACTGTAACATTTATACATAAGTACAAAGAGCCAAGAATAGCCAAGGCAACTCTCAAGAAAGAATGCATAAACATGTTTCGGGGTGTGTAAGAATCGCTCCAGCACACCACACAGCAAGACTTGCTGTAAGACAAGTTTTCTCGGCCAAGGCACCCACACTCTGGACCAGAGCATTCTTTGTTGTAGGGCTGTCCTGTATATTGGCAGGTGCCCAACAGCATCCCTGCATCTAGCGGATAGATGCAAACAGCACAGCCCTGCCCCAAGCACAGCAGGCAAAACTCTGGGGACTCCGCCAAATGTCCCGAGGGGACAAAACCGCCCCCAGTTGAGAGCCACTGCTTAGTGAAGAATGAAGATAGTAGAGTTTGGGCTCCAGGCTAGACAAACAGAAGAAAGAGACAGAGAAGAGAGCCCAGAAAAGACTCACCGGGTACTGCAGTGGAGACACCCAGAAACAGTGGGGAAAGAGTGCTGGGGTGGAGGCAAAGTTACTGAATTTGGGTCCTTACCTCCCCACACACAGAAAAACGAACTGGTGGTGGACTGAACAGCCAACTATAAAATGGGAAACACTGAAACTTTAAGAATAAAACACAGTAGAATGTTCTTAGAACTTGGAGTTACAGCCAAGCTCTACTTGTATGCTTATACTTGGAGGGAAGGATTTCCTGAACAAGACACAAAAGGACAAACCATTAGCAATAAAATGGGTAGAGCCGATCACGTTGAAATAAACACACATTTAGCAAAGGCCTCTCTAGAATCCATAAGCCACGGACTGAGTGAAGGTGACTGCCTCAGATGACAATCCGTAAAGGCCAATACCACGAGCATCAGACCCCATAAGTGACGGGGGGGAGGGGGCGTCTGGGTGGCTCAGTCAGTTAGGCATCTGACTTCAGCTCAGGTCATGATCTCACAGTCCGTGGGTTTGAGCCCTACATCGGGCTCTGTGCTGACAGCTCAGAGCCTGGAGCCTGCTTTGGATTCTGTGTCTCCCTCTTTCTCTCTGCCCCTCCCCTGCTCATGCTGTGTCTCAAAAATAAATAAAAACATTTAAAAAAATTAAAAAAAAAAGACCCCATAAAGGAAGACAACCAGGAGGAAAATGGACAATCAAGGATATGCAAATTAAAAACAAGAGGTCATTTCATACTCACAGATTGGCAAAAATTTAAATATCAGCACTACCCAGTGTTGACAAAGATAAGTGATGGCACATATACACACTGCTAGGGCACCGTAAACCAACGGGGGACTTGGGCAGGTAATCGGACAGAATCTAGTGAAATTACAGATAAGCACGTCAAACGACTCCGTTAATGACTGTCCCAGTGATACACCCTCAAGAAGCAGTTCTCAAAGTGTCCAACTGCCTCAAGAGTTCCTTTACCTGGGAGCTTGTTAGAAATGTGAACTCTCAGACCCCACCACAAACCTATTAGATCGGAAACCCTGGGGTGGGACCAGTCTCCATGTGAACAGCCCCCCTGGTGACTGAGGCTTGCTCAAGTTTGAGGCCCACTGCCCCAAAGAAACTCTCATCACATGTACGAAGACATAAGAGAATGTCCTCAACAGTGAGGTTTGGTTTTGTTTATTTTTTAGAGGGGAAGAGAGAGAGTATCTCAAGCAGGCTCAATGCTCAGCATGGAGCCCAACACGGGGCTCGATCCCACCCCTTAGGATCACGATCTGAGCCGAAATCAGGAGGTGGACACTAAACCGACCGAGCCACCCCAAATTTCAAAGTTCTAAATAAAACACTCACGGGGAGACAATCACACAAAGTTAAAACCATAAGCTGGCAATTGTGTTTTGAGATACTACTGCATTCTGGATTGTATCTTGGGGGACGCTATATGAATTTTAGTTTAGTGCGGTTTTATCTACTAATTCCATCTCTTCTAACTTTGTTAATTTTACCACTAGCCCAGACATCACGTCCCTCTCTGTCCTGGGCACTGGGTCCACTGGGGGACTTCCGAGGCCTGAGTAAGAGTGTCTCGCGGCACAGGGCGCAGCCCCCGGCTCCAGAAGATTCGACTTTGCCGAACTGCCAGTTCAGCAGGGATCCACGGGAGCCTGAGATCTAACTGTGGGCACACACACGTACGGAACAGCGGGTCTCCCAGGTGATCTGTCAAGATACCCCAGCACCCAGCAACAAAGAAAACAGGAGTCATGTCGGGTGGAAGACCGAACCCGGGTCAGGGTCGTACCAGGTTACACGTGCCCTGATGGCACTAGGACTGCTGGGCGCGTGGCGGGTGCCAGGTCCCCTCTGCTGCCTGGCGAGCTGGCGTGGCCTCGTGCCTCCTCAAGTGCCTGATGCTCCCAGCTCCGTGGGTTCTCCAGCCTCACCCTGATCCAAGGAGTCACGGGTGTCCCTTTACCCTTTACTCTGATAATTTGCTGGATAAAACTTTCCATTCCTTTGTCTTAATTTAAAAATGATGCTTTGGAAAGTGAGAAAAATTCACTGCTATTTCTGATGTAGTGGAATGAGGCCAAAATACCACATTCACTATGGAGATTTTTTGCTTTGACGGATTCTCCTACGTTAAACATCCCCGTGTTCATCCCTGGAGATGAACAGTCTGTAAGAAGGGGACGTGGGACTTGCCAGGCCGGAAGTCTAAGGGATGGCTCTGAAGAGCCTCGCCGAGAGATGCCTATTTGTTATCTGAATGTTCTTCCAGCTCTGGCTGAAGTAGAAAGCTAAAAAGCCCAAATCTCCAATTTTCTTCTTCAGTGCTTTCAAAATCACACATATTGGCAACACGTGCCTGACTCCCGTTTTTTTTTTTTTTTTTACCTTAAAAAAAAAGGAGCCTAAGACTTCTTGGAAACTTGAGGAATGTTATTTTTTAAGTGTCCCAAACTGTGAGAATTCAATTCCTTAATACTTCATTGATGTCTGTCCAACAAGAGTTGGCCGGGCACCCCACCGCGCCAGCTGGAGGGTCCCCGTGTGCCGGGCTCACGGTCACCGCAAGGAGGCACTTCGAACCTCCCTGCGCCGGGTTCACCTCCGTGTGTGCTCCCACGTCTCCCCACGAGCGCGGGCCTACCTAAGAGGCACTTCCACTTGGCCTTTCTTCCTCTGGGCCTAAAGACGTGCCGAGTGCTCGCAGGTGCTCCGGAAACATCCAGGGAACCAAGCTGGACGTGCAGGGTTAACTCAGCACTGATAGTCTCTGACTGTTCCCTTCGCTGGCCGACCTCCTCCCACCTCCTGGGTGCAGCGGCTCCTTGTCCTCAGATCTGCAGTGTGTTTCCCAGGAGGTGCGTGGCTGGTACGGCCTCGATGTCTGTGTCCCCCAAACTCGTATGTGGAAGTCCTGACCCCCAGTGTCATCGCAGCGTCTGGGGGTGGGGCCCCTGGGAGGCTAACGGGTGGAGATGGGGTGGGGAGGGCGGGGCCCCCGACACACCAGAGAGGGTCTCACGGCCGTGCAGGGTACAGTGACCTCACCCCTGCCCGTGACGAGACGCGAATCCCTGCAGCGAACGGGCTACTCCCTCCATAAGCGGCACCAAACCCTGCAGGCCACGAATAGCACGCGTATTCTGAGGCAATCTGTCTGGCTTTTCTAGACGCAGACAGACTGTAGAGGAGGGCATACAAAAGGGACACAGCCAGCTCTGTGGAGACCGGATGTCCTCCTTCAAATCTGACCCGCCCTGAGGAAAGAAGCCTCATCCACACGGCGCATCCTGTGGTGCTCTCCCAGGCGTGTCGCCATGCTACTTTTGATGTGTTTTGCCTCCATTATTTTCCTTCCTCGGTTTTTATTTCCTTAACCTCTCTCCTGGGGGCGGACACCGGATTCAAAGACAGGGAAGGAACAGAGTGAGGGGAACAGAGAGGAGCTGGGGGGTGTGGTGAGGGGCAGGGTATCGGAACAAAGACCAGGGCCAGGCTGGCCAGGGGAGAGAATGGAGGACACAGGGCTGGGGAGCGGAGGGGCTCAGGGGTACGGAGGGGCAGGTGAGCAGAGGGGCCCTGGACAGTTGCCCGCGTGCCGTGCAACCAAGCTGCTCGTGCTCCTTCTAGAGGCTGGATGAGGGACCCCATACCGGGCTTCGCCCCTGCTCAGTTTGTTCTTGGGAACTCTCGGAGACACGAATATTTATGAATATGGATGTTCATCTCAGAACCGTGTATAAAGATAAAGAATCTCTTCAACTAGGGGTCTGGTTAAATGTTAACTGCGTACATCCTGACGACGCAGACGCAGCTTTGAAAATATACCCTTTTAAAGAACTGTTAATAACACAGGGGGAAAGATCCCTGTACAGTATTTAGATAGACACAAAGCCAGATGTGTGTATGGTTTGATACCAATTATGTACAGACTCACACACACACACACACGAAAGAACCACCCTAAAATAGTGACGGAGATTTTACTGTGCTGTAGAATTATGGGTGATGCTTCTTTGGTTTTTACCTTTTTAAAAAAAACAAAAAGCCTGCTCCATGTTTTCTAAGTATCTCCAACTGAAGCCTAGACCTACAGGAAGAGGTAGAGACAAGGACGAGACGAGTACCGCATGGCAGAGCCACTTTGAGTTTTGGGGACTAATGCCAGAACAGACTTCCGGGGCCTGTGCCCCACACCCCACCTGGGGGGCGCGGCGAGACACGGTCTCCGGGCTCCCGGGGAGGGTCCCCGCCGCCAGCGGCCCTCTGCCCAACTTGCCTCGCCTCTCCGCTATCTGCAGGTAGCCCGTGGACAGGTACTGTTCCATGTCCTGCTGGAACGCCTCCTCAAAAAACTTCTGCCGCTCCTTCAGCTTCGTCTGCTGGGTGTGCTCCATTTCCAGGACCTTCTGGGTGTGCTCTGCATCGAGTTCAGCTACGGAAACAGAACACTCGGGGTCAGGGCCTGAAGAGGGACGGAGGCAGGAAATGGGAGTAAGTACGCACTCACCTCCACCCTCCAAGCTGAGAGGGTCGCGTCTGCTTGTCAAACCCCGGCTGGTGCCCCGACTGCCATGCAGGTGCCCCCCCACCCCGCCCACCCTCCATGGCACTTCTTCCCCTGACCTGGCGGGCCAGCCCCCTGGCCCCCGATGCCTCTCCCTGTGCCATGACCTCCCACCACGTGTCCACTGTTTGCGGATCAGCGGTTCATCAGCCAAGACCAGCCTCTTGGCTAACACTTCACCTGACTCCAGCGGACCCCGCTATCCCGCCCTGGGGCACCCCCCGCGACCAGACTGGTGACGCTGACTCGTACATTACATGCAGTATAGGGGGCCAAGACTCGGACTTCCTGGTGGACAGCGACGCCTCATCACCCGGCTCGGAGCCGGGCACGGCAGGCGTTCAGTAAGTGGAAGGGCAAGGATGCAGCCGTCGTGCTGGATCAGAAGAGCGAGGTCCCGGCTCTGCTGTTCACTAACGGGCAACCTGGCTGAGTCAGTCAACCTTCCTGAGCCTCACGTCACCCGGCTGAACCTGGGATAGAGATACTAACCCAATCCTGACGTGCGCCTTCAGTGAAATAACGTTGAAAGAACTTTCTGATTAGTGTGAGCAGCAACCCTTCAAGTTCGGGCCGAGTCAGCAATACCAGGCCATCAGCCCGAGCCTCGTCATGCCAGGAAGAGCCCCCGATTTACCATCCCGTGACCACTTCCTAGCGCTCTAACCTTCCTCAATGCACGCATGGGGAACGCAAGAATGAAATCTGGGTCAGGCATTTACCATTATTCACCTCGTTCACGGGCCCAGGGTTATTTTCACATTTGCTCTGAACTCCGGAGTCCTCTGTACGTCCCATGGGGGGCAGAGTTCTCAGGCGGCCTCTGAGATGCCCTGCTCCTGGTGCACACACCCTGCACGACGCCCTCCCCGACTATCAGCAGGACTGGCTCTCCTGCCATGAGCAGGCTATGCCCCGGGGCAGAGCTGACTTTAAGAGAGAGGGGTCACCCGGGCAAGCCTGACCTGATCGGGCTCTTAAAGGCGCCTGCGTGCACTTTCCCTGGAGAGAGAGACGTGAAGCGTGAGAGAGGGACGTGACACAAGGAACATTCTCCCGTGCTGGCTCTGAGGATGCGGGACCCACACGGCGAGGAACGCAGGTGGCGGCCAGACACGGAGAGCAGCTCCCGGCTGAAAGCAGGGGCCTTAACTACAGCTGTGGGGAGCTGGAACCCCGTCAACAACCTGAATGAACTCGGATGGGGGCTCTTCTCCCAAGTCCCAGAAAGGAACGTGGCCTGGTCGACACCCTGACGTTGGCCCGCGAGGCAATGGCCTTGACTTCTGCCCTACAGGCGGCGGGTAAGCTCCTACCTTTGCGCCGTTTTACACACTAAGTGTGCGCTGGCCTCTCACGCAGCAGTACGGAGACCCTCCTGACAAGCCGCCTTGGCTCCAGCCCCTGCCCAAGTGCGACTGGCCCAAGAATCAAACGATGACTCCTTGGGTTCGTTCCCCTAAACAAGCGTCTCGCAGCGCCTACCTCGTGCAGACACTATGCTAGGCTGAGCGTGGCAGAACAGAACGTTTCAGCTACCTTACTGTTGTGCAAGAAACATGGGGCCTGAAACGCCGAAGATAATTTCACTGCAGATGTTATTCCCCACCGTTTACCTCTGGGGAGTGTCACATCTTTGGGGCGTCAGAACTCATATAACTCAATAAAAAAGATCCGATTAAAACACGGACAGAGAATCTGAGCAAACGTTTTTCCAAAGAAGACCGACAAATGACCAACGGGTGCGTCATCACTCATCACCAGGAAAATGCAAATCGAAACCACGAGACATCACCTCACACCTGTCAGAACGGTCACCACTGAGAAGACATGAGACGACAGGTGTCGGCGATGACGTGGAGAAAGGGGAACCCTCGTGCACCGCTGGTGGGAATGCAAGCTGGTGCAGCCAACTGTGGACAGCGGCGTGGAGGCTCCCGAAAAAATTAAAACTGGAGCCACCCTATGATCCAGGGCTCTCACTTCTTGGGTACGTATCCAGACAAAACGCAACCGCATATCAAAAAGGTATCTGCGCATAGCATCAGTCACCAGAGCTAACACCTCAGTGTCAACAAGCGCGTGGGGGTGGGGCGTGCGTGTGTACCGACACATACAATGGGATGCTACTCATTCCTAAGGAAGAAGGAAATCCTGCCGTTTGTGACAACAGGGACAGGCCTTGACGGCGTTGAGCTAAGGGAGACACGCCAGACGGAGAAAGACAAATACTGTCCTACCACTTAGGTGTGGAACCTGAAAAAGCCAAACTCCTAGAACAGAGAGCAGAACGGTTATCGGAGCTGGGGGTCGGGGGACAGGGAGAGGGGGAATGCGGGTCAAAGGGTACAAACTTGTGGTTAGAGGAGACCTAACGCAAAACATGGTGCTTAGAGTCAACAGTGCTATATTACGTTCTTCAAAGCGGCTAAGAAACTAGATCCTAAATGTTCTCACCACAAGAAAGAAACGGTAACTTCGTGAGGCGATGGGGGTGTCCGCTAATGCTACAGTGGTAATCACACTGGCACCAAATCAACATGTACCCCTTAAACTTACACAATGTTGTATGCCGATTACGCAGCACTAAAACATCCTTGGGGTGTTACCAAGTGATTTTTAACAACAAGAGATACGCAGAACTCAGAGTGAACGGTGGTCTATGAGGCCCAGCATAGGCATTCCCCTACCTGTCCCCCACCAATACCCACCACCACATTTCACGCGTGCTGAGAACAACATAATCTCGTATGCGTGACAGACCTTAAAAACTCGATGATGGAGGGCATTTTTAATCCCAAGTCAGTTGCAGTCTCCAGTACTTAGAATATTCTGGGCATTCGTCTTGTATTCTAACCTACATACACGCAAGGAAGACACACGCACGTTAACCGGCCACCACCAACAGAAAGTGAATCTTCCCGACTCCACGATGACAGGTGCTGTACCAACGATGTTCATTCTGTTCCCACTATTATAATCACTGTGCATTCTCTGTATTTCTGTGTTGCCCTAACTTCCCCCATCTCCTAGGTTTGTCTACAGGGAGGCGGTCTGGAAAGAGCACAGGTTTTGGAAGCCGTCGGGGCACAGGTCCCAGCCCTTTCCGCAGCCGCTCTGGCACCAATCACATCACATCCCTTTTAGCCTACTTCTCATCTCAGGCGTGGCTCTGGAAGGAAGGCAGCCCTGCGTGAGCCCCTTTGGAGGCCCACAAGGTCCCTTACCTGTACCTGTCTCTGTTTTTCTGCTCAGAGTATTCTCCGAGTCTCGGGGAATGTCAAGCCACATAGCCCAGAAGTTCTGGGGAATTAAGACAGCTCTCGACCGACAGGTGACAGATGTCAGTATATCAGTGTTCTGGTGTCCCTTCCTTCGGACGGGCATTTCTAGGAGGCTTTCTGAACGCTTCTCAGAGATCCTGATGGAAGCAGAGCCCTGGGGCTATAGCATCAACTTTAATAACACATCCCTGTCTTGGCCGTTCCTCCTGTGTTTCCTCTCTGCTTCCTCACTCCTCCTCTCCAGGATCACCTCCCGTACAAACTACCTGCAGCAAAATCCTCTCAGGCTCTGCTTCCAAACAAACCTGCGCCAGGATATCCAGCACTCGCTGGGACTTAACCTCTCTGAGCATCAACTTCCTCCTGTGTACAAGGAAGGTACAAAGACCTATTCCGTAAGGCTGCTGGCAGGATTAAGTAAGGTAGCAGATGTGAATCACCAGGCACCAGCACTGACCAAGAGCTGACGGTTCCTACCAGCAGTTATTTAAAACAGTGGACTCTTGGGGGCACCAGGGTGACTCAGTTAAGTGTCCAACTTTGGCTTAGGTCATGATCTCTCACCCTGTGAGTTCGAGCCCCGTGGCGTCGGGCTCTGTGCTGACAGCTCGGAGCCCAGAGCCTACTTTGGATTCTGTGTCTCCCTCTCTCCCTGCCCCTCCCCTGCTCGTGCTCTCTCTCTCTCTCTCTCTCTCAAAAATAAACATGAAAAAAAATTTTTTTAAACAATGGACTCTTGGAAACAATGGACATGAGGAGAAGGAAACACGAAGCACTACACAAACTCGGACGGGTGCGACACTGAGAATTACCCCAGCTCTCTCAGCCTCACTCAGACACTCCAGAATTAGTCACCTCTCAGTGCCCTTCATAAATCTGCAAGGAATTCAGTGCACTCCTGAGAGGGGAAGAGGGGACCCAAAAGGAGCCTCTTCATTTGTTCACTTCAGCTGTCAGCCTCTCTGCTCAAATGCCTCCTGACTGCCAAGTGCATGGGAGACGGTCAGCCTAAAACAGACCAAGTATACTTCAAACACTTCAAACCAAGTCCAAATAATCTTTTAAAAAAGTAATTCCAGAATAAGCAGCTCAGAAACAGAGATCAGTGTAGAAATCATCAAAGGGGTTTTCATTAAAGAATACCTTGTTCCAACAGAATTGAGATTTTCCACACATTGTGTACAGCTTGAAAACGCCGTTCTTCTCGAGACTTCTGCCTCAGAAGTTCCATTCTCTCCTGTGTCTGAATTAGAAGCCCCAGAGTTTTTCATCTTGGGTTTTCTATCGTGGAATGCAATCTCATCACTTCTTAACTCTCACAAAAGCGGGGGGTAGATTTGGGAAAAAAGAAAATCACCGTTTTCAGTTTTAAAACATGGTACGCAGTAGTTATCTGAAATAGCTCCGACTGCCCTATGGGCTTGAGCTTGGCTTCAGAGCCACTGTGGTATCTCAGGGCCGAGGGCCACACAAGAATCACCGAGCAGCAGCACGGTCACAACAGCCACGCTCACGGCCACGGTGAAAAAGCACATGGTAGGGGCGCCTGGGTGGCGCAGTCGGTTAAGCGTCCGACTTCAGCCAGGTCACGATCTCGCGGTCTGTGAGTTCGAGCCCCGCATCAGGCTCTGGGCTGATGGCTCGGAGCCTGGAGCCTGTTTCTGATTCTGTCTCTCCCTCTCTCTCTGCCCCTCACCCGTTCATGCTCTGTCTCTCTCTGTCCCAAAAATAAATAAACGTTGAAAAAAAAAAAAAAAAGAAAAAAAAAGAAAAAGCACATGGCAGATTTAGTTAAAAACAGCAATGCTGGGGGTGACTGGGTCGGTGTAGGCTCAGGTCACGATCTCACGGCTTGTGAGTTCGAGCCCCACGTCGGGCTCTGTGCTGACAGTGTGGAGCCTGCTTGGGAGTCTCTCTCCCTCTTTCTCTGCCCCTCCCCTGCTTGCTCTCTCTCCAAATAAAGAAATAAAAAGCTTAAACAAACAAACAAAAATAGCCATGCTGCTCAGCAGCGCGGAAGCTGCACCCCCAGCCCTGGGCCCACTGAGTGGGGGGGGTCCTCGTGGTGCGGTTCAACCTGCGCTCGGGCCGGCTCTCACCAAGAAACAACCACATCTGGGGCTGGTACAACGGGGGAAGGCCATCTGAAGGGGTCCTTCAGCACCCAAGGTTTAACAGCATCCGAATTTTGAATGACTACAGAAAAACGTACATTATAGAACATCTTCTACAAGGAAAAATGCCTCCTCGTTCATATTTAAGATGTCATTTATTGTACTGGGAAAAGCAAGCAAACACAAAGATTTAAGGAGCTTCAACATAGAACCTTAAGGTTAAAAAGAAAAAAAAAAGCACACAAAAAAGCAGCACTAGCTTTCCTGCCAGAAGGCAAGAATAATCTTTTCTCTCCATAACCAGCCTGGTCTGTGCCCCCCACAGCCGTGCCCATTTCCTGTGGCTCCAGCCTCCAGGCTGGCTGCCACGACCACCTCCAAATGGAGAATTCCTCAAAACAACAAGTCCCATTACCAGTGAAGATGGTATAATCAATTCTCCATTACACGTTTTAATGGGACGTAAGAGTGGCAACAGGATATAGGAAACATGTATTTAAAAAAGCCCATCAAGCTCATTTCAGGAACAATTTCAAACCAGCGCACGGCTATGCCTCTCGCGGAGCCAGGGAGCCCTAAAGTGAGGTGTGAATGGCTGAGAAAGGCCCCCCGAAAGTGCTGAGAGAAAAGCGGACATCAGGAAAACCGGGATAAACCTTTCCAGTAGAGTTGGCGGTAACAACCTCTCGAATCCGAAAATGTCAAAAGAGAAACAGTGAAATTTCGTACGTAGGAGAGTTAAGAAAAACTCTGGTAGCCTCTAACATTAAAATAGCGAGAACATTTTTCATTCAAGGTAACTACCCAAGAATAAGAACAGATTTAAAATCTGGAAGATATTTACAACGCGGATGTTTTCATATTGCTAGAGAAAGAATTCTGGGATAGTAAAGCACACGTGACAGGGTCCAGTCAGACCTTGTGAAATCTCTGTATATTTCTAAACACAAACAGGTACACAAATGCCTTTCCGGATCAGTTTTGATAAAAACTGCAGACAGTCAAGCCACATGACCACTAAAAGACCCCGTGAAATTCCATCTGTGTGATGGAATTTACCCACTGGGACGAATTTTTTTGATACTTCTAATTATTTGCATTTATTCAACTGATCTTTTTGGATGTGTGAACAATGCATGTACACTGTGGAAAAATTTTAGTAATAAAAAAATTACAAATAATGTGAAAATTCCCCCTTAAGGCACCATGAACAGGTGACCTCAGCTAGCAATTTGTGCACTCTGATCAGATCTTTTGTCCTCTTAGGTTAACCTATATGAAATTGCAACAGCCAATCTTTTTTTTTTTTTTTTTTGAACCACTAAAATAGTTGTTGTTGAACTTTTTACTTTGAAATAGCCATAGGGATGCCCGGCTGGCTCAGTCAGAAGAGCATGGGACTCTTGATCTCGGGGTCGTGAGTTCAAGCCCCACATTGGGTGTAGAGATTACTTAAATAAATAAAACTTATTTTAAAAACTGCAATAATCATAGGTTCACAGGACAGTGTTGAGAAAGGTACAGGGCACAGGGCAGCAGCCCGTGCACCTGTGCCATGGCTCCCCCAAGGCTAATACCTTAAACAGTTAACAGTGTAACATCAAAACCAAGTAAATGACATTGGTACAACCCCCAGAGCTTTATTCAGATTTCATTAGTCACTCACTCGAGTGTGTGAGCGTGTGTGTATGGGGAGCTCTATGCAGCCTTATCCGTGTACAGTCTTGTGTAACACACCACAAGATCCTCAGCTGTACCGACCCTGCAAGGCCCCCTCAGGTTATCCTTGTATAGCCACACCCTCCTCCCTGCCTCCCCAACCAGTGATCTCCAAACCTATGAATTCTGTTCTCGAACAAAGGTTTCAGAATGGGATCGTGCAGTACACATCCCTCTCAGATTGGCTTTTTTCACTCAGCATAGTTTTCTGGAGGTTCATCCACGCTGGTGCATGTATGGGTAATTTGTTCCTTTTTATTGCTGAGTAGAATTTCGTGGTGTGGACATACCACAGTGAAACCGTTCACTCCTGGGAGGACAGTTGCGTTGTTTCCAAGTTTGACTATTATGAACAAAGCTGCTATGAGCATTTGTGTACCAGTTCTGGGGTGAAAGTAGGTCATTTCTGAGATCAATGCCCAAGAATGCAATGGCTGCATCATATGCATTTTCTTTAGTTTCGAAAGGAACCGCCAACTCTCTTCCCAAGTGGCTGTCCCCATTTTCTAGGTCCACCGTCAGTAAATCACAGACCACATCCCTCCACATCCTTGTGGGCATCAGTGAGACCTTCCAGCTGGAATACAGCCAGTCTGTCCATTCCTCCTCCCCCCCCCCCCCACCCCCCTGCCAGAGTGTATCCATCAGGAACAACTGTGGGCTTATTTTCAACAACTGCTATTTTTCTAAAGGTACTTTTAGTTCCTTGAGGCATTTCCCTACCCGCCCCCCCTCCCCCCCACTTTAGTTTTCTTTACATTTGGATTCAATAAATTATATTTAATTTCGGAAAAACTCTGTTTTGGAAACTCAGGATTTAGATGAGAACAAAACACGTAAGATTTCTTTCCAGTGTTAAAACTCACTTATTATTTATTTTTACTAGTTAGCAGTATGGCTTAATTTCTAACTTAAATTGGTTTTCAGAATGAGGCATCTACACAACCATTTTTAAAGTCTCCCAACTGCCTTATAAAATGAATACAAATGGTCTTAGATTGGAGCACAAACAGACCTTTCCTTAATGTTGTCCTAGAATTGGGGTTTTTATAACATGCCTTTTAAAATATCCACTTCTGGGCCCCACATTTCTACAGCTTTTAATAGTTTTCGGTCTAGCCTTCATCAACAATTAGTTTCCGAGACTGATTTATAAGTACTGCAAACCATGCATTATTTCTGGGACTCTTGTAAAGCAGCACAGAGCCCTTAGTCCTTAGCACTGGTTATTATTATTATTTTTTAAATTTTCCCGCGCATGGTAAAGTTAACCAATTTTTTAAAGAAAGCTAAATGACTTAACTTTTCCTCACCCTCCAACACACACACACATACGCACGCGCGCGCGCACACACACCCCCTTACACACATTTATCAAGAACGAAATGCTGCTTCTTTCTTTTACACGCAACTAAGAGAAGGTGTTCCTTACCTAGAACACAGTAGTTGGCAGGTTCGGCAAACAGAGTAAAAGAACTCTTTCGGACAACGAAGAACTCGCGGCCACTCCTAGCGAGATCTCACAATGTCCAGTCATTCAGGGCAGCTCCTGAACAGCTGTTTCCTAAACCCATGTCACAGGAAACAAACACTATTCTAGTATCTAAACTTCTGGAACATTTTAAAACTTCTATCAACTGCCCTGAAGGAAATGACCACTATCTAGAGTATTAGCAAAATGGACAGCTTAGAAACTCCATGTGCATGAGGTTTGCTGAAACAGTGAGACAGAAATGCTCAGCTGTTGGCTGTCTCTGTGGGAGGGGTGAGGCAGCTCCAAAGACCTCTGTGTGGCTGGGAGACTCTGGGCCTCCCCGCTCACCCCTCCAGGCCTGGGACCCTCCCCCATCAGTTAGTGCGGGGGAGGAGGCCAGGCTTGGATGGCATCCATAAGGAGCTCACCTCCAGTCCTTAAGTACCACAGTTCTATTTTTACTTGCTTTCGATTGGAGCAGGAAGAGGTCATTCTAAATCCTGTGTGCTTTGTGGTGAAATTATAGGAAAACCAGATTAGCGGTAGGAATTTGGAACCTCTTCCATTAGACAGTGACATTTCAAGAAAATTAGCTCCAACTATTAAGAAAACCCTCACAGTATTTTTGCTTTCGTCTTCCTGGCCTTTTTATTGCTTAAAGAACGATTCGAACGGAGAGGCTTAAGGATTAATGGATAAGTGAGAAGTTCCGCCTGTGGCCAGAGGCTTCGTGAGTTATTAACCTGTTCGAACTCCATGGGCTCAAGGTGGGAGGCTGACAGGACAGCCTGGTGGCCTGAAATGAGTCCAGGCAGCACCAAGACCACTGTGCCTCCTGCAGGGACCAACACACAACTAAATGGGGGGGGGGGGGGTGGATCACGGTTCCAAGCAATGGCTCCACACCACCTGCACGTGCTATCACTCCGCGATATGTGGATGAAACATACCTTTTACAGAAACAGTACATAAAAATGATAAAATATCAAGCCTGTATCATAATATACTATTCTTTGGATGATTTCCAATTTTTTTTCTTGGAAGACTAAAAAAAAAAAAAAAGACCCTCCCGGCTAAAAGCTCTGTGTTGTAAATATTTAGACAATAGCCTAATTTCCTAGCATTTTTAAGTCAAATCCGATACTTTCCTGAATTTTACTTAGGGTATTAACCTACTTAATAATAATTATTGGGGCAGAGGATGGGTAGATCTTTAGAGGAATCCTTTCAAACTCCAAAGGTATTTTTTGGTTACTACATGAAAAACTTTTTTAACATTTTTTTTTTTTTTTTGAGAGACAGAGACAGAGCACGAGTGGGAAAGGGGCAGAGAGAAAGGGAGACACAGAATCCGAAGCAGGCTCCAGGCTCTGAGCTGTCAGCACCAAGCCTGATGCGGGGCTTGAACTCATAAACCGTGAGGTCATGACCTGAGCCCAAGTCAGAAGCTTAACCGACTGAGCCACGCAGGCGCCCCAAAAAACTTTATAAAAGGTATAAGTCAACTGCTTGTGTCTAAATGTGAAAGTCAACTACTACAGAGTTCATTCTAATGAGTTATGGAGATAGTAGGCCAGGGTCTCTAGACATTTAGTGGCATCAAAGTCACCTGGAGGGCTGGACACAGAGACTGTTGGGCCCTCTGCCCAGAGTTTCTGACTCAGTAATTGGTGGGGCAGAGAACTTGCATTTCTAACCAATTCCCAGATGGTGCTGATGCCGCAGGTCCACGGACCAGCCTTCTGAGACCCACTGCTCTAGGTGAGCTGTATCTGTGCATCCACTGCATTCAAATTTTTTACTTGGTACAAATATTTTTATAATGGGAAAGAATAAATAGAAGATGGGGAAGCTGGCACAATTCATGGAAACGACAGAAACGTCCTCTCCTTGATGCTCTCCAAAACATCTGGAGTATCCTCGAAAAAGGACAATCTTCAGCAGCAACCAAAATGTAGAATCAGAAACAAGCATAGTCATTTTTACCAGTGACAGACAAGTGTCTTCAGGACAGAAGTCCCTCTGTAGCAGCTCAATCTGATTTTGTGGAATCCTATTTTGTGGAATCCTTTACCCATCCCTGCTCAATGGCTTAGTGGCTCCATACAATAGGTAACAAAACCACTGTGGTCAGATCACTTCTGTGCCCCGAACCCCAGACCTAACCCAGAGTGGGTTCTCATCCTTCTCCATTTCCAGAGACAACAGAAACAACCTGGAGACGTTTTCCCACCATCTCCAATTATACATCCATGTGAACAATATAAAATCATATTTGTATTTGAAACAGACAAAACTCTGCCAAATAAAAATTGGGAAGAACAAGTACACATATCCAAAGTGAGATATGATATAGGGTATGCCAAGAGATTCGGGACAGATGTAAAAATATGTGACTGGTGATGGGGTTCAAGAGGTTGCCCCAAAATATGGCACCTTGGCATACTGAATACTTTAAGCAGAAGGAGTCTGAGAAAATGGCAGAAGCAGGACGTGCACTCTGACCTTCCCTGTCTCTCTCCCCTGAAGCAGGTCACAGATGCCTTCCCTAGACCTAAAGGAAAGGAGCATTCTTACCTCCAAGACAAAAGGACACCGAGAAGAATCCAAACATACAGACCTTACGAGCAGGGCAAACATCTAAAAGATCTGCTCTTCTGATTGTTCTGTGAATCAACCTCCTCCCATTTCTAGCCCCAGGTCCCTACCCGGTTCCTTAGCTAAGGATGGCATATGCAGGGTAACAGCCTGACTTGCTTTGGGGGTCTCATATTTTCATGGAGCTCCGTCGGTGCAAAGTTAAACTTGTTTTTCTCCTGTTAATCTGTCTAGACAAACCAAAGAACCTAGTGGGTGCAAGGAAAAATTTTCCACCCCTACATTTGGTGACCATGAAGGGACCAATTTCACTGGCTGCAACCTGCTCGCTCCAGGGCTCCTTGCAGCAGAGAGATTCTGGGACCTCTGACAAGTATAGCAAAATTCTTACCACATCAGTCTCCTGAATTTCTGCTTACAGGGGCTGGAATCTCCCTACAAGGTAGTGTCCTCCCCCTGCCCCCCCACCCACCCACCCCACCACCTTTCCTGAATTTAGAGTAGCAGAAGAAAACAGTTGTGGAACTGGACCCTTGGGTACAGCAACTCTAGTAAAGATTCATTATAAGTACTCTTGGTTTTTATCAATCCTTTTCTTCCCAGAGACGGTCACTCTTTGTCTCTAGCCGTTGTCACAAGGAGGAAAACCAGAGGCCAAAATGCAGGCAGAGGCTCTAGAAGCCTGCTGTTCTAGCTGGCCTCACAGACTGGTGAGTTACCATTTCTCACCAGACTGGCATCTGTTTTGACAAATACTGCAGTGGGTTAGTGTGCGGATGACGTAAAGGCTGTTGCTAAGGAACATCTTAGAAGCCAAAGCTGCACAATTGGTGGGCATGGGTAGAACACTATTAGAGTGCTGACCACCTAACTCAATAACTCCTGTGATAGAATAAGTTGGGCACAAAAAAAATCTTTTTTTCACACTTGGTCATTCATCAACTTTAAGAAAATTTCTGTGCAATGAGGTACACTGTAAAATACCACACAATCCCCAACCCAGTGGTATATCTCTTTTACGAATTCGTATTGGCTCTGAGACCCAAGGCTTAAATAAAGCTCTTAACATGCATATAAGAAAACCCGGATGAAGTTTTCATCTAGAACTATTCTATGTCTTGAGCACTTGGCTTTATGACCAACCAGCAAGACTATTCACTCAGGTCTCTGCCAACCAGAGATGCATGCACTGGTGTGGTACAGCCAAATAGCAGCTGATAAGTAGGTTCTCCTTGTGTGTCTTGTAAGTTCTAAGAAGAATTTGTCATAAGGGGTCCTGGTCCATAAAGAGCCTTTGTTGTCTCAACAGTCATGGTCATTAATTTGGCTGGCAGAAATGTGGGCGGCACCCCATCTGTGGCTAGATCTTTCTTAAGCTAACTCTTTGGCTATTGGGTGTCTTTTGTGGTTCCATACAAATTTTAGGATTATCTGTTGTACTTCTATGGAAAATGCCATTGGTATTTCATAAGGATTACACTGAATCTACAGATTGCTTTGGGTAGTATGAATATTTTAACAATACTAATTCTTCCAATCCATGAATATGGTATACTTCTCCATCTGTTTGTGCTATCTTCAATTTCTTTCATTGGTGTCTTATAGTTTTCAGAGTACAGGTTTTTCACCTTGGTTACATTTATTCCTAGGTATTTTATTCTTTTTGATGCAGTTGCAAATGGGATTGTTTTCTTAATTCCTCTGACAGTTCAAGCACAGAAATGCAACAGATTTATGTATAATAATTTTGTATGCTACAACTTTATTGAATTCATTTATTCCAATGGAGTAGAGTTTTCTATGTATACTGTCATGTCATCTGCAAATAGTGACAATTGTATTATATTTCCAATTTGGAGGCCTTTTTTTCTTTTCTGATTGCTGTGGCTAGGACTTCCTGTACTGTGTTGAATAAAAGTGGCAAAAATGGGCATCTTTATCTTGTTCCTGATATTAGAATAAAAACTCAGTTTTTCACCATTGAACATAAGGTTAGCTGTACATTTTTCAGATATGGCCTTTATTATGTTAAGGTACATTCCTTCATACCAACTTGAGTTTTTTCCATAAATGGATGTCAAATTTTGTCAATTGCTTTTTCTCCATCTGTTCAAACGATCGTGATTTTTATCCTTTTTGATGATGTGGGGTGTCAGATTGATTGATTTGTAGTTATTGAACTATCCTTGCATCCCTGGAATAAATCCCACTTGATCATGGTGCATGATCTTTTTAATGTACTGATGAATTTGGTTTGTTAATATTTTGTTGAGGATTTCTGCATCTATGTTCACCAAGGAGACTGGTTTGTAATTTTCTTTTTTGTGGTATTTTTGGTTTCAGTATTGGGATAATGCTGGCCTTGTAGAATGAATTTGGAAGCACTCCTTCCTCTTACAAATTTTGGAATAGTTTGAGGACAGGTATTAACTCTTCTTTAAATGTTTGGTAGAATTTGGCTGTGAAGCTAACTAATCCTGGACTTTTGTTTGTTGGAATTGTTTTGATTACTGATTCAATTTCATTGCTGGTAACCAATCTCTTCAAATTTTCTATCTCTTCCTGACTCAGTTTTGGAAGACCGCAAGTTTCCAGAAATTTATTTTTTTCTGGTTGCATTATCTGTTGGTTTATAACTGATTGTAGTAGTCTCTTATAATCTCTTGTATTTATGTGATATCCATTGTAACTTCTCTTTCACTTCTGACTTTATGTATTAGATGGTCTCTTTTTTCTTGATGTGTCTAGCTAAAGGTTTGTTGACTTTATCTTTTTGAAGAGTCAACTATTAGTTGCACTGATCTTTTTTATTATTAATTTTGGTATCTATTTCTCCTCTGATTTTATTATACCTTTTCTTCTATTAACTTTGGGCTTTGATCTTCTTTTTCTAGTTCCTTCAGATGTAAGGTTAGATTGAGATTTTTCTTGTTTCCTGAGGTAGGTCTCTATCACTATAAACTGCCCTATTAGAACTGCCTTTGATGGATTCAACAGATTTTGATTTCTTCTTTGATCTCCTTGTTGACCCAATGGGTTGTTTAATAGCATGTTGTTTAGCCTCTACATGTTTGTGGGTCTTGTTTTGTTTGTTTTTTGGTTTTGTGTGTATGTAGGTATGTATGTTATCTCTACATCCAACGTGGGGCACAAACTTATGACCCTGAAATCAAGGGTCAGATGCTCCACTAACTGAGCCAGCCAAGCGCCCCTACATGTTTGTGTTTTTTCCAGTTCTCTTCTTGTAAGTGATTTCTAGATTCATACCATTGTGGTCAGAAAAGATGCTGATATGATCTCAATTTTCTTAAATTTACCAAGACTTGTTTTGTGGCCTCCTATGTGGTCTATCCTGGAAAATGTTCCATGCACATTTGAAAAGAATGTGTAATCTATTGGTTTTGGATGAAATGCTCTCTATGAATCTATTAAGTTCATCTGGTTTAGTGTATCACTTAAGGCCAATGTTTCCTTATTGGTTTTCTATACCCACTGATAAGTAGGGTGTTAAAATCCCCTACAATTATTATATTACTATCAATTTCTCCCACTATGTTAATATTTGCTTTATGTATTTAGGTGCCCCTATGTTGTATGCATAGATATTTACAAGTGGTATATCTTCTTGTTGGATTTATTCTTCTATCATCATGTAATGCTCCTCTGTCTCATTATAGTCTTTGTTTTAAAGTCTATTTGGTCTGACATGAGTATTGCTACTCTAGCTTTTCTTTTCTTTTCTTTTCCATCTGCATGAAATACCTTTTTCCATCTCTTCTTTTTCAGTCTCTATGTATCTACACCTGAGGCGAGTCTCTTGTAGACAACATATAGATGGGTCTTGTGTTTTTATCCACTCAGCCACTCTATGTCTTTGGCTGGAGCACTGGGTGATATATGGAAGTGTTGAATCACGATATTGTACACCCGAAACTAATATCACACTGTATGCTAATTAACTGGAATTTGAATAAAAACTTAAAAATAAATAAAGAAGTCCCTTTAATTTTCTAGCAAGGCCAATTTAGTGGTGATGAACTCCTTCAGGTTTTGCTTGTCTGGTAAACTCCTTATCTCTCCTTCAATTCTGAGTGATAACCTTGCCAGGTAGAGTATCTTGGTTGTAAGTTTTTTGTTTTTTGTTTTTCTTTCAGCACTTTGAATACATTGTTCCATTCCCTTCAGGCCTGCAAAGTTTCTGCTGAAAATCAGCTGTCTTATGGAGGCGGGGAGTCCCTTGTACACAAATAATTGTTTTTCTCCTGTTGCCTTTAAGATTCTCTCTTCACTTTTAACTGTTGACATTTTGATTGTAATAGATCTTGCTAGGAGTCTCTTTACAACCATTACTTTGAACTCTTTACCTGATAGGTTGTTTACGTTTCATTTACTTCTTTTGCTGAGGTTTTGTCATGTTCCTTCATTTAGAACATACTCCTCTGGCTTCCTCCTGCCTCTCTGTGCTTCTCTCTACATAGTAGGTGTATCAGTTACATCTCACAGTCTAGAAGGATGGCTTTATGTAGAAGGTGTCCTGTGAAGTCCAGTAGTGCAAACCTTCCCCAGTCACCTGCACCCCTGGGTGCTCCAGTGTGGGCTGCACATGCCCACCTGTGGTGGCTGGGCTGCAACTGGTGCAGATTTGCTGGTGTGTGTGCTGTCCCCCTGGCCTGGGTGTGCTGGAGTGTGGAGCCAGCCCTCAGTGCAGCTCTCTGCAAGGTCGGCTACAACTTCTACAAACACTCTGGTGTGTGGGGCTGCCCCGTGGGGTGGGGGACGACTGGGGCGGTGCCAGTCCTGGACTGGGCGGCCTGCTGAGTGTGGTGGGGAAGGGGGGGGCCACTTGGGAGGGGCCTTGGTGGTGGCTGATGCCACCTATCGGGTGTGGCAGGGCAGGCAACTCCTCGGGAGGGGCCCCAGCCAGGGTGGGCAGGTTGGGAAGGGCAAGTCCACGGGGGAGCACCAGGGCAGGGCAGCAGAGGGTCAGAAATGGCTCCCACAAGCACCTGGCCGGCCATACAGAACGGGAGTGGGGGGAAAAAAAATGGCACCTGCCATCCCTGGAGGCAGTTCCGAAGATTCCTGCCCCTCCTGCACATGCCCTAAAACTAGTCAGTGAATCCCCTTCACACGTAACCCAGGCAACTTTCAAAATGCCACCTCTGTGCTGGGTCTTAGAGTGAGGGCGCCTGTACGTGCTGCCTTTAGGAATGAAGCCTCAGTTTCCTGTAAGTCTCTGTCTCTCCCAGAGTTAAGCCCCGCTGGCTTTCGAAGCCAGATGTTGTCTGGGCTTGTCTTCCTGGCTGTGTGGGTAGGTCCCCCAGGCTGGGAAGCCCGATGTGGGGCCTGGACCCCTTGTTCCTTGGGGAGGGCCTCTGCAGTCGTGACATCCCTCCTGTTGTGGGTCACCGGGCTCAAGGTGTGGGTCTCGACTAAGCCGTGTCTGCACCCTTCCTGTCTCGATGTGGCTTTTTCTTTATATCCTTAGTTCTGTAAAATCAGCTCTGCCAATCTTCAGGTCATTCTCAGCAACAGTTGGTCCATATGTAGTTATTCTGTTTTTAGATGTAGTTATTTTGATGTGTCTGTGGCAGGTGGAGAGCTGAGATCTTCCTGCTCTGCCATCTTCATTCTGACCCGCTTTAGATTTTTAAATATCGCTGAAGAACACTCGGTAATATTTGAAACAACCACCTTTATAGATGTTGTACTTATACTTCCTGATTTCAAATTAAATGGTCGAAAAACTGCAACCTCGAACAATGGTTGCAAACCTTTTCAGGTTTAAGAGTGGCTGCGCTGTTCCTGAGAAAATAGCATGGCAACAAAAATCTACTATGAATTCAGTGGCACTTTTTAAATGACTCTGAATTGTATTTCCCACAACATTTACACACACTGCAAGCAGAATATTGCCTATGTCTGCAATACAAAATATTTATTTATCACACAGGACACAAAGCTGAATGTGCTTCTGAATGCAAGGGCCTCTCGTTATAAATGTCCTCAAGCCCCAAGTTGGAAATATTCTGCTTCTAAAAGGTTCAGCAACAGTCAAACCTCAGAATGCTTGAAAGCTGATCATATCTGTTGGAAATGTGATTGTTTCCAGAAAATATTTTAGAAATGGGGATTTATCGCTTTCAATGGCAAGCTGTTGAAAACTTCTGAGCGAGTGACTTATGAATAAATGAGTGTCATAAATGGCCGCCAGCTTGCTTCCCAGGAAGGCCGGTGGTGCAGCCAGCGGGGATGGCAGGAGACGGCCCCTGAGCACATCCAAGAGTCCGGAAGCAGAGGAAGAAGCTGCAGGGAGTGGGGGGACAGGGGACCGGTCGGCACGTGGGGCAGTCCGCGTATGCTCACTTCCCTTAGTGCTGCTTCCTGAGATCTCACCATCGCGAGACTTCTGTTTGAACGTGCCTCTCCTAAGTGAGCGGAATGTTGTATTTGGGAGCTCTGAGGAGACGGACATTCAAAAGGGAATGCGAGTTTGTTTTCACATGCTTGTCTTCTCCCTCATCCTTCTCTCGGATTAATGGCTGTACAGAAGGGGGAGCCAGGGGGCAGAAAGAAGGATGACTGAAGAAGGGAAGAGAGGGACGGGGGGAGGCAGCCGCCCTGGGGACCTTAGTAGGGACTTCTGGCCACGAAGGCACTACTGCCTCGCAGGAAGAGGAACCGGAGAGTGAAAGAGACAAGCAGGAATTGTCAGGGATGCACTACTCCTGATTCCAAATGTGCTCGGAGATCTTACCTTCTGCCTTCCTGTTTTCTCCTGGCTCTTCAACTACATCATGGGCAGTGGAGACTCTTGGACGATCAGCTTAGAAACTCGAGCACCATTCAGGAAGTATCCCTAAGGAACGGCTTTCCCGGAGACGAACGCCTTCCGACCGACATCCTACGGTGCTCCCTCCCGTCTCGCGTCCCTACGTGGTGACTCTGCTTGCCCTGTGCTCAGAGGCCTGCACCCAGCACACCTCTGCCCTCTGGCAAACGTGAGAAGTTTTAGGCTCTCTCCTCTGGGCTCCAGGAGGTAACGGACACGTCTTGTGCCATTTGCGTGCCCTCTGTCACTCGGCCAGATACTAAATTCCTGGAGGGCAGACACTGTGCCTTTTAAAGGCGATCAGCATATACCACCCCGCAAGACGCCACTTTGGCATCAAGATGAGCTGAAGGCAATGGAGAAGCAGCAGGTGTAGGGCAAGCTCTTTGGCCCACCCCTTTCTGTCTAAAAGCAGGCTGCAGATTTCCCTTTGTAAAGTGCTCCCCTCTCCCATACCAGGAAGAGGAAGACGAGTCTTAAACCCCAGGATGACTCATCATCAGAGAAGGCTCCGATGTCGTCTGCACGTAGCAAACCTTGCTAAGTCACCTTCATCTCCCATCGGGCTCCCCCACCTACGGACCGTCCTGTAGTTTACCACCCCCAGACGCCCCAACTCGCCCTCTTCGTCTCGTTCTTGACAATTTATTGCTCTCTTAAAATGGTGTGTAAGCCCGCAGGCCTAGCTGCTGCTGTGGGCCTTCACTTCTTTCCTATAACGGCCGCTGGGCACATGTAAAAATTAAAATATTAACATCAAATAAAATCGGTATGCCTTTTCTCCTGTTGAGCTGTTGTTTGTCAACTTATTTTCCAGGGCCCTAAGCACTAGACCGAAGACGTAGAGGAAAAAGGTTTTCCTCCGTTACACGTTCAACTCAGCAGCTGTAGTGCCTGCAAGGTATCGAGCAAAAGTCTGATGAATGAACTGGTGACAGTCACAAATGCCGAGTGTCCGGGAGCAGAGGTCGCTGGGCGCACAATGGGGTCTAGGTGGTGGGCTTGCACCTGGTGGCCTGACTTGCACCTGGTGACCAAGCTGCCCGAGGCAGTCCCCGCAGGCCAGATGTTCAAGATGCAGAAGATAAACAGCACACAGCAGCTCAGGAAACACTCGAGTGCCGTTATACGGGCTGAGAACAAACATGCAGAACCTTCGAGGCTAAATGTGGGAGTAGGAAGTGGCTACGGTGAGCCTCGGGGGGCCGGCAACGGACAGTGTCATCAAATTGGCCCGTATAATCGGTGCGGTACCTACTGAGAAACACCTGAGCTTAACAAGATTCATTTTAGTCCAGAAATGCCATTTGCTCAGGGACTACGGAAGGGATGGCAGAGAAACCCATACAGCATGAAAAAGAGCATTCCGGAAAGTAATAAATCGCCTCCAAATGATCAACTAAAGATAGCCTCTGAATCACTCCCTAAAATTCCTATTTACAAACTGAAGCATTAAAGCCTTTCCTTTGGTTTGACAACAACGTTAAGTACTCAGAAAGACGGAAGGAGTGTTGAGAGTTTATTCAGAAGAGCATTTGACCCGGAGGAAACGTATCCATTCCCGTACAGGAAGCTCCCTCACGGGTACTCAACTAAAACGACAACAGTTCACACACAAGGAGATCATTTTGTTGTAAGGAAAGTACCACATAAGCTGAGCTGATAATCCTAAAATAAGATCCATGGTGTTTTGCAAACTGCGATCTGACGTCTTTTTCACGAATCCTCCAGAAAATGTCAATATTCCTTAGAACGGAGGCCTGCCCGCTGATCCAGTACACAGAATCAGCGCGTTTGCGGGCTATCGCGTGGCCTCCCGAGGGACTCCCGAGGGACTGGGCCAGGAGTGGGCTGGAGGCTTGTCACGAGACAGGAGAAAGGAGGCGCAGCCCTCGGGAAACACCCACTTGAGACGAAGGTTTGGTCTAAGCCAAAACAAAGTCATTTCCATTTCATCACTGTTTGTATATAATCATAAGCAGGAGAGGAAAACGAGACACACAGACAAAAAAAGGCCCCAAACTCTTGCCATTTTATGAAACAGTCTGTCTAGAAACCTGGTAAAACAAGCTGAGTTCACTCGAAGGAGATCATGACACAACGGGAACACCAGCCTTCTCTGCTGCTTCTTCAAATATGTTCATATATAAATCGAGACAAGATTAGAGTCTAAAGTATGTAAAAACACACACTTCATACCGTGTGAGGACGACACAACACACGCATCGCTGTAGCCTCAGGGGAGCTGAGAGCGCACAGTACTGCACACGAGTGATCTGGGGTGACCGGCTTCAGGACTTCAGTGTCCTGTAGCCACCTTCCCCTGTCTGCACACAGGCGCCATAAAAAGGACAATGCTCCTGACGACAGGTGAACTTTCTTTCTCTTTTTTTTTTTTTTTTTTGCTCAGACAGCCTTACTGTTTCTTAAATTGACATATAAAAACCCACGTGGGAAAAAGATGACAATAAAAAAAATAAAAATAAAAATGAAAACCCATGTGGGGTCCTCAGAAAAAGGCCCCCAGGCCTGAGAGTTAATTTCTTATGTCTTTTTCATTCCCCTCCCCCTTCCTTTCCTAAACCTAATTTTTCTTCCCATGCATGATCACGGTTATGCCACAAGAGAGGAAATACTTTCTAATTTACTAGAATCTCCTGACACTCAAAATTTACCTACATTTACCATTTTAGACATTATGAAGTAAAAGGATCTGGCAAAGGGATTCCAACATCAGGTCTATTTTCCTTTCCTCACAGCAACAATTCATTACCTATTTTTCTCTAGAACTTCAATCAAGAGAAACCTTTCTTTCTGTATATTTAGAAACCTGCAAAAAGGGAAATCTGTTCCCTAGTACTTGTTTCATGGAAAGCACTTAGTAAAAATAATACATTTTCATTTTCTGAGCAAGACACTTCTCACCCTTGGCCTAGAAGTCCCAACGCTCTCTGTTATATTTTGAAAGAGAGAATGAATTAGATTTACTGTCACCCCTTTGAGAAGTAGTAATTTGCTTTCTTAATTCACTGAGTCAATCAGAGGACATTCAGGGAAAACCACAGGAAAGATTCTTCCACATTTTGTGTTTCAAAACTAAAATAAAAGCTTGGCATTTAAACTTGCTACTGTAGTCCTTGAAAATGTCTCAAATCATCTTTTGTTGAATTAGTGGATTACAAGCTCAGAGTTTCTGTTGCTTTCATTGTTCTCTTCTATTTACCAGACTCAGATACATTTTCCCCGAATTAACCTGAATTAACCAACTTCCTGAATTAACTTCCTGAATTAACCAACAGGTGAGTTAATCCAATGCTACTAGGTCCCCAGATCACAAGCCATGTTTACCCAAAAATGTTCCTTCCCACAACAAAGGGACTTGCTGTCCTGTGTGTAGCAGAGTGTTTAGCATATAGTGAGTACTTTTTTTTTTTTTTTTTTTAATGAAACAGATGCATGAATGAATAAGTAACTTGTCCTCCATCTTTCCCAAAGTCTCAGGAAGACAGAAAGCAGTGAAGGTGTTTAAATGAAACTATTGGGGGGGCGCCTGGGTGGTGCAGTCGGTTAAGCGTCCGACTTCAGCCAGGTCACGATCTCGCGGTCCGGGAGTTCGAGCCCCGCGTCGGGCTCTGGGCTGATGGCTCAGAGCCTGGAGCCTGTTTCCGATTCTGTGTCTCCCTCTCTCTCTGCCCCTCCCCCGTTCATGCTCTGTCTCTCTCTGTCCCAAAAATAAATAAACGTTGAAAAAAAAAATTTTTAAAAAAAGAAAAAAAAAAGAAAAAAAAATTTTAAATGAAACTATTGGGAGCAGACTACCAGGACTATCTCCTCCTGGAAAAAGAAAACCCAACGGGCACAACCCAAAAGAGCGGTGTGCTAGGGAGGGAGAGGACTCACAGGTGCTGGCTTCCTCCCTCTTATTATAACTTCCTGTTGGGAAGCATGACAGATCGTGCAGAACTCAAGCAGGCAGGCTCTCGAATGCCCGGGTATTCTCTAGGTTCCCATTTCCCCTGGGCCCAAGCTGCCATTCTCTCTCACTAACCTGTCAACAGCCCCCTACCTGGTCTATCCAAATAAACACTGGCCTCCCTCCAATACATTTCTGCACGGCAGCCAGACTGACTGTCCTACAAAGCAAATCTGATCATGTCTCCCCCTCTCTGACCCAATGGCTCCTGGGAGAGAAACAGCTTAAAGCCTAAAGTTGAACAAAAATCAAAATGGCTACAGTAATGCTTTGGCAAAGCTCCATTTTAAAGTGACTTTTTTCCTCTCTTCCACAAACCTCCCTCCTCTCTTCTTAGTCTTTTGTTCCAGGAACCTGGTACCAACCTAAAGAAGTGACGAAGGAGGCTGGTAGCAGGAACACGATTCCTGGCCAAACGGGCTAGATCTCTCCCTAGAAACCGCCCCCCCCCCCCCCCAGCCCCTTCCTCGGGGAGGGCTTGCAGGTTTTGAAGGCCATAGCCTGCTGCAGCCTCCCTTGCCTGGCAAAGCAATATAGCTATTGTTCCTCTTTATCCCCAACTCTGTCTTCAAGTTCTATTTTGGCTCTGAAGAAGGGAAGTCAGTCTTCCACAAGAGGAGGACTGCCTCATGTGGCCCACGTAATCCTATCGGCTCTCCAGTCTCATCAGGTACAGCCCCGGCATTCACTCCACCCAGCTCTAAGGGCCTTCCTCTACCTCGTCAAACTCGACACAATCCCACCAGCCTTGAGCTGAGCACATGGTGTTCCCTCTAGTTGGAGTCTCTTCTTTACCCTTTCAGATCTCAGTTTAAGTACAATTTCCTCACAGAAGAATTCTCTGACCTCCATAATTAAGCAACACCAAACTTATTACAAAACCTCTAGGAGAAAAGCCTCATGGCCTTGGGTGAGGCAAAAAGTGCTTGCATACGGTAGCAAAAGCAGATTTCATTAAAATTTTTTTGGTTCAAAAGGACTTCCTCAAAATTAAAAATTTTGTGTTTCAAAATACACAAGAAAATGAAAAACTAAAAAATGTAAGAGTACTAGCAAACCGTATATCCGATAAAGAACATGTATCCAAAATATATAAAGAACATTCCAACTCAATAAAACAATCCAATTAAGAAACAGGCCAAATGCCTCAAAGGTCATTTAACCAAAGAAGATGCACAAATGGCTAATCAATACGGGAAAAGATGCTGAACATCATTAGTCAGTGGAGAAGTCCCAATCGAAATCACACGAGATTCCACTTCACTTCCACTCCAGTGGCTGTATTAAAAAAGACTGACAGTACAAAGCGTCGACAAGAATGAGGAAAAACTGGAATCCTTCTGCATGGCTGGTGGGAATGTCAAGTGGCAAAGCCACTATAGAAAACAACTCGACGGTTTCTTTAGAAAGTGAAATGGAAACTTATCACATCACTCAGCAATTCCGCTCCTAGGACGCATCCTTCCAGAGAGAAATGAAAACATGTATCCACACAAACACTTGCACGTGAATGTCTACAGCGCGATTATTAGTAATAGGCCCAAACTGAAAACGATCCAACTGTCCTTCAACTGGGAAACGGATGAGCAAAATGTGCTCTATTCACATATTGGAATACCATTTGGCAACAAAAGGAACCAAGTACTGATACGTGCTACCACAAGGATGAAACTCAAAAACACTGTGCTAAGTCAAAGAAGGGAAATAACAAACGGCTACACTTGTTATCATTCCGTTTCATGAAATGTCCATAAGGAGACAGATCACTAAATTGACTACATTCACTAAAAACCACTGAATTATACACTTAAAATGGCAAATTTTATAGTATACAAACTGCACCCCAACACAGCTGTTAAGAATACAAAAACACAACCTCATGTGAACGTGTGGCTCTTCTACAGCACTTACCCTCAAGTGGCCAGCACAGCAGGCACTCAGAAGGGGGGTACAGAGTCCTCTGAAAGCACTCTGCTTCTTGTGTAAGAGGCGGCCTTACACGGTAGAGAGACCACAGGCTCCCAAGTCAAGAAGGCAATGTTCAAACACTGCCTCACCACCTCCTTGCTGGGTAATTCTGGAAAGTTACTTAAAATCTCTCAAATTCAGTAAAATAGGGACAAGAATACTACAACTGCTGTGAGAACTGACAACAATACAGATACAATATGGCTTCCGTCCCCTTCATTCCACGAAGACACTCTTCTCACGGCCACCAACAGCCTACGTGTTGCCGGTTCTGACGGACACAGGTGAGTCTCCACGTTTCTGTGAAGATGACAAAGCTCGGCACTCTCCCCAACACCTAATCACTCCCAACTCTATCTATTGTGCTTCCAGAATAACTCCTTAATCCATTCTTACCTCTCTCCACCACTGTTGCCTCCATCCCAGGTTCCATTCCCTGTTGAACCTTCTACCCAGTCTGCTTCTACCTAACCTGTCCCCCGTCTGTTTTCCACACATCTGACAAGAAACCAACAATAGTGCTTTTCCCACATACCCAACTAGAGGGATTTGTTCAAGATGTCACCCTCTCCCATACACTACTTAAAATATTTTCTTGCCTTCCATTTGTTAAAAAAACAAACAAACAAACAAACAAAAAAAACCCACAAAAAACAAAAAAAGGAAAACTACAGGCCCCAAATGGTGTCACTTAGACTGAGTTCCCAAACCGGGTCTTAATGCCCAATCTCATTGTAGTTCCTACACCCAACCTCCCCTACCCCCCGACATGTGGCCTTAACTGGTCAGGCATTTTCTGGCCAGCACCAGTGAAGGAATTGGTCACGTGGGCCCCCTCCATCCACCAAAGGAAGATGAGGTCATCTGCACAAGACCTCCTGCCCTTTCCCCTGAAGGACAGTGACCTTGACTGAACAATCCTTTGCTCTTTTTTGTTCATAACTTTCTCCCTCTCTTGTAAAAACCTTCCATTTTGAACAACTCTTGGGAGTTCCTCCCCTACTCGCCAGATGGGACGCTGCCCAATTCCTGGCAATCCAACTAGACCTTCAAACTTCCCCGGCTCAATTTCTGTTCTTTAACAATATGTATACCTACTAACTGGCAGAGTGCCTGGCACGTAGTGGGCAATCAACAAATGGATCTTATTATGTTCTGTTAAGGGTTACAAAATAAAATGACCATTCACCCAAAGTCTTCCAGGTTCCTTTCCCAAAAGCCCCAAGGTGGCTTGGAGACTCCCTCCTGTTCCAAATACACCTGCGTATGCCCTTATTAACGCAACTAACCTCACTTTTTCTATCTTTTCCTGCTTAATTGTCAGCTTCTTGAAGGTAAGAATCTTTTCAACTTTGAATTCTTAACAAAGGCAGACATAAATCTTTGTTGAATCAACATACACTGATCAGGGCAGAAATTCATTTTTAAAAACCTAAGGTTTTCTTTGGGCAACCTTCACAGATACCAGCGTGCAAGCGGTCTGGTTTTACTTTGATGCTTTAAATAAACAGTTAATTAGACACAGAAATCGCTAAAGACCCTGCTTTCATCTTCTATCAAATACACTTACAACACATATATAGTTTATTTTATTTATTTATTTATTTATTTATTTATTTATTTATTTATTTATTTATTTTTGAGACAGAGTGCGCAAGCAGGGGAGGGGGAGGGGGGAGGGAGAGGGAATCCCAAGCAGGTTGCATGCCCAGTGTGGAGCCGGAGGTGGGCTTGATCTCATAACTGTGGGATCATGACCTGAGCTGAAACCAAGAGCTGGACGCTTAACCGACTGAGCCCCCCAGATGCCCCAACATATATGTAACTTAAATCTGAATAATTAAACCCTTAATTTAAAAATCTGAAAAACCCACACATCTGTGCTCTTCCCATGGTTTCATCAAACCACACGTTTTAGCACTGCGATCTACTCAGACCTAGAGATTGACTAAATCAATTTCTTAACAATAATTTTTTGGAATAAATTAAAAATCTGAAATTGCTACAGAAGAACCAAAAAAGATAAAGAGCACTGCCCAACACTCACACCCTGCCACAAGAGACACGCCCACAAAAACAGACTCTATTTGCAAACAAAGACTTCATGAACAATCGAGGCTTTAAATCGCTGTTCTGCAAAAACTGTTTCGATTAAAAAAATATACTGGGATCTACAGGGCGCTTTCTTTGGGCTGTTTCATGTTTTTATTTGACGTATAGAATACACTAATAACCAAAATACCCTTTCCTCTTACATCCATTCACATACTATTGACATGAAGAAGGAGCCCCCCTGAACAGTTTTGTGCCCTGACCAGAAGCAGACTTACCAGAAAAAGGCAGTTTCAGAGTTAGCACACAATGCTGCCTACGTGCCCATTTAACATAATGCTGCAAAACTTTCTGAGCTGATTACATGACTGCAGTCAGCCAAGTCTTCCTCCAAACTTAAGTATAAACTTCACAAATTAAGTGTAAACATTTGAGGCTGTTTTTCCCCTCCTGCAAGCATCTTAAGTGTGTCTTAGTCTTTGAGGCCTGGCTTATTGAACTGTTTTGTCTCCCTCCTGTACCCGCACAGGAAGACTCACTGTAATGCCGTGATTAGAAAGAATAAAATTTTATCAGGGCACCTCGGTGGCTCAGTCGGTTAAGCATCCGACTTCGGTTCAGGTCATGATCTCACAGTTCATGAGTTCAAGCCCCGTGTTGGGCTCACTGCTGTCAGCAGAGTCCATTTCAGATCCTCTGTCCCCTCTCTCTCTGCCCCTTCCTTGCTTGAGCACTTGCTCTCAAAAAACAAAACCAAACAAAAAACAAACAATAAAAACATTTTAAAAAAGAATAAAATTCTACCATTAGTGGAAACAAAATAAACGAAAATGCATTAGTTACAAAATCACCACCTCTGGTGGCAACAGAGGTTTATAAAGTTAAGGTGAGGGGCGCCTGGGTGGCTCAGTCAGTTAAGCGTCCGAGTTCCGCTCAGGTCATGAGCCCCGCGTCGGGCCCCATTCCTGACAGCTCGGAGCCTGGAGCCTGCTTCGGATTCTGTGTCTCCCTCTCTCTGACCCTCCCCCATTCATGCTCTGTCTCTCTCTGTCTCAAAAATAAACGTTAAAAAAAAAAAAAGGTGAAAAGAGATGTCGTTACCGCCTGTTACACACACAAGGACAAATGGGTGTTTCACTGCGTTTTCACGGAGCACATTAAAGCAACCTGAAACAACAAATGGGATTCTACTAGAATTTTTATGTAACACAAGTATCTGGCCTACTTGTGAAAAACTGGTATAAAACTAGCAGAAACAGCCCTGCTCCTCAGCCTAACCTCAATACCCAAGAGATACAAAAGAGGGATAAAGAGGAATCCGAAAATGCACTGTGATTTGTCAGCTTGTGTGTAAGGACCCTGACTAATGACTCCAACGATGCCCTATTTTTAGCCCTGCTTCCTTCTGATTCCTGAGCCAGGCCAGGGTGTTCCCTGGCACATCAACAATTAATTCTCTTCTCCTCCTGCAGGCCCCTAAGACATACCAGGTCTGTTTGTGGAGTAAACACTTTACTTTCTTTTTTCTTTTTTTTTTTATTACTCAGGAAAGCTTCATTTTTTTTCACATTTAGGTTTCTGACTCTCGGCTTGTGCCTATGACACTTTCACGGCGATTTCCTGCTCCATAAGGAAACCAGGCTGGATCCTGCCGCTTAGCACACTCGGAACCATCACAGGCCCTGCTGACGTGTTTTCTTCGTCTCGGGCCCCCTCGTAAGCGCTTTGGGCTCACAGCACGAGCTCCTTGAAGACGGCACAGGCACACACGCCCCATGCCGATTTGGGGGCCTTCCCGACCTTCTTGGTATAAAGGTGAACAATCCTATTAGCAGAGGTTCAGGGCTGCCTGGTTTTGGTGGAGGCCACGCTGGGACAACTATCCCTTTACTTTCTGAAGTTACTACTTTGTTCTTTGGGGCAGTGCTTTAAATAAGCCAACTGTAATACTCACGACTTGCAGATTTCCACTTTAAGAAGGTAAAAGTTTCTGACAAAGTAACAACATCTGAATGTGAACCAAGGCAGTCTGCTAACTGCATACTGGATAATATGGAAGGGGTGCAGAATACGCCAGCCCCAAATGTGCCACTTTGGCATGTGGATGGATAAAACTTTTACCTGTCCCTTAAATGCCTGAAAGAATTTACACGGGGGACCTACCTGCCCGAGCCAAAGAGCTATCACCGGAAGCAATTTTTTTGTCTGAAAGATCCACCTGCATCTGGTTATCAAACATCTGCTTTTTCTCTTCCTGTGAATCCCTCCTCCTCTTTGAAGCCCCAGGCCCCTACCCCCACCCCCACCCCCAGCTCAGGACAGCACCTGAGCCTCAACGGCCTGGCGGCCTCTGGGTCTCATATTTTTATGGGGCTCCCGTATGTATGAAATTAAATTTTTCTCCTGTAATCTCTCTGATGTCAATTTAATTATTAGACCAGCCAAAGAACCTAGAAGGGAGGAAAGGCAAAGTTTTCCACCAGTACAATATGAAAATAAGGAGCCATTCAAAACCATGCATTTAGTAAAATAGAAGTTAGTAAACTAGGCATTACAGAAATAAAACATACGGTTTGACATCTAACTCAATCTAAGAAACCTGACATTACAATATCTTTCTATCTTCACAGTATGAAGGAATTATATTATTTTAGGTTTAATAATGGCACTGTGGTTATACTAAAAAAATCTCATTTTTCAGAGATTAACACTGAAATATTTACAAAACACAAAGTATTTCATGGAATTTGCCTTTAAAAATGGAGGGAGGGAATAGGCATGGGGAAGGGATGGAACGAGACGGGCCCATATGCTGACTGCTGAAGCTGGGTGATGGGGATGTGGACGTCCATCACCCTCTGTTTTTGTACATGCTTGAAAATGCCTGTATCAAAAAGGGGAGGGGAAGCATAATAATTCTTTTCACTCCCTACTTGATCAAAGAAAAGACCAGCTAGGCACAGTTCATATTTATTCAAAGAACTGTCAATCTAAATTAAAAGACAGAAAAAGTGTGTGACCTGTCACATTAAACATCACTGTAATCTCTGTAAAGACTGTAAATCACCGATCCATGAAAAATTCTCCCGTCCTTTCACTTACTTTCACTGCAGCCACTGCTCCCGGGGCTTCAACAGCCACATGGGATCTTTTTCAAGACACTCCTATACTCACCCAAGACAGGTGCACGGATTCCACAGGCTTAGTGACACTGACTGCAAGCATCCCTGACACCATCTGGGTGTCCTTCCGTCTGGAAGGTCCCCCCACTTGTGAACCTGAACCGGTCCCTGCTAACCCTGTGGTCTACTGCTCCTATAACCGTTGACCGTCTCCCAACTGCACTGTGAACTTTGAGATGGTAAATACTTAGTCTTACTCATCTTTACATTCTCTACTTCAGCTAAACTAGTGCAAAATAAATGTATGAGAAAAGAGAGAATAAATCTGTAAATCTCAATATTTGTAGCTCATTCTTAAACTCTAAATATGTGAGATTTTTCATACTGTAACTTTAAGGCATTTTCCCAAAACTTACTCTGATGTCCTAATCCTACTATTGCACATTTGTTAATAAACTGTTTCTGAAACCGAAGTTTGAGTCCTAAAGGTAGATCTGTGATAAAAATAGCCCATATTTGGAGATGAACAACTACCTTAGTTTACAGAACTTTACCACTGTTTTCATTAACAAGAGAGCATATGGCTAATCAAAAAATGAAGAGTTAGGAGTCCTATCAGTAAAAATTATAGTTAGCGTGAATACATGATTACTCACCAGGGCTTAGGTACTAATAATTATCCCATTATATAGACCAGCAAATACAGGTTCAGGGACATACAGGCCATTCAAACCCAGGCCGTGTGTGAAACTGCTGATACCCTTCTCCTAAACACTGTAGCAGATGCCCACCAACTCGTATTTATTACATACAGGAAACTCAGCTCTGTAACCTGGGAAGGTTTACACTTGATTTTTCTGTTGTTCCTTTATCTTTACGCCTCACAAGACAGAGGATGCAAGTAATGGAAAACAAGTCACTTAACCCGTTGGCTCTGTCTCTGCAGTAATGGTAGCTAACGCTTGTATACAGCACTTTTATGTAATTGCCAGGCACTGCTGCAAATCCTTTACACATATCGGCCCAGTTCATCCTTTAGGTCCTATTATCATCTCTATTTTAATGAGGAGAGGAAACGGAGGCTCAGCCAGGTTACAAGACATACCCAGACAAGCTAAGGTTTCAGTTCTCCTCGTCTGGTCCACATTCCATGGTCTCGCTCACCTGCTATCCCGGTAAACAGGTGCACGTGCGCTTGGGTGAACCTGACACGCATGGCGTAAGGATTAAGCCTTGTATATCCCCCAAACTGGAGCGAAGTTACTATTTCCACCAACCCTGTTTTTCCCAGCTATATTTTGTAGTCTGGTCTTTAATATCATATTTAGGTAAAATTAAAGTGGTCGGCATCAATTTACAAGAGTACGCAATTATTTTCCATATTTATCATCGTACAGGACGCTTTTGATGCAGGGCATGTATTAACAAAACTAAAGCAAAGGTCATTTCATAAACTTAGGAATGTGATTTATCCAGTCAATACAATTTCTGGGACTAGTCAACGCAAACGAGCTTACATAAACCACTGGAAAGAGTCAGCTCTGGAAAATTCTTAACAACGACAAAACAGGGCGGTCGCTCTGTAAACATGCGTGCAGTTAATACGAATTCTTAGTACCGTGTTGAAACATAAAGGAGTCTCTGCACCTACTGCTCAAGGTCTTTATCAGAAAGACAATGAATCCAGATGGTTAAGCAGTTCAAAGGTACAAAGACACCTGGTTCCCGATGCCCACGTCTCCAGAATCTGAGCACATAAGCAAAACAAGAATCCTCTGTAGCTTCTCGGTATCACCACGAATTTTAAAAAGCGTTACAAGGAGAAAATGCAGACATCGCGTAAACGGATGACTCATTCCCTCCCTCCCTTCCCCCGACACTGGCCGAGGGTCTCTGCGTGCCAGACGCGGCAACAGCTGCTCGAGGTGCAAGCGCTGGTGGCTCTTTGTAGTCAACCTGTCCCCTCGGTGTCGCGTAGAGGGGGTGCGAGAGCAGTAAACACAGCTGCCTACTAAATGAATCAAGAGCATTTCAGCCAGGAAATGGCTGGAGAAAATGAGGCTCCCTTAGAGAAAATGAAGTAACCGAAGCGGAGCCCAGGCACTCCTACAGAGAAGGACACACAACTGCGAGGCCGCTGTCAAGGTGCTGAGACCCAAAGAAGGCTCACGGTGTAGCATCCGTACAGTTTGGGATGTCTCGTATACGTTAATTTCAGTCCATTCTGAGCATATGGTTTTCACCAAAAGGGATCAGAAGCGAATCTACTGTCATTCTCCGACGCGTGCGGAAGTAAACGGCCTCCAGCACCCCGAGGACTGCCTCAGCCAGGTGTCCCCCCAAACGCTCCAAACCACGTCTGTGGGGGAGGGGAAGGGTAATGACGTGTCCAACCATCCAGGATACGCTCTTACTCTGGAGTTACTCGGACGTGACAAAAGGCAAATCTGTTTATTAGCGGTAAGATCCTCTGAGATTTCTCAATCAAATCACCAAGTCTCCTAATACTATTCAATACAACCTTAAAACAGGAGCAAGAGGGTTCTGATCCGAGTTGAATGCTTTCCACCAAGGCGCTATATGTACTAATTTTTCTGAACAGAGAACTGAAAACAAATTTATTCTATAAACATCATCACAACTTTCTGCCACATCTTCTCTGAATACAATGCACGTATCGCCAGGCTCGCACGACTGTCTTACTCCAGGAAACGGCAATGTTTTCGCTCTTTACTCTGCACAAACCAACTCTGCCCTTTCAAGGCACATCTTCATCTGGTTTTCATGGAGACTTTTTTTTTTAATTTGTTTTTTTTTTTTTGAGAGACAGAGACAGAGCATGAGCAGGGGAGGGGCAGAGAGAGAGGGAGACACACAATCCGAAGCAGGTTCCAGGCTCTGAGCAGTCGGCACAGAGCCTGATGTGGGGCTCGAACTCACAAACCGCGAGATCGTGACCTGAGCCGAAGTCCGACGCTCAACCGACTGAACCACCCAGGCTCCCCTTTTCATGGAGACTTTTTAAAAAATACTTTATTGTGTTATTCCAGTGTTAAATTTGAAAAAAAGGTGTACGGTAATACCTCCATACCACAGTCTGGAAAACCCACACACACTTTCCTTTGGTGTATAACATAATATAGACTCCCCTGAAGGCAATCTGAGAAAAGGCTGAATATGAAGCAAACGAAGAAGTAAGGAAAGAAAATTACGTTTGCCACCGCTCCCCAAAATCACCCGCACGGGCAAGAGGCCACACAACTTCTCCTCAGTTTTATGGTAATATTTCAAGTTGTAACTAGCATTCTGGTGTTCAGCCTCACCATGGCACGAATGACAGAATCGGCAAAAATGGCAACAAAAACGCCCCTGGAAAGGAAGGAGAGGGCAAAGATGCTATCAGGGCTGTGGGTCCTGTTGGCGAAACAGCTTTCGGGGTGACGGAAGTTTTCTTTTCGAAAATTTATTACAGATTAAGGAGAAAAACACTTCTCAGAAAACTGTCTGGTTCAAGATGAACTCAGCAGGTGGTGGCATACCTTTAAAGTTTTCAGTACGGGGGAAAAAAAAATTCTGGCAACCCTATTTTCTTAGGCAAGCCCTACGTTAGGTACGTGTCATGCTTCCTAGGGGAATGCTTTATTTTTAAAATGTTTTGCCCTCAAGTCCTTTTAATAGCAGATACTTCAGAAACTTACACCCAAAACCTCAATGCAAAAAACAAGTCATTTTCAACTTGGCCATGGAACTAACACCCACACAGGAGGCTTGGTTCACGGCACCGCCGCTCTCTCTCTTCACATTCTTCCTCTGTCCTCTCCCAACTGCCTGTTTCTACCTCGCCAGCTCCCCGCAGGCAGAATCCAGTGTTTCCCCCCATCTCTTCCTTTCCCTATCCTCGGGAAGACCTCGCACACACTTTTCCTAACCCCTTTCTCTATTTAATGCGTCACATTTCTGCGAATTTTAATACTGCTGCTGGGACGAACTCCTGGAGCCCGTCGTCTGCTCTCCCCTCACGCCTGGACACAACATCATCCGCAGAAGTTAGCGACGGCACTGGACCGACCCGCAGCGTGCCCCCCCTGCCGGGCACTCCTCTCCAGCAGCTATGCCACAGGCGGCCTCCTGAGCCGCTGCCTCCTTTCCTTGCCCACATCCGCTGGGCAAACCCCATCTCGGGCTCTTGTGACACAGGCCAATCTCATTCAGCAACCGGGAACCAAAACCCCTACCACCCTGTCCTATGTGCATTTATAGCTCACACCTCAGGGCCAGTTCGTGCCTCTGCCGTTTACCCACGGACGGGCCCCGGGCTCAGTGTTAGCCCCGCACAGATGGGCGTGAGAGGGTCCTTGTGCGTAAGGACCTCAGAGTCCACTCGTGTGGGAAAATCACTGCAGAAAACTACAATTCAACATGAATTAGATGAGGGAGGGGCAACTAAGCAACTAAGGGGGCCATGGAAGCAGAAGAGAGGGGTAGGACCTATCTAACCTGCTTGCCAGGAGGCCTTCTAGGAGGAGGGGGCATCTGAGCAGGCCTCACAGGGGAATGTGTAGAAGCCAGATGAGGGCACGAGGGGGAAGACATGGATCTGAGAAGAGCCTGAACGGAGGCAGAAACAGATGACGGAGTGTTTCTGGACCATGAGGTCCAACACGGAGGAACGAATGATGAAGCCAGAGAGGTGAGCACAGCTTCCAAGGAGGCTTCTGTCTCCTGTGTTAAAAGAGCTGTGACCCTGAGGCTCCGTTCTCCTAATTACTGTAGGCAAGGTCATCTGGGGTGGGGCAGTTTTAACAGTTACGTGCTTACTTTTGCCATTAGTTTCTATTCCTGTCAAGGGACAGTAATTTTCCATTCATAACAATAACTGTACTTTAAGATACAATTTCATATTGAGCCGATTTAAAGAAAACCAGTTGACAACAGTGTGGACTGTACGCAGACAGGGCAAACACTGAAAGCAAAGCTCAAACGACTGATGTGCGGGAGACGCGGCCGCAAGATCAGGGAGCCATCCGAGCCTCAATGGCAGACGGGGGCAGACAGACGTGAGGTTTCGGGTGGGTGGCTGTGGCAATGCATGGAAGCCAGAGTGGAAAGGCGTCTGGGCCAGAACGCAAGGAAGGAAAATGCTGTCATAGCTCTCCACTCATCCCATGAACGTGTATTCAGTGCAGTCACTGTTCTATACGCTCTGGATAAAGCAGAGAAAAGCCGGAGAAACATTATGTCAGGTCTGCACTCTGACCAAAAAGAAAATGAAATAAAATGAAGCCAGGTAAAGGGAGAGAGTGAAGGCTGCATGATTTAAGAGGAGACCCCTTGCGGAGGCAGCTGGAAGGAAGGAGCCGGGCGGCTGCCTGGAGGAAGAACAGTGCGGGCCTGGGAGAGGATGGGTGGAGAGGAGCGCAGAGAGGGACTCGGGGCCTGCGTGGGGAGGGCCTCGCAGACCAGGAGAAGGGCTCGGACGCTACCCTCGGGGTGATGGGGTGACGGGAAGCCAGAAGCGCATCTTGGGCAAGGAGGTGGCCTCTCAGATGGCAGAAGGGAGTGCAGGCAGGGAGCGGGCGGCAGCGGCAGGGACAGGCGGTCAGGTGTGGGGTCTGGCTCAAAGGCGGCGCTGACCAGATGGACGGAGGACCCGGACATGAGGTGTGGCAGCGACAGAGGACTCAAGCAGCGCTTTCTGGCTGTGTGGCCCGAGTCCCGGGGCGAATGGCAGTATGGTTTCCTGACCTGGGGAGACAGAAGGGCCTGCGGATGGGGGGGGGGGGCGACCTGTGGAGGGCAAGATGCCTGCGAGCAAAGCTGCAGGGACCCCGAGTTGGGAGCCGCCTACACCCACAGAGGATTCAGCGGGGCAGTTAGGGCAGGAGCTGCTGATTCGGGGAGTCATTAGCGTCAGGTGGCATTCCGAGCCTTGGGACCGCAGGAGGCGAGAGAAAAGGTCCAAGGATGGAACCCTGCTCACAAGGGGGGGAGGGGGGTAGAAAGGACAGCGTGGCAAAGAAGACAGAAAAAGAACCATGAACCAGGGAAAATGAGAGCCATCGCTGGGAATGATTCAGCAGGAGGCAAAAACTAATGATGTAGGAAGGGGGGGTGGGGGCGGAACCGCCCAAGTCCTGAAGGAGGAGAGGGCAGATCGGAGGCAATGCGAAAGGGAGAGGTGGCTCGGGGAGCAGGGACAGTCCCCCGGGGTTGGGGGTAAGACAGACCCTAAGCGGACACACAGGCAGCCAGAGCGGCGGTGGAGGAAACACGTGAGTTCCTTCTGACCGCTTCTACTTCCTCGGTGAAATCAGAAGAAACCAATCAGGAATGAGAAGGGGAGAGGGGAGGTCGGCAGTGACAGGAGAGAAGCTGCCAGGCTGTGCTCCAGGCTCTCATGGACAGGATGTGAAGTGCGGCCCTGAGGAAAGGCAGCCGGGTTTCTGTTTTCCGGAGACGTTCAGCTGCTCGGGGCCAGGCATCACACAGGCAGAGTTTAATTTAACCGATCCAAACCTTCCAACAACAGAGGTAGGGAACCACACAGGACTATTCCCTCGGACTAGAAAAAATAATAACCTAAATGGCAAAAAACGAGTGTTCACTTTGCGCCATCCATCCAAGCAAGTTTCAGTTAACTAGTAAAACCAGCAAATGACAATTAGCATAAAAACTAGCAGAAACTACAAGTTAAAAGTTTTTCTTAGGATTGGGAAAGAACTTTTTTCAGGCATAAACGCAATGGAGGACGTAATTTTAAAACATTCATTTGAATATATCAAAATATTAAACTTCCGTGTGTAATTAATGAAGTAAACAAAATTAAAGGGCAAATAACCAGCTGGGAAAAATATCTGCGATAAACAGGACCACAATGTGACAGTCGTAATATGTGACAGTCTCAAATCAACAAGTGCATGAAAACCTCACATGAAAGCGGGGAAAAGCATGAACAAAACAGTTCACGATGAAAGGCCAGTAAGTCAAATTTCATCTCAGCAGCGCACCTCAGTCAATAATCACATATTTTAATAACATGGGACGATCTTGATTTCATAATGTGGAAAAACAAGGAACAGAACTGTTTACACACTATCTCAGCTTTGGGTGTGTGTGTGTGTGTGTGTGTGTGTGTGTGTGTGTGTGTGTGTCCGTCCCTGACTGATGATGGTCTGACTTACAACTTTTCAACTTGACAATGCTGCGAGAGTGATAGCCATTCGGCAGAAGCCATACTTTGAGTTCTGAACGCTAATCTTTTTCCCAGGCTGGTGACACACGAAACGGTCCTCTCCCGTGAGGTGGGGCAGTGGCCGAAGCTGCCAGTCAGCCACACGATCATGATGGGGAACAACTGGAACGTGGACAACCACTCTGTATCCATGCAACCACTGTTCCCACTTTCACTACAGAGTCCAGTAATTACATGAGACATTCAACACTTTAGTATCAAACAGGCTTTGTGCTAGATGATTCTGCCCAACTGTAGGCTAATATAACTGCTCACGGGGGAGCCTGAGGGGCTCAGTCAGTTAAGCATCCAACTTTGGCTCAGGTCATGACCTCATGGTTCATGAGTTCGAGCCCCACGTTGGGCTCTGTGCGGACAGCTCAGAGGCTGGAGCCTGCTTCTGATTTTGTGTCTCCCTCTCTCTCTGCCCCTCCCCTGCTCACACTCTCTCTCTCTCTCTCTCTCTCAAAAATAAACATTAAAAAAAAAAAGTGCTCTAAGCATGTTTAAGGTAAGTTAGCCTGAGCTATGATGTCCAGTAGGTTAGGTACATTAATGCATTTTTTTTAAACATTTATTTATTTTTGGGACAGAGACAGACAGAGCATGAACAGGGGAGGGGCAGAGAGAGAGGGAGACACAGAATCGGAAACAGGCTCCAGGCTCTGAGCCATCAGCCCAGAGCCTGACGCGGGGCTCGAACTCATGGGCCGCGAGATCGTGACCTGGCTGAAGTCGGACGCTTAACCGACTGCGCCACCCAGGCGCCCCCATTAATGCATTTTCAACTTGCAATGGGTTTACCAGTACATAATCCCCATGGTAACTTGAGGAAGGGGTGTGTGTACGTGTGTGTGTGTGTGTGTGTGTGTGTGTGTGTGTGTGTGTGTCTTCCAAAATTTTTGAGACTGCTTCTGACCAGCAATTCAATTTTTTTCTTGGTAGCATTTTATAAATTGTCCACAATAGAGATACTTTGCTTTTACAGACATTAAAAAATAATAATAATAAAGATAAGGGGGCACTTTCCTGTTGAAAAAGATGTGGGCATTGTGGTTAAACATGAACTGACCGGGTGAAAAAGGGAATGCTACATTACCAGTCACCATTTCTGGAAGACCACAGTTCCCCACGCCATTTTCCTAAGGGGTACTGAAAACCAGAGTGTGGCCGGACAAGAGTGATGAGGAGAAGAAAGCATTTCCAACCAGGTATTATGAAAAAAAAGGTAAGGGAGCTAAGACTCTGAAACTCAGGAAAGTCCATGGAGAATAAGGCTGTTCAACCAACTCTAGACACACATCCCCAGAATAGCCCAAAAAGGGATTTTATACAGAATAAGATGCTGGATTTCAGGACTGAAAAGGTTGTTCTAAGGTAAGATTCCGGAAGTGGAAAAAGGGGACGCTGTCTGAAATTCCTTTAAAACCATTAGGCAGAAATCAGTATCTGAAGTTAATAAGACTGTATTTTAAGAAAAGTTCCAGTTTTCACATCGGACTCAGGTGTGGTGTGAGGAAGGGATGGGGAAGCCTTCACAGGTTTTTCTTTCAGTCCTGTTTTAAGCCTCAATCCACATTCCACATTCGGAGCAGTCTTTCTAGGGCCCTGTGGCATTCATCAGCTTGCCTCCCCCTTTTCTCACACTGGGTTTTGCTTGGTATTTGTCTTTAAAACAGTAGGTATAACGGAAGGAGAGCTACTCAGCAAGACGGGTACGCAGTTAAACTGGAGTTAAAGATGAAATGTCAACAAGCTACTTAGCTATTAAAGTGTGTGAATTTAAGCTGATCTGGCCCAGAAAGAGAGTGGGACAAAAGAATGAGAATAAATATAACAGATAAAGAAAAAACTATAGGAACAGAAAATTATTCTCATTTTCACTGTTTGCTTTTCCCCACATCCCATGAATCACTGTGGTGAAGTGAGAAAAACACAAGTTTTGAGGGAAGACATTCCTGGGTTTAAATCCCTGCTGAAATGCTCACTGGCCAGTGAACTTGTCGAATCTCTCAGCGTCAAGTTTCTCATCCTATGAGGTTAGTTAACATCGTACTAACTGAGCTACTATGATACTACAATGAGCCAGGCACATAGCGTACTACAGATACTTAATCGTTTCCTTTTTTTAAATTTTTTATTTTTTTAAATTTATGCCCAAATTAGTATATAGTGCAATGATTTCAGGAGTGGATTCCTTAGTGCCCCTTACCCATTTAGCCCATCTCCCCTCCCACACCCCCTCCAGTAACCCTCAGTTTATTCTCCATATTTATAAGTCTCTTCTGTTTTGTCCCCCTCCCTGTTTTTATATTATTTTTATTTCCCTTCCTTATGTTCATCTGTTTTGTCTCTTAAAGTCCTCATATGAGTGAAGTCATATGATTTTTCTTTCTCTAATTTCACTTAGCATAATACCCTCCAGTTCCATCCACATAGTTGCAAATGGCAAGATTTCATTCTTTTTGATTGCCGAGTAATACTCCATTGTGTATATATACCACATCTTCTTTATCCATTCATCCATCAATAGACATTTGGGCTCCTTCCATACCTTGGTTATTGTTGATAGTGCTGCTAGAAACATGGGGGTGCCTGTGTCCCTTCGAAACAGCACACCTGTTTCCCTTGGATAAATGCCTACTAGTGCAATTGCTGGGTCGTAGGGTAGTTCTATTTTTAGTTTTGTGAGGATCGTTTCCTTCTTTTTATGAAAATTTTAATAGAAGTAACAGAATTATACTCCTATACCTATAATGGTACAGCTGGGATTCTGTACCACATTAATTTTATTACATGTAAAAAGAAGAAATCCTCAGGTCAAGTTCATATGTTCAAATATTATTTATTTTTCTGTTGCATTTTTGAAATTATGAAGACAGTTTTCATTACAAGTATTTTTTTGCTTTCAATTAAAACTAAATGTAAACAGAACTAGCAGTGATCCTCACCTGGCAAGTTTCTGACTGTTCAATTTCATCTTATCTACAGCTACAGTGCTTCATTCGCAAGTTTTCAAAACTGTAATTAGAAGACTTGCAAGTGAACAGCCTGTGAGTAAGTACCTTATGCTCCCCTTTGTTATCTTATAACTAACACTTCCATTCTCGAGAAAAACAGAAAACTGAGGTAAATGCCTCAGTATTGTTCTAATGTTTCTGTAGTTATTTCCCTTACCTTAGGGGTAAGCACTGTTTTATTCCTCGACTGCAGCCAAACGGACAAAATTTCACATACTTTTATTGACAGAATGGGCATACCTCCACAAGGAAAGCCAGATGAGTATTTAAGTCGGGGAGCGAGCTTAGGGCCCAGAAGGGCCACCTGGACTTCTCCCTTGTCCCGAGGTCTATAAAAATCACCAAGCGGCCCCCAGTCTTCTGAGAAGGGGCCTGAAACAGTTTCCACAACCGAGCTACAAGATCCTACGTGTCATTTTCCGGCACAAACCTCCAAAAAAAACCTGACACAAAATCAGGCGGCTCCACGTAAAAATCTCTTTTTGAGCCTGACAGGTAAAATTTTTCATAGAACTCTCCTTTTTGCGGGACTGGAATTTAGTTTGCTGAAAGGTGTAATTTTTGCTGTCAAGTTTATACTGGGTTCCAGCAGAAAGGTAATGAAACAGAACAGCTGTATCCATTCATGATACCAGCATATACGACATAAAACAAAAAGCTGTTCTGATGCCGTTTGAACAGACGCGACTGCTAGGATTACTAGTTACACAACAGCGGTATGTAATCGCGGCAAGTAATCACAGGTGACAGGTAAGCAACACAACCCTGATCTCAAGGCTCTCCTTTGTGGAGTTTAATACCCAAACAAGCTGTTAGAACTCCAGTTCCCCTTGAGCATAAAATAGCATCTGGGAGAGTCCTGGATCATGCCACGCTATGACATCTTATGACAGGCTATTAGGATAAAGAGTCAACCAGGTCTTAAAAATAAACTAAGAACCAAAAATCCACAGACAGGATATAACTATTTCTGTACTCCAGGACACAGACAGCAACTTCACTTAAATACTAAGTTATAGGATATAAACCTGGGTTTCAAAAATGAATATACACTTGCACATATTGACACGTGAAAGAAAAAAGAGCAGATACTAAAAGTCTTGCCAATATTCACCAACAAGTCAAGATTTTCAGGGAGTAATTTCTTCCATGAATAAAGTTTTAAAATTTAATACCAGATTATATCTATATTCAAAGCTTTACTCTTAACCACCACTATGTTAAGACGGTATGACCGAGGGAAGCAAATGCCATTTATTATAGATTCCCTACAAATAAATACTTTAAAAATAAACACTGAAGTTCTTACTTCCCCCATTCTTACCAGTTTATCCCTGAACGACTAAATAATGAACGAGAATGTGGTAATGCCTCAGGTTAGAGTTTGATTCCACTAATGCTCCAGTTTTATAATGAATTCTTGAGCTACCATTTTGCTTCAGTTAATATTTGTATCTATGCTTAAAAAGCCTGAAAGGTTCGGCTATCCTGTACACAAGATGGATATGAGAGAGGGAGAAAAAGAAGGAACTTTCCACCGAACTCAAGTCTGATGTCCCTTATTCTAATCTGTAATCTACAAAATCAGAATGCTCATGATGGCGTAAGCTATCAAGGGCAAAATGCACTTCTTTCATTTTCTCCCCCTTGAAAACAAGTGGGTTTCTGTCTGACAGGGGACGATCCACAGCATGGCTTAACACATGCCACCTAAAAGGCATAATGCAGTTTTTAAATATGGAGTTTTTTAAAAATGCAGTAATTATTAAAAATTATTCAGTTTTCTCCATGGATAGATTTCTCACCCCAAAAAAGCCATTAATGTAAGGTATCATTTTTGCAGTAAATTCCACCAGCTTAATATCCCTGTATATGTATTTACAAAAATGCCACACATAGCCATCACCAAAACCATGGCCTCTAGCCAACAAGTGTTAAAGTGCTTTGAAGTTCTGGATAATCAGAAAAATAATACATGTGTGTATATATATATATATATATATATATATATATATTTTATCTGTATGAAGCATTAGGACATTCTCAAAATCCAATTGAAAATCAGCCATTTTAGATAAACCCATATAGTAGCATGGAATGAATTTTAACTTTACACAGTTGGATATGGCTCACATATTTAACTATATCAACTGCTTGTTGGAAAATGAACATACCGGCAACAAAGGATGCTGAATTAGTTTTATGGAGCTGCACCACATAAGAATTGGACTCATTATTGTAATAGCTGGCATTACTCTCCTGGTATTTCATGTTTATCTTTTAATGTAAATGCCGCCTCATATAAACGCCTGTCTGGTGCATTTCACCTGATGGATGATAACACACGGTATTATAAAACCCAAAGTCCTACATTTCCAGGCAATGTTGTTTTTTATTTATTTGTTTTTAGGTATCAGTTTGGTAGTTATTACTTGGTAACACAGAGAGTAATAATGCTTTCATTAACATGTACTACTTGAAGATCCAAAGCAAACTGAAATTTAATTTCTGCTTTTTAAGAATATATCATCTGTGTACCATGCAAACACTGCAATGTACTCAAGCATGGAGGCGAAAACTGTAAAGAAAAGCAGTGAAGGAAAAACATAAAAGAAAGTTCCACCTACAGGGATCCCTCTGACTATTCTCGGTGAGTCCTGGAGATGACATGGATGTGGAAAGTGACCAGGTAAACAGGAGCTCAGTGCCGGTCAAGTGAAACCTCCCGTTAGCACGCAGCTCCCCTGATGTGCATCCTCTGAGATGTGGAACAAAGGAAGTGAGGCTGAAGCCAGAAGCAGGTTTTTCCGAAGAGGCTGTATTAAGCCTGTTAGTTTTCTGCTGATGGCTCAGGCAGACACATATCGGAATCTACTGCCTCTATAAAAGCCACATGCAGGCTCTCGGGGCTCTGGTGTGCAAAGATGTATGCACAGATCTGGGGCCATACCAAATGCCGCTCACAAAAGGGGGGTGGGGGCTGAAAAGACACTAAACTCAGGTGAATTCGTCATTTAGACACAGAGATGTGTTAGTGACATACCAAAAGGGAGAAGAAACCTTGCTATGTGAAAGGAATACACTAAAGATTAAGAACAGAGTTCGTGTCACAACACGTAAGGTATCTTTAGCCATCCCCCGCTTCACTTTTAACATAAATTCAGCCTAAAGCTTTCTTCAAATTCAGCGACACTCACCACTGGCTTAGAATGTGCTATAGGTTCTTAATAAGTATCTTAAATCATGACGATTCCAACAGTTACAGACACTTGTCAACAATGTCTGCCTGTTTCAGAAGAGGATGCTCTAACCCACTCCCTCTGGTCGGCTCTGAGTCCAGCTTTGCCAGCCACCGCCCCCCCCCCACCACCCCGTCCCCCCTTCAGCCTCAGCCTCTCCTCCCCTTTCATATAGACACACTCAAGTTTCTCACAAATTTAAAAAACAAACAACAACAACAAGTCCTCCTTTGAACCTAACCCTGTCCTCTAACCTCTCTTCTTTCCTCCCCGGAGCCGTAGCTTTTGAAAGCATTCTAGCTACTTTTCGTTTGTTCGACTAATAACCACCAATGTGCCAAGCGCCCAGCTCACAGGGGTGAACAAGACAGAACATTCCCCTCACCCTTCAATCCTCCACCGCTCAGTTTCCACTGCCCCCGTCACACACGAACACCCACGCTGCTGACACCGTTCCCAGTTACCTCACCCATCGGCCTCCAGTTGCCAGATTAAATGACCCTTTCCTTTCTCTACAATAGTGCGACACTGCTTCTTGGCACTTCCTTGAACGTTCTGTTTAGGAATACCAGTCTTCCCTCATCTCTGTGGCCGACTGCCCTCAGCCTCCATTATAAGCAGTAGAGCTGACCCTTGAACAACGTGGGTTTGAATGGAATGGATCTACTTACGGGTGATTATTTTTACATAAATCCAGTACAGTAGTGTAAATGTGCTTACTCTTCCTCATGATTTTCTTAATAACATTTTCTTTTCTCTCACTTACTTCAAGAATTCATTATATAATATATATAACATGCAACTATTTATATCATGGGTAAGGCTTCTGATCAACAGAAGTCTGTTAGGCTTCCAGGGGGAGTCAAAAGTTATACACAGATTTTCAATCACGCAGGCAGTCGATGCCCCTATCCCCCATGTTGCCACGGGTCAATTATATGTTCCCTTTTTGTGCTTATCTGGTGAATGTTAGTGCTTCCTAGATTTCTATCCCCGGTCATCTTCTTTTGGGTTCTGCCGGCTCCCTGTGGGCAACTTCAGCCAAACTCCCCTATATGCTCCCAAATATAGCTCAGATTTTTCTCTCTCGAGGCCCGATGACTCACTGGACACCTCTACCTGCAATGTCTCACAGACACCTCAAATTTAATATGATCAAGACAGAATTCACTCAACAAGAATAAAATATTTAGGGATAAATTTAACAAAAGTCCTAGACTTCTATGGAAAATAAAACACTGCTGAGAAAAATCAAAGATCTAAATAAACGGAGACACAGTCCTTGCTCATGCATTGGAAGACTCAAAATTAAAACAGCAATTCTTGCCAAGTTGATCTATATATTCAACACAATCCCTATCCAGATCACAGCATTCTTCCTTTTTTAAAGAAATTCACAAGGGGTGCCTGGGTGGCTCAGTCGGTTAAGTGTCCGACTTCAGCTCAGGTCAAGATCTCACAGTTCATAGGTTTGAGCCCCACGTTGGGCTCTGTGCTGACAGCTCGGAGCCTGGAGCCTGGTACGGGTTCTGTGTGTGTCTCTCTCTCTCTTCCTCCCCTACTCATGTTTTGTCTCTCTCTGTCTCAAAAATAAACACTAAAAAAAAAAAAAAAATCACTGAATTGTACATTTAAAGATGGATGAATTTTGTAGTATACAAATCGAACCTCAATAAGATTGTTCTTAAAAATCATTTCTCAATCCATTGGATACCAAAAAGTTTTATGGGGTTATTGGGAACTTGCCTGCAAAACTGATACATTTACATCCCTCTCCTCCACCCAAATCAGCCAAATTCGCTACCATTCCCTCCCAAACCTGCTTTGACCCGTATTATTATTTCTTGAAGGAAAACACATAACCTGTGCACATGCCCTAGCCAGAAGTCTAAGAGGAACCCTACACAGTTAGAAAAGTCTTTTTATTCCACCCACCCAGTTTTTTTGTTCCTGTGTCTCTCTCTCCAATCTACCACTGCCTCAAATTCAAATCTTTTAAGTTTCCCAGTGAATCTCTTACTGGAGACTTGCTCTTTCCAACCCATCTTTCATGTGATACCAGAACGCTTGCTCTAACATGCAGATCTGATTCTACCAGCCTAATGAAAACCCTTTGGGTCCCCCCCAGGCCCACCCTGTGTCTACCAGCTACAGGAGTACCCTCCCTCCTCTTAGCCCATGTACCTCCACCATGAGTTAAGAACCTTTACGTGGACCCCAAATGCATACATTTATATAAGACAGATATGAGTTCCTGTACCAGTGTATTCTATAACCTACACAAAAATGGAAATTTAAAAGGACGACGTAAAACAGAAACAAGGGGAAGTTCCAGCTCTCTTCTGCACTCCCATTCTTTTGCACAGTCACATCCCTCCTTGGAGACCCCCAGCCCAAAGGAAAAAGCCTAACCTCCTTTGTATGACATTTAAGGCTGTGTATCGTTTGTTCCCTGCCTACATCCCCACTTTGTCCCTCACTACTTCAGCCCCACACACCATATGCTTTAGCTGTTAACAAATTATTTGTAGTTCCCTCATTGAACAAGAAGTTAAATCTTCACTTGGGTTCTTGAAATAAACATCTCCACATCTCTGCAACTGTTCTTTCCTCTTTCTGCAATGTCCTTATTACCCTTTCCGACCTGGTAAGTACTCTTCATTCAGATCCAGCTCAAGTGCGGCTGCCTCTCTCTAAACAGTCCATTATTCCTGCCTTAGTGTGCTTATTTCTATTATAATATTCTTTGCATTGTATTAAACATACGTATTTGCCTCTCTATCCTGCAAGGGTTGCCACAGGGCTTAGCTCCTTGAGGACAGAGGACAATGATAGGATTCAAACAGAGTCTCCCCCACTTAAATACTGCCAAACAGCAGCTGAACAGTTGTGCCTCACATGTTAAGCTAACTCTTTTTTAAGTTTACTTATTTATTTTGAGAGAGAGAGAGAGAGAGCGAGAGAGCGAGAGAGCGCGCACGTGCACAGGAGGGGCAGAGAGAGAGGGAGAGAGAGAATCCCAAACAGGCTCCGCATTGTCAGCACGGAGCCCGGTGTGGGGCTTGAACTCAGGAACTGTGAGATTGTGACCTGAGCTGAAACTAAGAATCGGACGCTTAACTGACTGAGCCCCCCAGGAGCTCCTGTTAAGCTAACTCTTGAATGGAATCAACAAACTCTCCCCAAGTTTACTATGTGTCATAATCCAGATTTATAATGTGCTAAGGGCTGCAGGCCAGAAAAGTTACCCAAACACGTGAGACTCCGAAAGGCCTCAGAACTCTCTGATTCAGGTAACCTCTACAATTTTGTGACTTCTAGTTTTACTCAAATTAGCCATCATCACTGGGAACCTGCTCCACCGATAAGATCTCAAACTGAAATTCCTTCTTTGACCACAAGATCCACCTCAACCACTGATCTGTTGTTCTCCGTCTTTATGGTGCACACCATCCCCCGTGCCTCAGATCCTGTTTATTTAACTGGTCTAGCCAGGCCTCTCCCTTCCAGCCTGAATTCCACAGCCAGTCATTTTAACCCTGCTCTCATTAGTTTCCAAGATTATCAAGCACTGCTGATTCACCATATGCGCCCTCCCAATTCCCAACCCTGTGTTCACTAAAGTGTATTTGTTTCAGTTTTTATTGCTACTTCTGGGCCTAGTCCTACAAAATTCAGACCATCTTACCCTAAATGGATTCTCCAAAAAATTGTTTCCTCTCTCCGTGTCAACATCTCCCCCATATTACCAGGCATCTCTCCTTCTGAAAGGTTTCAGGGAAAGAGATGTCCCTCGATCTTTCCCAAGGGTAATTCATCTGGATGTCACTGCTTTCCATCTTCTCTAGGATCTTACTCAACTCCTTAACATCTCAATTTCACCTTCTCCCCTGACCTTGACCTGATTCTGTCTCAAGTTACTTTTTTATTTCTTTCCTTTCATTCAAGGAATAATGCTGAGTTCGCATCACCTTTATATCCTAACTTCTCGTACACTACTGATTTACAATCTGGATTCCCCCCCTTACAAATAGCTCTTTCGGGTCACCAATTACCAATTTGACAATCTGTTCACTGTCAAATCCAATGGGATTTCCCCATTCTGCTCAACTTCCTTGTAGTACTTAAATCACTGATAACCACTTCTTTAAACTTTCCCCTCTATGTCCTTCCTTATCACTAATTGTCTCAGTCTTCCTCCCGTATCTTTGCCCACTCCAGCCCTAGCTCTTTCATGGCTTTGCTTTCCAGAGCAAAGCCATAATTGTGATCACTCTATCAGGCTGGCCTTAGCTGCTCTCCCCCCCATGTTCTCATGATGATCCACTCACTGTGATAGTGGTAACTCCTAAGTCCTGGCATGTTTTCACACTGTCAGTCACATTTCTGACAAGGCTGGATAATTTTGTATTAAGAAGATTACAATGGACATCCTCTTACATGATACAACTGGATCCCATGTTGGTCATTTAATTTTTTAAAAAGCAGATAATACAGGAATCCATTAAAAACACATATACACTGTAATATAAAATATAACCATAGTAAAAAAAATGCAGCCATACGTCTATTCATGAATTCTTTGAGCACAGATAGGTCCACTGATTGAAAATTCTTACATAAGCCATCCATACTACAATGAATAAAATTTCCAGTCTATTTTTATTTTTATTTTTATTTATTTATTTTTTTTCAACGTTTATTTATTTTTGGGACAGAGAGAGACAGAGCATGAACGGGGGAGGGGCAGAGAGAGAGGCAGACACAGAATCGGAAACAGGCTCCAGGCTCTGAGCCGTCAGCCCAGAGCCCGACGCCGGGCTCGAACTCACGGACCGCGAGATCGTGACCTGGCTGAAGTCGGACGCTTAACCGACTGCGCCACCCAGGCGCCCCATCCAGTCTATTTTTAAAAGCACAGCAGGAATTTAAGATGTGTGAAACAATCTGTGTACAGAACCTCTCAGGATTTTTATTATTTTTCCCCAATTCTTTTCTGTCTTGAATTTTACCTTTTGTAGCAATTAAAAAAAATCTATTTACATATACTAAGTCTTCCAAAGCTGTCAACTTTGTTTTCTTACCAACAGTTCTCCTTAACACTGAGGTTTCATCGTTTTTTTTTTTTCCTGATATTTAATTAAACTACAGATTATAAAACAAGTACAAGTATAAATGAGTTCAAGAGCAAACAACTCACTCTGGGTAAGCATTCAATGCAACTAGCAAAAATAAAAACATTTGGGTGGACTGGTGAGTAGCCTACCAGCCATGAGGATTCAGCATGCTGTGGCTATCGGTTGGTATATTTCATGGAGAACGATGGTTAATCTGGTGAGGCACCCAAGTGAAGGCAGAAGAACGAGCCCGCCTAGCAAAGCCACGTTAAGTCAGGAATTACGGAGGCAAGCGGCACAATATTTCTAGACATAATCCTTTAAAAATCTTGAGAGATTTGTAGATTTATACATGGAACAATAAGCTATTTTAAAAATTAAAATGTAAAAACTATAAATAATCCTAACAAAGAGGCATGTCTATTCATGGCAAATTTTGTACGTCCTTAAGGACTGTGAAAAACTTATTTATTCTACACATACTTATGATAATGGAATGCCTTTCCCAGTGAAAATTAAAAATTAAGATTTCTGAGATCCTACCCTCCTTTTTTGATTGTTTAATATTCAAGTGACTATCATCAAAAGGTTTTTTAAAAACGTAATCTTCAGGGAACACAGAAAACCTTCCTGTTGCCAATATTAAAAAAAAAAATTAACAGTAAGTTACCAGTTTCTAATATCGTAGAAATGTGCTACATGTGGTACCTGTGAGAGGGGCACTCATCTCACTAACATCCACGGAGTACAGAAAGAAGAATCCAGAACTTGCATGACATTGATCTATACCACCAACTTTGGGGGGCTACTAATTTTGTTTTTGTTCCCCAAAGTGAGCTTCTCACCTATTTACAAAAAAGCTTCCAAATACAAGTACAGGAGTTAAATAAGACCATTAGAGGAAGTAACATATTTTGCTTTCCTGTAACCTATAAAGGAAAAAGACAACGTCTGAAAAATAAATTGTTACAATTTGTTTGTATGTTTTTCTTTCTTTTTCTTCCATTAATGTCTTTGAAGAGCAGTTCCATTTCTTTTTTCTTATTATATGCTCCTCATGCTTTTGAAATATTAGCAAACCACTCCATAGGAAAGAACTTTTAATGAATATTGGTACTAAAAAATCTAGATACGATGCAATAATCAATTTAGAGTTTGTTCAAATGTGAGAGCTTTAATCGGCCTATGGGTGGGTGAGATGTGCTGTTAAATGTATCATATTTAGGTGTGAGTGTGCGTGCGCGCGCGTGTGTGTGTAAGATACTGTGGCATAAACTGAATTATTGTCTTGGGTAATATGTAACACTATTGAACCTTTTGAAAATGTCTGGTCTCTCACTGTGAACGTTGTCATACAAAAAAAAAAAAAAGAAAGAAAGAAAGAAAGAAAGAAAGAAAGAAAGAAAGGAAAAAAAGGCCTCAGTACTGAGACAGAACTGAAGTTGACATTTTCGCATCATCTGTGTTCTTGCCTGTCTTTCACTATTAACTTGATTGGTTTTTTTTCTTCTCCTAATGTTATATAAGATGCTAGTCAACTAAATGACAGGGAAAAGAACACTTTAGGAGGATTTCAAATCTTATTTTAAACACTGATATAAAATAATATACATGAGTCCTGGTGCACAAATTGATTAGGAATAATGAAAACCATGATAAACACATTATATCACATCATCATTTAACATTACCCTCAACACTCCGGCCACGAACTCAATCATTTACTGTAACTAGAGTCAAACAGAAATCCAGCCAAAACAAGTCTGTTCAATTAGAGTCACAGCAAGAATAGCCTTTATACCTTTTATCTTGAAGATTAGTTATTTTCCCAAAGCATCCAAACAGACCATACACATAAACAATTCAGCAGTAAGTGATATACTGCAAAATCTTCAGTCATTCAGTAAATCTTGGTCAATACTGGCTTATAGGTGAAATATAATAAGCATAAAACTCATTTAATGTGTAATATAAAGGGCAATAATTCAAAGCCTTCCTACTTACTGAAAAGAATCTCTCTGAGAATAGTGACTTCTCTACTTAATTGCTAATCAGTAAGTGAAAAAATAGCACATTGGAAGGGCTGTGAGCTGCTGGAAAGTTTGTGGTTTTCTTCATTTGTGACTATTGTTGCCCCATGACCAGTAAGGGTCAACGTGACCACAGGTCATTTTTTCAGGGCCTTGGCTTCGCCAGTTCCCTAAAATGAAAAGCTGGGTGCTTTTGGAGTCTCAGGAAACCGTTCAACGGAGCTTCTAATTTTACAGACAGAGAAACTGAGCCTGAAAAAGGTAAGAGACTTACCCGAAGCTACAAGACAGTGGCAGAGCAGGACCCAGCACCCAAAGCCTCTTGGGGGTTCAAGCGACTATTAGATCAACTGCAGAAGCACATCTCTCTCTTTACCACCATGCCCTCTCCACGTGGCCCACACTTTGCACAAGGGAGACCAGAATCTTCTTCAACCGCGATTCGCAACAACCTCAAAGTTAGGACCATGCCATCCTGACATATTACTTACAATGGTCATTAGCAAAACTCTCACTGAGTATATGTGTTATAGCTCAAAGAGGGTATCAGAACAACTTGTGATTGAATAAAACTTACAAAAACAGTACTGAGCAAACTTTTTTTAATGTAAACTGTCTGATTTAGAGAAAAAGGAATGAGTTCATCATCAAGAGAGAACATCTGACATCAATTAACTCTCATTTACTTTAAAGGGGAGAATTAAACACAAAATTACCTTTGAAGGTTTCAAGTTCCTTCCTGTAGAAAAAAAGAAGAAAATGTGAATTTTATTTATTTGAAGTATAATTAACATACAGCATTATATTAGTTTCAGGTGTGCAACATAATGATTCCACAATCCTACACATCACTCAAGGCTCACCACAATAAATGCCATCACCATCTGTCCCCAAACAACAGTATTACAATATTATTGACTATATTCCCTATGCTGTACTTTTCATGTCTGTGACTTATTTATTCTATAACTGGAAATCTGGGGGTGCCTGGGTGGCTTGGTGGGTTGAGCGTGGCAACTTCGGCTCAGGTCATGATCTCGTGGTTCATGAATTCGAGCCCCACATCGGGCTCTGTGCTGACAGCTCAGAGCCTGGAGCCTGTGTCTCCCTCTCTCTCTCTGCCCCTCCTCAGCTCGCGCTCGCTTGCTCTCTCAAAAATTAACAAACATCAAAAAAAGATTGTAACTGGAAATTTGTCTCTCTTCATCCCCTTTATTTATTGCACCCATCTCTCTACCCAGCTCCCCTCTGGCAACAAACCACCAGTTTGTTCTTTTCTGTATTTAAGAGTCTGGCTTTTCTGTCTGGTAAGAAAATGTATTTGTGGTTTTAAAGTCATCTATTCCCAATGGAAACCGCGCTTAGATTATAATAAAAATGTATACACTTCAAAGGCGCAGAGGGGCACCTGGGGGGCTTAGTTGGTTAAGCATCCAACTGTTGATCTCAGCCAGGCCATGATCTCAGGGTCGTGACTTCAAGTCCCATGTTGGGCTCCACAACAGGTATGGAGCCTACTTAAAAAGGTAAATCAAATAAACAAATTAACTAACTAACTAAATAAATAAAAGCCCAGAGTGGTATTTCTGGATGTTCACATATACTTTACTGAAATTATCAATACAATTAGTCTAAAGCTACTATTTTCAGTTTTTCTGCTATTACCTTATTAATGGCTTAAAATCCTGCCAGAATTTAAAGAATTAAAACACTGAAACACTTATATAAAAAAAAGGTATTTTTATGCCAGCTATGAACCATCTCATATATGTGAGTCAGTTTATAAAAGCACTTAGCAATTTTTCCTCCAGTGATCAATATTAAATAATAGATTTTTAAGATCCGTTAGTGAAAAGTCATCCAGAATAGGTGCTGTTATTTCCCCTTTTAAGTGAAAGAGAAAAGCACATATCAAAGGACTGCGGTCCATAGCTCATCCTGACACAAAAGGGCCAAGCCTCCAGGAAACTGTCTGGTTTGTAATTCTGTCAGTGTCAATTAAGGATCCTGAAATACCAAGTTTCCTGGGGAAATGCACAACAGCAGAAAACAGATAAACAATCATAAAACAAAACATTTTTGACATAGCAAGTTTTTTTTAGGTTTTCCTTCATAATTTCATAACTATATTTTTCATCATGATTAATAATAATAAAAAATAATTTGGGGGAGGTAAATTTATTTAGTAAAAGCTTGTTATCCCCCTCAAAATATGAGACATTCATCTTTATTTGCACTCTGGGCTTTACTAAAACCTAGGGATATTCTGAATTCTCACATCCACTCTCCACACTACTAATTACAATACCCCTCATGTTCTAAAATAGTTGACTACAATTAACAGCTGGCGGAGGGGACGGGCAAGCTGCCTGCCGGAAGGCCAAACACAGAATACACTTGTCACAGCCAAGGGAAGGCTCTGAAGTCAGATGGTCACCCCCCTCCTCTTTTCTGAAAACACACTGACTCCTTGTAACAACGCTCCAGTGCCACAGTTCATTAAGACAAAGAGGGTTATTTTCAATCCCATCTTTAAAAAAAAAAAAAAAAAAAAAAGTGCAATTGTTTTCCTTCAGCCCATAGTCCCACTTCATTCTGGAAAGATTATTTAGGTCAAGTTAAACGTGCCTAAGACTTACTTTATCCTCTGATGATGGGAAGAAGCTGAAAATACGTCACCAAAAGGCAAGATGTAAGAGAACATCTTGCAAAGACACCTTCAATTTACTCCCCACCGATGCCCTCACAGGAGCGATTCTCTAAGCCCGCTGATGGGTGGAAAAGGTGAAAGAGCCCTCAGCTCCGTATTCTAACGAGTAAGTCTTTCTTTGACTATAGGCTTCAGAGTGCACTGGCTTTCCACCTTTTAGAATATGTAACAGTGAGCAAAATTCCTATAAGGTACCTTCTGTTTTCAAAAGCCAGAACTCAAGAGTAATAATTTCAGAGACTTTCTCTCCCCCACCCCCACATCCCCAAACGGCAACAGCTACAAGACACATAATCCCACATCTGTTTCATCGATGGGTGGCCGCCCGATAGAGGGACGCGGCCCTTCATGAGGAGGCCCATGCTCACCTCCCCAGCTTTGGGCCGCCTCCTCACGTCAAGAGAAAAGTCAAGAGAAAAGGGGAGAAGCCTAGCAGCACGCGCTGCATACGCATCCCCTATTTATGGACTATCATGACCCACAATTGTTTGTTAAATCTCCAGGAAACTTCCGTCCAGACGTTAAATCATTCCTGTGCCCATTTCTAAAAAAGAAGACTGGCCAAGGTAGCAAAGGGAAGGATAGGTGTGGTTTAAAGGAAAGATCAGTGTTAATGGAACTTTCGTTAAAAATTTGTTAAAAATGAGTGGTGCCTGGGTGCTCAGTCGGTTAAGCGTCCGACTTCGGCTCAGGTCATCATCTCATGGTTCGTGGGTTCGAGCCCCACATTGGGCTCTGTGCTGACAGCTCAGAGCCTGGAGCCTGTTTCAGATTCTGTGTCTCCCTCTCTTTCTGCCCCTCCCCCACTTGTGCTCTCTCTCCGTCTCAAAAGCAAATAAACATTAAAAAAAATTAAAAACAAAATTTTTAGAAAATGTTTATTCATCTCTGAGAGAGACAGAGACAGCACAAGCAAGGGAGGGGCAGAGAAGAGAGGGAGACAGAGGATCCTAAGCAGGCTCTGCACTGTGAGCACAGAGCCCGATGCGGGGTTCAAACTCGTGACCCGTGAGATCATGACCCGAGCCTAAGTCAGACGCTTAACCGACTGAACTACCCAGGGGCCCAGTGTTCTGGAACTTTTAAAGAACTGACAAAGCAGTGGCTTTGAAAGCCTTGAAATTTCCTAGTTTTTAGGGCAGAGTCCACATTTATCGGCAGTAATAAGCATCTGGAAATAAGAGACATAAGAGAAGAGAGGGCAAGGCATGCCGGGCCGAGCAGACGCGACAGTGAAACTGAAGACATGGAGGCCACATGATGCAGGGTCTGTATTCAGGCAAGAGCAAACACTGGAGGACGGCAGGCTGAGCGAACAGAAAGAGTGGGAGAGAAGGTTAAAAAGGTAGAGGGTTCCGAGTGCCAGGCTAAACGGATCTGGTTTTATTTTTAGCAGGATAGCATGAGCAAAGCTGCGCTTTAGGAAGAACATTCTAGCTGTGATGGATAGATTCAGTGACAAGGGGAAGAACAAAAGCAGGCAGCGCTCAGGAAACTATCAGAGGAGTTTGAAGAAGAGCTAATTAGTGCCTGGGAAGAGCAACATCAGTGGCAAAGGCGACGAACAGGAGGAGGTCCGTTTGAAAACGCCACGGAGAAGACTCAATAGTCTGGGCAACCGATCCCACAGGAATCCACGGAGGGAGGAGAGGAGTACATTCATCCAGCGGGTTCCGGTCTGGACCCCTGGAAGGCAGGCGAATTCATTAAGAGCAGAACACTCAGGAAGGGGAACAGACTTTGGAGGGCAGCGCATGAGTTCAGTTTGGAATCCGATGAAATAATCTGGCGATGCTGAAAGACAGGACTCCCACCCGCTGAGTAGGCTACTCAAAACTCTAGCTCTTCCAGATTTGTACTTCCTTGCTTCCCAGTCTTGAACAGATTCCAACTTGGCCTCCAGACGCCACCACTGCACAGTCAAGGTCACCAACAATCATATGTTGCGAAATGCAGAGATCACTTCTAACTTTCCATCTGAATCCCTCAGCAGCATTCAACCCAACTGGCAATCCCTTGAGAAAGTTTCCTCTAGTTTTTCTCTCTTCCTTGGATTCTTCTGCTAGCCACCCCGCCCCCCCACCTCTTCCAGACCACTACACTCTCACTGCAAGACTGGTTGGGGGCTCCCTTTCTCTTTTGCTTACATTCCCTAACAAGGTAATTTCATCCAGCTACGCAGCCTTAAATACCATCTGTATGCTGACTTCTTGATTTATAGATGTGTTCTCTCTCATATGCAACTGCGGTTCAACACCTCTACTCAAGTAGACCAGGCTTCTCAGACAGCATTTGCACAACAGCCTATTCTTCCGCCAGTCTCCTCCTGCATGTCCATTAATGGCATACCATATTCCTCAAGTTTGGTTTATCCATTCCTTCATTCTTCACGTCCAATCCATCAGGACACCTTGTCACTTGTATCTCAAAACATATCCTGAATCCACCCATTTCTCTCCATGATCACTGTTATCAACCTTGTATCCCTTTTCTTATATGGAATGTAATCTCTGTTGTGTTCAGTCACTCATTCAGCAAAATATTTATCGAGCCTTAGACACTAGAAATAATGTGAAGTTTGGAATATGCATGCTCCATAACCTCAAAGCAGACAGAGAAGTAATAATGCAACAACAGAAATCGATCCTACAACTTATCACTCTGGTAATGCCAAGTTTCTACAGGAATAAAGAGGAGGGGGCAACTCAGACACGTTGGTCTGCAGCAAAGGCTTTCTGAAGGCACGGGGACCGGACTGCGTTTCGAAGGAGAGTGTACCTACGGTGACGATGGCCAACATTTACTGAGAACATGGCAGACATGTTACTCCTAGCCATTATGTAACACTCCCCGTCAACCAAATGAAGAGGTTAAACAGGCGTTTTAACACCCGGTCACACTCCAAACTCTACTAGAAATGGAACAATGATCGGTGTAAAACAGCTTTCAAGTTCATCTTTTCCACAAAGACATCCCTGACACCCAACTGGTGATCGGCTCATACCCAAGCTCCCGTAGGGCTTAACTCTGTCAGTTTTCTAAAACGTCACGTGCTGCCTTGTGATGCAGTTATTTCTGTACAGATATCAATGCCACAGTTACACTGCCGAGCTCCTGATGTGCAGAGATCCCGGCTCAACCACCCTGACCACACACAGGCAGGGTCAGACCCAACTGACATGCAGAAAATCAAGGTTATCAAGTACTGTGGCTGCGAAATGACTAAGATCTGCTTCTTCAAGGAAGCCCTTGCTGTAACTACAGAGAATTTCATTCTTTATAAAAACATTTGGTCATATACTATCTCATTTGATAATAACTTGTTTGTCACTTTCATTTCCAAAAATTGGAGTCTCTTATTTTTCGTAATTTAATAGTATTTTCAGAAGGTCACAGAAATAGAATTGAAATACTCTTCTAGATTTTACCATATCTTAAAATTTACTCAGTTCAGCAAGCGCTTTATAAAATTCAGCATAACGAACCCTGAAACTCAAACATTTAACAAGTAACACCAGACTCAAAATCTAATAATATTTCCAAAGGGTGATAGTGCTATTTAATCATTTTCTCTACAGGGGTTGAGTTACAAGGGCAGAATGAAAAAGAAAAAAAAAAAAACCATTATACTAATATATAAATCTATGGAATGTTCCAGAAAATGTATTAAATCTGTATATGTATAGAAATCAACTAAATCAGACTCACAGAAGCAAACTTAATAGATTGGAACCACTGGATAAATATCTCCATGAACACGATCATCTCACAGATGGAAGCATACTTTCTCTAAATACTAAACTGCTTCCCCTCAGACAAACCCATGACAGAAAGCTAACATGATGATTCTGTATGGCAAGACATCACATTCAAAATGTCAACCGCGGTACAACTCTTCACGTTTTTCTTCACATTTGAAAATATTTAGGGGAAAATTTTTTTTAAGAACGATCAGCCAATACTTGTCTAGAACAGACTTGAAGTTTCCCTTTGTTATGGCTGATGGATGGAATCGACCACCGTTAACTAATTGTTCACAGGAAAGATCTCACAAAAAGGACCACCTACCACTCATTATCACCAGGTCTGCCGGTCCCAGCATTCCACAGTTATGAAAATGTGCATCCTTACAGGCTTGCTGGGTTTGTGGCTGACAGGGCAGAAGGTGGAGGGGGGGGAAGGCTTGGGAGGAAGAGAGTTGGCCTTCTAGCTTGAAGTAAACTTTCTCAAAACCATCTGTATCTTAGAAATCCCTGTTGTTATTTACTCCTTACACAGATCCTGCCCAGGGGATGAATTACAGAACATAAAACATTTTGTTTTACCTGTAAAACGAAACTTCTTGAAAAGCAGCTAACTTATCATAAAAACTGCACTAAGTCCTTATTTATCATGCTATTAATATAGTTTTATGTACTTATCTACTTTGGGAAAGCACGGCCTAAAAAGTAATAAAATGACAGTATCCTACAATATTGGCATCCAAAGTTGAAAAGAACCTGAATAATGGCAATTAAAGATTTAGAATTTAAAAAAATTCTCCCTCCCGCCTCCCTGCCACAACAAGATAATGAAGGTCTAGGAAATGGGCTGGTTGGTGGCAGCACTAAGTTTTGTGTAGATTAAATTCCCCCCAAACTTACAGGAAAATTACTTTCCTAGACCCGTTTTCCATTCAAATCTGTCTGATTTGGAGGGGGACGCAGGAGGGTGGAGGAAGCAGGATAAAGAAGGACGAGATAGGGAGAAGGAATATTATATAGTGAGGAAGAGCGGGCTTGAGGATGAAAAGCTACACGGTTGACAAGTGACAGCACTGGGGAAGAAAGTCCGCGCCTCTCTGGGACTCTACGCATGTGCCATCTGTGGTACCCAGAATGCAGGTCAAGGGCACACGGCCTCCGTAAGTGCAAGTTGCGACCGACCTGAGATGCTTCAGCCCCAAGAGAAAGCAGCGGGGTAAACCACCAAGTCTACTGGATACCAGAGTCACGTTTATTAAACTCAGAGACACCCCCCGAAGTTTGGGGTATCGTTTGGGTCCACTCAGCTCTATGCAAGCACATTCTTCTTTTAAGAAACTGATGAGACTAAACTTGAAAGCCATCATCACGGATGTAAACACACCCCGGAAGACATCTCGTGAGTTCCAAAGTCTGTTCAACACCTTTATTCTCACTGATGTACTGAAAAGTGAAAACCCACGACAGCTAATGGATTGATTTTTTAAATTCAGATTTTTTTAAATACAAGATAAGTGAGGGACGCCTGGGTGGCTCAGTCAGTTAAGCGGCCGACTTCGGCTCAGGTCATGATCTCACAGTTAGTGAGTTCAAGCCCCGTGTCAGGCTCTGTGCTGACAGCTTGGAGCCTGCTTCGGATTCTGTGTCTCCCCCTCTCTCTGCCCCTCCCCTACTCACGCTCTGTCTCTATCTCTCAAAAATAAACATTAAAAAAAAAAAAAGAATCCAATACCTTTGTATTACGGATTTTTTTTTTTTAATCCACAATGGCCACCCAGCTTCCTAAAAAAAGAATACTCTATTGCTCATTATTGCTGAGACAGTGGTCTGCTGTTTCCTGGCATTGTACAGCCAGCCACACACCTGACACTGTATGTCCCCACAGGTGTGGTGAGTCTGTGGCTGGTAGGGTAGAAGGTGGATTAAAGAAAAACATCATGCATTCCACATCCAAATGTATTCACGATCCAGTGGTACCACTACTGAAAAACCACGCTTGCTCATTTTTAAAATTAGCAGTCACGAGAGCTGAGGTGGTCAACGCTCGGAGAGAAGTGAGACTATTTTCATTCTCCACAGCATCCAATCCCGGTGTGGATGGCTTTCTGTGGAGCTGATATCTGATGTATATTTTTTTCATTTTATTTAGAGAGAGACAGAGGGAGAGTGAGTGGGAGAGAGGGGCAGAGGGAGAGAGGGGGTGATGGGCAGAAATAGGGAGAGAGAGAGAAAGAGAAAGAGAATCTTAAGCAGGCTCCCCGGTGAGCGTGAAGCCCAACATGGGGCTACAGCACAACCCTGGGACCCTGACCTGAGCCAAACCAGAATCAGGCAGTCACAACTGACTGAGCCACGCAGGTGCCCCCCCGCCGGTGTAATATAAAGGGTATGAACAGACTTCTAAGTCAGAGAAACATTGGTCTGGTGTAGCTTTGCCACTTTCTGGCTCTGCAGCTCGGGGTAAATTATCTCAACTTTCTTAGTCTGGGGGCACCTGGGTGCCTCAATCAGTTAAGTGTCTGACTTCCTCTCAGGTCATGATCTCACAGTTCGTTGAGTTCAAGCCCCGTGTCAGGTTCTGTGCTGACAGCCGGGAGCCTGGAGCCTGCTTGGGATTCTGTGTCTCCCTCTTTCTCTGCCCCTCCCCTGCTCACACTCTGTCTCTCAAAAATAAACACTTAAAGAAATTAAGCTCTCTTAGTCTGATTTTCCTTGATAAAAAGAAGAGTACGCATATTCAGATCATCATTATGAGAATTCTCTGAGTTAATTTAGACTACAGCTTTTTTTTCCCTTTTTAAGTAGGCTTCACACCCAGCACAAAGCCCAACATGGTCTTGAACTCACAACTCTGAGATCAAGACCTGAGCTGAGATCAAGAGCTGAACATTTAATTGACTGAGCCACCCGGGTGCCCCTAGACTACAGGTTTTTAAAAAATGTTTATTTGGGGGGGGGGGCGCCTGGGTGCCTCAATCAGTTAAGTGTCTGACTTCCTCTCAGGTCATGATCTCACAGTTCGTTGAGTTCAAGCCCCATGTCAGGTTCTGTGCTGACAGCTCAGAGCCTGGAGCCTGCTTTGGATTCTGTGTCTCCCTCTCTCTCTGCCCCTCCCTTGCTCACACTCTGTCTCCCTCTCTCTCCTTCAAAAATAAATAAAAAATTTAAAAAAAAAAGTTCTCACATTAAAATTTTTTTTAATGTTTGTTTATTTATTTATTTATTTATTTATTTATTTATTTATTTTGAGAGAGAGAGAGAGAGAGAGAGAGAGGGAGAGGGAGAGTGCAAGCAGGGGAGGGAGAGGAGAGAGGGAGAGAGAGAATCCTAAGCAGTTTCCACACACAGCACAGAGCCCCACGTGGGGCTCGAACTCACAAACCATGAGAAAACGACCTGAGCCAAAATCAAGAGTCAGACACTCAACCTACTAAGCCACCCAGGCATCCCCAAACTACAGTTTTTAAGCACAGTACCCAGTACCCAGTAAATGCTACTGTTACCTAACATACCACCATAACTTAGCTTTTACCTTGAAGATGATGAGAAGTCTTAATCATATCTGTATTTTAGGGGGGAAAAAAGGAATACCAGTAATAAAAATGGTCTGAAGGACATGACTGTAGACAGACTAATTAGGAAGCTATCACTATAACTGAGGCTGCACAGATGTGGGCTGGAAAGGACCAGTGAAGACAGAAAGGCAAGAACAGAGTCAAGGAATATTGGGCTGGCCTGGGAACTGAACGGAGATGGCAGGAGAGGGAGAAAGGGACTATGACATACTGCATCACAAATCAGCCCTCAACAGGTACAAAAAGACTGAGATCGTATCAGGCATATTTTCATATCACAATGCTATGAAACTTGAAGTCAAAACTTGAAGAAAAAATTTGGAAAGCCCTCAAATACATGGAGGTTGAAGAACATCCTACTAAAGAATGAATGGGTTAACCAGGGAACTAAAGAACAAATTAAAAAAAAAACAACATGGAAGCAAATAAAAATGAAAACACAATAGTTCGAAACCCTTGGGATGCAGCAAAGGCAGTCCTAAGAGGAAAGTACACTGCAGTTCAGGTCTATCTCAAGAAGCAAGAAAGGTCCCAAACACACAATCAAACCTTACACCTAAAGGAGCAGGAACAGCAAATAAAACCTAAAGCCAGTCTAAAGCCAGCAGAAGAAGGGAAATAATAAAGATTAGAGCAGAAATAAACAATATAAAAATAAAAAGAACTCCACAGTAGAACAGACCAATGAAACAAAGAGCTGATTCTTTGAAAGAATTAACAAAGTTGATAAACCCCTAGCCAGACTTATCAAAAAGAAAAGAAAAGGACCAAAAAAAGATAAAATCAGGAATCAAAGAGGAGAGATCACAACTAACACCACAGAAATACAAACAATTATAAGAGAATACTATCAAAAATTACACGCCAACAAATTGGGCAATCTGGAAGAAATGGACAAATTTCTAGAAACTCACAAACTACCAAAACCACAACAGGAAGAAACAAAATTTAAACAGAACTGAATCAGTAATCAAAAATCTCTCAACAATCGTCCTGGGCCAGATGGCTTTCCAGGGGAATTCTACCAGACGTTTAAAGAAGAGTGAGTACCTATTCTTCTCAAACAGTTCCAAAAAACAGAAATGGAAGGAAAACTTCCAAACTCATTCTAAAAAGCCAACATTACCTTGATTCCAAAACCAGACAAAGACCCCAGTGTAAGGGAGAATTACAGGCCAAGATCCCTGATGAACATAAATGAAAAAGTTGTCAAGATATTAGCAAATTGTATTCAACAGTACATTAAAAGAATTATTCACCATGATCAAGTGGGATTTATTCCTGTGCTGCAGGGCTGGTTCAATACTCACAAATCAATCAACATGATTTGTCATTAATAAAAGAAAGGGTAAGAACCATATGGTCCTCTCAATAGATGCAGACAAAGCATTTGACAAAATACAGCATCCTTTCTTGATGAAAACCCTCAACAACATAGGCATAGCTGGAACATACCTCAACATCATAAAGGCCATATACTAAAGGCCATATAATATCATCCTCAATGGGGGAAAACTGAGAGCCTTTCCCACTAGAGTCAGAAACAAGACAAGGATGTCCACTCTCACCATTACTACATAACACAGTACAGATGTCTTAGTCTCAGCAATCAAACAACAAAAAGAAATAAAAGGCATTCAAATTGGCAAGGAAGAAGCCAAACTTCTACTATTTGCAGACATGATACTGTATGTAGAAATCCCAAAAAGACTCCACCAAAAAACTGCTAGAATACGTGAATTCAGTAAAGTCACGGGATATGAAATCAACATGCAGAAACCTGTTGCATTTCTATACACCATTAACGAAGCAGCAGAAAAAAAAAATCAAGGAATCCATCCCATTTGCAATTGCACCATAAACAGTAAGATACCTAGGAATAAACCTAACTAAAGAGGTAAAAGAGCTATATTCTGAAAACCACAGAACACTTATGAAAGAATCTGAAGAGGACACGAAGAAATGGAAAAGCATTCCATGCTCATGGACTGGAAGAACAAACATTGCTAAAATGTCTATACTACCCAAAGTAATCTACACATCCAATGCAAGCCTTATCAAAATACCACGAGCATGTCTCACAGAACTGGAACTGACAATCTTAAAGTTTGCATGGAACCACAAAAGACCTGAATAGCCAAAGCAATCCTGAAAAATAAAAAACTGGAGGCATCATGATTCCAGATTTGAAGCTATATTACAAAGCCGTAGTGATCAAGGTAGTATGGTACTTCCACAAAAACAGACACATAGATCAATGGAACACAACAGAAAACCCAGAAATGGACCCACAACTATACGGTCAACTCATCTTCAACATGGCAGGAAAGAACATCCAACGGAAAAAAGACAGTCTCTTCAACAAATGGTGTTGGGAAAACTGGACGGTGACATGCAGAAGAATGAACCTGGACCACTTTCTTATACCATACACAAAAATAAATTCAAAATGGATAAAAGACCTAAATGTCAGACAAGAAATCATCAAAATCCTAGAGGAGAACACAGGCAGCAACCTCTTTGACCTTGGCTGGAGCAACTTCTTACTAGACATGTCGCTGAAGACAAGGAAAACAAAAGCAAACATGAACTATTGGGACTTCATCATGATAAAAAGTTTCTGCACAGCAAATGAAACAATTATCAAAACTAAAAGGCAGCCTACAGAATGGGAGAAGACATCTGCAAATGACACACTGTATAAAGGGTCAGTATCTGAAATCTATAAAGAATTTATCAAACTCAACACCCAAAAAACAACCCAGTTAAGAAATGGGCAGAAGACATGAATAGACACTTTTCCAAAGAAGACGTCCAGGTGGCTAACAGACACATGAAAATATGCTTAACACCACTCATCATCAGGGAAGTACAAATCAAAACCATGATGAGATACCACCTCACACCTGTGAGACTGACTAAAATTAACAACACAAGAAACAACAGGTGTTGACAAGGATGCGGAGAAAGGGGAACCCTTCTGCACTGTTGGTTGGAATAAAAGCTGGTGCAGTCACTCTGGAAAACAGTATGGAGGTTCCTCAAAAAACTAAATAGAACCACCCTACGACCCAGCAACTGCCTATTAAATATTTACTCAAAGGATAAAAAAATACAGATTCAAAGAGATAGATGCATCTCAATGTTTATAGCAGCATTATCAATAATAGCCAAACTATGGAGACAGCCCAAATGTCCATGGACTGATGAATGGATGAAGAAGATGTGGTATGCATGCATACACACACACACACACACACACACACACACACACACACACACACAGGAATATTAGCCATCAAAAAGAATGAAATCTTGCCATTTGCAATAATGTAGGTGGAGCTAGAATGTACAATGCTAAGTGAAATAAGTCAGAGAAAAACAAATACCGTGTGATTTCACTCATGTGGAATTTAAGAAACAAACAGATGAAAATATGGGAAAGGGGGAGGGAAAGAGGAGAGAGAAAAAACAAACCACAAGAGACTCTTAATGATAGAGAACAAAACTGAGGGTCGATTGAGGAGGTAGGTGAGGGATGGGCTAGATGGTTGATGGGGATTAAGGAGGGCACTTGTGATGAACACTGGGTACTGTATGTAAATGATGAATCACTGAATTCTGCTCCTGAAATCAATATTGCACTATATGTTAACTAAAAAGAACAAAAAAAAGAGATTATGACGACTCGCATGTCTGTGGAATGGGTAAATCTGTAGATGGTGATACCTTATTGAGACAAGGAAAGGTCAAATTTTGCTGTGGAATATAAGTTGGGGCAGGCTGCTCTTGAGACATCTGTTGAGATATACAAGTAGAGATGTCCAGATGGCAACGGATTCTGAAGGTAAGAAGAGAGACCTAAACTAAGACAGTAATTTCCTAATGGTCACCACTTGGGTGGTAGATGAGCCAAGGATCTGGTAGGTGTTACCTAGGGAGGGTATGCAGAATGGGAGGAGGTAATAACCAAGAACAGAATCCAAGAGAATAACAGCATTAAAGCAACAAAAACTGAAAACTAATCTAGGGTAGAGAAGAAAATTTACGATGCTAGTATTGTAGAAGTCAAGAACGGACAGTTTCAAGAAGTCAGGTAAATAAGGATTTGTCGATGGACTTAGCTACCTAAAAAAATAAGAAAAAAATACAGATCAAATATTTAAAGTGCATCATGGATTCTGTCTCTATTAATGTCTTCAAGTCATAAAACTTCATACAATTTGCTCTGTTAACATTTTCATTTTTTAAAAAGTTTATTTGAGAGAGACAGAACAAGCAGGAGAGGAGCAGAGAGAGGGAGAGAGAGAATCCCAAGCAGGCTCTGCACTGTCAGAGTGGAGCCTGATGCGGGGCTTGAACTCACGAACCATGAGATCATGACCTGAGCTGAAACCAAGAGTCAGACGCTTGGTCAAGTGAGTCCCCCAGGCACCCCCCTCTATTAATATTTTACCTTTAGTGTGCCAGGCTTCTTGTCCATTCATTTACATGAATAAATAATTCTTTCTAAAAGTTCGCTTATGAGGTAAAATAGTATTTTAACTTTCCTTGAGTCAGGCCAATGTTTATAATTTTAATGGATACTATGTTTTTAAATCTATGTAAAAGTACAGAATATTGCTTTCAAGGGATAAATTCTTATCTGAGTTAATCCTTGAGAGGTATGTCTCAGCTTCTCTCTTCTCCTCCCCAAAGAAGTAATGTGTTATTTTATGACAGGAATGCACTTTGATATCAGTAAGAAGATGAACACCGTCATGAACAAAGCCTGACGTGAAACTTCCAGAGAGAAAGGAAAATGTTGCTCATGTTGGAGGAAAATGCTCCTCTTCTAAATCCAGGATCGGACCCTCCAGTAGCTAATGACTCCGTGTCCTCTGAAACAATCACAGTGCCAATTTTCTGAGGCAGAACGAAAGACTGGGAATGGTGGAAGGCAGGTGGGAATAGAGACCACAGAGAAACTGGGCCAATGTAAACCCTTGAGAGTGCAGCCCGGGAGGGTGAGAGAAACAGGCACCGGGGAGAGGGGCTGCTTTGCCCTGGTGTCTCCTGCCACTGAGCACAGAGTGACAGGCTGCTGAGCCTGTCCCATCTCTAGAACCCACCAAGAATTCCAGAAAAGTAACAAAAGCAAAGGGTCCCACCACGTTGTAGCCACGCTCACCTGAAGACTAAAACGACAACAGACTTCATACTTTCGAAAGCATCTCTGAAGAAAAGAGTAACCAATGAGGAAACGTGACAGACTCCGAAACGGTATCGGGCCGCGTAAGATGTCAACTATTCCAAATGTAACAAGTTGGTTCTAGAACACCGAAAGTTATTATGGCCCCTGTAAATTATAACGCACAAGCTATAACCAATCTCTTCTTCAGAAAAAGGATCACCTCTTTGTAAGCCCAGGATAATCATAATGATGTCTGGCTGAATTTCAGTTAACCTTGCTTAAGATGGCTGTATTTTTAGTCTTGATCACTCTGAGCCACAAATACATACTCAAGCTTTCACTGTTTCTATTAAAGCAAACATCTGTATATTGAATCCCAATATACAGAACTGCATTTACACACCTGGGAGAAAAAGCTCAGGAAAACCATACTGCAAACCAGTTACAGAAGTATTATTTTTAAAGAAGTCAGAACATGAGTTTCTCATGTTGATGGCAAACAGATACTCACTGTTCAAAATAAAGCTCGCAGAACTTAAAAACCAGTCCTAAACTATATTTACTGTCAACCCAAGGATCTAATAACCTGTGAAAATATTCTAGCTACATCTGTTCCTGTGGCTATGTATAAAGTCTGCAACCGTCAAGATTTCTTCTCTGACACTTCGAAATAAGAATTTGTTGAATTCCTCGCCAACTTGTAAGCTTCGGTTTCATTTTGAAAGAAAACGTAAGATTTGGTCACAAATTTACGAACCCAATACATTCATAGCCTGCCATTAAGAGGTCACTGGCTTAGCAGGTTTGTAATTACTATAGTGTAATCAATATAATTTACTATCAATTAACCACCTGGGAACCATCTAAAACTTGCATCCAACAGGGAAGTGGAAAGTGAAAGGAAAAAAATGAAGAGACAGGTTTGGGCCTGTTTTTCATCTTCCATGTCTCTACTTGGTATCTTGAACTTCTAGGATAGTTAAAATAACTATGTCCTGGTCCCTGTCCGCTAACTCTAACATCCGTATCTGTTCTGAACTGGTTTTGATTGATTGGTTATCTCAATGTTTACTGAGTTATCTTTAATTAGATGCCACACATTATGATTTACCTTAATGGGTGTTAGATATTTGTGTCTTCCTACAAACATTCTTGCGCTTTGTTTTGGGATAGTTAATTTCCTTGGAAACAATCTGGACCTTTTGATGCTTGCTTTTGTGATTTGTTCCCTGGGTCTAGAGCAGGGCTCACTCAGGGGCTAATCATACCCCCTTCTCCTGAGAGAAGACCTTCCCGAATGCTCTTCCCAATGTCCCGTGAATTGCAAGTTTTTCCACTCTGGCTTTTGGGAACAGGCGCTGTGTAAGCAAGAGGAACTGTTCACTAGTCCTGTGCGGTTTTTTCCCTCCTGCCTTGGGGAGTTCCCTCACAGGCATTATCAGTACTCTGCTGGATATTCAAGGGAAACCTATGCGGATTTCCGGGATTCTCTCGGGACAGCCCTCCCCTCTCTGGTTCTATGTCCTATAGACTCTGGCTGCCTCTGTCTCCCAGATTCTCAGCTCTGTTTCTTCAACTCCGCATGTGCCAGACTCTTCCTGGGCACCCCTTGCTGCACTGTTGCTGGAAACAGGGCAGAATGGTGGGGCGATCAGAGGCCTCGCCGCACCTGTTTCCTGTCCATCAACAACCACTTCTCCTCTTTGCCTGATGTCCAGGCTCTTCATAAGCCTGTTTTGTCTGGGTTTCAGCTGTATCAGGTGGGAGAGTAAATCCGGTCCCTGTTACTCCGTCTTGGGTAGATCCAGAGTCCATACCCTTCTTGTCCAGCACTGCCTGAGGGAAAGTCCTCCCGCTCCACTTTACCATTCAGCATCTTAAACCGACTACACCGCAAAACCTCAGAAGCCAGTTACTGACTTTCTGTCTGTCTCCTTTGGATGACATACTTTGGAACTTCTCTTCTGGTTCCAGAACCATCTTCACCCTGGAGAATGCCACTGGTTTCCTCTGTTCTATTCTCAGCAAAGCCAGGCCTGTGTGCTACAGTCCTGCCCAGCCTCTCAATGCCCACCACCCCCAATCTTTGGAAACGGAAAGCCCAGGTCAGACCTACGGCCCACTACCTGTCCAGGTGAGTTTGGACAGTCATTTCCTAGCTCAGGATTTGGCAGATTATTCTCTAGAGCATAAACTGGACAGATACCACAAAACATGTCATAACATCTCAAGAACATCTTACAGCTGGCTTGAAAGATTTTCTAAGCTTTGCCTATAAAGTCTACGTGGTATCAAAAAATACAAACAACAAGAAGCATTAGCTGTGATACAGTAAAAGGAATGACTCTCAAAATATGCACGATTGCTAAATTTCAACAGTAGCAGTGACCCTCCCCCACCTAGAAGACAGAGCTTCTAGGAGATAACAATCAAGTTTCAAAGTCTAAATCTGTGAAAAATGTTTCTAGAGTTTAGCTTGCCCCTAAGCAGATCTCAAGTCCAATGGAAGGCTGTGTTAAAGTTAGGAGTCATTTACAATTAAGTGGAATTACTAAAATCACTTTCTTCTTCAAGATGTAGCTATTTTCAGAAGAACTCTGACGTATGCTATGTACTGAAGAAAACAAAGGATCTAGAAGTTTGGAAATAAGAAATATTTTAAACTTTTTAAAAAATATTTATTTTTGAGAGAGAGCGAGAGAGAGAGAGAGAGAGAGAGAGAGAGCATGAGCAGGGGAAGGGCAGAGAGAGAGAGAGGGGAGACACAGAATCTGAAACAGGCTCCAGGCTCCGAGCTGTCAGCACAGAGCCCAACGCAGGGCTCGAACCCACAAACCCTGAGATCATGACCTGGGCCGAAGTTGGACACTTAACCAACGGAGTCACCCAGGTGCCCCAGAAATATTTTAATAAAATTACACACTTGTGTATGATTTTAAGGATAACTGCTGTGAAAGAATTTCAGTAAGCATTTTAAAGAATATTATGGTGGTGTTGGAAAGATCAAAAACTTAGAAGGCTGAGGTTCCACGACTGTTTTTAGCTCCACGTTCTCATTTTCCTAAACTTACCTACTGTTCATGATTCAGGTGTTTTGGACCCTATTTTTCCTTCCGCTTGGCACTGTGTAATCCCAGATCCTTTCATGGCCGCCTTCTGCCTTCTGCTTCAGGTCCCAGTTTCTTCCAATCCCACAGAATCATCAGAACTTATACTTTATTACACATTTGTCACCTACCCCCCCTCCCAAATGGAAGCTGACTGCTAAATCTCAAGTCCATTTTTCTAACTGCTAGCTAGATGAACGTGGGTAAATGGTTTTAAGTGGTTTTGGCTCACATACAAAATATTAACCCTTGTCAATTCTACTCAAATAAAAAAAAATTAACTCTTCTGACTTGACAAAAAGTGTACTTCCTATTGCAAGGAATCCATGGGTAGGGGTGTATGGCTAACGTATCTTCTGAATTGTGTGACAACTTAACCACTATCAGTACCTGTCCTCTGCCTATAAACACATCCTGTCCGCTATGTAATGTTTCACTACTTATCAAGGCACTGTCTATTCCTGTTTATAAAAGGTAGTATCAGTTTATATGCAGAAGTTATTAGACAAGCTATTTATGGGTATTTTCCCTTCTACAAAATGTACATTGTTCCTTGTATGTCACTTTCATTAGATAACCAGCTGAAGAAGGATGTCCTTCTTTACAGCAGAAGTACCTGGGTTAAACCATCATTCAAATGGTTTTCAAGGGCAGACAAGAGCTAGGGGATCTTCCCCAGGAGTGCTCTAAAGTGGTATGTTTCCCCTTGCTCATGGTGAGAATCAATCGCTACCACAGTGAGCCACAAATAGTGCTGGGAACAGACCGTGTCCTCCTCTTATGGGGGGGGGGGGGGGAATCTACTCCCCGTGTTGGGAAGGCACATCTAATGTATGACAAAATATCATAGATCCACTCTCAACTACAGATGCATTGATATCAACACCGGGGACTGATTTAAGTGTGTTCCAACTTAAGAGGGGAAAAAAAAGATAAGTTCGAGGAGACTGGAGACCTTGGCTCTGATGCTGGCCTCCAAGCAGCCAGTTGATTTCCTGGACCTCAATTTCCTCCTCAACTCCAATCCTTGCTGCCCTGCCCACTCCACAGGCTCTGACCTAAGATATAAGCTGAGTGAGAAAATGCCCCAGAGTCTACTGCAGAGACCATTAGCCCTGGAGGCATGGAAGAAATAATCCTTCATCCCCCTATTCTCCCCAGCCCAACCAGTTGTCTACCCCAGCCTTTCTGGAAATCTGCAGAGCATGAAGACATTTTAAACACACACACCCCGTAGAGCCAATCTTTGTATCACACGTTATCTTCTTTAGAGCAAGAGAAGTCATTAGTTGAGGTTGCAGGGCATCTTGTTAAAAAGGAAGGTTTATTTTTTTTTAATTGTATGTATTTTGAGAGCGAGCGCGCATGCAAGTGGAGAAGGACTGAGAGAGAGGGAGAGAGAGAAAGCAGGTTCCATGCCATCAGTGCAGAGCCTGATGCAGGGCTTGAACCCACTAACCGCGAGATCATGACTGAGCCAAAATCAAGAGTCCAACACTTAACCGAGCCATCCAGGCGCCCCGGAAGGAGGTTTATTTTTAAGAAACTCTTCTCTGTGGATCAGATAATAGGTTTCATTTGGGGGAAGAGTATTTGAAAATTTCTCAAATGGTGTTATATGACATAGAAAATACTAAGTCACAGAATTTTAGTTTGTGTTACACACAAATTGGTTTGTGGACAAGCAAGCTGTGAGATGCTGAGTCGAACAAATTTCTTTACTACAGGAATTCTCAGTAGCACTGACATGTACTGCAAAGATCCATGCGGCAAACACGGGACAAAGTGTTTCTGGAACTTATTTGACCATAGAATGTGTCATCAGTGGCTATCTTCTCAGTCTAGATTGTTTTTTAATTCAATTTTTATATTTATCAAAATAATGCATGTACATTCCTTTAGTCAAACAGTGCCCACAGGCTTCAATTATGATGAAGATCAGAGTTCCTGCCCCGCTCTCTCCACCTTTCTGTCCTGCTTTCCACAAGAAGCTACATTCCATTCTTGGAGCTATTTCTTCTGGTATTTTCCTCCATTATTTCTCAATAATATGCCAACAGTGGTATTTATTTATTTTTTTTCTATTTTAAATGTTATTGATCTCCTGCTGTGGAAGATGAGGATTAGCTTTCTTAAATCCCTCCCTCGGACCCTGCAATACAGCAGGCTTCTACACCATCTTTCCAGTAAGTTACATCACAATTCTGGTTTACTCCCATGTTAGCTACTACAGAGTTCTAGAAATACTATTTATAACTGAGTCTTGCAGTGTTTTACTTCTTTTCTTGTAAAACTGTGTTTTCCCTTAGTGTTAATAGTTGTCTTGTTTGCCCCATTTTCAAAACATCACACCTATCACTAATTGATCACCAAACTCACCATCAGAGCTTATAAAACTCTCAACACGTTCAAGCGTATCAGACAACCTATTCGTTTCATTTGTTTTCCTTGGAAACACTGCTCTTGGAATCCTCCAGAAGATCTTCCTTCTTCAGTCTGGATTGCTCACCAGGCCTGCTAAAATTTCTCTTTGCCATCCTCCTGGGCCTTCCCTTTGTTTCTCTTCTCGAGGGGATGGATCCTCACTGCAATGCACCCCTCTTCTGTGTCCGTTCTTCCTTCTCCTTGGTGTACTCCCTTGTTGGTGGAGCACGTCCTCCGGTAGTTTCCTGATACAGCGTGCGCATGAGCGAAATCTGAGTCCTTGTCCGCCTGGAAATGAACATTTCCTTGCTCTAATGTCGCTGAGTAAATATGAAGTGAAAATCATTTTCCAGTTCTGGGGGTGCTGCTGAAAAGCTGAAGTTCCTTTTGATTCCTGAACCTTAATATTAAGACTTCTCTGAAGGCTTTTATGATCTCTATTCCTACTGTAGTGAAATTTATAACAATATGTATTGACAATGGATCTTTTTCCACTCATGTTGTCAGGTACTTGGTGGGTCCCTCCGAACTCGTTCATAGCATTCAGTTCTGAACTGTGTTGTATTAGGTCTTTGTTAATTTGCCTTTTTTCCTCTTTCTGAAGTTTCTAGTAGTAAGATAGGAGACTCAGGAATTCTCTTACTTTCTCCACATTCTTAGCTTTTCTTGCTGTATTTTTAAATTCTTTTTTTTCTTAATGTTTATTTTTGAGAGAGAGAGAGAGAGCACGCACACGAGCAGGGGAAGGCCAGAGAGAGACAGAGACACAGAATCTGAAACAGGTTCCAGGCTCTGAGCTGTCAGCACAGAGCCCGGTGTGGGGCTCGAACTCACGGACTATGAGATCATGACCTGAGCCGAAGTCAGAGCCTAACCAACTGAGCCACCCAGGTGCTCCAATCTTGCTGTATTTTTCAATTTTCAAAAATTCATTTATTTTTGAGAGAGAGAGAGGGAGGGAGAGGCACGAGTGAGGAAGAGGCAGAGAGGGGGGACAGAGGATCCAAAGTGGGATCCACACAGCACACAGCCCGATGCAGGGCTTGAACTCACAAACTGAGGTCATGACCTGAGCTAAAGTCCAATGCTTAACCGGCTGAGCCACCCAGGCACCCAGCTTTTCCTTTTTTCTATTCTCTTATGCAGAGGCTGATCATTCTCTCTCAATGCTTCAAGTGAAATTCTATACTTCTGCTATCATATATTTTATTTCTAAGAGCTCTTTCTTGTTCTCTATTTCTTTTCTGTAGCATCCTGTTCATGTCTCATAAATGCAAAATGGTCTCTTACAAGGCATCACAAACTATTATTAGTTTATTTCCTATTTATTTTGCCCCTTTTCACTCTGGGAGCTTTCCTCATTTGGATATTCTTCCTCAGCTGTCCATTCATACTGAAGAGTGAAGCATGACAAAGCCGACTGGAAGTCACATACACAAGTACGGAGCTCAGCACGGGAGGGTGCTAAGGTGTGGACCCTGCTGTTTCATCAGACCACTCCCCCAAACGCCCACACGGGCAGGTCTCTCCTCTTGGGCTGGTCAATATCTCAGATGAGCCCTCCAATAATCTAATCTGCACAGGGGATGAAAGTTTGGCTCCCAGAGCTCTGGGAGCCAGTGAGGAAAGAGGCCTAAACAGCCTTACCGTTTGATACGCAGACTTTCACTTGACCTCTCTGTTTTCAATTTTCAGTTGATCACTAAACAATACGGGTTTGAATGGCACAGGTCCACTTATACGCAGATTATTTTTGAAAATAAACACAGTACAGTACTGTAAATGTCTCTTCCCTTATGATTTTTTAAAAAAAATCTTTATTTATTTTGAGAGAGCGTGCGAGCACAAGCAGGAAGAGAGGTAGTGGGAGAGGGAAACAGAGAAATCTTAAGCAGGCTCCACACCCAGCTCCGAGCCCAAGGTGGTGGGCTCGATCTCCTGTACTGTGAGATCATGACCTGAACCGAAAATAAGAGTGGCTCCTTAACCGACTGAGCCACTCGGGTGCCCCCCTTATGACTTTCTTAGTAACATTTTTTTTCTGTCATTTACTTTACTGTAAGAATACGGCATAGAATACCTACAAACAGGGGCACCCGGGTGGCTCAGTTGGTTCAGTACTGGACTCTTGATTTCTCCTCAGGTCACGATCTCACAGTTCCTGAGATGGAGCCCCGGCTTCAGGCTCCGAGCTGAGAGTGGAGTCTGCTTGGGATTCTCTCTCTCTCCCTTTGCCCTCCCCTGCTTGCCACGGGGTCATCTCTCTCAAAAAGATAACAACACATATAACATACAAAATGGGTGTTAATCAACTGTTTATGTTATCAGTAAGGGTCCTGGTCAACAGTAGGCCATTAGCAGTTAAGTTTGGGGGGAGTCAAAAGTTACACAGGGGTATTCAACCGTGTGGGGGCTTGGCGCTCATAATCACCACGTTGTTTAAAGGGCCAACTGTAACAGTATCTTCACCTGCCCTCAAACGTGTCTAGACTCGAAGTCTGGGGCCTCTCAGGAACAACCTTATGTGGCTTGATGAGCTGGGGCTGGGGTGACCTTGAGGCTGAGCAGAGGAGGGGGGGTATCTTCTCCACATGTGTACTTCCAACACAAGGTTCCAGGTGCCTTCATTTCGTGAGCCCTTCTAGAATCCCATGGGACACACCAGATGCTTCACGTCTGGGCCCTTCTACACCCCTCCCTGCCCCGCTGTCAGCTACTGCTCCTCATTTATCTTCCTGTTTTCCAAAATGTTGATAACGCCTCTTATCTGCTGCCACTTCCTCTTACAGTCTTTCTGTTCGTGTGAACTGTAACTTTAAAAAGTAAAGTTTCTGTAAAGTTACAGTGAAAACAAGTGATTGTGTTCAACCCATGGTGTTACATGGAAGATCTGTATCAATTTAAACTACTTTGGTGTCATTACGGCAGCCTTCATCACATTCCCAGTTTTGATACAAGATTGAAGTAACCAAGAAGCTGAAATATAAATAAAACATCTCTGAATAATAAATGTTGCACATGGTTATTTAAAAGACGATTTTGATCAATCTGAATCTTGACTGAATAAAACTGCTCTACTTTCTCAGTGTTGTCAATCCAAACAAATTATTTCTCCTACCACCAAGAATTAATCAACTATATGTATTTAGGTATACATGTATGCGTGTGTCTGTGTGTGTATAGCCTGACTACATATATTGCTTCAAAAACAATTTCTTTGAAAAAAAGACTTCATCCTTTTATATGCTTATTAAAATAGGTTAAAGGTTTCAGAAAGATGACAGTTTATAAATAGTATTGAGCAATGTTTCATACTCAACATTTCCACTATTTTATTTAAAAAGTTAACTAGAACTGAGAATTATGAGTGCTTCTGTGAGTTAAATGTGCAAGGCTTTTATTTGGCCCTTAAAACAAAACAAAACTGTCTCTTATCTTCCATAACCCTGCAAGAAAGGATCATTATCTCTACAGATAGGGAAGCCAAAGATCAGTCATGTGCAAAAGGTCATACAGGCAGCAAATAGCAGAGGAGAAATTCAAGCTTAGGTCTTCAAGAACTTTCCACAATAACCAAAACAAACTGTATTTCTGTTAATAATTTTGAATTAAAGCCATAGTAATCATCATTTCAGGATTAAAAAAGACTTTAAATCACAAGGCACTGTCACTAGACAATTAGATACAAAATACTTTGGCACTTATTAATAGATACTTTATAAAGATACTATTAAGTATTAACAGATAAATACCTGTATATATAATTTTTTTTTAGACAAAGTCTCAGAAACTCAAAGTACAAGTTAATTTAAACTTCTCACCTTTGAAATTTCTCACCAAAAAACTTAGGTTTAACTGTTAAGGCATTTTACATTAACTTGATGCTGTCCTTGAGAAACAGAAAGTAATTCTGTAAGTTTTAAAAATGTGGCCTGTCAGAGTATGAAATATTTACCATTATTTTACCTGTAGATTTCAAGCCACTGATCATAAACTGGAGACCTCATAGCCAGGCTATTTTTTCCTAGGTATTTCAGAGTAACAGGCGCTTACCAACGAATCTGTTTATCACATCTAAGTTTATTAAAAAGAGGTAATTTTTGTTTAGAAGGCTTTCAGACGCTCATCAAGAAGGTTCCAGATTAAGGAAAGCTTTACAACAGGATAACACACAAAAGGAAGAATGGCTTGCGCCCAAGCTGGTAACTGACGGAAGTCAGGACTTGGGTCCTCTCACACACTTGGTACTACACAATTCTACCTCTTGAAAGACGAACACTCTGTCATTTCAATTACGTGAAATGGACCTGTTCGGTGCACTTTGGCTTTCATTTAAATGACAGGCGATGCTGCTCTCCAAACACGAAAGTTAATTTTCGTTTTATAATATATAAATTAGAATGCACTAATTAAAATATATTTAAGTCACTGGGTGGAAGTGAAGAAAAGAATGATATAAAATCTCATTGTTCCACATTGTATGACTTTTTTCTGTCTAACCAACTTAGGAAATTTAATTTTACATATTAAAGTATCACATAAGGTGTTTCAAATAATCCTAATGCATATGGATAGAAAAACCACAATGCTCATATAATTCTTGTGTTCAAGTAGCTACAAAACATAACGGCATAAAAATACGGAATACCCTTCTATTCACAGTTGAACAAGTACTCCTGTAAGTCAGCCAGCACTGGCCACCCGACATAGCACCTACCGTGTGCCAAGCACTATTCTAAGCACTACACCAACTGAATCCTTAAAATAACCCTATGATGTCCTATTGTTTTCCCCATTTTACAGATGGAGAAGCCATGTAACTCCTAGGGTCACATGACCTGCACCCAAACTGCCCAACTTCCAGCAAAAATGTCCTTTCAAAATTCTAAGCCTTCCTACCAGGCTCCTTGAAACCTGTGTTATAATAAACTTAAGTTATATGATTAACATCCTCACAACAGAGTATTTCCCTACTGTTCCATTTAAAATTGTAGACCAGCTGAACCATCTCTAACTCTGCTCCATTGTTTTTTTTTTAATTTTTTTTAATGTTTATTTATTTTTGAGAGAGGGAGAGAGAGACAGAGCACGAGTGGGGGAGGAGCAGACAGAGAGGGTGACACAGAATCCAAAGCAGGCTCCAGGCTCTGAGCTGTCAGCACAGAGCCCGACGAGGAGCTCAAACCCACAAACTGTGAGATCATGACCTGAGCCAAAGCCAGACGCTCAACCGACTGAGCCACCCAGGCGCCCCTGCTCTATTGTTCTTGAGGGAAAGTTCTTCATCTCTCCTGCCCCAGTGCTTCAGTCTGAAACCCCCTGGGTCCCAGTACTCACCCACTCCTTCCAAAGTCGCTTCTCTGACAAGGACTCCATACTCAATGCTGCCACCTACACTCTGGTAATCTATGTAGGCAAATGCAATTTACAGAAAGCACCTCCAGAAAAATTCATACACTTACAAACTTCTGCAAACAATTTTATTCACAGCCCCCCCTGGAGCTCCTTTTGAAGCCCTTCCATTTAGAGCTTGCACACAACCCAATCCCACCTCCTCCTGGTTGTCTCTCAAAAGGTCTCTCCCTGAAGTGCACATATCAGAATCACCTGGAATGCTTGTCTACAGCAAAACCGCTGGAATTTCCTTTGGCACTGGGACGGTCCAATGATGGAGTCCAGGAGTCTCCATGTTAAACACCACCCAGGTGATCCTTATGGTTCAGTAACACTTAAGACCCATCCCTAGGATGGAACACAAGGATCTGACTGAAAATTTCTGAATACTCAGTTTTCATCTCTGCTCTATCCCTTGGCATTATTCTAGAAAACCATGACATCGGTGTGATAATCTACAGTACCTATATATCAGCTTCCCCTTCTTACTTCCTGCACTCCAGTGAACAGCACTTGCTGTGGGTGTCAACAACACCCTCCTCCTATAATCACCACACCCTAGATCCAGAACTACTCAATTTATCAATAACCTTTTAAGTGTTTTTTTTTAATGTTTGTTTATTTTTGAGAGAGACAGAGACAGGATGCGAGTGGGTTAGAGGCACAGAGAGAGACACAAAATCCGAAGCAGGCTCCAGGCTCCGAGCTGTTAGCACAGAGCCCGATGTGGGGCTCGAACTCACGAGCTATGAGATCGTGACCTGAGCCGAAGTCGGACGCTCAACCGACTGAGCCACCCAGGCACCCCTCAATTTACCAATAATCTTAAAATCAATAGGGTGCTCCGCCTAACCCATCTTTCTCCCTTTCCCTCTATGTCTGCTCTTCGACCTAAGCCTGACTCCAACCCCATGACTTCTGTCTCCTTGCACCTATCGCAAACCCCCTCAAAGCTCCACTCCTCGCTCTGCACAGGGCAGACGGTGGACTGTCTTGGGCACTCTTGTCGGCTACCGTGGACTGCCCGTGGACCGCCCGTGGACCTTCCAACCCTATCCCAGGTGGCACTGCACGGGACGCTGTAGCTGGTTCCACAAGCTGTCACCCTGGGGCTTCTCTCCTGCATCTAGTTCACATCAGCCCAATGACAACAATCCTGATTATAACTAATACTTACAGAGCACTTTCTGCACTTGATAACTACTGCCTCATTTAATCCTCACAAGAACCCAATGAAGCTGGTATATTATTATCTTCACTACAAGCTGGTGACATTGAGGCTAAGAGATCAACTAACTTGCTTCAGGTCTCACAGCCAGAATGTGACAAAGCAGAGATTCAAACCCAACGAATCTCCTTCCACAGCCTGGGCTCTGATTCCTTTTCTTCCTGCTCTAATAATAAAGGAGGAGAAAAGAAAGAAAAGGAAAAAGGCAGTTCCAGATATGCCACTGGGAGAAAATGAGGTCAGGGCTCCTGCTTTCTGGGAAAGCTTTGCCTGTTGCTCTGCTCCCCTCTCATTTTTTAATTTTGTTAACATTTACTTATTATTTTTGAGGGGGCGAGGGGCAGAGAGAGGGGAGACAGAGGATCTGAGGCAGGCTCCGCACAACGTCAGAGCAGAACCTGATGCGGGACTCGAACTCAAGAACCCGTGAGATCGTGACCTGAGGCGAAATCAAGAGTTGGCCACTTAACCGACTGAGCCACCCAGGCGCCCCAATTATCCTATCCTTAGCTTTCCAGAGCCCATCTCCATAAAATGGCAACAGACAGGGGTACCAAAATTCATATGTATGTATATGTCATGTTCTGGAAAGCTTATTAATGAGCTTCACAAGTTGCGACCTTTGTCTTTCATCAGCCCAAACTTACAAAGAACAGCACGTAAAATGAATACTGTTGACCAATTTTGCAAACTCACCTCTTCTTTTTCTTGTAATTTTCCAATTGTTGCGACTGCATATGTTTGTATCTTTCTAATTCACACTGTCCACATAAATTCTCCAGATTCAGCAGGTGGTCTTCTACTTCCTCAAAGCTAGCCTCTAAATGAGCTGAAAGTACATAAGGTCCAAATAAAACAAAAACAAAAACAATCAGAATCCTCGATCATGGAGAAAAGAAAGAAAAAAATGTCCAAAAGTTAAAAGCTGAAATTGGTTTGCCTTTATTTAAGATTCTTTGTTAAGCTTTCTTGAAGCAAAATAAAACACACTGACCCACTTTAAAATACACTTCAAACTGTCTGGAGCTTCTTTTTAGATTTCATTTCCAAGATGTAATTTTCCAACACACTTTAAATACGCTATTAACCAGGATGAGGGGCAACAGAGCATTGTGATTTATCTCATGTGATATCCTAATGATCCCATCTACCACATGTGAATAATCAATTTTCAAATGAGAATATGGCAAATTAGAATTAACACAAATTATACCAAGCATGATTTAAAATTCGAGATTCGAAGTTACATGAGCAGAGCACTTGTTTTGCCTTGGCAAATGATATACGTCAATCTTCACAAGTCACGGCAGAGAAGGGACAGGTGCTCAGTAAGCACAGGTCGCGGGTGGTGGGGAAGAGACAGCTCTGCCCACCAGTCCACCGGTCTCTACTGTGCCTCTAAGGCCACAGAGCTCTCCGCTTCACCGGAACATGGAGATTATGCAGTCACATCCTTCATTTAAAAGATTCAAGACCAAAGTCTGCAGAATTTAATTCACTGCCTTGCACAAGGTCACCTAGCTACTGAAGGGCAGCTGGGAATCAGAACCGAGTCTCTCTTACACAACAGTCATTTTGAATTGATAGGGGACCAAGTGAACCAAGACTTCATAGCTGCAGAAGGGAGAATCTGGTTGTCTTCTCAGACAGCAGAGAAGTTTTAGACGTCAAAGATGTTAGAACCCAAACAGCACTGCGGCCACTTACCAAATACTACATGCGCCAGATCCTGGGATACAGAGATGAAAAAGACAGTCCTTGTGCCCCTCGAGCTTAAAGTAGAGGGGAGACATATTTCAGAGACAACATGGCCTGGCAGAGCGAGGCATGCGATGCTCGGGAAACTCAAAAGAGTGGCCTCTAACACAGATGATGAAGAGTGAGGGAAAGGTCTGGCAAGAGACCGACTCCCAAATCTGGAAGTCACAGCCGCCCAGTGGGGAAGACAAGGGGCAGCAGACAAGGAGTAAGCTGGCTGTGCCGCTCTCCAGTTATAATTTCTGTGCATCGAATTCCTTCACGTAGCCACTAGACTTTGAGGACTTTCCAAATAAGCTTTGTTGGCATCTGGGTTGGAAGCAAACTCCTCAAATTTCAACTTGCAGTTCTAGGTTTATTAGGATGCAAATTTTGGCCTGTTTGTGTCATTAATCTTTGATCCAAAGATCTGACTAAATATCTATGCTATCTATAAAACCTCCCTCCTCTTCTATTTGGTAAGGCTTAGGGCTTAAAGACACGGATTTGGGGTGGAAAATAAAATGTTACTGAAAAGTACAAACGTGATGACAGTTTAGCACTCCTCTTCAAAGACATTTTAGGTACTGACTTATATTGATACACTGTCAAGCACTGGGAAGTCTGCAAAGGGCTGATGATAATGCAGTTCATAACAGTTTTGAATGTATCTTCAGGGGCTACAAAAGACTGTTAATATATATGATTATGGAAAGCCTTACCTCGAACAATATGCAAACTCTAAGTGTCAATCAATGAGGAATTGAATCTGAGATTTTCAATAATGATTTGAACAGTACATAGTGAATTTACGGGGGGAAAACAAGCAAAATAATGTTATTATATTCACTGCTGTTTATTTTCTGTTATTACACTAAATGGAAAAATTAATAGGAGCCTTAGTGTCAGAGCTGGTACTACTGGCCCTGAAGAAGCAATATTCAGCTCATTCTGTTATAACCAGCTTGACAGGGTCTTAAAAGGGGATCATAGCTAATAGGATTATTTAAACGGCTATTTCACTTTGATTAGTGATAAGAACTAGAATAATTAAATTTAATATGGAATCCATTTAACTCTAAGCTACTCGGTTCCTACAGCATCGTGCACGTTACCTTGTCATCCTTAGCTTACAGGGGACTGGTCAGGAGTAGGGCTTTGAAGCATAGCTTGGAAACCCAGCTCTGCTCCTGACAGATGAGGGGAGACATCTCATCAGTGAAAAAAGGGCTAACAACTCACATCTTGCAAAGATGTCAAAAGGGTCCAGGGGGGTAAAGTATATAAATACTGTATACTTACAAATAAATATAAATACAAAGTATACCTAACTTAGCATTTGACAGTAAGTAATTTAAAACTGACCATAGGGGTGCCTGGGTGGCGCAGTCGGTTAAGCGTCCGACTTCAGCCAGGTCACGATCTCGCGGTCCGTGAGTTCGAGCCCTGCGTCGGGCTCTAGGCTGATGGCTCAGAGCCTGGAGCCTGTTTCCGATTCTGGGTCTCCCTCTCTCTCTGCCCCTCCCCTGTTCATGCTCTGTCTCTCTCTGTCCCAAAAATAAATAAACGTTGAAAAAAAAATTTTATAAAACTGACCATAAAAAATGCAGGGAAAAAAATGTATAAAAATTAGCTAAGTTTTGCAAAGGTCATTTAAAACTAGTAATTTTGTAGACCAGTAATGATCATGTTGTAAACACCTATGGATCTAAAAGACCTCCCCCAAAAAAATCAATAAAAGTTTCTTTTTTTTCTAGCAAACTTAAATACCTACAAATTATACTCTAAACCATGTTGTTAGACTTAAGATCCCTTTTAAGTGAGGAGGACTGAATTTCAAATGATTTTGCTAAAAAGAAAATAAGTAATGGAAGCAATAATTATTCTATATTTGAAGATATATATATACATATGTGTGTGTGTGTGTGTATAATTTTGGAGGGGAGGGGGGACAGCTGGCAATTTCTATTTAGAGTCTAGCTCTGTTGGTTGGCTATAGAGCTAATGAGGCTGGGAACTTGAATGAAATGACTTGATTCCCAGGCAGGCCAATTAATTTCTCATGGAGAGAAATTCTCTTCTAGATACATATGAAATTTGCCACCCAGATCATACTTGGGTTAATAAAATAGCCACCAAGTGAAACATGTGACTGATTTAGTACCAACCTGGAACTACTATATAAGAAACAAACAAACCATATGTCCTTCCTAATTGGATGACAGCATCCTGTCGTTATGTTTCTGAATGGCAAATCTAGATCTAGAATACTTGGGAGACTCGGGGGCCATTTTATTGCTACCATCAAATCCATATTTATGTTCTCTCCTTTGGAAAGTTAAAGGCTCCCGAGTCCTTTAAGAATCCAGTTTAACTCCTTAACTTAGTACCCGGAAATCTATAACTCCACCCCTCCCGGGGCCACAACCTACTTTTCCAGTCTCACCACTTCTTACCTTCAGGACCACTCATCACTCCAAGATGAGTCGTTCATATTCCTGTCTCGCTGACTCTACCTGTCCCCCTGAGATGCCTCTGCTTGTCTCTACTGCCCAACCTCGTGCTCCCCTTGCAGGCTGGGGGGTCCGGGGGGGGGGGGGACGGGGGTGGTGCTACTCCTCCTCTGGGCCGCAGGGCTCTCTCTTCCTCTGAGCTTCCACACATCTTTGACCCTTACACAGAACTTATGTTCTGATATTATACAACCATTTGTGTACTAACCTCTCTCTCAGGAATCAGTGAGGGCCTTACGGGTAATAATTATATGTTTGTATCTTTGTATCCCCTAATACAAAGGATATAAACCAAATTCAACTAAGAATGATTCCATCCCACCAAAACATAAAATAATAACCAAAAAAGCAAATGCATGATTCATGTTCCTCTAACTTAAATATTAGAAGGCTATGCTAAATTTTGTAAAAAGAATAAATTAAACATGGGCAGAGTACTTAGAAAACATTAGACAACACGATGACACTTTGTCATCAGTATGTCACATAAGGCCCAAATCAGTGAGCTACAACAGTAGAAGCAATGGGAATTTTCCATTTTAATTCTTAACAGGCTTGAAATCAGTAATCAAACATAGATCCACTGTACTGACAAAAATCAATTAAAAACTTAAAAAAAAAAAAACCCTTTAAGTGATAATGACAGGCATATACAGGATGATGTCCTCTGAAAATCGCATACTACACCTAAATGGCAGAAGTTGAACGCCCCCGTCACAGCCTTCTCATTTCCCATTACGAAGTGAATCACATAGAGAACGTGTGTACATAAAAACACAAGCAGGCCTCCACAGACACAAACATACCTCGACAAGAAGCTCAGACTTGACCGTTTTGCTCACTGTAACAACAGCATATGTCTCACTTAGTGATCAGTGGAAAAGATAGGTGGAGTTTTATTGTGAAAAGCCATGTGGGAATGCCTGACAGCTGTGCAGGAAAGAGCTTCACAAATCTTTGTGGGGAGATGGTCCCAGAGGAAGAGCGATTCTCTTTGGAATTTTTCTTTGTGCCATTTGTCTCAAATACGTATTATCTGCAGCAGAACCACTGATATACAAAGAATGGGCTGGCACACTAAAATGATTTCATACTTAGTGATTACTTTTCTAACACACTAATTAGCCTCAAGGAAGAAAGAAATCTTCTTTGGTTGCAAACCCAGAGGTCACAGAGGCCAGGTACTAAAAGACTTGAAAGATTCTTCAAATGCTTCCATTACTCTTTTATGTACTAAGATAATACGGCAGTGACAGTATGGTAACGAGGAACTTTAAAAAGCGCATTAATTTGCAAAAGCCATTATGGAACAAACGAGGTCTCTGTAGTACATGAAAAGGTGTCTGCAGAGAGTTAATACGCCTCTTGATCGGTCTAATCTCAGAAATAACCTGAACAATAAAATAATCTAGTTCACGGAACACTTGCAGCTGTGGCAGTCTCCCTGCCAGACGCCCTCTCAACTTGTAAAAAGAAAGCAAAACAACGTTATCAGGTTAGGTCGGAGCAAAAGAAAGACAGAAGCTCAGTATATGGCTGTCACTCTCTTACTTTATTATTGAAGAATTCACAAATTCTTCTGGATGACGAGAACAGTCTTTTCAAAGTAGGTCACTGAAAATAAACTAAGCAACAGTGAAAACTCAGACGAGCCCTTAACATTTTAAACTTCAATAAAGGAATAGGGTTAGGCTTCCCTCTAGTGGAAGTTCAAGAGAATTCAACAAATACTTTTCAAACATTTTACCAGTTTTAGGATAAAAGGCATGCTGTGGTTATTTCAGAAGAAGAACGTGTACAGCATCTGGCTGACAACATTCCATTTGTCTCCTTATTCACGATCTCTCAGTGTTCAGAATGCTACCCTGTTCATCAACACATTTCATGCTGTGACTGCATTCTACACAGTTTTACAGGACAAGCTAAATTGCATAACATCTATCCAAACCCTTCTGTCAAAGAACAGGGGTTTTGTAAATTCAAAGGCTAGAGAGAGACTTCCGCTAGAACGTCAGTATCTTTTCTTTTTTAATGTTTATTTGTTTATTTAGAGAGAGAAAGCACGAGCAGGGGAGGGACGGGGGCGGGGGGCGGAGAGAGAATCCCAAGCAGGCTCCGTGCTATCAGCACACAGACCAACTCAGGGCTTGATCCCATGAGCCATGAGATCACGGCCTGATCCAAAATCAAGAGTTGGACGCTTAGCAGACTAAGCCACCCAGGCGCCCCTAGAAAGTCAGCATCTCGATGGGGGGCACCCAGTGTTGGTCAGTGCTGTATTCCCAGAGCCTACAAAGAGCCCATGGCTCACAGTAGAAGCCACATTGGTGCTAAGCATGGAATGGGTCCTATATTTACACGTGTCATCTCATTCAACCCTCCGACTGCCCTCGGAGGCAGGTACTCTCATTCTCTTTCTGCAGACAAAGAAGCAAGCTTGGAGCAGCCAAGAAACCTGCATGGGTCTCACAGGAAGTTGCGAAACTGGGATCCAAACCTAGGTCTGAGACTAGTCCACAGCCGTTATTTTCCAGTTCCCAGTATTTATCATGTCCTTTTTAAATGACAAACTACCACTAATTATCTATTACACAGGCTTATGTAAGATGAAGGGATCACAATCCATTTGAAAAAAGAAAAAAATGAAGGAATTATCCATTCTCACTTCACAATTCCCAAGGGATCATGTAATCAGAAGTCGTATGTATTAAGCAATAGGATAAGGGAGCTAAAAGCATCATCAAAGGTTCAAATCTCTCCCATCATGTAAATCTGTTACTCTGTAATAAGCATCTCTAGATGCCCTAGAAAACGAAGTAAGACTAAAAGTGCTGTGTGGCCTGGAAGATGGAGGGACTGATTGGATGTGATGTTAGATCTGACAGCAACAAAGCACAAGGTTCAAAGAAGTTAGGGGAATCCTGTGACTGCATACAGGTCAGTTAGTCCCTCTTAGTTTTTCAAACTTTTTTACTATTGCTTAACTATTTAAGCTTTGTAACATATCAAAGTGTTCAGGTGGTAAGAGATATTTTACTTTTTTGAGGCTACCAAAAAATAAAAGAATCCAGTAACATATGAGCAAACATTTACAGCACTGTTTCCAATATCTAAGAATGATACATAAACTCCTTAAAATGACTTCATAAAATACCTTAATGATCTAGATACATGTTTACACGACTCTGCCCACCAAATCTGGCTTTAAGATATTTTCCTATTGTAAAGAGTATCAGCACCCATTCCAAGACATTTAAGTTACTTATCTAAAAGTCTCAATTTCAAAACACTCTCTGTGGCCAACAATTCTAGGCCAACAAATACTAGGCCTCTGAACTCCCAGATTTGACCAGCTATCTGTGCCACAGTTAGTCGTTCATTACTAAGGATGAATATCAGACAAAAAACAGCAATATAGTAAAAACCAAGACAGCATGCTTCAAATGCTAATGGTAATTCAGACTAGCAGTATGTATAAAAACCAACCAGCCAGACTTCAGAGGTATCTTCTTTTTAAAAAATTTTTAAGCTTTATTTATGTTTGAGACAGAGAGAGAGCATGAACGGGGGAAGGTCAGAGAGAGAGGGAGACACAGACTCTGAAGCAGGCTCCAGGCTCCGAGCTGTCAGCACAGAGCCCGACGCGCGGCTCGAACTCACAAACTGTGAGATCATGACCTGAGCCGAAGTTGGTCGCTCAACTGACTGAGCCACCCAGGTGCCCCCAGAGGTATCTTCTAAGCAAACAGAATTCCCTCTTCAAGAAGACCTCAATGCAAGCACCGCGTGTTTTATTGAGCTTCACTTTGTTGTGCTTTGCAGGTACTGTGCTTTTTTACAAACTCAAAGTCTGTGGCAACCCTGCTTTGAGCAAGTTTACTGGTGCTAATTTTCCAACTGCATTTGCTCACTTCATGTGTTCATGTCACATTTTGGCACTTCTCGTCATATTTCAAACTTTTTTATGATTATTGTGGGTGATCTGTGATCAGTAATCTTCGATGTTACTATTGTCATTGTTCTGGGATGCCACGAACCACACCCATGATGACGGGGCACCTAATTGAACTAACTGACAAAAGTCGTGTGTGTTTTGACTGTTCCACCAACCGGCCAATCCCCTATCTCTCCCCCTCCCTTAGAGCCTCCCTATTCCCTGAGAAACAACAATACTGAAATGAGGCCAATTAGTAACTGCACAATGGCCTCTAAGCGTTTCAGTGAAAGGAAAGACTCACACATCTCTCGCTTTAAATCAAAAGCTACAGGTCATGATCTCGCAGTCTGTGGGTTCAAGCCCCGCATCGGGCTCTGGGCTCACAGCTCAGAGCCTGGAGCCTGCTTCGGATTCCGTGTCTCCCTCTCTCTCTGCCCCTCCCTGCCCCTCCCCCGTTGCTCTCTGTTCTCTGTGTCTCAAAAATGAATAAACGTTAAAGAAAAAAAAATTTTTTTTTTTTTAAAAAGCTAGAAATGACTAAGCTGAGTGAAGATGGCATGCCAAAAGCTGAGACAGGCTGAAAGCTAGGCCTCTTGCACCAAGCAGTCAGCCAAGTTGTGAATGCAAAGAAAAAGTTCTCAAAGGAAATGAAAAGTGCTACTCTAATGAACCCATGAACGACAAAAAAGTCAAACGGTCTTATTGCCCACATGGAGAAAGTTTTAGTGGTCTGGACAGATCGAATCAGCCACAGCACGCCTTAGCCAAAGCCTAATTCAGAACCAGGCGCTGACGCTCTTCAGGTCTATGAAGGCTGAGATAGGTGAGGAAGCTGCAGAAGGAACATCTGACGCCGGCAGAGGTTGGTTCATGAGGTTTAAGGAAAGCAGTCGTCTCCACGACACAAAAGAGCAAAGTGAACCAGATAGTGCTGACTGGAAGCTCAGCAAGTTCTCCAGAAGGTCCAACTAAGGTAGTTAATGAAGGTGGCTACACTAACCAACAGATTTTCAGTGTAGACAAAACAGCCTTCAATTGGAAGATGCTGCCATCTAGGACTTTCAGAGCTGGACAGAAGTCAATGCCCGGCTTCAAAGCACAGGCTGACTCTCTTGTTAGGGGTAATGCAGCTGCTGACTCTAAGCTGAAGCCAGTCCACAGCAAAACTCTTAGGGCCCTTAAGAATTATGCTAGACCTACTCTGCCTGGGCTCTCTAAAGGGAACAATAAAGCCTGGATGACAGCAAATCTGTTTACCACATGGTTTGCTGAATATTTTAAGCCCCCTGTGGAGACTACTGCTCAGGAAAAAAAGATTCCTTTCAAAATATTACTGCTCATTGGGGCACCTGGGTGGCGCAGTCGGTTAAGCGGCCGACTTCAGCCGGGTCGCGATCTCACGGTCCGCGAGTTCGATCCCCGCGTCAGGCTCTGGGCTGATGGCTCGGAGCCTGGAGCCTGTTTCCGATTCTGTGTCTCCCTCTCTCTCTGCCCCTCCCCCATTCATGCTGTGTCTCTCTCTGTCCCCAAAATAAATAAACGTTGAAAAAAAAAAAATTAAAAAAAAAAAAAATTACTGCTCATTGACCATGTACCTGGTCACCCAAGAGCTCAGATGGAGGTGGACGAGGGGATTAGTGTTGTTTTCATGCTGCTGACACGACACCCATTCTGCAGCCCATGGATCAAGGAGTCATTGTGGCCTTCAAGTCTTAGTATTTAAGGAATCCATTTCACAAGGCTGTAGCTGCCATAGATAGTGATTCCTCTGATGGACCTGGGCAAAGCAAATTGGAAATCTTCAACAAAGAAGTCACCCTTCCAGGTTCCACTAAGAACATTCATGATTCATAGGAAGAGGTCAAAATATCAACATGAACAAGAGTTTGGAAGAAAGTGACTCCAACCCTGATGGAAGACTTGGAGCAGTTCAAGCCGTCTGTATGGGAAGTAACTGCAGATGTGGGAGAAAAAGCAAGAGAACTGAAATTAGCAGTGGAACCTGAAGACGGGACTGAATGGCCGCCACCTCGATAAAACCTGACGAGGAGATGCTTCTTATGGATGAGCAACGAAAGCTGTTTCTCGAGCTGGAATCTACTCCCGGGGACGATGCTGGGAAGACTGTCGAAAGGACAACAGAAGATGTAGAATGTCACATAAACCTAGCTGATCAAGCAGCGGCAGGGTCTGAGCGGACGGACTCCAGTTCTGAGAGAAGTTCTATTGTGGGTGAAAGGCTATCAAACGGCATCACCTGCTACAGAGAAATCATTCATGAAAGGAAGAGCCAATCAATGCCGCAAACTTCATTACTGTCTTACTTTAAGAACTTGCCACAGCCACCCCACCTTCAGCAGGCACCAACCTGACCATCAACATGGAGGCAAGAGCCACCAGAAAGATTATGACTCACTTAAAGCCCAGGTGATGGTTGGCGTATTTTAGCAAAAGTATTTTTTAATTAAAGTACGTACGCTATTTTTTTAGACATGAGGCTATTTCACACTTAATAGACTATAGTGTAGTGTAAAACATAACTTTTATATACACTGGGAAACCAAAAAATTCATTTGACTCATTTTATTACAATATTTGCTTTATTGCAGTGGTCTGGAACCAAACCCACAATGTCTGAGGTATGCCTGTATATTCTATTTTAAGAAAGACGCCTATAAACTGCATTTCCCAAGCAGAATTAACTACAAGAATAATTAGAATTGCAGCAAAATGCATTTAATCAGGAAAGTGCTATCGAACAAAGAACATCTATAAACAGAATGCACTCCCAGCTAGGAAAAAAAGAAGGGAGGTTATCCTATCTGCAAAGACATACACACAAGCAATATACAGCAAATGACTCTGTGAGATACAGGAAGATAAGCCAAAAGAAAGCGGCTAAGAAGAAAATTCCAAATATCTTGGAGACTATTTCTATAGTCAGCCATCAAAGGCCGGACAAGGATCATTACTATCCCCACAAGAGGGAAGTCAGGCAGAGGGCAACCACAGCTATTTGACATTTCTCTTAAGACCCAGAATTGCTTTTTCATGCCCTGCCTTCGGAAATCACAAAACACCACCACCAGAAGAGCTCTGTAACAGCCAGAGACTTAAGAATAGTCAGTCCAAGAGGCTACTGACAGCTTCCGAACTGTCATCCCCACTGAGGGTGTCATCGCTGTGACGGGGATCCTGCATCCACATCTCATTGAACTGCGTGACCCTGAGTGAGCCAGAGTCCCTCCAAGTCTTACTTTCCTTAGCTGTCAAATGGGATAATAATAGCTACTTTCAAAGGTTTCAGGTAAGGATTAAAGATAATGTTTGTAAAGCACCTACCAATGTCTGACATATAACAGGTGCTATAAATGTTAGCTACGGTTACCAGCAACGGCATTCTAAATACCATTCGGGTCCATTTTATCCACACACAAAAAACTGTTGTCAAATTTACTAATGATTTGCTTTGTAAATCATTTTTGTTTTGCTTAAGAAAAGAAAATACTGAAAAACAAGGAGAGATGTAGGGTATCCTCACCTTCTTACCTACAACACTGGATCAGGTTATTGCCCCAGGAAGTTGATCTCCCATGTAGATACTCCTACTCCTACATTTCACTAAGATCTTAAGCTTGGTTAGAAAACAGTGAGCCACAGTGTTATCCTAAAATGTGGCACTGGCAAAGAAAAAAGGCATTTTTTTTAATTGTAAACTCAAGAAATCAAGAATATGAGTGTAATTTATTACAATGAAAACTATAATATATGTATTTATAATTATAATTATATATATAATTATAAATATATACATATAAACTTCCACAAGGTATCAATTTAGCCAAACAGATACCCTCATTGAACTGGATTTCTTTCATCTCTCAAGTGTTCAAGGAGGGGAAAAAAACCTATTTGAAGATATGAAGCTCTAAGAAGACCTCATTTTTAAAGCAATGACTTTTAGAGGACATTCTACAACCAGAACAAGTCACTATAACCCCTTTTACTTTATACATTTATACTTTTAAACAGAGAGCTGATGTCACACACAACCCTGAGTCACTCTAAGAATCAACAAATTATATTTCCTAGGCTGAACTGAGGCAGGAAAGGTTAGCATATATTTTAGAAATAACTTCTAGACTTTAAAACCATTTCCTGCCTAATCCTCAGTTAATCAGAACATGAAATTAACTATAACTCACTCTTTTCCAAACAAAATCATGTTGACCAAGACTGTAATGTATTCTTAGAAGGCTTTGAATTCATACTGAGTCCTGTCCAAATTATTTTCATTCCTACAAGTCATGTACAGACACAAACGTTAACACTTACTCAGATTTGCTGCCATGGATTCTAAATCTGCTATTAGACCTGGAAGCTGCTGTAGCTGCTCCTGTAACTCGATGAGGCTCGTCTTCTTTTTCTCCCAGTGTGCGGAGAGCATAACCACCTCACTGTCCACCAGCTGCAACACAGAGGAGCAAGAGTAAAGCAAAACCCGATTTCAGGCACAAGGAAATGACAGTCAGCACAATGAGAGTTGCTCAACGTTAGCTTTAAAAACCCCTCTGCTGGTGTCCCACAACAGGACAACCTAAAGAAAACTGGAGTTGTTTTCTTTCTTAGAAAAGAACCAACTTAATATTCAGTGTGGAAAACCTCAAATTACTGTTGGTCTCCGTGCATCTTTACCCAGAGAAGAGAAAGTTCAGAAATGACCTCAGAAATCACTTCTAAGTACACCCTACTTTTGAGTAAACTATGTATTTGAAAATCCAAATCTAGAAGAAAAATAAATCAAAAAACCAACACTAACAACCAAAAGGAAAACAAAAAACAACCCGAAACACAATTACCGGGTAATTATTTGCTTTACAAAAGGAATTTTTTTTAACAGAAAAGCTCCTTGATGCCTTTAGAATATATAGGATTCACTTTACATTTAAAGAGGAACGTACTGCATAAAGTAAGGTCAACAGTACTTGTCTAGGAAGGAATGACTGAGGCAAGTGATCAATTCCAGAAGAAGGAGAAAAGGATTTATGTCAACAAGGAATTCAGATGTGAAGGGCTCCTAATAGCATGGCAGTGACATACCAGACTGGCCTAAAAGAATTCTAACTTCTTTTACTGAGGACCGTGGAAAAAATGACAGTCATCAGTTTCTCCCAGACAATTTTGTTTTCGTCGTAACACGGTGGGAGAGAGAAGACTTAGGATAAGATTTAGAAGGATCAAGGAGAGGTCATCTTCTGAAAACATCACCAATGGTAAGCAAGCACTGTGAAAGATACCACATTAGTACAGTAAATACAAAGACTGCAAATTCATTATCTAACAGAAAATGTATTTGAATTTTGTCTGAAAATCAGAGTTCACGGTTTAAAAAAAGACAATTTACACATCCCAAGATTAAGATTTTTCAGCAGTTAGAGCATGAATATAACAAACTGTTACTGAATCTCACTAAAGTAACAGAGAACTTTAGAGAAATAAAATATCAAAACTAGATGCAAAATTATTTGTACGTGGTGCTAGATTGCTTGGGTTTCGACATTTTAACATTCAAGAAATTCTCAACATGGAAACAAAAGAACTAAGCTCAGACAGAGAGGGTTAGAAGCTGCCTGGTTTCCTCACTCTGTCCCCCAGGCTCACACACCTCCCCCCTGCTTTTCAGCCCACACTGCAGTGAAGACCACATCATCTCTCCAGACTGAGCTGGAGAGGTGACACCAGGCTTTACTCAAGCTGTACCACTCATTAATTTTGTTTACTTAAAAATGCCTATTGTCAGGGTGCCTGGGTGGCTCAGTCAGTTAAGCATCCGACTTCAGCTCAGGTCATAGTCTCACGGTTTGTGAGTTCAAGCCCCATGTTGGGCTCTGTGCTGACAGCTCAGAGCCTGAAGCCTGCTTTGAATTCTGTGTTTCCATCTCTGTGCCTCTCCTCAGCTTGCACTCTCTCTCTCTCTCAAAAATAAATAAAACGTTAAAAAAAAAATTTTTTTTAATGCCTACTGCCCACCAGTTTTATAAAGATCCCTAAGAGGAGTCTAAGTAATGCTGAGCAATGTTAATATATATAGCCGTGATGCCAGACTAAGAGAACTGAGGCTTGAAACAAGGATCTGTGTTCATAAAATTTATCCATATAAACTTCTCCTGACCACTCCCTATTTGGGCTATGGGGACACAATGGTGAACGAAACAGAACAAATTCTGCCCACTTGATGCTTATGTCCTGGTAGCAGGTCTCCCAAATTCTTTTAGCTCCGGGTTTTAAACTCTAAAGAAGAAAAAATAATTCCTATATCACAGGCTGACTTGAGGATAAATAATATATTTTTCTAGGTATGTAGTGCATTATTATTTCTTTTTTTTTTTTTTTTTTTACAAAGTCTGTTAAAGCTTAACTATCCTGGTTAATCAGGTGAATCTGAAAAATCTAGAACAATTTTTTGATATTAACCATGTCTTACTGAAAATTAAAGTGCAGCATAAATATTAAAACAACTACAATCTAGGGGCGCCTGGGTGGCGCAGTCGGTTGAGCGTCCGACTTCAGCCAGGTCACGATCTCACAGTCCGTGAGTTCGAGCCCCGCATCGGGCTCTGGGCTGATGGCTCAGAGCCTGGAGCCTGTTTCCGATTCTGTGTCTCCCTCTCTCTCTGCCCCTCCCTCGTTCATGCTCTGTCTCTGTCCCAAAAATAAATAAATGTTGGAAAAAAAAAAAAAAAAAAACAACAACTACAATCTAGTTCTTGCCTTCCAGAAAACTGAAAATTATATTCTGAATATAGGATATGAGAAATAATATATACAATATAGAAAAAATATATCAGAATACACTAACATGCCATTTTAATTGGAAAGAATGAGAGACTGAACGGATTCAATAATTACGTAATAAAACTAAAACATTTTGAGCATTTTCTGTGTACCAGGCCCTGTGCTAAGCGATTTACATACATTATCTCGCTTAGAGCACACAGCAACCTTATAAACTAAGCACTATTATCACCTCTATTTTACAGAGGAGGAAACTGAGGCGTAATAAAGTTACATCACTTTCCCAAGGGCCAGAGTGGACTGAGATCAATCCTACGGAATCTGACACTGAAGCTCACGTGCTTAATATTCTAGGGCTTGCGCTACAGGCTGTATGAAAGGAAGAAGTGAAAATGCTGGCAAAAGAAAAGGTTCTAAAAAAACGATCAACTTGACTTCATGATAAGAAATGATCACAAGAAGGCTAATTTTTCCACCTCTAAATAAACAGTTCTGAATAAAACCAGATCTAACACCAGGAAATCAAATTTAAGCAGGAAGACAAACCCACAGCTTCATTCCAAAATTCCTTCTGTTGGGTACTAAAGGCAGAATGAAGACACTGGAAGGAGAATGCCAACGAATGACAAGACAGCTAATAATAGTACCCAACTGTATATGAAACTCAATAGTTCAGCGCTTTGGGGGTACATAATTTCATGTGATTGCCAAACAACGTTGTTTGGTAAGCAGGATAGGTGGTGTTATGCGTGCCATTTTATAGATGAGGAAACAAACAACAGAGAGACTTGGTTAGGTGCCCAAGGTCAAACGTGCTAGCGCAGAAACTAGGATTTCCAACCAGCAGTTCGGTGAAACCACAGAAGAGAGCCACACTGGACTGCAAAGACAGAGAAGCACGTCTAATTTAACCAGCTTACACTTCAAATTGTTAAACCATGAATCTTAAGGGTTCAATTTGAAGGCAAACAAGTATTTCACAATAATAGGAATAAGAAAATAATGTACTGAGAGTCTGACTTTTAAAAACTGCCCTCAGAGTCTAACCCCTAACGTCATTATTAACTATTCATTTATATATTGCTAGAAAGAAAAAAAATTTAAGAACTTGTTGAAAAAGAAAAAAGGTGTAGAAAAGCCTAGACAAACCACAACTGTTCATTTTCTAAGATACCATCTGAATTTTAAGACTATATAGTAAGAACTAGCTTTAAAATTTAAGATGAGTATAAAATAATGTGTCAGAAAAGACTGAATGGTTCCTAAGTGTATTTGCCCCAGCAGGTTGAAACTGTTTGGTTCAAGGCCACCAAAGATACATGAGCGACAGTCTGACAAAATAAACTCATCCTAGGTTAACACCGTGCATATTATAGATAGACGTTTTAAATATTTACATATGTCTCAACAATACATCAGAGGAATTTAAGATAAATTTTCATTTTTTTAAAATGTTTTTAATGTTTCTTTATTTTTGAGTGAGAGAGAGGGAGGGAGGGAAGGAGGAAGGGAGGGGTAGAAAGAGGGAGACAGAGAATCCAAAGCAGGCTCCAGGCTCTGAGCTGTCAGCACAAAACCCAACATGGGGCTCGAACCCATGAACCGTGAGATCATAACCTGAGCTGAAGTTGGATGCTTAACTGACTGAGCCGCCCAGGTGCCCCAGTAAACTTTCATCTTTAAAGCTGAGTACTGTATTTCTGGAAAACAACAGAGGTACTTTTGATCAGATGTGGGTCTTACAATAACGCTGTGAATAAATTTAAGAACCTCAAATAGCATGAATTCAACAACGTATCTTACAGGAAATTCGTTCTCCTATATATTTCATTATAAAACACTTTGTACAATCAAAAGAATTATTTGTTAAAGCTCCTCTACAGAATACAGTACTTGTTGAACACTGTGGGCCTCCCCATGCTGATTCACACAGATGCAGTAGTACACTAATCGTCCCTGCTGTGTGGTATTTGATTTTACGAATAACACTAGAATTTTTTCTGTAGATGGGACTGTGTAACTGCCGAAAGTTCTGGAAAAGCTGCTCAAACATCCTGGTACAAGTCTCCAGGTGCACATGTGTATGTCTCACAAATGAGTTACAGCTGCATCCAAAGTAGTGCCCTCACCTCCCAGACAGGCTCAATGCGACCTGGGATGAGTAGCCACCTGCCCGGGCCTAGCCACCTCTGACTTCAAGGAGCCTCCTCTATTTCCTAGGTAATAAATGCAAAGCTGACATTATCAGAGGAAATATGTGCCATACCAATGTTCTCAGGGGAAAGCTTGAGCTGCAATGCTCTGGAAATATCCCCAGGAAGAGAACTGCTCTTGGAGACGTATATGCAACTTCAACTCTTACTTAGTGCCAACTCATGCTTTCTAATGCAATCGTGGCAATGGATCTACACCCTCTAGTTCTAGTCGTTCCTCATCATGTTTCTTGCAAGGCAAGAAAACACACTGTCCTCTGCAAATAATGACCATCCACACAGACACTCGAGGCTTAAATTTTTGTTAATCTAATGAGTACAGATTTGTGGTTTCAATTTGTATTTCTCTGATTACTAATCAACTCCAAAACACATTTTCATGTTTCCTGGCCACTCTTTTATTTTCTTCTGTAAAATGCCTGGTCATAGCTTTTGCTCACTTTTCTATTGGGTTATCGCCCTCTTTTTATTGGTTTGTTGTTCCTATTTTACGAACACTTGTCCTCTGTATTATGAATTGCTTCACTTTTTCATGGTGTTGTTTAATGAGTAGAACTTCTGATAAAAATTATTAGTATTTTTGGTTGGTACTTTTTATGCCTTCTTTAAGAAATCTTTCTTGGGGCGCATGGGTGGTTCAGTCAGTTAAGCGTCCAACTCTTGATTTCATCTTGGGCCATGATCTCGATTCATGGGACCAGGCCCCACGTTAGGCTCTGCACTGACAGCATGGAACCTGCTTGGGATTCTCTCTCTCTCCCTCTCTCTCTCTCTCTGCCCCTCCCCCACTGGTGCTCTCTCTCTCAAAGTAAATAAATGAACATTAAAAAGAAATCTTTCTCTACCCTGAGGTCTTAAAGGTTGTCCACTATTTTCCAAAAGATGTAATTTCTCTTTCACATTTAACTCTGATGGAGTCAAAATGTGAATGAAGGTCTTCAAGTACTTTTACTCTGGAGGTTCTAGCCAGTATAAAAGATATGAAGAAATGGAAGTTGTACACATTAGGAGGGAAGCAACAAAACTTACCATCTACACAAAACAACTCCCGGGCCCACATACAAATTATTGGAAAAGCAGATTTAGCAAGATGGCTGAATATGGGATCGATATGCTGTGAGTCAAATAAATACTTCAGGTTTGGGGAAATTTATCAGGACAAAGAAGTTAACTTTCTACAAAAACTTGCTAAATCATTTTACTTTAATTAGATGCTGAATTGTACTGAATCCCTGTGTTTAATTGTATGATATTATACAACTGGTCCGTTATATTTTCTGCATCTGATGGCCACGTATTTTTCTTCTTTAATATATTCACGCGGTCAGTTGCATTTATCAAATCTCTAATGTCTACCTTTTAATCCTGGAATAGACCTGGCAGACAGGATTTTGGTTTTTACGCATTGCTGGGTCTGTCTGCCAACACAAGCATACGGTGTAGGATGTCCGCCAAAGAATGCCTTTTGTTGATCATCCAGCACTCACAGGACATCCACATGACAATACCAAGTTCCAGCTAATATTTACGTAGGAAAACTTTATATACCAGCTTGACCCCCACTTTAAAACAGTGTGCGAGAAGATGCCCAAATTGTATTTCAAACACAGCTGTTAGAATATCACAACCACGATACAGCATGAGGAGCACATCCACAAAGGAGGTGCATATTGCTGGCGCTGAGAGGCCGCACGACTGCACATAAGCAACGCTTTATTAACAGTCATGTTAAAAGTCTGGTAATCAATCGGAAAACTATGCTTTAAGCACTCTACATCCTAACTCATTGCTCCAGGTACAGACATTTTGCTGGTTTTAAATATAGTTAAGCAAGCTGGTTGAGGGCTGTGGGTGACACGTCATAACTTTTCCAATTTAGAATACGGGAAATAGACTCCTTGTCAGAGCTTTTGCATGGAACATCTGACTTTCAGAAACTGAAGTTAAGTGAGATGAGGACTTTGTTCATAATTTTTATATCTATATTCATGAGTGAGACTGGACCTCAGTGTCACTTTCTCATACTTCCCTTGTTTGGTTTCAGTATTAAAGTTATGTTAGTCTCATTCAGTGGGTTGGGCACAGTTTCCTCTTTTTCATTTGCTACAAGAGTTGGTCTAACACTGAAACGGTAGATTCCCCAAGTTTGATAGAACTCTTCTATCTAACTCTGCAGCACTTTCTGAGCAGAAACAATTTTTAATCACTAATGCAATTTCCTATTCCCTATTTGAATTGCTTCTAGAATTGATTTTGGTAAAAATTTCTAGGATTTTTGCTATTTCATCTAAGTTTTCAAATTTGTCAGAGTTGTTCATAAACTCAATCTTTTTGCTCTCTGTGATAACTGGTAACATTCTCTTCAATTCTTAACATTATTTGTCTCTTGATGAACACCATTAGAGATTTATCTACTATATTAGTCTTTTCTAAGAACGTTTCACTTTGGAGGCACCTGGCTGGCTCAGTCGGTAGAGCACACAACTCTTGACCTCAGGGTTGTACGTTCAAGCCCCACGCTGGGTGTAGAAATTACTTAAAAATAAGTAAAACTTTAAAAAAAAAAAAAAAGAACTTTTCACTTTTAGTTTCGACTGTATTTTTATATTCTATTTACTTCTCTTATCTCTATCATCTTTTCCATTCTTTCTTAAAGGCTTATTCTGTTTGCTTTCCAAATTCTTAAGTTAGTTTAGGTCACTGTCAGTCTTTCTTTTTTCTCTATAAAACTTCCATCTAAGTAGACTTGAGCAAATTCGACAGCTTACATGTAAATTTTAAAGTTTTCAATACCAAGGTGCTTGGGTGGCTCAGTCAGTTAAGTGTCCGGCTTCGGCTCAGGTCATGATCTCATGGCTTGTGAGTTCAAGCCCCGCGTCGGGCTCTGTGCTGACAGCTCAGAGCCTGGAGCCTGCTTCAGATTCTGTGTCTCCCTCTCTCTCTCTGCCCTCCCCTGCTCTATATCTCTCCCACTCTCTCAAAAATAAATATATTTTAAAAACGTTTTTCAAAATAAAGTTTTCAATAATTTTCCTGCTTTGAACCATAAATTAGTCATAATATTTTTTATTTCCAAACCTATGGAATTTTCAAAATTGTCTTCCTGTGTTGATTTTCAGCTTCATTTGCAGTGGGATCAGAGAACAGTCTGTATGACTTCACTTATACGAAACTTGTTGAGAATTGCTTTACAGCTCAGTAAGTGGTCAATTTTCAAGTGTTCTAAACATGCTGTAAAGAACCTGTACTTTACATTTGCTAGGACAGTGTTCTACATTTGTCCGTCAAGTCAAATTTGTTAATCACATTATTTAAATCTCCTATATCCATACTTCTTTAATCTTGGGTTTTTTTTTTCTTTTTCTATCAACTAAGAGGAATGATTTAAAATTCTCCCATTTTGATCACGGATTTATCTGTTTTTTCCCTTGTAGTTCTATTGGTCTTTTATATATTTAGTTTTTCCTATAGTGCCTTTCCCTCATTATTTCTAGAATGTTTATTAGATAAGCTGATCCATATGAAACACTAACTTTACAGAGCAAAATTAGTCCGATACTGGTAATCTCACTGGGTTCAACCTAAAGATCTTCTGTAACTATTCTTTACTAACCCCTCTTTCATATTTATCTCTGAGATCCCTCATCTCAGAGATCCCTTTCTTATCTCTGAGATCCCTTTCTTACCTCAGATATCTCTTCCTTATCTCCAAGATCCCTTCTAAGTAGGTGACTTTCTTTCTTCATTGCTATATTCTTTATTCAGCTGTATACAATTGCTGTTTAAGCACACACTTTGGATTTTTAATGTCACTGACTTTTTAAAGTCTGTTTGACAAAGCCTTATTCCTTACTCATTTTTTAATCCACCATTTATCTCTTTAAAAGACTCTGCATATACCTATTTAACAGTCTATATCCAACAGTGCAATATCTAATGTCTTTTGTAGGTCTAAGTCTTATTCTCTGGTTCTGGTGCCTCTCAAACTTTTCATAATATATCTGTGTGTTTGCTAAATTTTTTTTTTTTTTTTTTTGGAGAGGTGGCAGAAAATAAATCTGTAGGAAAAAAAAGAAAGTTGGGTCTGTTGAAATATTGAGGGGCCTAGGTTTACACAGTTTCATCCACACAGACTTTGTGTTTGTTTCTGTTGGGTGTCAAAGAACACAGTCACCTGTGTTTCCTTTATTCTTAATTCAGTGTTTCCTCAATCATGCAGGAAGTATGGAGTGGGGCTCCGCACTGATACGAGGCCAAGATGATGGTAACAAATCTAGAAACAGGACTGTATTTTTTTCCAGCTGTTACAAAGACAGATTTCCCTGTTGCCTCCTTTTGTAGACAGGTAGCTTTTTTTCCCCTACCTTAACCTTTCACTGAGGGATACAGCTGCTTCAAAGATTCAGGAGCTGTATGCGTCTCAGACCCAGTTCCCCACAGAGTCTCCTTTCTCCATAAATCTTGAAGCTTTTATTTTAGTATTTGACCCCAGCTTCCATATTTGTTTGTTTTTTAACCACTCTGATTTCGGTTCCCTTTTTTCTTCTGTTTTCTTTTTTTTTCCCCCCCTTTAGGATCTCCCTTTTGTGTGAGCCTAATGCATTAAATAATTTTTAAAATATCTATCCAGCATTTAAGTGTTTTACAGCTACAGGGCTTTTCAAAGTACCTAGTCTGCCTTACTACCAGAAACCTATATTCCCCCTTGTCAGTAATTTCTAAGAGAAACACTAATGTCTAATTTTCATCACATATATTACTCTTCTCTATGTAACTATTACAGCTTCCCACATCTAGGTAAGTGGTTAAGAAAGTCAGTCTATGTTAATTATAATTCAGAATCACAGAAGTGTTTTTATAAAGAAGTAAGTCTGACTGACAACCATAGGACAGAGTATTTAATCTTGGCTAATAAAGCTATAAGTACATGTACCAAATACTTTTCATCACAATCACTTTTATACACAATAAAAGTACACTTTATAAAAAGTACAATCACTTTTATACATTATATACTCTACACATAGTGCCTCAAAATAGTTTGTTCCCCTAAGTGAATTGAGGGTGACCCCTGAAACTTTTACATTTATTTGGTAAGCAAATTAATGGTTTTAGGCATCAGATTCAACTTCAAAACATTATACTGAGATGAACCAAATATCTCCTTGAGACTTGAGGATAAAAGTCATAAACTCTCTAAGCCTAACTCAGCTTAGATTTAGTTGAGAAAAATTGCAAAAATTTAATTTAGGGAGTTTCATAACTACTAAATTCAATTTCAGATATCCTGCAAGATACTTTAATGCAATTCCAAATTTAATTTCTTAACATTTAACTCTGCAAAAAGAGATTTCCCCCCAAGGTTAGCCCATTCTTTACCTCTCCAGCACTTGCGCATTCCTTGGCTCTTCTGTGAAGTGCAGCCCATGTATCTTCATACCTAAAAAAAGCCAAAAATAATTCTCAATGCAAACCACACATTTAAAAAAAACACTATCTAAAGTTGAACCTGGGGGCGCCTGGGTGGCTCAGTCAGTTAAGCATCTGATTTTGGCTCAGGTCATGATCTCACGGTCCGTGAGTTCAAGCCCCGCATCAGGCTCTGTGCTGACAGCTCGGAGCCTAGAGCCTGCTTCAGATTCTGTCTTCAGTCTCCCTCTTTCTCTGCCCCTCCCCTGTTCATGCTCTGTCTCTGTCTCAAAAATAAATAAACATTAAAATAAATAAATAAAGTTGAACCTGGAACTCCTATGGTGCCAAGAAAAAAAAAAAGAAAAAGAGAAAGAAAAAGAAAAAGAAAAAAGCAACTCAAAAAACAATAGGATTTCACAAGGACACAGAAGAAACCTGAAGCGGCTTCCAATGGCCAAACCTGGGACAATCTGAGCAGCAAACTAATAATGGTAGTAATGAGTTATAACTCGAGGAATAAAACAAACTTCCAAGAGTTCACAGTGTTTTATTTTTAATTTTTTTTTTAACGTTTATTTATTTTTGAGACAGGGAGAGACAGAGCATGAACAGGGGAGGGTCAGAGAGAGAGGGAGACACAGAATCTGAAACAGGCTCCAGGCTCTGAGCTGTCAGCACAGAGCCCGACACGGGGCTCAAACTCACGGACCGCAAGATCATGACCTGAGCCGAAGTCAGACGCTCAACCGACTGAGCCACCCAGGTGCCCCCACAGTGTTTTAAATAAATAACTGAATAAATGAATGGGGAAGATGAGAAAAGTACTTCTGTAGAATTCCATTAATAACTGTAGAAAAAAATGATAAAAATAAAAAAAATCACCACTTCCTAAGCACAACAATAACTGTTTCAGGAAAGAATTCTAATGGATGCTAAAATTCGTGGGTGAAATTAGGAAGAGAAACAAAATATTTACATAGTCTCAAGGTATCTCCCCAAAGGACACACATAAATTAAAAGGGGGAAACAGTGTAACAGTGTAGAAACCATGAAGACACTTCCTTACCCAAGTGATCAAGACTAATGAAACACATAAACATCATGTGCCTACTAATACGATGCCCTGAAAAGGACACAACACTGCCCTCCTGGTATTCTTGCCAAAACACCACTGACTTGAATTTAACCATGAGAAAATAGCACATAAACCCAAACTGAGGGGCATTCTGCAAAACAACAAAAAAGTACTCTTCAAGTGTCGAGGTTATGAAAAACAAAGACTCGGGAACTGTGCCAGATTAATGGAGATGAAGGAGATAGAGTGACTAAGTACAATTTATGATCTTGGATTGGATCCTGGTCCCCAAATAAGGACATTTGTGGGATAGCTGATGAAATCTGAATGAGGTCTGTCGGTTATAGGGTAGTGTCGATTTCCTGGTTTTAATAATGATACTCTTTAATAAATGTACTCAGTAAGAGTACAACTGGTAAGATCATTAACAATAATCTTCAAATATGCAAAGCAATAACTGACACCATTGAAGGGGGAAATAAACCATTCTCCAATAACAGAGACTTCAATACCTCACTCTCAATAATGGTTAAAATGACCAGACAAAAGATACTTAAGAGAGGACCTGAACACCACAATAAACCAACTAGATATATAAATATATACAGAACATTCTACCCAACAGCAGCAGAATACACATTCTTCTCAAGTGTACATGGGAAATTTTCCAGGATGGATCATTTGCTAAGCCACAGATTAACTCTCAATAGATTTTTTAAAGGGGAGTAAATGAGAAATCTCTGAACCTATTGCTCAATTTTGCTGTGAACCTAAAATTGCTCTAAAAACAGCCCATATATACATACATATATATATATACATACATATACACATATGTATACATATATACATATATATATATAAGTGTATGTATATATATACACTTTTTTAAAACAAAAAAAGACATAGATATCACACAATGTATCTTTTCTGACCACAATGGGATGAAGTTTGAAATCAAAAAGGAACGAAAGGAAAACTGAAAAATTCACAAATTTGTGGAAATTAAAACTTTTAAATAACCAATGGGTCAAAGAAAAAAAAAATCATAAATCAGACTGTATTAAGAGATGAATGAAAATAAAACTACAATATACCAAAACTTAAGGACTCAAGAAAAACAGGTCTAAGAGTGAAATTTATAGCTATAAATGCTTACATTAAAAAGGAAGGAAGATCTCAAATCAACAGCCTGACTTCACAACTTAAGGAAGTAGAAAAAAAATAAACTGAACCCAAGCTACCAGAAGGAAGAAAAAGTAAACATTAGGGCAGATAAATAAAATAGTGAACAAAAATATTGAGAAAAATCAGTGAAATAAAAAATTGGTTCTTTAGAAAGATTCACAAAATTAAATCTTTAAGTGGACTAGGGGAAAAAAAAGAAGACTCAAAATTAGAAAGAAAAGTGGGAAATTATCAATTTTACAGAAATAAAAAAGGATTATAGGAGAGTACTATGAGTGACTGTATGCCGACAAATTGGATAACCCAGATGTAATGGACAAATTCCTAGAAACATAAAACCTACCAAGACTGAATCCCAAAGAAACAGAAAATCTGAAAAGACCCATAATTAGTAAGGAAGACTGCATCAGTCACTGAAAATCTCACTCCTGAACAATCAATAAATCAAAGAAGACATTAAACAGGAAATAAAAATGTATCTTGAAACAAATGAAAATGGAAGTATAACATACTAAAACTTATGGGATACAGTTCTAAGAGGAAAGTTCATAACAAATGCCTACATTAAAAAAAAGATCTCAAATAAACAACCTAAGTTTCTACACTTTAAGAAACCAGAAAAACGAAAGGACCCGAAGTTAGCAGAAGGAAGGAAATTATAAAGATTAGAGAAAAAATAAATGAAATAGAGAACAGAAAAACAATAAAAAAGATTAACCAACCTAAGAGTTGATTCTTTGGAAAGACAAAATTGACAAAACTTTAGCCTAGACTAACTAACCATGGAAAAATGACAGAGGACCCAAACCCACAAAACTATAAATGAAAGAGGAGACATTACATTTGACACCACAGAAATACAAAGGATCATAAGAGGGTACTATGAACAACTATACACCAACAAACCGGACAACCGAGAAGAAATGGAAAAAGTCTTAGAAACATACAAACTGGGGCACTTGGGTGGCTTAGTCGGTTGGGCATCCGACTTCAGCTCAAGTCATGATCTCACAGTCCGTGAGTTCAAGCCCCGCATCGGGCTCTGTGCTGACAGCTCAGAGCCTGGAGCCTGTTTCAGATTCTGTGTCTCCCTCTCTCTCTGACCCTCCCCCACTCACGCTCCATCTCGTCTCTCTCAAAAATAAACATTAAAAAAAAAAAAAAACTTAAAAAAAAGAAACATACAAACTACCATAATGGAATCAGGAAGAAACAGAGAAGTTTGAATAGCAATTACTAGTAAGAAGATTGAATCAGTAATCAAAAATCTCCCAATGAAGGAAAAGCCCAGCATGAAATGGCTACACTGGTGAATTTTACTAAACATGAAATGTTTCTTCTTGAAAAGAAGAATCAATGCCAATCCTTTTCAAACTCTTCCAAAAAAAACTGAAAAGGAATGCTCCCAAACTCATTTGAAGAGGCTAGCAGTACCCTGAAACCAAAGCCAGAAAAGGACACTATCAGAAAAGAAAACTACAGACCAATATCCCTGATGAATAGATGGATGTAAAAACTCAGTAAAATACCAGCAAGTCGAATTCAGCAGTACATTAAAATAATCATTCACCATGATCAAGTAGGATTTACACCTGGGATAAAAAGATGGTTCAACCTCTACTAATCAATGTGATATAGCACATTAATAGAACTGAAAAAATATCATAAGATCATCTCGATAGATGCAGAAAAAGCATTTGATAAAATTCAGCATCTGTTCATGATAAAAACTATTAACAAATTATGTATAAAAGGAATGTAACTCAACATAATAAAAGCCATATATAAACTCACAGCTAACATCATACTCAGTGATGATAGGCTGTAAGTTTTCCTCTAAGATCAGGAACGAGGGCTCCCACTCTCACCATTCCTATTCAACACAGTACTAGAAGTCCTTGCCAGAACAATCAGGAATGAAACACAAGGCATCAGAATTGGAAAGGAATAAGTAGAGTTGTCTCTATTTGTAAATGACATAATTTTATATATAGAAAATCCTAAAGACTCCATCAAAAAAAACCTATTAGATCTAACCAACAAACTCAATAAAACTGCAGGATGCAAAATTAACATACAAAAATCAGTAGCGTTTCTATACACTAACAACAAATCATCTGAAAAATAAAATGATCTCATTTACAATAGCAACAGAAACAATAAAATAGTTGGGAATAAACTTAACCATGAAGGGGAAAGATCTCTACTCTGAAAGGTATAAGGTAATGATGTAAGAAATCAAAGATGAAAATAAATGGAAAGGTATCCCATGTTCATAGACTGGGAAAATACTGTTAAAATGTCAATACTACCAAAAGCTATCCATAGATTAATGCAATCCCTATCAAGATTCCAATGACATTTTTTTTTAAGTAGAAAAAGCAATCCTAAAATTTATATGGAACCACAAAGACACCAAATAACCAAAGCAACCTAAGAAACAAGAATAAAGAGGCATCACAGTAATCAAAACAGTAATCAAAACAGTCTGGAACTGGCCTAAAAACAAATAGATCAATGGAACAGAATAGAAAGTCCAGAAATAACCCCAAGCACACATGGTCAACTAATATTTGACAAGTGAGCTAAGAATACTCAATGGAAAAGACAGTCTCTTCAATAAACGGTCCTAGGAAAATGGGATATTCACATGTAAAATAATGAAACTATACCCCTAACTTATACTCTCACAAAAATTAACTCAAAATGGATTAAAGACTTAAATGTAAGACATGAAACCATGAAACTCCTGGAAGAAAACACAGGTAAAAAGTTCCATGACATGGGTCTTGGCAATGGTTTTTTGGCTATCAAACCTAAAGTACAAGCAACAAAAAGCAGTGGGAATATATCAAAATAAAGAGCTTCTGAAGAGCAGAAGAAATAACAAAGTCAAAAGACAGCCTAAAGGGAAAAAAAAATTTCCAAACCATGTATCTGATAAAAGATTAATATCTAAAATATATAAGGAACACATACAACTCAATACCCAAAAAACCCCAAATAATGTAATTTTTTAAATGTACAAAAGATGTTACTAGACATTTTTCCAGAGATATATGAATGGCTAACAGGTATATGAAAAGATGCTCAACATCACTAATTATTACACAAATCAAAACCACAAGGAACTACCACCTTCCACCTGTTAGAATGGCTATCATCAAAAAGATACAACAAATTCTGGTGAGGACGTTGAGAAAGAGGAACCCTCGGTTGCACCGTTGGAGGGACTGTAAACAGGTATAGCCACTATGGAAAACATAACAAAGGATCCTTAAAAAATTAAAAACAGAAATACCACACGATCCAGTAATCCCACCAGTTCTGGGTATTTACCCAAAGGAAACAACACTAACTCAAAAAGATATCTACACCCCCCCTGTTGATAGTGGCATTATTTACAATAGTGAAAACATGGAAACAGCCTAGGCATCCACTGATGGGTGAGTGATGCATATATATATATATGTGTATATATATATACAGAGTATATACAACGGAATATTATTCGGCCATTAAAAAAACGAGGAAAACCTGCCATTTGTGACAACATGAATGGACTCTGAGGCCGTTATGCTAACCAAAGTGAAATAAATCAGACAAATAATCGTGCAATCTCACTTACATGCAGAATAAAAAAAAAAAAATCCGAACCAAGAGAGATCAGATTTGTGGCTACCAGAGGCAGAGCGGAAGAGGAAGGAATTGGAGAAAGGTGGTCAGAAAGTATAAACTCCTACTACAATGTACCATACAACATGATGTGTATAGTAATACTAACATATAACACATACGAAAGTTAAGAGTTCTCATCACAGGAAAAATTTTTATTTTTTTGCTTTTTTGTTTTATCTCTCTGAGATGATGGATGTTAACTCGTTGTTGTGATCATTTCACAATACACGGAAGTCAAACCACCATACTGTACACTTTAATCTTATACAGCGACATATCTAATTGTATCTCAATAAAACTGGGAAAAAAATGTTTTAAACCTCCCCAAAAAAGAAAAGCCTGGGTCCTGATGATTTCACTGATGAATTCTGCCCCACATTTAAAAAACACCAAACCATCTGAAACTCTTCCAAAAAACTGAACAGGAGGGAACACTCCCTAATTGTAAGGCCAGCATTATCCTGATACCTAAGCCAGACAAAGACACTACAATAAAACAACATATCCTATATAAACAGTGATGCAAAGTGAATTCAGGAGCATACTGAAAGGATTATATGCCATGACCTATTGGGATTTTTTTCCTAGAATTCAAGAATGGTTCCACATATGGAAACCAATCAATGTAATATGCCACAGTAATAAAATCAAAGGGAATAAATACATAACTTCAACTGATGTTGAAAAAGCATTTGACAAAAGTCAATACACTTTCATGATAAAAACTCAAAAAACACGGAATAAAAGGAAACTATGTAACATAATAAAACCATATATGAAAAACCCACAGCTATCATCATAGTTGATGGCAAAAGATTGAAAGCTTCTCTTCTAAGACCACAAAAAAGACAAAAATGACTGCTTTTGCTAATTCTATTCAACATAGTACTGGAAGATCTAGCCAGAGCAATTAGGCAAGAAAAACAAATAAAAGACACCAAACTGGAAGGAAAGAAGTAAAATTATGTTTGCTGATGATATAATCTTAAATGTAGAAAAGCCTAGGGACTCCACAAAAACAAACCCTTTTAGAATAAACAAATTCAGCAAAGTATCAGAATATAAAATCAATGCACAAAGTCAGTTGCATTTCTATATACTGAAAATGAAAATTCAAAAAAGAAATTTAAAAATTCCATTTATGATAACATTAAAAAATTTAGGATTTAACAAAGATGATCAAAGACTAGTACAATGAAAACTACAAAACACTTCTCAAAGAAATTAAAGAAGTCATAAATTGTTGGAAAAATATCCCAGGTTCATGGACTGGAAGACTAATATCATTAAGATGTTGTCAATAATAACAGAAAGTAATCGATTAATATTTAAGGCCATCTCTATCGAAATCCCAATGACATTTTTTGTAGAAGCAGAAAAAAATCTATCATAAAATTCATTTGGAATGTCAAGGGACCCTGAATAGCCAAAACAACCTTGATAAGAAGAACAAAGTTGGAGGACTCATACTTCCTGATTTCAAAACTTACTATAGGGGTACCTGGGTGGTTCAGTTTAGTTAAGCATTTGACTCTTGATTTCAGCTCAGGTCATGATCTCATGGTTCATAGGATCAAGCCCTGCATTAGGCTCTGCACTGACAGCATGGAGCCTGCTTGGGATTCTATCTCTCTCTGTCCCTTCCTCACTCATGCTATCTCTCTCTCTCTCTCTCTCTCTCTCAAATAAACTTTAAAAAAAACTGCAAAGCTACAGCAATCAAAACAGTGTGCCACTGTTACAAAAACAGAAATCTAGACCAGTGAAATAACCCAGAAAGAAACTCTCACATACATGGTCAAATAATTTTCAACAAGCTTTGCAAGACCACGCAATGGGGAAAGGATAGTCTTTTCAACAAATGGAGCTGGGAAAACTGGATATCCACATGTTAAATAATGAAGTTGGGCCCTTACTTAACATCAGGTACAAAAGTAAACGATATGGATCAAAAATCCAAACATAAGTATTAAAACTATAAAAGTCTTAGAAAAAAAACATAGGAAAAGCTTCATGACATGGGATTTGGCAATGATATCTTGGAGAGGACACCACAGGCACAAAAAACAGACAAACTGGACTTCATCAAAATTAAAAGACTTTGTGCATCAAAGAACACAGAGTAAAAAGGCAACCCACAGGATGGGAGAAAATATTTGCAAATCACGTATCTGATGTGAGATTAATAACCAGACACATACAGAACTCCTAAAACTCAATCACAAAAAACCACCCTATCCAAAAATGGGCAAAAGGCTTGAATAGACATGTTTCTAAAGATAACAACCCAATAAGCACATGAAAAGATGCTCACAATCATCAGTCATTAGGGAAATACAAATCAACACCACAATGACATACCACTTCACACCAATTAGAATGACTATTGTAAAACAAAACAAAATAAAACAAAACACCAAAACAGAAAATAACAAGTTTTGCTGAAGCTATGGATAAATGGGAGTGCTGTGTATAGCCAGTGAGAATGTAAAATCATGTGGCTGCTATCTAAATGGTAGAGTGGCTCTTCAAAAACTTAAAAATTGAATGACCACATGATCCAGCAACTGAGTATATACCCAAAAAACCTGAAAGGGTCTTGAAGAGAGACTTGCACACTCCTGTTCATAGCAGCCTTACTCACAATAGCTAAAAGGTGGAAGCAGCCTAAGTGTTCATTAACAGATGAATGGATAAACAAAAAAAATATGGATAAACAAAAATGGATAATGAAACCTTAATCAGCCTTGAAAAGAAAATTCTGACATATGCTTGAGCATGGATAAATCTTGAAAACAGTAAGCTAAGTGTAATAAGCCAGTCACAAAAAGACAAATACTATATGGGTTCACTTCTATGAGGTACCTAGAGTAGTCAAATTCATAGAAAAAGAAAGTCAAATGACGGTCACCAGAGACAGGGAAGGGGGCAACGGGGAACTGTTTAATGGGCAAAGAGTTTCAGTTTTGCAAGATGGAAAGTTTTGAAGACTGGATGCATAACAATGTGAATGTACTTAACACTATTGAGTTGCACACTTACAAACGGTTAAGATGGTAAATTTTGTTATGTGTATTTTATTAGTTTTTAACAGTTAAAAATTTGTAATACAGAGATCTGCCATTTAAAATGGTCTTTCCTCCACTTCCTATTAGTTCCGAAGAGAAAAGACTGTGTTTCAAAGCACTGAATGAACACATTAGAGGCATCTTCCTATGGTTGTAAATTTTCGTATTAAGCCCCAAGACACACTCCACTCCAAAAATCTACCACACACATAAGTCTACACTTCTAAAATAAATCTTTCAATGAGGTTCATTCAACTAAATCACTCAATTAAAAAAAAATAGGAATAAAATGTAAGCAATACACCACTGATTAATTTTTACGACACCTTCTTTCATGTTCACTTACGCTCTTCACTCAACAAAACCAAAGAAGTTAATATCAAGTCAAGCACTTTTGAGAAAAGAAAAAAATCTCTAGATTTAGCAACCATAAAAAGAAACCCACTAAAGAACCAGAAAAGAGAAAGCAAAATGTAGGCAAAGGGGACTGTGTCATAATAAACGCACATCAGGAGGAGGAGATCTCACACTGCACGTCGTTACCACGTATCTGTCAGAGGACACGTTATTAAGTTCAGAACTGCACATAACATAAACTATATATTTATTTTTGTAACACCTATATTGAAGTAATTCACATACCATAAAATACATCCTTTTAAAGTATATAATTCATGGGCGCCTGGGTGGCTCAGTCTGTTAAAGTATATCAATCAGTAGTTTTTAGCATATTCACGGAGTTGGGCAACTGTCACTACCGTCTAATTCCAAATCATTTTCGTCACCCCAAACAGAAACCCCACTCTCATTAGTAGCCACTACTCACTCCCCTCTCCCCCACCACCAATCCTTGACAACCACTAATCTATCCGTCTCTATGGATCTGCCTCTTCTGGACATTTTATATACAAATGGAATCATGTAATACATGACTTTTGTGTTGGTTCCTCTTGCTTAACATAATGTTTTTGGGTCTCACCCAGGCTGTGGCCTGTATCAGCACTCCACTACTTTCTGTGGCTGAATATACACTCACCAGTCGATGAACATCCGTGTTGTTTCCACTTTTAGGCTGCTTAGTTCTGCTTTACGAATAACACTGCTAAGTACATTTGTGTACACACTTTTATGCAGACGTGAGTTTTCAATTCTCTTGGTGTGAAACTGCCAGGCCACATGGTAATTCTATGATTAACTTTTTAAAGAAACTACCCAACCATTTTCCACAGGAGCTGCACCATTTTTTCCATTCCTACCGGCAGTGCAAGGAGTTCTATTTCTCCACATCCTTATCGACACTTGCTAGCGCCTTTCTGATGACGGCCATGCTAGTGGGTGTGAGGTGGTATCTCACTGTGGTCTTGACGAGCATCACAAATGACGCTGAGCATCTTTTCATGTGACTATTGGCCATTTATATCTTCTCTGGACAACTATCTACTCAAGTCCTTTGCCTCTCCTTCGTTGGGTTGTTTTTTTTATCATTGAGTTATCACAGTTCCTTGTATACTCTAGATTCAAATCCCTCCGATATATGAGTTGCAAATATTTCTCTCATTCTGTGGACTGTTCCACTTACTTGATGGGTTCTTTGAAGTACAGAGGTTTTTAATGTGTCTAAGTCCAATTTACCTATTTTTTTCTTCTGTTGTTTATGCTTTTGTTGCCATATCTAAGAAAATCATGCCTTTTAATATTAATCTGCATGCCAACAGGAGAGGAGTCGAGAAGAAATGGTGTAAAATTAAAAATCAAAGTAAAAGAAGTATCAAAGACTCAGATTCAAAATCAATGTTCTTACAAAAGAAAAACCAGAAACATAATAAATACACATAATAAAGTATTGATGAGCAAAGATAATAGTGATCAATCTGCTCAAAGTCTGAATGGCCTTTGCACTAATCAATGAAAAGTAAAAACCCTTCAGGGAAATGAACAAGTAAGTAATTTCTAATCACTATGTTTGGGTAAGATTTAGTTGTTTTACATTTTCTATTTATAAAATTATAAAATATTTTTAGGCAACAGTCAGAAGCATAATCTTGTTATTTAAATGAAAACACTTACCTGCTAAGTAATTCTAGTCCAGCAGAGTACTTTGGCAAATATGGAACAGTCCTGCCAAAAAAAACCCCACTTATTTTATTAAAATTCTTTCTGATTTAGGCCGACTAAAAATAAAAACAAAACCAAAAACCTATATGAGAATTTTGACATTATAATTATGATGTGAAATACTTTTAAATTACTAATGACAGTTTACCTAAACTTTTAGAGAAATGTACTACTTTATTTCACAATTAAAATACTGTAGGGGCACCTGGGTGGCTCAGTCTGTTGAGCATCTGACTTCAGCTCAGGTCACGATCTCAGGGTTCGTGAGTTTGAGCCCCACATCAGGCTCCCTGCTGACAGCAGAGGCTGCTTCAGATCCTCTGTCCCCCTCTCTCTCTGCCCCTCCCCCGCTCATGCTCACACTCTCTCGCAAAAATAAACATTTAGGAAAAAAATAAAATAATATAAATAAAATAAAACAAAATGCAATAAAATAAAAAAATAAAATAAAATACTATAATGTACTATCATCCATCACTTTGCCCTACAGATCTTTCTTAGCACATAATACAATGAACACTTTAATAAAATGCTACATGATAAAATTTTTTTTTTTTTAAAGCTCATAATCTCGGGGCACCTGGGTGGCTCAGCCAGTTAAGTGTCCGACTTTGGCTCAGGTCACAATCTCCCAGTTCACAGGTTCAAGCCCCACGTAGGGCTCTGTACTGACAGCTCAGGGCCTGGAGCCTGCTTCAGATTCTGGGTCTCCCTCTCTCTCTGCCCCTCCCCTACTCACACTCTGTCTCTCAAAAATGAATAAGTATTAAAAAATAATTTAAAAAATAAAAAGCTCATAATCACTAGGTTGAAAGTGAAATTTGGTCATGCTTCACTTATTTAAAAAAAATGAAAAAGTTGCACAACACTGGTTTTCACACATGTCAAGTGACACAGCTAACGAGGCTCCCTTGCCAAGTATGGTTTCATTATTAATCTGCTTCTCGATAACGCAGGACTTTTACTTTGTGTTCAATATACAGAAATGATTACTTGTGATCAAACAATAAAATAACCACTGGTTGTCCTAGAATAATACAACTACACCTCACCACTTCCTCAACCATTTTACAATTTTATCAGAAAACTTTCCAGTGTTAACAAAATTATAAATAATCAGATTGCAGTCAAATGTGCTCAACAAATGCAAAATTCATTAAAGTAACAATACTATTACAACTAGAGCCCCAACGTTGTCGTATGAAATTTACATCACAGGAAATTAAATCTTAGCACAGGCTTACCTTGGTTTGCTTTTTACTTTAGCTTCTCTTGACTTGTCACTTAAAGTCTTCAGCCTATAATTCAACAAGTAGAAAATATCACATCTTTACAGGTTAAGAGATTTCTTTTCAACCATAAATTTCACAGTTGTTATAATTTGAGGTCAGATAAGCTAATAATTTCTTGACAAGAATTAAGCACCTCTACAGACAACTACTTGAGTGTTTACTGTAACACACCCAAAACAGAGTATCTATAGCAAGCACCTTTATATTTGTTCTTGCCCCAATCCCTTTTTTAGAAACAATCCCGAAGTGTGATCAGACTAGAGAAATGTCACTTAGCTGGCATCATTAGAAAAAGCAGCAGTTCACACAGGTGAATTTGGTAGGTAACAAAGATTATCAAAGCAGCACGTTTTATTAAGTAGATACTATAACCGGGCACTCAAAGCTCTTTAAGTACCGACATTTTGTGAAATTTTACACATTGATAAAAAGCTTTCTAAAGTATATTACAAACCTTTCTCATGAAAGAGGACTCGATACACTCTATTTAACATGTTCTGCTAACTCCAGGTCATTTTTATGAATACAATCGATTACGTTTTGTGGCGAAACAGCCATCTCCTCAGACGTTTCCGAGCGAGGAATAGCTCTTCGCTTGCCAACGTGAGACCAATCTACGGGGATCTGAGTTTGTTTGGGATCCTGTGTCTGTTTTTTCTAAATTTAAGCGCTCTATCTCCAACACTGGTCATTTGGTTATCTGTGATAACTTCCTGCTTCTGCTGGCTACTTAACTATTGCAGCCTCCTCCCTCCCTATCTGCTTTTTTACTTTTTAAAAAAATTTACTTACTTATATGGGGGGGGGGGAGGGGCAGAGAGAGAGAATCCCAAGCAGGCTCTGTGCTGTCAGCATGGAGCCCAACGCAAGGCTGGAACTCACGAACCCGTGAGATCATGATATCAAGATCATGCTGATATCAAGACGCTTAACTGACTGAGCCACTCAGGCTCCCTACTATTTGTTTTAAATTACCGGGCTAGAAAACAGATAAGGGGCCAGAAAATGCACAGAATAAATAGGTTCGCCTCTCTACATAATACACAGACTTTGTACAATTTATTTTTGCCTCACTGGCCCGCTTTCACCTTCTTTTGGCTGTCGGCTCTGTACTATACAATAGAGGTTGCCAAAAAGGGACTACTAAATCATGAGCGACTCTCATATAAAATGCGATATTGCTATAAATGTTCTTCTTAATGTGCATACTTCAACAAATACTCATTTCTAAATAGAGTGTGAAACACAGACCACAGTACCACCACTAGCCCCTAAAAAGTCTTTAGTAAAACCAGAAATAAGTGCGCCTTCCTCTATGGACTTTACTGCTCTCAGCCAGAAACTGCCCTAATGTACAAGCTGGCTCTCCTATGAATGCCCCAACCCTGTGTAGTTCACCACCACATGTCCGAGTCCTGACACAGGACTAGAGCTTTGTCAATAATGCCCAGCTAAGTACCAGAAAGGGCCTTTATTTTTTTTAAACAAACTGGAATGCCAATTTCATACAAGAAATGTTTACATTACTCTGTTGTTTCTCAAAAAGTAAGATAATGAGATGAACTTTCCACATTGTTAAAGAGACTCTGCCATCTCTTTAACTGAAAACTCATTTGTATATATCTCCCCAGATGAGTCTAGGGAGCTGTATGTAAAAAGTCTAAACTGTCCTACAGAAATAATATCAATTTCCAAGCTTACTTTGGCAACTGGTAAATCCAGTTTAGACTAAGATTAAGCAACACCTAGGAAAAGCTTTTCTGACAGTTACCCTCTATCCCCTCCACTCCAAAATTTGAGAAAGGCGCTTAGCTGTACATCCCAGGTAGAATTATACTAGGATGGTGATACACAGCAGGACATTATGCTCACAAAGATTCTGGTATTATTTTTGGGGATTCAGGACAATTGCATACAGTTAGGTGGACAAGGATATTGCAAGGGAACCGTTAAGATCCTTTTTGGACCATTCTTATTATATGGTCTAGCAAATGTGGAGGTTGATATTTCAAAATATTTTTAAAAATTTTTTTAATGTTTATTTATTTGTGAGAGACAGACCATGAGTGGGGGGGAGGCAGAGAGAGAGGGAGACACAGAATCCAAAGCAGGCTCCAGGCCCTGAGCTGTCAGCACAGAGCCCAACACGGGTTCAAACCCATGAGCTGTAAGATCATGACCTGAGCTGAAGTGGGACGCTTAACCGACTGAGCCACCCAGGCATTCCTCAAATATTTGTTTCTGATATAAACTTATACTTTCTCAATTATATCAAATTTGGGGTGCTCCTCCGCACGCCCCCAAAAAAACAAAAACAAAAAATTAGTTTAGAATAAGAGAGAAAGAATGAATGTTACAGGCAGCTGAAAACAAAATCGCTGGGTCAGTAAGGGCTTCTCCGTGTGGCTCCTTAACAAGCATCTGCTTTAAAATTGGACCTTAACCAAACGTAATGTGTGGAACTTATTTGATCTGGAGTTGAACAAATCAACTATAAAAAGACATTTCTAAGAACCAGGAAATTTGATTATGGACTGGATAATTGATAATATCAAAGAATCAGTGTTAATTCAGTTGAGTATGACGTTGGCACTGAATGTATGTAATGTCTGTATTTTTTTAATTTAATGTTTATTTATTTTTTAAGAGAGAGAAAGAGCATGAGCGTGGGAGGGGCAGAATCTAAAGGGGGAGAGGGAGACACAGAATCCAAAGCAGGACCCAGGCTCTAAGCTGTCAGTACAGAGCCCAATGCAGGGCTCGAAATCACTTACCACGAGATCATGACCTGAGCCGAAGTCAGACACCCAACAGACTGAGTCACCCAGGCACCCCTGTACTTTTTTTTAGAGATGCAAACTGATGTAGGAGAGATGTAGCAGACAAATCTAAGATTTATTTTATAACTGTGGGAGAGGCAAAGCAAATGTGGCAATAGTTGACAACTGTTGAATCTGAATAATGGATTTATGGGGTTCACTGTGTTATTCCAGTTTTTTATGTCTGAAATTTTATAAAAACATTTTTGTAATAAACAGTCTTTTAGATACTCTTTTCTCATCATGCTGTCTCCACATAAATCATGTGTGCCAAAATTCAGAACAGAAACTGATGGAGAAAACAAAGTAGCTCTAAGGAGATGAAAACAGTGAAGAAAGCTGAGGAGAGGAACACATAAAGGGTTACAATGACTATTATTCTTACTTTAAGTTGAGAAAAAATAAGGTCAGGTGAGTTTGTGTGTGTATATGTATACATATGTGTGTATATAGATAGATATATATAGATATCTATAGATCTATATAGATAGATATATCTATATATCTATAGATATATAGATCTATATCTATATATAGATCTATAGATATCTATATATATCTATATATATCTATACACATATGTTTAAGGACAGGTATATTTAACAAGTGACAAAAAAAGCAAAACATTCCTTTCTGAAATACATCCTCAAAGCCCAGAATTCAACTAAAGGTAGCTTACTGTTTTTATTGTGCAATGATTCTCCTTAAAGCTTCCCACGGTGATTCTGTGCTGGGAACAACCCACTAATAAAAACTATTTAATGTCCCACAATGTTATGACACACTAAGAAGGAAATACTGAGCCAGGTGTAATACCCCGGTTTCCTCATATGTAAAACGGTAGTATTATATTGACCACAATAATTTGCCACAGGAATTAAATAAAATTCCAAATATGACTTTGGCAGCATTCTGTAAACAGAGCTAACTCAAATGAAAAGTATAATAAAAATGATCTCCACCAACAAAGGTAAGAAACTAAGTACGTTATTGGGTCAAGGTGAAATAAAGTAGAGATTCCTATAAAAGGCTTCCCCACCATTCCCAATCTTCTTCCTAATCCCACACTGTCCCCAGGAAGACATTAGTGCTGCTATGTGGCTATTATCAATTTAGACCTGACAATGGTCTTCTACCAAAAGCAACTAATTAATATACACTTTTGAGTTCAAAGCACCAAACCTCAAATTTACCCTGACACTTTGTTAATTTATTTTTATTTTATTTTCTTTTTTAACGTTTATTTATTATTGAGACAGAGAGAGACAGAGCATGAACGGGAGAGGGTCAGATAGAGAGGGAGACACAGAATCTGAAACAGGCTCCAGGCTCTGAGGGGTCAGCACAGAGCCCGACGCGGGGCTCGAACTCACGGACCGCAAGATCATGACCTGAGCCGAAGTCGGCCGCTTAACCGACTGAGCCACCCAGGCGCCCCTGTTAATTTATTTTTAGATTGTTCTAAAGACTTCACTTGATTTGCGACCAGCACGCTTATTTTTTTTAAGTTTGGCAGAAAAATATTAGAAATGGGGGCCTCTTATTAAGAAATGGAGGTGATCAGCAAAACGGCCCCCAAGACAGGTTTAAAAAGGAGATAAACAGAGTGATATAGGGAGCACTACGATGAAGGATGAGCAGAAAATGTGCTTTCTCCAGCTAACTCAGCCTCCCGGGGTGACCTTAACGGCATTCCATTTATTTGCACTTCAATTTCCTACTTGGCTCACCTCATCAGCTGTCGTGATTGCTGTAAAACACCACAAAAACATATTAATGAGCACATTTTTATCATTAAGGTACAATTCCTTTAACGTTCACGTCTCCATCATTCTGACTTTAAATTCTGCTTGCAAATCCAAATCCAGTCTATTCTATTTTCCCGTTAACGTTTATCATACTTTTTTCTCTCAAAAGAAAGAAAGAAAGAAAGAAAGAAAGAAAGAAAGAAAGAAAGAAAAAACAAGATCACGGAAACACAGCATGGATCACACTTAAAAGTACACGTGACCCCTAAGCTCTGAAGCCTGAGAGAGTCACACAAAAGCTGCACAAACCCAGGAAAGGGAGAGGGATTTAGACTATCTCTTCCCTAATTAACCCCAAATCCACCGTGTCAGTTCCGACCTGCCTCCTCAGGGTTTCTTAAACTTCCAATTGCTTCTTGGATGTCAGGCTGCACCTTACCTCTCAACAAACTCACAACAAATTCATGGTCAACTGCTTCTCTCTCAGAACTATTCTAAAATCCTTTTTGTTTGTAAATGACATCATTCACCTAAGACCCTTCAAAGCTACCCCCCTCCATATTCCTCCACCCTTTTCACTTCCTCTATGTCCCAGTTTACACGTCCACCCGGGGCCTGTCACGTCCATTGGGGCCTGTCACATCCACCCGGGGCCTGTCACATCCCCTTGCTTGTTAAATTCCTACCAGCATGGACTTATCATCTCTCCCCTGGCCCACGGCTACAGCCTCCCAAGTAATCTCCCCGCTCCACATCTCCAGCCCTCCCATCGCACCCAAATTTCTTCCAGAAATACGGGCAGACTCCTACTACCTCCTCCCAAAAACCTTCAAATGGCTCGGTCGGTGTAAAAAATATGCGAGGGCCACCCTGTACAACGTAGCAACCGACTCATCCCCGAGCCCCTTCGCCTGCTTTACTGTTCAAGACCTCTTAGGACCTTCTAAGTATTCTGCCTCCCGTTAGAGGCAGAATAGAATGAGCCCAGGGACGTTATTTGCTGCCTGCCATGTTCTGTTGCTACCTCCCTGGCTTCCAGAATGGCGCCCGTCACAGAGTTAAGTGCTCAGTGAGGATTTGATAAATGAGTGAATTGAGCAGAGCACTTGAAGAGCCTCGGTTAGTCACTAACCTTCCCTCCCAGCTTCCTCTCCCACAACTGCTTCCGTCTTGGAAATGCCCTCACCGTAAGCCAGTACAATCCTTCCTCATTCTTCAAGGCCCAGTCGAGGAGCCACCTTCTCTTTGAAGCCTTCTGTAAATGCATCTGAATTAATGACTCTTTTCCTTTGGGCTCACGCATGTATCACTTGTATCTTTTTCTTTTCTTTTTTTTTTTTTAAGATTTTATTTTTAAGTGAGCTCTACACCCAATGCGGGACTCGAAGCTGCAACCCCGAGATCGAGTGCTGCACGCTCCACCGCCAGCCAGGCGCCCCAGATGTGCATCTTTAATGCTCAGTTCCTTCTGCTCCCACGACACCGCCCCAGTCTACAGCATCCAGAGCGCAGAGACTGTTTCAGTCGCCTTTGTGGCCCCAGGATCTAGCCCAAGATACAGACACTAATTAGTAAAGAAAGTTGAGCGTGTAGCCTCTTAAATCTTTTTTTTTTTTTAATGAAATGAAAAAAGCTGCCATGACAAAAGGACACTTTTTGAGCGCATCACCTACTGTCCGACACTTAGTAGGAACTCACTAGTTATTAAATCAGGTTGAATATTGAGATTTTTTTTTATCCTGCTTATTTAAAAGGTGAGTAGTCCTGGAAGAGTCAAAATTTTAGGCAAAATCTCACCATTTTACGACACTGAGTTAGATTATTAGATCCTCTCCTTTGAGCAGGTTTTGATACCACAGGAGGGAAGCAGAGAAATAAGGCTGCGAGGCAGTGGGGGCCTCTGAGGGGGGAAACAGTACAAGGTTTCTATTCCTACTCACAAGAACCCAGAGCATCACAAACCGGAAACGCCAGGCGGTGACAGGTGGCTGTAAACCATCAGTATATCTGATCTTCAGTACTTGGAGGGTTCTGTGCACCCGATTACTTCAGTCCTGAGGCTTCTAGTCCTAACAGCTCAAAAGGTAAAGCTCAAAGACCAGGGTGGATCTGAAGTGTGTGCTTCCATGTATCATCCAAAAGTTTCCCTCAGAGCTCAAGCCAATCCTTAAAAAGTGGATGTTCTATGTGAACTCTCCAAAAGGCTCTAAGAGCTCTAAGTGAAATCAAATTAAGACTCACTTAGGTGAGGGGAAGAGGGTGAGGCCCAGAACCAATTCCCTCACTCCAGAGGCCCTTGGGGTCAGCCGGCCATCTGCTTAAGTCAGAATGAACATGATATAATTTCCGAGTTTATCTCAATTTTGATATAACTGTAACTTACAAAAATTTATAAAAAAAGACCCCAAGTCCACAGACAACCCAGTGGCCCCCAGCAGGCCATCAGCATCTCTGGCCACTATGCCTTCATTAGAAAAAGTTGCATTTTTCTAAGTGTGGATGGCAGGTAGAAATTCACTGTGTTCCTCAAGTGTGCTTTATCACTAATGGGACATTCCCTGGTGAGACTGATAAAGATTATCCTATTTCACTTAAAAAAAAAAAAAAAGTTAATTTGCCTACATTTAAGGTCTAGTTTCATGAATTCTCACAAGGTGAAAATGAACAGAAAAGCCCTGAGAAGGCACCACTCTGGGTGACTGTAAGGAGCAACACTGGAAACACTGAAGGAACTAGAAACAGACCGGCCTTCCTTCTGATTCCCTCGGGCAACCCAACACGGGAAATTTCCAATCATTTTAGAAGCCAGTTGCTTTGGTTTCTACAGGCATTAACGCCAAGTGTTCTAAAGGTGTGCCGGGCACAACTTGATCTTTTGGGGGAGGTGACGGCCATGTCCCTTTCACCTCTGGATCCCTCAGTGCCTTCGTGCAATATACACGTGGGCTGTGTTTAATTTCATCTTTCCTCGTCAAGGTAAAATATTCAATGACGTTAAATAGGCTGATCTCAAGCTGAATATAGAAGAGTTTACTAAGATGAATTAAGAGGAGTCTTTCTTGGCAAGGGTCGCATAGGAAATTTGTGAACCTGACAAAAATGAACATCAGAGTTCCAAGCTGACAGTCAGCCGGAAAACAGACATCACCTGGAGAGGAGTTACTTCCCTGCCAGGTGGCAGGCTGAATGGCACACACTGATCGTCTAGAGGTTTGTCAGCTGAGAGGAACCTGCACAGAAGAAGTCGACCAGGTGCCTAAATGGAATGAAAGCTCTCTCAGGGTGTCTAAATCCCAAAGTGGCCCCAGCCTATGATGTTGTCAAGTAGTAAAGTCAGTTTCCAAGGGGTTCTAACCAGATCCCCCCAACCCTCTTCCTAACCTAAACTCTAAACTCAGGTTATCCAGATCTCCCAGGATGGTTTGGATCCAGAGTCCAGATTTCTAGGTTTAACCTCTTTAAAAAAAAAAATTTTTTTTAACATTTAATTATTTGGGGGGGGGGGCGGGGGGGGGAGCAGGAGAGGGCCAGAAAGAAGACAGAGGATCCGAAGCAGGCTCTGCAAAGTGAGCACAGAGCCTGACGCAGGGCTCGAAACCTCAAACCGTGAGATCGTGACTTGAGCCGAGGTCAAAAGTTCCGACGCTTAACCAACTGAGCCACCCAGGTGCCCCTGTAAGTTTAACCTTCTTAAGCAAAGGTCATGAGTATGAATGGGTTCTGAGGCATCCGTACAACCTAGACAGTTACGGTAACTGCCAGAAGATGACGGTTATGTCATCAGAGAATGGGGAAGTAATGATAACAGGGGCATACCAGATGGGTTTATCTATGACCATTCTCGTCCTACAGGCAGACTATTCCAGTATCCTACCGAAACTCTTCAACAAGTTACTCAGAAATTACTCTTTCAATTTAAATGAGAAAAAAAAAAAAATTGCAAGCATGCAAATACACCATAAGCGAATGACTCCCATAGCATCTATAATAGTCTTAAGAATTCCAAACCATAACTATCGAAAATGATTTACCTGTGGTCAGTGCTCAAGTATATACCAGTCTGTTACCACTCAGCACCCAAAAGGCAAACAATGCAAACATTTTTGTCCCGTTAGATAAAATCTTAGCCAGCATCTTGCTCATTGGAAACTTAAAACCAGAGGACTGAGATGTCCTCATTCAGAAAATTCTCCAAAGGATCTGTAAGCTAAAGGTAACAGATTCTTTATAAAAGGAACACCTTTCCTAAAGAAAAAATCAAAATGAATTAGGCCCTAACTAGTAACCACAAATGCCACAGGGCTTACTGTCCCACAGGCCGCGTTTTACACGTTAATTCATTAATCTGCCCAACCCTGTAACTACCATCTTTATCGACACTGTACAATTGTGGAAACCGAGGCATGACAACTCACAACTCAAGGAACTTGCAAAAATACAGTGGCTTAGTGGGAGAGAGGAGATCCCTACCAGTCTGGCGCGAGAGTCTAGGCCTGTGGTTCCGGGACTTCACTGCACACTGCAATCACCCGGAGGATCTTTAAAACCCCATCTCCTGCCTGATTAAACCGGTATGGGAGGCAACCTGGGATCAAGAGTGCTAAAGGTTCCCAGGTGAGCCTAAGCAAAGTTTGGGAACCGCTTGGTCTGCGCTTTTAGCCACTAGCTGTATTAACAGTGTCGCTGTAGTGCTGCTGCTTCTCTTGCCCAAGAGTTTCTTCACCAAGGCGCCGAACTCGGGGCAAAAGCAGCGAGAGAAAACAAAAGGAAAAGAGGCGGCAGGCGAGGCCCGGGGGGTTCCGCGAGCGGGCCGCTCGAGAAAGCAGAGACTGGGAGTCCGCGACCTTCGCCCTGAGAAGGGGGCGGAGGGCCCAGCTCCCCGCGCGGCCGCAGGAGCCCGAGGCCCGAACGGGCAGGTGCGTCGCCGGCTCCGGAGACCGAGGGGACGCGGGCCCAGTCCCACGGGCGGCGGAAGCGGGGGGCGCGCCGCCCGCCACATGACTCCCCTCCCGCGGCCGCCCAAACGCCGGGATGGGGCCCGGCAGTCCTCGGCGCGCTCCGCGGAGCCGGCTTGCTGGAACCTAAGTTACTTAGCGCCGCCGAACCGACGCCGGAAAGTTCGTGACTCTGCTCGGCGGGACGGGGACGGGAAGTGCGGGATGGGAACCGAGCGCACTGGGTGCGCGGAGGGGAAGGAGGCGGCGTCCGGAGCCCCGGCCCGGCCCGGCCCCCGGCTCCTTTTCGTCTCCCGCCGTATACCCACCCGGAGGTGAAATCCTGCTGCACGCTCAGCAGCCGCTCGCGCAGTGTCTCCAGCATCGCCGCCGCCGTGTCTCCCTCCCTCAGGCTTCAGGCCGCCGCCTCTGCTGCCACCCAGGGTCCGCTCGGCCGTCCCCACACCTGTCACCCGCGCGCCCCGCACACTCGCGCCCGGCCCCGCCCCCGACTCGGTCGGCGCCCGGCGCCGCAGCCCCTTCCGCGTTCCCGCCCCCTTCTCGCGCACTCCCGCCCTGCCCCCGCCGCGCCCAGGCCCGCGCAGCCGCAGTGGGCCGCGCCGGCCTCGGGCTGCGGAAAGGGGGCGGGCCTTCCCTCGCAGCTGAGCAAAAGATGTCTTTTTGCAGCCCGAGCCGGGCCCTCTCGTTTTTCTCTAAAACACAAGTGGCATCGTGAAAGAATGTTTTCAGTTGATGGCATCTTTGAGAGCGGGGTTGGTTTTTACGACTTGGAAGAGAATTGGGTAAATTTCTTGCACAGAGTGCACATCCCTGAAGCAAACCTTCACCGCCTGGGTCCAGGAACTGACCCCAGGGACTTTGCCCTTGGATGAGAGAATTAACCATTCTAAGCCTTGGTTTCTTCATTCATAAAATGGGAAGGATAATCAACTGTTTCCACATCACCACTTTTCCACTTCAACCTCCATGAGGCTTTTGTGCCCTTCACACCAAAGGAGGTCGCCTTTGTCAGGTCACTGATGAGCTCCATGTTGTCAATGCCATTTATCACGAATCTGCCCTGATTTTTTTTCTCGACCTTTCAGTGACCCTCAAAGCAATACCTTATACCATTTTTAAGACACATTCTTCTCTTGCCTTCAGGGACATCATACTTCTATTCTCCCTTCCTGTCCAGTCTTAATTTCAACAGTTGCTCCCAAGTCTCCATCACCAGCCTCCTGCATTTCTCCATGTGCACTCTACCATGCTGGAAATTCTATCAAGGCAGTGATGGACGCCCAATTCTCTATCTTCAGCCCTGTCCCCCCTCCTGCTCCTTCAGTTCTTACCAGTTGCTTACTTAACATGTATCGGATAGGCATTTCAAACCCAACATACCCCAAATTGAAAATGTGATTGCATATTCACGTCCTAACTTGCTCGTCCTCCAGTCTTTCCCATTTCAGTAAATGGCACCACCAAATTGCTCAAATTAAGCCACCTGAAATCACCCATTTCCTCACTTCCTCATCCCCCATATTAACTCATCAGGTCCAATCCAATCCACTCTATTTCTTTTCTTATATATATATTTTTTTATTTATTATTTTTGAGAGAGAGAGAGAGAGAGAGAGAGAGAGAGAGAGAATCCCAAGCAGGCTCTGTACTGTCAGCGCAGAGCCCGATGCAGGGCTTGAACTCACGAACTGTGAGATTATGCCTTGAGCTGAAACCATGAATTGGGATGCCCAACCAACTGAGCCACCCAGGTGTCCCCACTCTATTTCTAAAATATTCCTGGAACCTGCTCCCCTTTCTCCATCTTCACTATAGTCACCCTAGTCCAAGGCACTGTCAACTTTTACTAGGAACACTGACAGGTCCCCTGATGCTACTCTTTTGCCATCTACACCCTTGTAATCCATCCTTGACATGACAGCCAAAGAGGATTATCTAAAAGAGCAATCAGATCAGGTTGCTCTCCTGCTTTAAAGCCTCCAGTTGCTTCCTGTGCCCTCAGAATAAAATTACAAAGTCCTAAAATTTGAACCCTTCCTGATATTCTATCCAAGGCAAGCACAGTTGACCCTTGAATAACACAAGTTTGCACTGTGTGGGTCCACTAATATGCAGATTTTTTTCAATAAATACAGTGGAAATTTTTTGGGAGATTTGTGACGATTTGAAAAAGCTTGAAGATGAGCTGCATAGCCTAGAAATACAAAAAAAAATAAGTAAAAAAAAAATTAGGTATCATTGTAAGAATACAGTATATAATACATATACAAAATATGTGCTAATCTATTTATTTTATATAGATAAGGCTTCTGGCTAATAGTAGGCTATTAGTAGTTAAGTTTTGGGTTTTCAGGAAATCTAAAGTTACATGTGAATTTTTGACTGGGAGGGGATCTGTGCCCCTAACCCCCTTTTCAAGGGTCAGTTGTACTACCCGCCTATCATGACCTTGACACTTAAGCCACAGTAGCCTTGTGTGTGTGTTCCTTGAAAAGTCCAGGTTCAGTTCCACCTTGAGGCCTTTTCAGAAGCTTTTCTCCAGCATGTTGCATTGCTGGCTTCTTCTTGGCATTCATATCTCGGCTTAAATATCATCCCTTTAAATAGGTCTCCCCAGATAATTCAACTTACCTATGCAATCACTTCCTATACACAGCCTGCTTCTCAACTTAGTACACATCACTATCTGACAATTTATCTAATATTTGTTTAAGAAAAAGTTCTTTACTACTTTTTTTTTTTTTACACCGTTTATTTTCAATTCAGGACTGGGACTAGGGTGAGGCAGGTGAGGTGTTCATTTCAGGTGCAAAATTTAAGGGGAGCCAGAAAGCTCAGTATTCAAGATGAATAATATTTTTAAAAATTTTTTTTAATGTTTATTTCTGAGAGACAGAGGGCGAGTAGGGGAGGGGCAGAGAGAGAGAGAGAGGGAGACACAGAATCTGAAGTAGGCTCCAGGCTCTGAGCCGTCAGCACAGAGCCTGATGTGGGGCTCGAACTCACTGACCACGAGATCACGACCTGAGCTGAGGTCGGATGCTTAACCCACTAAGCCACCCAGGCGCCCAAGCTGAATAATATTTTAATGCATTATTTTTAAAAATTCAAAATTTTTAAAAGTTCATGCAAAAAACAAATCTGATTAACAAAACAAATGTTTAAATAAAGACAGGATCCAAGATGGCTGGGATTGAATGAGGCAAGTGAGATGGACCATGTAAGGACAGGCCCAATATAAACCCCCCTCATCTTAGTTAGTTAGCTCTGTATGCACCTAAGACAGTGAATGGTACATAGTAAACACCCAGGAAATATTGAATATTGATAGTTTTGTTGGAGGAATCCAATAAGATAAACCATGTGGCTTCTGGTTGGGGGCAACACCTCTTCTCCCCACTTGATGATTTCTTCCACGTGGAGAAATCTCCTCCACGATGTAACACACTCTAGGTCTTTCCCGGACGAGGAGAGGTGACTACATAGGTTAGTGAGCTAGGAACAAAGGAGCCTGGCCCCATCCTCTCTTCTTTATCTTGGCTGAAAACTTCCAGCTAGAAACACTCATTCTGTTCCATAAGGACCGGTGCCAGGTGAGGAGGTCGGGGTGACTGGTATTTTCTGTAACTGGATGGGCAAGTCTTAATCTGAGGTTCAGTAACAGGAATTCTGCTCGCCCATGAATATTGTATAAGCCATGTGTTTCGTCAGCCTTACCAGAAATGAAAGTGATGTTCCTGCCACTTTATGCTGACACTCTTATTTCTCAGTTGGTCCAGACAAGAAAGAGGGGTGCTGTTTACTGAGCCCTCCCCCAACCTCCCAGAAATACTACCTGGTACAGAGAAGGTGATCAAATGATCAAGTCTATAGAGACGGATGCCTCAGTATCTAGTAGATTGGGAAACCACAGCTACTGGGAAATAATAAACTTTTATTGTTGTAATTCAATTAAATCAACACCTCTGCTCATAAATTTTCAATCTACTAAGTTTCATGGGTTCCTACAAAGCACCAAATCAGAACAAAAAGACTCTGCCCGTCACTAGAGAATAGCCTTTACTTGTGCCCAATCATTTTTGTTTTGACATCGCCTTATTGGTCTGTGGTATGTTTGTGCCTTGTTTTGAGGTGTTTTATGAACATTTTTAATCCCTTTTAATTTAACTGTAATCCCATTTTTAATTTGTCTGTTAAAGCCAAAAACAGTGGAAGCTTTAAAAGGACTAATAAATAAGGGGCACTTGGGTGGCTCGGCCAGGTGAGTGTCCGAGTCCTGATTTCAGCTCAAGTCATGAGCTCAAGGTTTGTGGGATCGAGCCCCATGTGGGGGCTCTGAGCTGACAGCATGGAACCTGCTTGGGATTCTCTCTCCCCTCTCTCTCTCTGCCCTTTCCCTGCTCACACATGTGCTCATATCTCTCAAATGAATAAACATTTAAAAATGTATATATATTAAAAGGGCTAATAAGAAAGAACAGTGATAAGCGAAAGTAAGCTTTAGAAAATGAATGGGGAGAGAAAATGACTACTATTACGTGAGTCGTTTTGGAGGAATGATTAAGGACCAAGATTTGAAGCATGTGACGCATTATGTTGATTTAAGTGATGGTAATTAGCTGGAAACCAGGAAGACTGATTTGCAAAATGAAAACAAAAAACAAATTTTTAAGAACAGTTAGAGAACCAACATCAATATTAACGGCTATTGGCCTAATCTTAGCTCAGCAACTGGTCGAGAGTTGATTTGCAAACATATTAGCAAAGCGCAGAGAAAGCTTTGGTGATAAAACTTTGGGGACAAGCATAAAAGCTGTGTAAGAAGGCCCCTATGCTGGGGCTGCTGGGGCACCTGGGTGGCTCAGTAGGTTGAGGTGGATTTTGGCTCAGGTGATGATCTTGCGGTTCATGAGTTTGAGCCGTGCATTGGGCTCTGTGCTCACAGCTCGGAGCCTGGAGCCTACTTTGGATTCTGTGTCTTCCTCTCTCTGTGCTCCTACCCCGACGCGTTCTGTCTCTGTCTCTCTCTCTCAAAAATAAATAAACATTAAAAAAAATTTTTTTTTTTTTTTTTTTTTTTTTTTAAAGAAGAAGGCTCCTATACTGGGACACCTGTGTGGCTCAGTCAGTTAAGGTGGTGATTTCAGCTCAGGTCATGATCTCACAGTTTGTGAGCTCGAGCCCTGCATGGGGCTCTGTGCTGACAGTGAAGAGCCTGCTTGGGATCCTCTCTCTCTCTCTCTCTCTCTCTCTCTCTCTCTCTCTGCCCCTCCCTCTTTCTTCCTCTCAAAATAAATAAATAAACTTAAAAAAAAAAAAAAAGAAAGCCCCTAAACTATTGCTTCCATGGACCATCAACATTAGCATCAGGTGGAAGCTTGTAGCAAATGCAGCATCTCAGGCCCCACCCAGACCTGCTGAGTCAGAACGTGAATTTTCACGAGGTCCCCAGGTGATTCATATGGATTTAACATGCGAGAAGCACAGCCCAAGGAAAGCGGTTCCTTGTGTCAATGGATTCTTACAGCAGGTGTGATAAATGAGAATTTGGTGGAATTGGAACCAAAGAGAAAGATGCTATAAAAGAAGGTGCTATAGAACCCAGAGGATTTCACACTTTATTGGCAAACGTCCCTTTGAGTAACTGAAAGGCACTATTGCCATTTGAGTTACAGGAATCATAGATCTGTAGAGAGATCTACAGTGCACTAATATTAGCTTATTTGTCTCTCTTTTCTTAAACCGAGATGTAAATATTTTTGGTATCTTTAATTTTAAGTGGTTAAAGATGCCAGAAGAAACCATTTAAAAGCTATAAAACTGTTTCTTTGAAGCAATGCGCAGTTCCAAGAATAAGGTAAGCTATGGAAGCCGGAAAGGTAATATCAGCGTGGCATTTTGAAAAGGAAAGCAGAGACAGGACCCAGAGAGGCAGAGGAGCTCCTTCTAACATGCAGGAACAAAGGTTAGAGCAAGTTGAAGAGTAAAATAAACTAGGTAACAGGGGAGGACATCGAAGTCTGACGCCAGAAGGTGACAGACACTGAGAAGGCAAATACTGTCTGGAGAGACACTCAGCACAGCCAGGTTGGACAGGGAAGAGAATTTTCAACACGAACCAATGTGAATGAACACTGAGAGGCAGTTCACCTGAATCTATTTATGTTTCAAAAACGTACCACACTATCATACAATGTAATCGGGCACCTAACCTCACCTTTCTGCTCCTGTGAAAAAAAGAAAGTTACTGCACGGTGCGTTGGAGTAGGAAACCTCTTCGTTTTTGCTAATCTGTGTTTGGCTCCGTATGGTCTATGAAGTATTCCTAAACGACTAAGTGACGCCATTCATTAAGTTGGAGGAACTCTATACGGCGCAGGAGACCACATGATATAGTCCTACAAATAAGTGGTTTTCCCCAGGAAAAGTTATTTCTCAGAGATGACATCTTCTGCACCACTACAGAGTGGTAATCCACACTGAAGCGTTTTAATAAGAATTAGGAGCACCAAAAAAAAAAAAAAAAAAAAAAAAAAAAAAAAAAAGAAAGAGAGAGAATTACTACCTGTGGTTAACTCTCAGCTTAATATAGGCAAGGTGGAAAAGATCCTAATCATTGAAAAGGATTGAAGAAAAAAGCAAATGTTAGGTTCTAGCATGCAAAGAGTTAGTTCTTCTCTGTCCACACATCAGTGGAAACTGATACTTAGTCTAGTATGAAAATAGAAAGGGTCCTTTACATGCAGTTAAATTGATGGTTCTCAACCCCTGGCTGCACTTTAGAATCACTGGAGGAGCCCCTATTCCTAGGGCCAATCTCAGGACACTGAATTTTTTTGGTTAATTTTGAGCTTTTATTTATTTTTGAGAGCAAGAGAGAGAGACAGAGTACGAGCAGGGGAGAGGCAGAGAAAGAGGGAGACACAGAATCCGAAGCAGGCTCCTCCAGGCTCTGAGCTGTCCCCACAGAGCCTGACACAGGGCTTGAACTCATGGAACGTGAGATCATGACCTGAGCCGAAGTCTGACGCTTAACCAACTGAGCCACCCAGGTGCGTGAAACAGGGTGCTGTGGAAAAAAACCCACCAGACGCTGAATAGTAGCAAGGCAAAATTTTATTCATGGCCGGGCCAAACCTGATCTTAAGGAGGAAAGTGCAGAGAATGACCCCAAACAAAGGCAACAGTGAGTTTATATGGATTTTAGCGAGTCAGAATACATCATTATTTGGTTAACCAATTACAACTTACAGCATTTCATGATAGCCAATTATATTGTGACATACAGATGTTAGTTTTGGCGGGAACCTATCAATTTAAAGGTCTTTGTCCTAAGAGGGTTTAAAATGACCAATCATAGTTAGACACCTGAGATGCCATAGGGCAGTGAGTACTTGACTTTTTACATGTTGGTCTTGCCTAGGCCAGATCTTGGTAGAGGGGGTGGGGGAGCGTTTTGCATCCTAAGTTATCTATTCAGCAAGCAGAAGCGAGATAGGGCGGTTAGTAATTCCCAATAACCCTAATAGGGAACTACATAAACCTTTTATCTCAACTATTCATGCAAGGTGAGTTTAAGCCGAACTTATATACAATACGCTTTCTGATATCTTATAAGTTGACCTATTACAGTGCCCCCCACAACACTGATTTAATCAGTGTGAGCCCCACCCCCCAGCCCCTGCCAGTGCCTTCAAAGGGCCAGCAGCCCCATCACTTTGGTTTGTGAACAGTCGGTGCAGGGACCTGAGCTCTGCAGGCTCTGCCCCACACTCTGTGCCGACTGACCCCGAAGGCCACAGTGTGGGGGGTCCAGGGAACTCGCTTATCCTGGTGCCGCATGAGGGAGGCCGAGGCTCTGTCGGGGTCACAGGTGTGCTCAGGCTGCCCCAAGGCATGCGGTCTCTTTGCAAACATGTGTACACAGCAAAGGGAGGAAGGCTCTAGAACCGGCCTCGTCCTAGACTGGGCCAGGCCTCCAGAACTGGAAAGGTCTTGCTGCCTTTCGGGGAAACAACAAACGCTCTGGTGTCGTGAGCAGCTCTAATAGCCATCGTGCCAGCAAAAGTGTTCCTCGTCCCTCCTCCTGATGCCTCCTCCAGTCCTGTTGATTTCTCGGAGTGACCTCTCTGCTTCCATTTTTCACTCTTTCTAATCTCTGCTCTTCCACGGACGGCCGCTGCCCCGTGGATCCAGTGTCTCATGTCTCTCTCTCTCTCTCTCTCTCTCTCTCTCTCCATGCCTCTTGTTTCCTTCTTTTTTAAAAAAAAATTTTTAATGTTTATTTATTTTTCAGAGAGAGAGCGTGAGCAGGGGAGGGGCAGAGAGAGAGAGGGGGAGACAGAATCCAAAGCAGGCTCTAGGCCCCAAGCTGTCAGCACAGGACCAGATGCGGGGCCCAAACCCACAAACTGTGAGATCATGACCTGAGCCAAAGTTGGACACTCAACCGACTGAGCCATCCACGCGCCCCCATGTCTCTTGGTTTCTACCATTACTACTGACTGGGCCTCTCCCTGGTGACTAGAAGAAAGCTCTAAATGCCTTCATTGTTCTTTCTTTTCACAGAGAATGCCTCAGATAAGCAAAGTTCCGGCACCCCACCCCCACCCCGTCTCATGTTAGACTTGCCCAGTCCCCAACCTCGTCTACTGTGACCAGGTTGCAGGTCAACTGATGGAAAACAGGGGCAAGAACTGCTTTCACCCTTTGTGTGTGTGTGTGTGTGTGTGTGTGTGTGTGTGTGTGTCTCCTAAAAGGGGACTCTGAGAGGATGTTTCTTAGACTGTTCAAGGGGGAAATAAGCCTAGAATAGCTAAATTAGAGACCAGGTACCCAGTGTGTGCCTAGTAGTGTTTTGCTTGAGTTGCTTCGATTCCGAGGTTCACATACAGTCAACAGTAAGGTTTCAAACCCTGCCTTTCTGACGTGCTGGGAATCTCAAAAAGGGAGGAAAGAAAGCAGCTCACGTCCACAAAAGCACTGGATTCCTCTGTTTTAACTCGTGGATTGTCTCTGTTTACGCACACCAATGGAAGTAAACAGATGTATTTGTTGTCTCAACAAACCGTCTTATATGCCGATGAAGAGGTTGTGGAGTATATTGAACGGTCTGTGCCTCTATTGTTGGGGTTCTGCTCCTGAAACTGTGCTCATCCACTCCTAATTAGGCACCCCTCATTGCCTGGCGGTATCTGTGGAATTGCCTGTGAAAACACGGCACTAAGAGAGCATGAACTAGTAGTCAGTGAAGGACTTTTCACGCAACTTCAGCTTTTTTAAATACGGGAAATGTCACAGGAGGGGGAAAAAAAAACAAAACAAAGCAGGGGCCCCATTCTCCCCCACCCCCCCCTCCCCGGAGGCTGCAGTGAAGAGGAAACACTGAGTTTTTTCCAGGAGAGTAAGACGACCTCGAAGGCAGGGAGGAAGGACGGGAACACATTCCATCTACCGATTTCCCATCGCTTCCTAAAATTTCATCCCTCGGCCCAGCAAGCCCGGTGTCCTCACGGTTTTCTGCCACATCGTCTACTCCACAAACACCTGTTGAGGCCCTACCTATTAGGTATTCTAATACATTCCAGGGACACATTAATGGTATTGATGTTATCTTAAACTATTATAATGATGGCGATTGCAATCATTTACTGATAGCACGCTTGTGTCAGGCAGGGTTCTCAGCACTTTACACATATTTTTTTGTTTATTTTATGTTTATTTTTTTAATGTTTATTTTATTTTGAGAGAGAGAGTGTGCACGTGAGTGGGGGAAGGTCAGAGGGAGAGAGAGAACCCCAAGCAGGCTCCACACAGTCAGCACAGAGCCCAACGTGGGGCTCAGATTCATCAACTGTGAAACCGTGACCTGAGCCGAAGTCGGACGCTCAACCGACCGAGCCAGCCAGGAGCCCCAGTTTTTTGCCCATTTTAGCGATGAGGAAATAAGGGACAGTCAGGCACCAACGAACCCATGAGGAGTTACTAGGCTAGAGGTGAGGCGATTGGTGTTTTGCATGTGGCTGTGACAGCCCAGATGGAGGCTGCCTGGCCTAGACAGACTTTGCCTTGGAAGGAGTCCCAAAAGGAGGCCTGTCATTGGGGCCCACCTGGGAAATTGAAATCCAGCTGTGTCACCGCAAACTGCTGGAAGGTGCGTGTGTTTAGCTGCTCAGGTTTGACCCCTGGCCCAGCTTTCCAGGGCCAGCTCCTGGCAAATGGCACCTGGTCATACGGAAGCTGGGGCTCCCCTGATTGTGTGGCTATCTGTGGTTCCCCCATGGCAGGGGGACCCCTCCCGGACTGGCAAGACCCTAGAGGGAGAGAATAGTGAAGACAGAGAGCCCACCGGTGTTAGAAGCAGGGCAGGGGACGGGCAGGCCATGCCCGTGCCAGATACTTTTGCACTCTGCCCTTTGGAAGGGAGTCGGGGAGGGGGTCCCGCCTGGGATCCTGCTGCCGAGATTCAGGCTCAGGTGGGAGGAGACTTTCCTTATGGGAACCAGAGGCTTCCCAGCATAGATGTGAAGCAGAGACCTGGGTGGGTGGGTTTTGAGCCTGGACTCTAGGGGCGAAGAAGGCCAGGCGGTCGGCTCAGGCGGGGGAATCTGTCCATCCTCTTGGCCAAACCCTGCTTCTGCCTCTAATCACAGACAGTGGGTCACCTCCAGGTCATTACCAGCCTCACTTCCTCAAACTCAGAGGACTAAGGCACTGCCTGTATGACTGCAGGAAGGCAGTCAGCGTTCTGAGTCACCTACACGGCGGTGCGATCCCGGCGGTCACACAGAACCCACCGATACTTGCTTGTAGAAAATAACCCTTCTGGAGCATCCAGCCTCAGGAAACGGTCCCAAAGCCCATCAGACGTTTCCTCCGCTCACACGCTCTGGGAAAGGATTGGTGAGGCAGGACATCCTGGCATCTTGGAGTTGAGCCTTGAGGGAGTGGTGAGTCCGAAACGTGTTACTGTCCCCAGACCCCCTTGTTTATACTTCTACAAGCTACCATCTGGAAATTACCCTCTGGGCCATATTGACTATGGTCGCTCTCTCTTTTAATTGCCTTATCTACTCACAGGGGACCATAAACACCGTGTCTTCACCTTTCAATAGAGAGCATCGCCACTAAATGTCTGTGATACCTTGTTGCATTTTCACAACTGCAGCCCTAAATCAAATCAGATCTGGGAGCTTATCCCACAAGCCAAATGGAATTCAGCCAAGGATCAGATCCAGCCTTCAAACTGGCCCTTTTTTCTCTCTTCATTGTCATATCTTTATGGCTTTTTGCTTTAGAGGCAAGCGCATTTGACCCAAACCTGATGACGTGTTTGAGTGGGAAGAGAGTTTCCGTTAACTGCCTGTTCCGCATCTATCGCTAATTTAACCTCTGATGTGAAGTCTCAAGTTCTTTGCCCTAAAAATAGCTAGGGGATGAAATGGGAGTGGAAGGGAAGATCAATCAGAATTTGGTTAAATGCCAATACATTCCCCCTGTCCTACCCATGCTTTGTCTTCACATCTACCATCGGGGGGAGGAGGGCCTGGGTCCATACATGTCACTACTCCTCCCCATCAGAATTCACCCACCTGTTTTAAAAAGTGCCTTTATTGGGGTGCCTGGGTGGCACAGTCGGTTAAGCGTCCGACTTCAGCCAGGTCACGATCTCGCGGTCCGTGAGTTCGAGCCCCGCGTCAGGCTCTGGGCTGATGGCTCAGAGCCTGGAGCCTGTTTCAGATTCTGTGTCTCCCTCTCTCTCTGCCCCTCCCCCGTTCATGCTCTGTCTCTCTCTGTCCCAAAAATAAATAAACGTTGAAAAAAAAATTAAAAAAAATTAAAAAAAAAATAAAAAGTGCCTTTATTTATTTTGAGACAGAGACAGTGCGATTGGGGAAGGGGCAGGGAGAAGGAGAGACAGAATGGCAAACAGGCTCCGAGCTGCCAGCACAGAGCCGGATGAGATCATGACCTGAGCCAAGATCAAGATCGGATGCCTAACCAACTGAACCACCCAGGTGCCCCAGAATTCACCCACATTAGTGAACACTGGATAGCACAATCTCTGCGGGGACACTGTTCACCTTTGGAAAGTTTTTGGAAAATTAGCTAACTTTCCCTTAGAAATCTGACCTTATGCAAGTGTCCTTGGAAAATTATTTTTGGAAAAGAAAACAAGTATTAAATTAAAGGCTTCCTGCCAACAATCTCAATATAATGGTGCTTAATCAGCTTTTAGTAGAAATGCAAAACTACAATGGTTTATGCTAAATATATCCTGTTGAAATGAAATTTAAGTTCCAGCAATTAAAATAGTACATCAGTCTTTTAAAAAAATTTTTTTTTAATATTTTATTTTATATTTGAGAGACAGAGACAAAGAGACAGAGTGTGACTGGGTAAGGGGCAGAGAGAGAGGGAGACAGAATCCAAACCAGGCTCCAGGCTCTGAGCTGTCAGCACAGAGCCGGAGGCGGGGCTTGAACTCACGATTGGTGAGATCATGACCTGGGCTAAAGTCAGCCACTTAACTGACTGAGCCACCCAGGCGCTTTGTACAAGAGCCTTTTTTATTCATTTGTTACAGAACTGACATTTCCAGCATTCTTAAACTACACACACACACACACACACACACACACACACACACACACAATTCCCTGCAATGGCATTCAGTAGGTCTTATAATTTAGACTTAATGGCATTAAGGAAGTCTGTTTTTTGTTTTGTTTTGTTTTGTTTTTTTAAACTTAGTGTATTGCTACCTATTGACATTTCAGTTCTGCATCTTCTACTTTGGCCAGCTGTACAATTAAGTTATTCATTTCCAGATGGTGCATTAAGAGTATGCTCCTTGGTTGTAACGTTAGCTTGTGTGTTTATCTGACACACAAATGACTCTGGAGGTCTCGACTCTTAGCAGCTAATTAGTCATTTAACAACAGACAGCCTCAACTATTTTTCTCACGGTCTAAGCCACTGGACGACCAGACGGTGACCCCATGAACACTTGCTCTCTCAGCCTGGAGGCTGACCCTTGGGAGCTACGATGCTTCTGAGCAGCAGGAAGGTTTCAGAGTTCAGAGCCGGCATGGCGTGTGGGGATGAGCTGGTGCACTTGTCCCATCACACGGGGAAGTTGGGGGGGGGGGGGGGAACACGGCCTCGCGTACTGGGCGCACAGATGTCAGCTGCCGAAAAGAGCTCTTCCTCTTCATTTTCAGTCTATGCTGTTTGCCAGTTTGGAAGGTGAGGTTCAGAAAGATGGAGGTCATATGTCGGACGTCTTAAGATTCTCAGTCTGTAAGCTTGGAGTGATTTGGGGCTTCATTTCCAAGAGCCATCTCAGTGTTCTGACGGCTCTTAGTGAACCTCATGATTAGCCATATAGATGATTTAAGGCCAAAATGCCATCAGGCTATATTGTCACCTTTTATGGTTTTTGTTAAATTAATAGAGCTGTAGGATCAGGTGACGGAAGGAAGGAGACGCGTAGTTTCATTTTTTACATTGTGGAGTTGTCATGGGCGTGGTTTTCTTGAAACTTGCATCGCAAACGCACGCGCGTGCGCACGCACACGCACACGCACACGCACACGCACACGCACGCAGAGGTCAGTCCCGCTTCAAGCTCCATGCTCAGCCCCTGCCCTCCTGAGGTGCAGACCGGGTCTGGGCTCAGTAGAGCCTCGTGGAGTGTAAGAAGACGAAGGCCTGGTCTGTGCTCGCTTTTGCTCTTCCTCTGTCTTGTGGTTTCAGGTTTTCCTGGGCAGGGCAGGGAGTATGAGGACATCCCCAGGTTAAGGGGGAAGACGTTTCCCTGAACTAAGCACGGATATAATCCTCTAAAGAGAGCCTGGGGTCTGTGTCTGCCTCCCTTGGCCCCTGCTGTGTTCTGACACGGGTAATCTGACTCCTCTCTCCCCCTTAGCCTCTGGTTACTGAGGTGCCCTTGCCCCTCCCCGCCCACAGACAGTACTCTGAGGAGCTCCCCAAGTCTCTCATTGCCCCCCAGGAGACTGTAAGGTACCCTTGAGTTTGTTAAGCCCTTGTTTATCTGTTCCCACAGAGGCACAGGATTTGGGCCAGTTAATCAGTCAGACTAAATAAAGACGAGAGGCAGACACGATAAAAGCCATTGTGCATCATTATGGGCTTAACTAAATTACATGCGTGTGAGATAAATGTTTGCTTGGTGATGGAACTCTCCAGGCCGGATGGCTCAGCGTAAATCCCGCCAACAAAATCACAGAGCATATAAATGACATGTTATAGACAGTGCCCAATCTATGCAAAGGCTGAGCTCCCAAAGTGTATGTCGGTGCCTAGAAACTCAAGGTGCATCTTCCCTCCCAATCACAAGGTTATAAATGGTGATTTGGTTGCAAAACCTTTTCTTTTCTTTTTTTTAAGTTCATTTATTTTGAGAGAGACAGAGACAGCACGAGTGGGGGAGGAGCAGCGAGAGAGGGAGAGACAGAATCCCAAGCAGGCTCCACACTGTCAGCAGGGAGCCCGACGTGGGGCTTGAACTCATGAACTGTGAAATCATGACCTGAGCCCAAACCAGGCCACACACTCAGCCGACTCAGCCACCCCCCTCGCCCTGGTTGCAAAGCCTTTTCTACAGAAGGCAGTTTAACCCTCAATGTGGCCACATGGCAACAGGAGCCAGAGTTCCGGGTCTGGGGGTGGGAACCACATCCTCTGGGGAGAGTAAGAGAAAGACGTGCTCTTACCCCTTTCCAGGGTCTAAGGCCAGCCCTGACTGCCCTCCTCCACAGCAGATCCCCCTTGCTCCAGGGATCTGAACTTGCATTTGCTCTGAACTCTTGCACTTCACCGGGGTCAGCCCGACTTCTGTAGGGAATCCAACCTCCTTCTCCACCTCTCTGCTCAAACCCCGATCCCTCACTAAGATTAACAGAACAGCAAACAATTAATTAGTCCAAACTAACGTGATTGTCTAGTAGCCCCTTCCTTTAAGTGCTTAGGTCTTTGGAAAAAATGCTTCCGTGTTTGGGATTTCACCTGGCTCCAGGAGTTTGGAGGATGGAATAGGGCACAAGAGAACAATAGATCTATTTTGCTGAAAGGTTGCCTCAGACTGTAATTATCCTTTGTTCTCAACTCTTGGCCTCTTGGGGTAAAACCAGCCGTTTCTGGCCTTATAGCCGCACATGACTGTCCACCCTACCCCCCAGCCCCGTGCTTGATGATTCTGTCTTGTTGAGGAAGGACCATTCACCTGGCTGGTCTTCCAACCCTGGAATGCATGTTGATACTGACTTCTGTAACAGAGACATGTTGCTTTGGGCGGTCTACTATCCTTTAACTTTCTTTGGGCACTCATTTGGAGGGATTACCCCTCTCTACCGGATGTGTCGAATGGGATTTTCCAACACGGTGATCATCCTGTCTGTAGCCAATGGCTGAGCAAACAACCCCTGCCAGGCTAATGGCTGTCTTCCTCTTTAAATTTAGTGACAAAAAGACAGCGTTGCTGGGGTGGTTCATCCTTTCTAGTAGGGATGTCTGGACAAGACCATTTAGTAATTCCCGCTACTGAGGGCTTTGGAGATGCCTCGGCCTGTCCATTGTGAAACTGCCTTTCTCCTTCTGTGTCCCAATATCCTTCTAAGTGAACTCCTTTTTTGTTCAAGTTGGCCATAATTGGTTTCTGTTGCTTGACCCAAAACACCCTACTGGATGACAGCTCTGCCCTCCCTCCCTTGCTCTATCTGTACCACGAAGGCGGGACACGATCTCAAAGGGACGACAGACCTCTTATTCCCCTGAAGGAACTCACTCCTACCCCAAAACTTGTCCTCATACCCCGACCCCACAGTCAAACCTAGAAAGGCTTTGGGCACTTTTGGTGCTTCTGTCGGTTGGTTTCTAAGTGTCTGTTGGAAGATCAGTGGAGCCTGGTCTGCCTTCCTCCTAAGGGACCGCGACGACAGTCCCCCGTCCCCTCCTACCCATCTTGAAATCGGTCTCCTCACGTTTATTAGCTGGCCATGCTTCCTGGGATTACTTAGCAGGTTTTATTGCATTTGTCTGCAAAACTCTGCTTTTATTTGTTCACCCAAGTGAAATCTGTCATTAGTTAAATTCCTACCAGGATAATGAAATCAACTGAAAAAGTTTTAAGGCCACGTTAAGATGCTGTTCTGCATTGTTTCCCAATGGAGCTGAAGACAAAATGACAAATCCAAGCAAGTGCAAGTTTCATTGGCATCTCTCCATAAAGATGCTTGCCAGCAACCTGTCAGTTATTCAGCGTGTTCGTGTCACAGAGCACATTACCTGTACCCTTTGACACTAGTGTTGACTGCCTGGAATCCCTGAGTGAGCTTAAGGTGTCTCCTGACCAGCGTGTCTTGTTGCAGCCACAGGCCAAAAATGCTGGGATGCAAAATTCTCTTGGAAGTGCTGGGATTCAGAACCGGCTCAAGCTCTAAGAGGCAGAGGAGAGTGAGGTCCAGAGGCAAATTCAGGAAGTCTGATTTTCGGGTTACGCTGCTTCTCCAAGAAGGAATGTCAGGATGTCTTGCACTTTGTTGGCTTTTGTTTAAGTTTATTTATTTATTTTGAGAGAGAAAAAAGGGAGAGAGGGAGAGAGAGGGCGGGGCAGAGAGAGAGGGAGAATCCCAAGCAGGCTCTACACTGTCAGCACAGAGCCTATTGCGGGACTTGATCTCACAAACCATGAAATCATGACTTGAGCTGAAATCAAGAGTTGGACACTCAACTGACCAAGCCACCCAGGCGCCCTGATATTGAACTTTGTGGCTTAATGTAAGAGGCTGCCAATAAGACCCACATTTTTTATTCTCCAGCAAAAATTAACTAAAAATTAGGGTCGCCTGGCTGGCTCAGTCAGAAGAGCATGTGACTCTTGATCTTGGAGTCATGAGTTAGAGCCCCATATTGAATGTAGAGATTACTAAAATAAACTTAAAAAATAAATGTTTTTAAAAATTAACTATAAATTATTTTTATTATTTCTAAATTTCCAAAATGGGGAGGAAATGCTTTTGGGCGAGTTGGGTGAGCTATGTAATAGGCGGTCTCCAAAGATGGCCCCCAATCAGCTATCCATCCCCTTTTCATGTCCTTATGTGTTTCCTCCCCTTGAATCTGGGCTGTCCCTTGGACTTGCTTTTAACTTGCAGAAGTGATGCCTTTGTAAGTTCTGAGGCTACTTCATAAGGAGCTACCTACATCTCTTGAAATGCTCACTCTGAAGAAGCCAGATAGAGCATAAGAAGTCTGACCACCCTGTGACTGCCATCCCAGGAGGAAGCCCACATCAGTCACACAGAAAGACCATATGGAGACAGAGGGCAGGAGAGGGAGGACAGAGAAGCCAGCCCCCAGCTCTTCAACTCATCCCGGTCAAGACACTAGACTGTCCAGTTGATATTTCTTTTTTTTCTTTTCATTTTGTTAACGTTTTATTTTATTTTTTGAGATACAGAGAGACAGAGTACGAGCTGAGGAGGGGCAGAGAGAGAAAGGGAGACAGAATATGAAGCAGTCTCCAGGATCTGAGCTGTCAGCACAGAGCCAACACAGGGCTCAAACTCAGGAGCCGTGAGATCATGACCTGAGCCAAAGTCGGATGCTGAACCACCTGAGCCACCCAGACACCCCTGAAATTTTTTTAATGTTTATTATTGAGAGAGAGAAAGAGAGAGGGGCAAAGGGGAAGACAGAAAGGGAGACACAGAATCCAAAGCAGACTCCAGGCTCTGAGCTGTCAGCACAGAGCCCGATGTGGGGCTCAAACCCACGGACACGAGATTGTGACCTGAGCTGAAGTCGGACACTCAACCGACTGAACCACCTAGGTGCCCCGTCCAGTTGAGATTTCTGATAACTCTGGGCCCAGGTGCCACATGACTGCAGTCACATTAGCGACCCCAAGTGAGAACTGGCCAGGTGAGCTCAGTTAACCATAGAACCATGAGAGAGTAATTATTTTTTTAAGCGACTTCATTTTGGCATAGTGTGTAATGCAGCGATAGGTGTCTGGAACAGAGGCACCGACAAATACTGAGATTTCACTTTGTGCCAGCCCCTGTGCTATTGTCTTAACATATCTCCTGGGGTGAAAAATAGCAACATGAAGGGTGGGCAGATGTTCTGCCACGTCACCCTCCTACACTGACAAGGAAAAAGATTATAATTTCCAGTTCAGTTTAAACCTCCTTATCTGCCAACTTTCACTTCCCAAAACAAACAACTGGCCTTCCCATCTCAGAATGGTCTCTCTAAGCCTGTCATGCAGGATGGCCAGAGAAATAGAATTGGAGCGACTAGAGTTGAAGAGAGGACTTTCTGTAAGAGACTGAATCATTTTGCAGCAAAGACTGGGGAAGAGATGGAGTGGATAGGTGGTGGGGGGTGAGGTGGAAGCGACAGAAAAAGGAAGGAAGGGTGGAGAATGTTCATGTTAATTTTTGTATCCTGTGACTACTGAATTCACTTATTAGTTCTAATAGTTTTTTGGTTGGAGTCTTTAGGGTTATACATACATAGTATCATGTCATCTGCAAATAGTGACAGTTTTACTTCCTCCTTTTCAATTTGGATGCCTTTTATTTCTTTTTCTTTTGTAATTGCTGTGATTATGACTTTTAGTATTCTGCTGAATAAAGTGGCAAGAGTAGACACCCTTGTCTTGTTCCTGATCTTAGAGGAAAAGGCTTCAGCTTTTTACCATGCAGTATGATGTTAGCTGTGGGTTTGTCATATATGGCTTCTATTATGTTGAAGTATGTTCCTTTTATACCATGTTGAGAGTTTTTATCACAGATGGATGTTGAATTTTGTCAAATGATTTTTTTGCATCTATTGTGATGATCATATGATTTTTGTCTTTCATTTTATTAATGTCATGTATCATGCTGATTGATTTGTGGATGTTGAACCATCCTTGCATCCCTGGAATAAATTCCACTTGATCATGGTATATGGTCCTTTTAATGTCTTATTGATTTGGTTTGCTAATATTTTATTGAGGATTTAAAAATCTATGTTCATCAGGGATATTGGCCTGTGATTTTTCTCTTGTGATGTTTTTGTCTAGTTTTGGTATCAGGCCTCATAAAATATGTTTGAAAGTGTTCCTTCTTCCTCAGTGTTTTTGAATAATTTGAGATGGATAGTCATTAACTTCTTTAAATGTTCGGTAGAATTCACCCGTGAAGCCATCTGGTCCTAGACTTTTGTTTTGGGGATATTTAAATTACTTATAATTGGTTTATTCAGATTTTCTATTTCTTCATGATTCAGTCTTGGAAGGATGTGTATTTCTAAAAATTTATCCATTTCTTCAAGGTTTTCCCATCTGTTGGTGTACAATTGTTCCTAGTAGTCTTATGATCCTCCACATGCAAATGGTAGTATGCTTGATGTTGTCCCAGAGGTTCTTTAAACTATACTTATATTTTTTATTCTTTTTTTCTTTTTTCCTGTTGTGATTGGGTGATTTCTACTACCCTGTCTTTCAGATCACTGATCTGTTCTTCCACATCTTCTAATCTGCAGCTGATTCCCTCTAGTGTATTTTTCATTTCAGGTGTTGTATTCTTTACCTCTGATTGGTTCTTTCTTTTATTTTCTAATACTTTATTCAAGTTTGTACAGTGTTCCTCTATTCTTCTCCTGAATTCTTTATGACCATCTTTGGTGGTGAGCATCTTTATGACCATTACTTTGAACTCTTTATTAAATTACTTATGTCCATTTCATTAGGGTTTTTTCCTGGGGTTTTACCTTGTTCTTTTGTTTGGAGCATATTCTGTCTCCTCATTTTGTTTGACTTACTGTGTCTGTTTCTGTTAATCAGGCAGAATGGCTACCTCTCCCAGTCTTGAAGGAGTCACCTTTTATAGGAGCATACCCTGTGTAGACTGTGTGTGCCCGGTGGCTTTGGCAGGCCAGCTGGAGCTGGAGTGGGTGTGGGCATGGAGTCCCAGGGTGCACTGCATCGGGCCACCTTATCAGGATGGCCAGAGCTGGAGCAGGCCCAGACTAGGGGGTCCTTTCTCTCTCTTTTTGAGAACTAACCTTTCCTTATCACCTCTGTATAAATCTTCCTTTAAAAAGGGACATTTAGAGGGGTGCCTGGGTGGCTCAGTCAGTTAAGCATCTGGCTTCGGCTCAAGTCATGATCTTGTGGTTCATGAGTTTGAGTCCCTGTGCTGACAGCTCGGAACCTGGAGCCTGCTTCAGATTCTGTGTCTCCCTCTCTCTTTCTCTGTCTCTACCCCTTGCCATTCACGCCCTGTCTCTCTGTCTCTCAAAAATAAATAAACACTAAAAAAAAATTTTAAAGGGACATTTAGTATTTTCCTGTCACATTTGTATTATAAAGCAAGTATGCTTTGAGAGAGAAATGAGAAATATGAGTCTGTAATGATGATTCAAAACATTCATCCTGAACTTCCATGATAAAAATATATACTGAAGTTGCTTCTTAGTGATACTGTGAATTTACTATTAAATATGTAAAATTATGATAGCTGAAATTTACTCTTTTTTTTATTTTTAAATTTTTATTTGCTGGGGGAGGGCCAGAAGGAGAGAGAATCTTAAGCAGGCTCCACACTCAGCATGGAGCCCCATGTGGGGCTCAATTCCGTGAGCCTGGGATCATGACCTGAGCCAAAATCAAGAGTCACTCAATTGACTGAGCCACAAAGGGACCCCAAGGGTACTATTTCTATTTTGCAGTCTTAAGGAAAGTATCTATCCTTATTATCTTCTCAGATTAACCAATAAATGATAATCTTCAAGGGCACAAATCACACTGGACTCAGAGCCAGGGAAGAGTACTTAATTTCAGCATCCAGTGGGTCTCCCTGACTTTTCTACACATCAGTTCTTCCAGGGAACAAAAGAAAGAAAGAGAGAAAGAAAGAGAAAGAAAGAAAGAAAGAAAGAAAGAAAGAAAGAAAGAAAGAAAGAAAGAAAGAAAAAAGCAGCATTCAGCTTCAAACGACCGGTAGGGCTACTGTAAATATTAATAAGCAATCAATTACCTTTAAAGGCTTTGGAGAACAGTTCCACACAATAACAAAGCATCATTACATACAGAGGAAAGATGCTCACAGACAGTGAGACTTGTAAAGAGACCTCCCACTGAAGCCTGCAATGTTGTTACAATTGTATTCTCTGGTGGCACCTAACACAGGGTCATGACCTTCTGGGAAGACAGTTACATTTGAAAGAGAAACCCATTTTTTTTTTAAACATTTTATTTATTTTTGAGACAGAGAGAGACAGAACATGAATGGGGGAGGGGCAGAGAGAGAGAGGGAGACACAGAATGGGAAGCAGGCTCCAGGCTCTGAGCCATCAGCCCAGAGCCTGATGCAGGGCTCGAACTCAGGGACTGCGAGATCGTGACCTGAGCTGAAGTCGGACGCTTAACCGACTGAGCCCCCCAGGCGCCCCGAGAAACCCATTTTAAAGCAAGTATGTATCTTTGTGGTGCTTACACCTTACACTATTTCTTGTTGGGAATCAGCTTTTTTTTTTTTTTTTTTTTTTTTTTTGCTCATTGAAACTGTTCAGTTCACTGGGGCTTATTATCTGCTTTGACCACAGCCAGCATGAAAGACAGCTTTAATTCTACTTGCCTGTTTTAGGGAAGATTTTCAGTGTTTTCATTGAATGTGTTGCTATGTTGGAGCTGACCTGCAGTGTGGTTCAATCTTAGCGACAGGCAGCATGGTGGGGAGGCTTTGGAGCCAAGTGGATTTGAATTCCCAACAGGCTCCACTGCTGATGAACTGTGTGGCCTCAGGCAAGTCACTGAGCCACCCTAAGCCTGTTTCTTCAGGTATAAAATAGATATGGTAATACAACACCTTGCAGGAGTTTTGCAAAGATTAAAGTTTTAGATACATAAGGATATAAAATTCAGTCCTTGGCATAGAATGGCCCTCATAAATGCTTAGTATACCTAGAACGGTCACTCATAAATATGGTTCATGGAATTAAAAACACCAAAAGATAAAGTACACGAATGCTAACCCACCCACATTATAGATGATTAGTTTGGATTCAGGATTAGATTTGAAACATCTTTTAAGACATATGCCGGGAAGATAAATTAACATTCATGTGCCTCGAATGTCTTAAGTTTTCTAGTTCCTGACTTGTGGTATAAAATTTGTAATACAGTCTAAGTTTTTATACACTCCCCATTTTTTTCATTTTACTAACTTTTAACGAACAAGTAAACCCATAGCATTGTCTACCTTATTGGTAATTAAAACTGCAGCAGGGGGACGGAGCAGTAAAAATGAAACATTAACTCAAGTTATTCGAGGAAAGTCCAGAATCTAGGAGAAGATATGGTGGAATTTCTAGGAAAAGCTTAGGTTATTGATGCTGCTGGGGTGCTATTCGATGGTCATTTATTTCGAAACTAGTGGGAATTAACCGAAAAGGAATTTGGGCATAGCCACCTCACCCTTTCGCTAAATCAGAATTGGAGAAAGCATCTAGGGCATTTAGCTATTCTCTGGATAATGTAACTATTTCTTAAATTACCTAACTAGGAAACTCATGTGCCCCTGGAGAGTTCTAGGGAAACATCACAGAGATTTTGTGAAAATTGCAGCCTCTGGGGCAGGTGCCCCAGCGTGAATCTCCCACGGGAAGTCAGGTCCTGACGCGGCCGGTTCTCCCTGCCCGGCATCTCCTCCCCAATCCCTTCCTACTACCGCTCCCCTCGGGAAAGGTAACTTCCTGCGTGGGCCGCCAGCTCCCAGTCTCTCCCCACATCTGCCTGTTGTGCGCTCTGCGGACGGAGTCATCGTCCTAACTTCCAGGAAGCTCAGTCTTGGGGTGGGAATACCAGGTAAAAAAAGGCCACCTAATAAGGTGCTATCATACTTATTCACTAACTACCTAACGAATGTTCTACAAGTACCTGTGACGTGCCAGGAATGCGCAAAGCACGTGGCAACAGGGGTGTCTGACATTCCTTGGAGTCAGAAAAAGCTTCCAAGAGGAAGTAGCGTGAACTGCATCTTGAGAGGTGAGCAGATGGCTTCCGGGTAGGGAACTTCAGACAAGGACAAAATCCACATTCGGAAAAAGAGGGGCCTGGGAGGGCAAAGCTGCCGGGGTAGTTCTTGTGGCTGGAGCACAGCTGCGATATCATTAAGGGCTTGAGCTTGAGGCCAACACCGTCTGGGGCCCCACGTCCAGAACACACACCCTCTATGTCTGTGTGATTCCATTTGTCCTGGCTCAGCCTGGGGAGCGCTTCTTCAGAGAGGCCTTTCTTATTACTTTAGTTCGCACTTATTTACTCTCATAATGCCGTGTCCTTTTTTTCCTAACACAAATAATTGTAAATAAAGAATTACTTAGGTCATTAGTTAGTGTTTGGCTCTCCTTCTTCAAAATTTCAGTGCAGTGAGACCAGGCTTAGGTCTGCCAATTCACATGGTATCCCCGGCACCCACCACAGTGCCTGACATGTAGTAAGTGACCTAAAATAAGTATTTCTGAGTGAATAATGATATGCATTTATGGTCACTTTTCCTTTTCAGAATGTGACCATATTACTCGTAAATATTTGGCAAAATATTTCGAGAATCCGGGATGTATTCTCTAGTCTAGTTTGAGATTGTTCTTCACCTTGCCTTGATAGCCAACAACACACATAAGGATTGCTTTGTCCTTGGTCTGTACACACACACACACACACACACACAAACATACACACACACTCATATACCTCTGTGCATTTTTGTGCTTGCATCCAGAAGCCAATATGTATATATCAAGGGGATGACCTAGGTAGGAAATGCTATTCCAGCTGAGTCTTGAATGTTTTTATGTGAAGTCAGCAATCTAAGGGCAGACTTTATACAGCTGACCCTGGAACAATGCGGGGGTTTGGCACCAACCCCCCAGGTAGTCAAAGATCCACATGTAATGTCCCTAAAACTTAGTACTAACAGCCTTACTGTTGACCAGAAGGCTTACATAGTCAATCAACACATATTTTGTATATGTATTATATACTGTATATACTGTATTATATACTGTATTCTTATAATAAAGTAACTAGGAAAAAGAAAATGTTAAGAAAATAAGGAAGAGAAAATACATTTACACTACTGTGCTATATTTACACTTTTGAAATCTGTGGACACGTGGGCCTGCACAGTTCAAAACCATGTCGGTCAAGGGTTAACTATACTTGGAAACGTTCAGAACTGCCTTTGTTCCACAAAAAAAGGGTAACACCCAAATCTCTTAAAACATCAAACACAGACAGTAATTATGAATATCAAGTCTCTTGATATCTTATAGTTTACCTAGATCCTGGCTTCAAATATCACTTCTGTGTTTGTCTTAGGTTGGATGCCCCAGACGCAGACCCTGAGGCAAGGATTTGTGTGCAAATGATTTAGTAAAGAGGTGCTCCCAGGGCAGACTGGCAAGGGGGAGGGGGATACAAGGAGGGGAAGGATAGAAAGCAAGGCAAGGGTACAGTCCTAGGTGGATTGCTCAGTAAATATTTTTGAATGAATACATGAGTGAAACACACCAGAGTAGTAATATCAATTATCCATTAGATTGTAGATTCTTTGGTGACTGGGGCTGTCTTACTTATTTTGATATTCCACATTGTACCTAACGTGGTTCTTCCTTTTTCCAGATTTTCAGTAAACATTTATAGAAAGAGGTAAGCTCTACTGAATTAAAAAATATGCTTCCTCGTAAATAAGAAGGTACACTGGTGTTAATATTTGGAACTATGGATAATTTTCTAAGATAATCCAAGGGTTTAAGCTTTTTACAGAAAATGATTATCACATTTGATTACATCTAAGACATCACTGAATATATGACACATCGTTCATTATTTTATGTTCTATGGAGGCAGAAAAAAAATGCTGTCAAACTATGACCAAGTGATTTATCACTTGAATTTTTATGTTACACTCATTGTAAGAACTTTTAAAGACTTATTTAGCAAAGATATTTTATATCATGTTCATACGATGTGAAAAGGAAAACAGAACTGAAATGAATTTGTTAAGCATCCCTAAAACTTTCTCATATTCAGAATCCAACTCTTTGGAATCGTTTTTTGACACGGAGTCATTAATATCCGTGTTTCTGATCAAGAATATCCGGAAGAGGGCCGACTAGGCAGATCCCCAGATAACAGGCATGTCAGACTCTCCACAGTTAATCCCGAGAGGAGGCCACATTGAAAAAGGCAGGAGGGATGGAGACACGGTTGGGAACCAAACTCCCCATGACACTAACTACAAATGGGAGGGACGCCACAAGCCCAGAGGGGAGAGAGGCACAGAACCCACAGCAGGCAAGCCAGACTGGAGGGCCTGCACTGAGAAGATGAGTCCCCATAAATCTGGCTTTGAAAACCAGTGGGGCTTCCCTTCATGAGGCTTTTACAACCAGCAGGTTATACTTTAAAATCAGGTTTGGCTCTTGGAGAGCCAGAAGTTAATGGGAAACTGAGTCCCTGCCCTTACAGAGACAGCCTAACAAGCAACCCCATGTAGATACAGCATAGAAACAGCAGGTTATTTATTTATTTTTATTTTATTTATTTTTTAACCTTTATTTATTTTTGAGACAGAGAGAGACAGAGCATGAACAGGGGAGGGTCACAGAAAGAGGGAGACACAGAATCTGAAACAGGCTCCAGGCTCTGAGCTGTCAGCACAGAGCCCGACGCGGGGCCGGAACTCACGGACCATGAGATCATGACCTGAGCTGAAGTCGGCTGCTTAACCAACTGAGCCACCCAGGCGCCCCAGAAGCAGCAGTTTAAAAAGCACTTCCTGCCACCTCTCATGCCATAAGCAGCCCAGCAGCGTCTAGGCCACTCCCAAATGACTCCCGCCCTGGAGAGAGAGGCACATGACCACACACATCGGTTCAACTGCAGCTCTAGCAGCCAAACTTTATAAATGGCAGTGCGGAGAGAGTGCCCTGCTGATCGGTGAACTGCAGCCCCAGCAGACAGCCCAGGGGCAGGCATCTGGGGGCAGCCTGACTGCAGGCCCTGGCCACCCACAAAAGCCTCTCAGGGAACAAGGCAGGGAGAGCACCCTGCAGTTCGTGCAACTGCAAATGGGCTGAGGGCAGGCATCTGGTCTAAGTACTGACACTGCCCGGCTATAAGCGACGGTGGCCCCAGATCGGCCCCCCAACAACGCAGGGACCAAACCAGGCCCACAACAGGCAAAGGGGACCATTGCAGCTGACTGGACTAAAGGCAAACACAGCCCAGCCACAACCATAGGGTGTATGTAGCCCATGTAGAAGACACCCCTGAAGCGGTGAACAGGGGACATTGTGCCACAAGGCATCACAAGATCCCTTCTTCATAAGGCCACTCCACTACTTTCAAGACCAGGAGATGTAAATGACTTTCCTAATATACAGAAACAAACAGAGAGTGAGACAAAATGAGGGGACAGAGGAATATGTCTCAAACGAAAGAATAGGACAAAACCACAGCCAAAGTGGTAAATGAATGGAGATAAGCAATATACCTGATAAAGAATTCGAAGTAATACTCACTGGACTTCAGAAAAGAGTGGAGATTGCCGGGAGACCCTCAACAAAGAGATCAAAAAATATAAAAAAAGAACTAATCAGAGATGAAGAACTCAATAAGTGAAATTAAAAATGCACTAGAGGGAATAAAGAGTAGAGTAGAGGAAGCAGAAGGACGGGTCAGTGAACAAAACATTCATTTGAAGAAATAACAGCTGAAAACTTCCTGATTCTGGCTAAGGAAAAAGGCCTCTATATCGAAGAAACAAGAGAGTCCCCAACAATATCAACCCAGGGAGGTCCATACCAAGACAGACAATAATTAAAATGGCATAAAGTAGTGATAACACGTGATTTTAAAAGCAGCAAGAGAAAAGAGAACAGTTACATACAAGGGCACCAGCGATTTTTCAGCAGAAACTTTGCAGGCCAGCAGGGAGTGGCATGATGTATTCAGAGTGCTGACAGGAAAAAATCTGCAGCCAAAAATATCCAGCAAAGCTATCATTGAGAATAAAAGGAGAGATAAAGAGTTTCCCAGACAAATGAAAGTTAAAGTAATTAATCATCACTAGAGCAGCCTTACAAGAAATGTTAAAGGGATTTTTTGAATGGAAAGAAAAGGCCATAATCAGGAGTAAGAAAATTATAAATGGAAAAGATTTCACGGGTAAATACAAACATGACAAAAAATAGTAGATTAATTACTTATAGAACCAGTACAGGGGTTAAAGCACAAAATCAGTAACATCAATTTAAAATCTATAAAAGTCAATTATGGAATTCACAAAATAAAAGGATGCAAAGTATGACATCATATACATAAAACAGTGTGGGAGGGGGAGTAAAAATGTAGTGCTTTTAGAATGAGTTCAAACTTAAGTGACCATCAAGTTAATACAGACTGTTATATGCATAAGATGTTATATGTGAGCCTAATGGTATCCACAAATCAAAAACCTGTAATGATATGCAAAAACTTAAGAGAAACAGAGGCTTAGTTTCTGACTCTGGATTTTGGCTTATGTCATGAAGACAAGCATCTCATGATCCTATGATCCTGGGATCAAACTCCATGTCAGGCTCCATGCTGAGTGTGGAGCCTGCTTAAGATTTATTCTCTCTCTCTCTCTCTCCTTCTGCCCCTCTCCCCCATCCCTCTCTCTCAAATAAAATTAAATAAAATAGAGAGAAAGGAACCCAAGCATATGACTAAAGAAAGCCATCAAGCCACAAGGGAAGAGAGCAGAAGAAGCAAATGGACAAAAACTGCAAACACAACTGTAAAATGAGTAAGAAAATAGCAATAAATACATAACATACCTATTATTAATTACTTCGAATGTAAATGGACTAAATGTTCCAATCAAAGACATAGGGTGACTGAATGGATAACAAAGATCGATCTATATGTTGCCTATAGGAGACTCACTTCAGGCTGAAAGATACAAGAAGTTTGAAAGTGACAGGATGGAAAGTCATTTACCATGCAAATGCAAGCAGAGAGCTAGAGGAACAGTAGTTATATTGGACAAAACAGACTTAAAATAAAAATTGTAACAAGAGACAAAGCAGGACATCACATAATGATAAAGGGAATAGTCCAACAATAGGATATAACAATTGTAAATATTTATGTGCCCAACATGAGAACACCTAAATATATAAAACAACTGTTAACAAATAAAGGGAGAAATTGACAGTAATACAATAGTAGGGGACTTGGGGTGCCTGGATGGCTCAGTTGGTTAAGCATCCGACTCTTTTAAATTTTTTTGTTAATGTTTATTTTATTTTTGAGAGAGAGAGAGGGAGAACGTGTGTGTGTGTGTGTGTGTGTGTGTGTGTGTGTGTGTGTCAGTGGGGGAGGGGCAGAGAGAGAAGGAGACACAGAATCTGAAGCAGGCTCCAGGCTCCAAGCTGTCAACAGAGCCTGATGCAGGGCTCGAATTCATGAGCTGCGAGATCATGACCTGAGCTGAAGTCAGACACTTAATTGACTGAGCCACCCAGGAGCCCGAAGCATTTGACTCTTGATTTCAGCTCAGCTCATGATCTCGTGGTCATGAGATCAAGCCCCATGTTGGCTGTAGCATGGGGTGTGGAGGCTGCTTGGGATTCTCTCTCTCTTCCTCCCAGCCCCTCCCCAGCTTATCCCCCCCACTTCTCTCTCTCTTTCTCCAAATAAATAAATAAACTTTATTTAAAAAATAGTAGGAAACTTCAATACTCCATTTACATCAATGGACATATCACCCAGACAGAAAATCAATAAGGAAACAGCGGCTTTGAATGACACATTGGACCAAATGGACCTAACAGATATGTTCAGAACATTTCATCCAGAAACAGTGGAGTACACATTCTTTTCAAGTGCATATGGAACATTCTTCAAAATGGATCACATGTTAGGCCATAAAACAAATCACAATAAATCAAAAAAGATTGAAATCATATCAAACATCTTTTTCAACCACAATAGTATGAAACTAGAAATTGATCACAAAAAAAGTCTGGAAAGAACACAAATACATGGAGGCTAAATATCATGCTACTAAATAAAGAATGGGTCAACCAAGAGATCAAAGAGGAAATCAAAAACAACATGGGAGCAAATGAAAATGAAAACACAATAGTCCAAAATCTTGGGGATGCAGCAAAACTGTTTTAAGGGAGAAGATTATAGCAATACAGGCCTATAGCAAGAAGCAAGAAAAATCTCAAATAACTTAATCTTACACCTAAAGGAGCCAATGAAAGAAGAAAAAACAAAGCCTAAAGACAATAGAAGAAAAAAATAATAAAAGTTAGAGCTGAAATAAATGACATGGAGACCAAAATGACAATAGAGCAGATCAATGAAACCGGTAGCTGGTTCTTTGAAAAGATAAACAAAATTGATAAACCTTTAGCCAGACTCATAGAAGGAAAGAAAGAAAGAAAGAAAGAAAGAAAGAAAGAAAGAAAGAAAAGAAAGAAAGGAAGAAAGACTCTAAATAAAATCAGAAATTAATGAGGAGAAATGACAATCAACACCACAGAAATACAAAGATTACAAGGGAACATTATGAAAACTTATATGCCAATAATTGGACAACCTAGAAGAAAAGGATAGATTGACTGATAGAAACATAACCTTCCAAAACTGAATCAGGAAGAAATAGAAAATTTGAACAGACTGATTACTATCAATGAAATTGAATCCCTAATTAAAAAACTCCCAACAAAAGTCCAGGACCAGATAGTTTCATAGGTGAGTTCTGCCAAACATTTAAAGAAGAGTTCATCTTTATTCTTCTTAAACTATTCCAAACAATAGAAGAGGAAGGATAGCTTCCCAATTCATTCTAAACAAGGCCAACATTACTCTGATACCAAAATCAGATAAAAACACTACAAAAAAAGAAAACTATAGGCCAACATCTCTGATAAAAAAAAGACGCAAAAATCATCAAAAAATATTAGCAATCTGTGTACAACAATACATTAAAAAATCATTCACTTAACAACACAGGAAACAAAAGATGGTGGTGAGGATGTTGAGAAAGGGCCACCTCTTACACTGTTCGTGGGAATGCAAACTGGTATAGCCACTCTGGAAAATATAATGGAGGTTCCTCAAAAAGTTAAAAACAGAACTGCCCTATGACCCAGCAATTGTACTTCTAGGTATTTACTCTAAGGATTCAAAAATACAGATTTGAATGGGTACATGCAACCCAGTGTTTACAGCAGTGATATCAATAATAGCTAAACTATGGAGAGAGCTCTAATGTCCATCAACTGATGAACTGATAAAAAAGATGTGGTATGTGTATTACTCAGCCATCAAAAAGAGTGAAATCTTGCCCTTGCAAGGATGTGGACGGAGCTAGAGAGTATTATGCTAAGTGAAATAAGTCAGTCGAAGAAAGACAAATACCATATTATTCCACTCCTATGTGGAATTTAAGAAACAAAACAAATGAATATATGGGAAGGAAAAAAAGACAGGGAAGCAAACCATGAGACTCTTTTTGGTTTTATATTTTTAAATGTTTATTTATTTTTGAGAGGGGGAAGGGGCAGAGAAAGAAGGACAGAGGATCCAAAGCAGGCTCTGCACTGACAGTAGCAAGCCTGTTGTGGGGCTCAAACTCATGAACCATGAGATCATGACCAGAGCTGAAGTCGGAAGCTCAAACAACTGAGCCACCTAGGCGCCCCATTTTTATTTTTTATATTTTGAGAGAGAAAGAGTGCATGTGTGAGTTCGAGTGGGGGTGGGGTAGAGGGAGAGGAGAGATAGAATCCAAAGCAGGCTCAGCATGCAGCCCAATGCTGGGCTCAATCCCGGGATCATGAACCCAGCTGAAACCAGGAATCGGATACTCAACTGACTAAGCCAGCCAGGCACCCCCAAACAATGAGACTCAATGATAGAGAACAAACTGAGGGTTGATGGAGGGAGGTGGTAGGGGATGGGCTAAATCAGTGATAGATATTAAGAAGGGCACTTGTTATGATGAGCACTGGATGTTATTTATAAGTGATGAATTACTAAATTCATTTCCTGAAACCTATATCACAGTAAATGTTAACTAACTAGAATTTAAATAAAAATTTGAAAAAAAAAATCATTCACTATGATTAAGTGGGATTTATTCAAGGGATGCAAGGGTGGCTCAGTATTTGCAAGTCAACCAACGTGATGCATCACATTAATAAGAGAAATGATAGGGGTGTCTGGGTGGTTCAGTCGGTTAAGCGGCCAACTTCAACTCAGGTCATGACCTCATGGCTTGTGGGTTTGAGCCCCACATTGGGCTCTGTGCTGACAGCTCAGAGCCTGGAGCCTGCTTCAGATTCTGTGTCTCCCACTCTCTCTCTCTGCTCCTCTCCCACTCATGCTCTATCTCTCTCTCACACACACACAAATAAAAAACAAACATTAAAAAAGTTTTAAAAAACAAGAGAAATGATAAAAACCATACAATCATCTCAATAGATGCAGAAAAAACATTTGATAAAGTGCAACATCCATTCATGATAAAAACTCTCAACAATGTAGGTTTAGAGGGAACATACCTCAACATAATAAAGGCCATATGTGAAAAACTCACACCTTAATGTCATACTCAGTGGTGAAAAACTGAGAGTGTTTCCTCTAAGATCAGGAACAAGACAAGGATATCCACACTCACCACTTTTATTCAGTAGACAACTGGAAGTCCTAGCCATAGCAATCAGACAAGAAAAAGAAATAAAGGCATCCAAACTCTCAAGGAAAAAATAAAACTTTCACTATTTGCAGATGACCTGATACTATATACAGAAAACTTTAAAGCTTCCACCAAGAAACTTCTAGACCTGAAAAAATAAATTCAGTAATATCTCAGGATACAAAATTAATATACAGAAATCTGTTGCATTTCTAAACACTAATAATGAAGTAGCAGAAAGAGAAATTAACAAAACAATCCCATTCACAATGGCAGCAAAAAGAATAAAATACCTAGGAAGAAACATAACTGAGGAAGGTGAAAGACAGTACCCTGAAAACTATAAAACACTGATGAAAGAAATTGAACATGCCACAAACAAACAAAAAGATATTCTGTGCTCATGGATCAGAAGAAGCAATATTGTTAAAATGTCCATACTACCAAAAGCAATCTACAGATTTAATTTAATCCCTATCAAATTGCCAACAATATTTTTCACAGAATTAGAACAAATAGTCCTAAAATATGAATGCAACCACAAAAGATTCCAAATGGCCACAGCAATCTGGGGGAAAGAAGAACAAAGCTGGGGAAAGAATCACAATCCCTCATTTCAAGATATACTAAAAAGCTATAGTAATCAAAACTGAATGGTATTGGCACAAAAGTAGATACTTAGATCAACAGAAAAGAATAGAGAGCCCAGAAACGAACCACACCTGTCAGGTCAAATAATCTTCGATAAAGGAGGCAAGATATACAACAGGGAAAACAGTCTCTCCAACAAATGGTGCTGGGAATACTGGACAGCTATACACAAAAGAATGAAACCACTTTATTACACTATACACAAAAAGAAACTAAAATGGATTAAAGATGTAAATATGAGACCTGAAACCATAAAAGTCTTAGAAGAAAACAGGTGGGGCGCCTGGGTGGCTCAGTTGGTTAAATGTCCGACTTCAGATCAGGTCATGATCTCACAGCTTGTGGGTTTGAGCCCCGCATCAGGTTCTGTTCTGACAGCTCAGAGCCTAGAGCCTGGTTCGGATTCTATGTCTCCCTCTCTCTCTGCCCCTCCCCTACTTGTGTTCTGTCTCTCTCTCTCTCAAAAATCAGTAAACATTAAAAAAAAAAAGAAACTGTATCATCTTAAAAAAAAAAAAAAAAGAAAACATAGGCATCAGTCATGGAAGCATTTTTGTAGCAATGTCTCCACTGGCAAGAGAAAAGCAAAAATAAACTTAGGGGGACTACACAAAAATAAAAAGCTTTTGCACAGTGAAGGAAACCATCAACAAAATATCAAGGCAACCTACTGAATGGGAGCAGATATTTGCAAATGATATTTTTTTTGCACTTTATTTACAATAGCCACAATATGGAAGCAGCCCAAGTGTCCATCGATAAATGGATGGATAGAGAAGAGGTGATATATATGCAATGGAATATTAGTCACTCAGCCATAAAAAGGAATGAGATGTTGCCATTTGCAGCAACATGAATGGACCTAGAGGGTATTATGCTAAGTGAAATTAGCCAGCTAGAGAAAGACAAATACCATACGATTTCCTTCATATGTGGAATTTAAGAAACAAAACAGACAAAGGAAAAAGAGACAAACAAGCCAGACTTTTAAATACAGAGAACAAACTGATAGTCTCCAGAGAGGAGTTTGATGGGAGGATGGGTGAAACAGGTGACCGGGATTAAGGGCACAATTATTGTGAAGAGCCCTGAGTAATGTATAGAGCTGTTGTATCATTGTATTGTACACCCGAAACTAACATAATACTGTATGTTGATTATACTTGAATAAAAAATAAATAAAATCTGAAAAATCAAAAAGAATGTTCTGATGCCTAGTTAGCACTAGGCTACAATGTAGCAATGACAGCTACATCATGACAGCCACCTGGCCTCGGTGGGTGTAAGAGGCATCTCAGTTTCAGCAATATTAAAATATGGAAAAAAATGTGCAGCTTCAAATCAGTGAAATAAGGCATTCAATGACACACCCATTTCCAAAGGTCTTAATGATTTTTTTTTAACCAATTTTTTTAACCGATTTTTAACCAATTCTAACTTCTTTCTCTCTACTGTGGTGGAGTAGGTAAGCTTTATAAACTATGGCAATTTGACTACAGCGCATGGAGTCCAGAAATCCTTTCATTCACATTCATCCTGATGTTACTTGCACAATAATAATCAAAGGTCATGAAAGTGAACTTCAGGGGTGATCGTAAATTTTTTTAAAAGTTTATTTATTTATTTTGAGAGAGAGAGAATGAGTGTGAGAGGCACAGAAAGAAAGAGAGACCGAGGATCTGAAGCGGGCTCTGTGCTGACAGCAGAGAACCCAGTGCAGGGCTCGAACTCTCAGACTGTGAGACTGTTGGATGCTTAACTGACTGAGCCACCCAGCTGCACCATGATCATAAAATTATTAAAGTTTGGTAGTGATTTGTATTTAGTAGTAGTGTAGTGTATTTAAATATACAACCAGTTGAAAAAAAAGAGAACCCTTTAAATTTGATTATTTAAATTCAGGCGGAACTCATGAAAATTACTTAGATTTCTCTCATTATCTTCTCATTATCTCTTTATAACTAGAGTAACTAGTCATTAAATAGATTCTTAAACCATTATAATTTGTTTCACTTTTATTGAGGTAAGTACCATAAGATAAAGTTTAGCATTTAAAAGTATACAGTTCAATGGCATTTAGTCCATTGACAATGTTGTAAAGCCATCACATCTGATTCTAAAACATGATCATCACCTTAAAGTGACATTGTGTACCTGCTAAGCAGTCCTCTCCCTGTTTTCTGCTGTCCCCAGCCCCTAGTGACCACTAATGTGCTTTCTGTTTCTGTGAATCCACAGAACAGAACAATCCACAGGCAGATCTTATTCTGGCCATTTCATATAAATGGAATCATAGGATATATGACGTTTGGTGTCTGGATTCTTTCCTTAGCATAGCATTTTTGAGGTTCATCCACATGGTAGCACGTGTCAGTACTTCATTCCTGTTCTGGGCTGAGTAATATTCCATTACATGGATATACCACAGTTGGTTTATCCATGTATCGGTTGAAAGACATTTGGTTTGTTTCTTTTGGTTATTATGAATAGAGCATTGTTTTTCAGTTCTTTGGAGGTATATCCTTAGGAATACAATTGATGATTTATATAGTAATACCATGTTTAACTTTTTGAGGAAGTGATACACTGATTTCCATAGAAACTGCATTGTTTTGTGTTCCAATCAACAATGCAGGAGGGTTCCGATCTCTCTATGTCCTCACTAACATCATTACATGGGAATAGTTTTTCTGGAACGGTAAAACAGAGTTTGTGGAAGGTGAAATTTACAGAACGTTTTGAAGGTCACTTTGCCACACTGCTTGGATTTCGTGTTAGCAGCGCGGGGTTATCTAGCGTACGGGGTTATCTTCCCCGTACTCAGAGCACTGGTTATTCTGGGAACCACATGTGTTTGACCTCACAGCTAGTTTTAAGGCAGCATCCTGCGAAGCCTTCCTCCCCACCCCACCCAGTAATTCCTCTCCAACCCTAGTCTGAGTCATATGCCAGCCAGGAGGAAAGCCATCAGGAGCGATAACAACTGTCCCAAACTTCCCCGTGTTCAGTCTAATGCTCACTAAAGAGACTCTGAAGGCCTACTCCTTCTGAAAACCTGTTATACGCAAAGCCTTGAGTTATGGCAGACAGATGGCTTATCCTGCCTAGGTCTCAAATCAGTAACATGGAGAGAATACCTTATTTTCCCAGGATATGACAACTGTAGACGTCCACTCCAACTGAAAATAATTCTGTGGTTATGATGTGAAAGGTTGCCATGGTGGGTTGGAACAGTGGTTCCTAGAAGTGGAGATATAACAAATGGGTAAACATTCGCAAAGCATTTGGGAGACCTTAAAGGAAAAAAAAAATCACCATTTACTGTCATCATCATTTCATAAAGCCCCCAAATTTTGGCAGAATAAAAATCTCAGAATGCAAGTCCTGTGACTTAAATGCATTGTTGCTGTGTGCATTAGCCTTATTTTTCTAATTTCCAGGGAACCACGCTAGCTCAAAGGACAGACACTCAAGGAAGTGGAAACCCAGTCTCTCATCCACATCTCAACAACACGTGCCCTCTGCACTGTTTCTCATTTGTCTCTCTCCCTAGTTAGTTCTCTCAGGCGTTGGGTGTTCCGGACTCAAAATTCTCTGCTCTGTAGGAGGGAGAAGACGCGCTGGAGGGGAGTGAGTACTTTCGAAGAGTAACTAGCACCTGCTGCCACTAGAGGGCAGAGCGCAGCCTGAGGATGCGCTTTCCGGAGCTGCGGCACCAGCCCCTCGCTGCATCTCCCCGGCGCGTCCCCAGAAGGCGCTGCTGCTCGCAGAAGCTGCGGTCAACTCCAGGGCTCGGGGCAGTTGGCTCCTCACTGGAGTGGTGGGAATCTACCTACTTCACAGATAAGCTGGGAGGGGGCACCTCGCCTTCTTCAAGACATTGCCCTCCACCAGGAGCCCGGGAGGAGTTCTCCTTTTTTGGAATTAAAACTTGAATTCATCATTGACAGTGGAAAATATTTACAAAGCCCTTCGGGAGCGTTGTACTCTTGTGAGCGTTGAACTAGAAAAGACTAAACAGACGCTGGCCTGTCAAGGTTGAGTGACCTATAAAACAATGCTGGGGGGAAATTCTGCTGTCAATTTCTTCAAAGACGGCAGGGTATTACCATTCCTTTCCCTTATCTGAAATGATGGGCATGAGATCAACTTTGGTATTTTCTTAGAATTCTTATACACATGTTCCTGTTTCATCCTTAACTCTTCGAGGGAGGCATTATGACTACCCCAATTTATTATCATTTTAAAACTCATTCTCACAGGGTTGTTTTTTTCTTTTTAACCCCCATTCAATTTCTATTTTAACGACTGAAAATTTTTCGAAGCAAATTGATGTTAAAAACATGAAATGCCACTAGAGCACTTATCTTCAGAAGGAGCATTTCCTGCTCTACTCCTGCCCACACTCCATTCATGGTTCTGCATCTCAGAGGCGAACATTTGGATTTTTTAACTGTTAGTGTTTTCAGGATTTCTAGGGGTCCCTGCATATCTCTAAGGAATGTGCTTATGCTATTATTTCTTGGTTTCTGAGTCTGGATGTTAGCATTTGATCTAGCTTTTTTTTTTTTTTTTTTTTTTTTGAGGAAGTCTCTCCTGTTCCTGAACAAACCAGAGCTCAGGAAGTTTAAGGGACTTGTCCAAGACCACATAACCAAAAACCAATGGAATGGAAATTAGGACCTGCATTTCTAAGTTTAGAATCCACGTAATTTCCACCACTGTGTTGTGGGGGTCACTAGAAAGATGCTGATTAACCTCCAGTGTCGTTAGCACTCGGCATTCAGTTATCAAGATTGATATAATAAGTCTCTTTAAAACAGTTGCAAGACAGAATACAAGATGCCCAGTTACATTTGAATTTCAGATAACGAGCAAATGCTTTTTAAGTGTAAGTGTGTCCCCAGAGTTGTACAGGATCTACATGCTGAAATGTTATTTACACTTTTATTTGCTAAATCTGGCAAGCCTACCTTAAAACTATGAATCTAGGCCTCTTTGGTTTTAACAGCCTAGGACTAGAGACATAGCAAGAGGTCTGTGATTAATTCATGACAAGGGAATTTTTCTTAGAAAGATAGACATTGGGGGCACCAGGGTGTCCAGTTAGTTAAGCATCCAGCTTCAGCTCAGGCCATGATCTCAGGTTTTGTGGGTTTGAGCCCCACATCGGGTTCTGTGCTGACAGCTCAGAGCCTGGAGCCTGCTTTCGGATTCTGTGTTTCCCTCTTTCTCTGCCCCTCTCCTGCTTGCACTCTCCCTCTCTCAAAGATAAATAGGCATTAAAAAAAAATAAATGAACAATAACAAAAGAAAGACATGATTCATCACTTCTGTACAGATTAAATATAAAACAGGCAGAACTTGAAAATACAGTGTTTAGCCCTACAGACATATAAAGACAAATTATAAAGGAAAGAAAGCAAATTAGTAGCGTGAAATTCAGGGGTGGGGGCTGCTGAGCTAAAGGTACATTGACAGTGAGTGCAATGGTGGTTATTTTATTTTTTGGTGTGATGTGTTTCTATGCCCTCTTCACACGTATGTTATATATTGCTAAAAATAAAGTGAAAGCAAGCCTAGATTCTGGGACGAGAGAGGCGTAGGTTCCCAACTTTAGCCTCTCTGAGCTTTACTTTCTTCATCTATAGTATGGGAGTAATTATTCCTAGTTGGCAGCATCTGTTGTGTGGTTCAGATATAACGTACCTAAGGAACAGAGTGTAACCAGCATGTCCTTGGGAAACTTTATTATCGATCAAGTCTATGGGGAGGCAGAGGGGGAATAGAAGAAGACTGTGCAAGGGTTTCTGCATCCCACCGTGTAAACTTGGGTCAGAAACTGTCTTGCCTTCTGCTGGCTGTTGTGTTCTTACCTAAAACTCTTTGTTCGTGCATATTTAAGTGCTCGAGAAATTGCTTGACACTTTACATAATTTTGGAGGTCGAGATACTTCTGAAAAATGAACCTCAGCCCTTTAAGGAGTAGATTTGTGGGTGTTTGTAACTAGAAGAGTTAAAAAGAAAAGTCAATTCCCTGTTAATGCTAAGTTCTAGCTTCAAAGCACAGGAGACACGTAGAGAGATCAATGAGGAGAGTCTTCTGATTGGAACAGGCAATTATTTGCCACGGATGTGCAAAAAGCAAGTATTTTTCTTGACTGCATACTCTCAGAAGTATTTCCCTTGACATTAAAATTATTCCTACCACTGGAAAAATACATTTTTTTTGGCAAAATTCTGAACTTTTTTCTTTTTTAATTTCCAACTAATATTAACTTCCATATTCCCTAATATATTGAAGTCTTTCTGGCTTGAAAAAAGCCCAACTTTGGGGTGCCTGGCTGGTTCATTCAGCGGAGCATGTGATGCTTGATCTCAGGGTCGGGAGTTCAAGCCCCATGTTGGGTGTGGAGCCTACTTAAAATAAAAATGAAAAAAAGAACCAAGGAAAACGCCCAACTGTCCTTAACCAAAGATTTTGCTTTAAGCCATGAATTAATGTTAAGTAAAGCTGCCTTTATTTAACCAGAGGAAGAGAACCTTCACATTTAGAATGATAATCAAAGTATTTTTCTTGTAAGTATTCAGAATTGGCTGAGAGGAGTGTTCACTATATCAATTTAGCAGGAAGTATTCTACAAAAATTTATTTTTATGCTTCTTGCATTGAGTTAAAATACCTCGGAACTAAAATGTTCAAATTCACTAATAATCCATTGATATACCATTCCACCTTAAAAAAATACTAGTATTCGGGGTGCCTGGGTGGCTCACTCGGTTAAAGGTCCAACTATTGATCTTGGCTCAGGTCACGATCTCACAGTTTGTGAGTTTGAGCCCTGCACTGGGCTCTGCCCTGACAGTGTGAAGCCTGCTTGGGATTCCCTGTCACTCCCTCTCTCTCTGCCCCTCTCCTGCTTGTACTTGCTTGCTCACTCTCTCTCTCTCTCTCTCAAAACAAATAAGTAAACTTTAAAAAATGTATGAAAATATTAATACTCAATGCTGCCAAAGATACAGTGAAATGGGAATTCTTGTATGCACAGTGGAGTGTAAATTGGGACAATTTTCTGGAAAGCAAGCAGTGTGTTAGTATATATTAAGAACTCTCAACATGTTTATATTCTTTGACCTTATAATTCTACTAGGACTGTTTCCTTCAAAACTCTCAGAGACATGGCCTCAGTCAACAAAGAACTCCCTCTTCCCTTCCTCAAAGGCTTGGGTCCCAGTTCATGGAACAAATATGCATGCATATTTATCAAGTGTTTCGGATAATGCTGAAAAAGTAAGGTATCTAAATGCTCATCAACAGGGGACTATTGGAGTAACTTGTGTGCTCATATCATGGAGGATAAATGCATAAAAAGCATGTTTGCCAAGATCTTTATGAAAAGAAAAAATGCTCACAAGGTTATATTAAATAAAACAGCAGTATGAAGTAGTACATTATCTCGACCACGTAAAATATGTATCTAGAAAAATATTGGAATAAATAAACCAAAATCCTAACAAGTGGTAATTTTCAGACTGTGGGATTGTAAGTGATTTTTGTTTCTTTCTCTATACTCTTCGTTATTTTCCAAATTTTCTACAATGAGTACTATTACCACTATAGTAAAAAACAAAAGATATTTAAAAAATTCCAAAGTGGTAGCATATTTTTATATTCATTATACATGAATTGGCTCGTGTGCAGAGAGAAAGAAATCTAATGGCACAGGTATGATGTATCATTTTCAGTTCCTCCAAGCAGGGATAAAATGGCATTTTTCTCAGAAAGGATTTCTGTAGCTCACATTATTGTTAAATCTTATCATTTCACTGTATTTAGGGAACCCCAGGGCATGGCTTAAACAAAAGGCCCGTTTTCATATTGGTGTATGAAATGACACAAATCTCTAGTCCTTTGGGAGCGCATGCAATTTGTAATGCCTATTATTTTTATGTTATTAAACCCATCTCTGGTAATAAGATCTATAATTATTAAGTAGAAAGCATAATGAAGTTGGCTGATTACAGAGGGAGGAGAAGCCAAGTGTTTCAAACCCTCTGACATTTTCTGGTGATAGCCATTGACTACAGCATTGCTATTCTGAAGTAATTTTACTGAGAAAGGAGTATGTTTACAGAACATTAATTGATGAATTTATATTGCTTAAGTAAGCTCTAAATTTCCAAATTTGGGCATTGATCTCTCTCTCTCTGTTAGAAATTTCGTGGTGGGGATAGGGTAAAGCAGGAAATCCATAGCCTAAAATAAAGATGTAAGGTCAGACTTGAAGGCTGAGGTCTGGAAACCCCTGCACCATGCCTCCCCCTGGGGAGAACCCTGCACAAACGGGGCTCTATTTGGCTTTCAGGGGGCTGTGTCTGACTTTTTTTGTTGGGTATGGCTCCCTCACATTAAGTAAATGAAGACTTTATGGGGTACCTGGGTGGCTCAGTCAGTTAAGCCTCCGACTTAACTGAGCCTCCGACTTTGGCTCAGGTCATGATCTCATGGTTCGTGAGTTCGAGCCCTGCGTGGGGCTCTGTGCTGACAGCTCAGAACCAGGAGCCTGCTTCGTATTCTCTGTCTCCCTCTCTCTCTGCCCCTCCTCTGCTGACACTCTGTTTCTCTCTCTCTCTCTCAAAAATAAATACATGTTAAAAAAAATTTTTTTAAGTAAATGATGACTTTATTAAGTTCTGGTATTGATGCATTCATATTTGTAGTGCAGTCTAACATTCTTATCGAGTATAAAAAAGGGAAAGAGGGGCGCCTGGGTGGCTCAGTCGGTTAAGCGGCCGACTTAGGCTCAGGTCATGATCTCGTGGTCCATGAGTTCGAGCCCCGCGTCAGGCTCTGTGCTGACAGCTCAGAGCCTGGAGCCTGTTTCAGATTCTGTGTCTCCCTCTCCCTGACCCTCCCCCGTTCATGCTTTGTCTCTCTCTGTTTCAAAAATAAATAAATGTTAAAAAATTAAAAAAAAAAAAGGGAAAGACTCTATCTTGTATTCTTAATCCTTTGGGGTTTTTAATTTTGAAATTAATCAAATCCACTACGTGCAAACCCTATGAGTTTCTTATTCCTTATTCCTTCAGGTAAAGCTCATGTCAAATAACAGAGTTCATGGCCTCTCTTCCCAAGTACTGGTAAGAGATCATTTCAGAATCAATCACTTATATCACACATCATGGCCCATGATGATCATCATTTTAAGCTACCATTAAATTTAGACCCCAAGAGCGAACATCTCAAAATTCCTTCTGAAAAGATAACCCCTGCTTCTGTCAATTCTTCAGACAGAATTTCACCCTGCTAAACTTAAAAAAATTTTTTTAACGCTATTCATCTTTAAGAGACAGAGAGAGACAGAGCATGAGTGGGGAAGGGGCAGAGACAGGGAGACACAGAATCCGAAGCAGGCTCCAGGTTCTGAGCTGTCAGCACAGAGCCCGATGCAGGGCTCGAACTCAAGAACCATGAGATCATGACCTGAGCTGAAGTCGGAGGCTCAATTGACTGAGCCACCCAGGTGCCCCTCACCCTGCTAAACTTTAAACTCTGAATCTAACAGCATGCACTTCTTTGCTGTTTTTATTTAATTAGTAGTTTATTTGACAAATAGGCTCCATGAGAGGCATTCCAAAGGATCTGGGGGATAAGCCTCCCACACAAACAAAAATAAAGGAGTTCCTGACCACTAAACAAGCCCTGCAAGAAATTTTAAGGGGCACTTTCTGAGGGGAGAAAAAAAACAAAACAAAACAACAACAACAAAAAGACCAAAAGCAACAAAGACTAGAAGGAACCAGAGAACACTACCAGAGACTCCAGTTCTAATGGGTAAGGGGCATTAAGGAATCTACTCCTGAAATCATTGTTTCACTATATGCTAACTAATTTGGATGTAAATTTAAAAGAATAAAAAATAAAAATTAAAAATTAAAAAAAAAGAAACTCCAACTCTATAGGAAACATAATGGCAATAAATTCATATCTGTCAGTACTCACTCTAAATGTCAACGGACTAAATCTCCAATCAAAAGACACAGAGTAACAGAATGGATAAGAAAACAAGATCCATCTAGTTCAGTCCCTGCGGTTGTTTCCACTTTTCCACTTTCTCTCCAGCTGCTTTTCAGGGGGGTGCTTTTCCCGTATTCTTCTCCTGTCTCAGTCCTCTCTCTGCATGCAAAAACAGCTCCCAGCCCTCTGCGGCTTCTTGCTCCCCAAGTTCACCTCTCCGCACCCCGTACTGGCTGAGTTCTGTGGTTCAGGTTGTGCAGATTGTTGTGTTAATCCTCAGATCAGTTTTCTAGGTGTGCAGGATGGTTTAGTGTTGATCTGGTTGTATTTCATGGACGCGAGACACACAAAGAACTTCCATGCTGTTCTGCCATCTTCGAAAACAAGATCCATCTATATACTGTTTACAAGAGACCCATTTTAGACCTAAAGACACCTTCAGATTGGAAGTACAGGGATGGAGAACCATCTATCATGCTAACGGCCACCAAAAGAAAGCTGGAGTAGCCATACTTATATCAGACAATCTAGATTTTAAGATAAATACTGTAACAAGAGATGAAGAAGGGCATCATATCAAAATTAAGCAGTCTATACACCAAGAAGATCTAACAATTGTAAACATTTATGCTCCAAATGTGAAAGCACCCAAATATATAAATCAGTTAATCACAAACATACAGAAACTCATTGATAATAACACCATAATAGTATGGGACTTCAACACTCCACTTACAACAATGGACAGATCATCTAAGCAGAAAATCAACAAGGAAATAATGGCTTTGAATGACACACTGAACTGGATGGACTTAAAGATATATTCAGAACATTTCATCCTAAAGCATCAGAACACACATTCTTCTTGAGTGCACATGGAACATTCTCCAGAATAGATCACATACTGGGACACAAATCAGTCCTCAACAAGTACAAAAAGATCAAGATCATACCATGCATATTTTCAGGCCATGACGCTATGGAATTTGAAATCAACCACAGAAAAAATTTGGAAAGATAACAAATACTTGGAGACTAAAGAACATCCTACTAAAGAATAAATGGGCTAACTAAGACGTTAAAGAAGAAATTAAAAAGTACATGGAAGCCAGTGAAATGATAACACCACAGCCCCAAACCTCTGGGACACAGCAAAGGCGGTCATAAGAGGGAAGTATATAGCAATCCAGGCCTTCCTAAAGAAGGAAGAAAGGTCTCAGATACACAACCTAACCTTACACCTTAAAGAGCTGGAAAAAGAATAGCAAATAAAACCCAAAACCGGAAGAAGACGGGAAATAATAATGATTAGAGCAGAAATCAATGCTATCGAAACAAAAACCCAGTAGAATAGATAAAGAAACCAGGAGCTGGTTCTTTGAAAGAATTAACAAAATTGATAAACCCCTAGCCAGTTTGATCAAAAAGAAAAAGGAAAGGACCCAAATAAAATCAAGAATGAAAGAGGAGAGATCACAACCAACACTTCTGAAATACAAACAATAATAAGAGAATATTATGAGCAATTATATGCCAATAATTTGGGCAATCTGGAAGAAATGGACAAATTACTAGAAACATATAAATTACTAAACTGAAACAAGAAGAAATAGAAAATTTGAACAGACCCATAACCAGTAAAGAAATCAAATTAGTGATCAAAAATCTAAACAAAACAAAACAAAACAACAACAAAAACAAGAGTCCAGGGCCAGATGGCTTTCCAGGGGAATTCTACCAAACATTTAAAGAAGAGTTAACACCTATTCTTTTGAAGCTGTTCCAAAAAATAGAAATGGAAGAAAAACTTCCAAACTGATTCTATGAAGCCAGCATTACCTTGATTCCAAAACCAGACAAAGACCCCACTAAAAAGGAAAGCTACAGACCAATTTCCCTGATGAAAATGGATGCAAAAATCCTCAACAAGATACTAGCCAACTGGATCCAATAATGCGTAAAAAGAATTATTCACCACAACCAAGTGGGATTTATACCTGGGATGTAGGGCTGGTTCAATATCCGCAAAACAAACAATGTGATACATCATATCAATAAAAGAAAGGACAAAAACCACATGATCCTCTGAACAGATGCAGAGAAAGCATTTGGAAAAATACAGCATCATTTCTTGATAAAAAAAAAAAAAAACCCTTAAGAAAGTAGGGATAAAAGGATCATGCCTCAAGATCATAAAAGCCATATATGAAAGACCCACCCCTAACATCATCCTCAATGGGGAAAAACTGAGAGCTTTCCCCTTAAGATCAGGAACATGACAGGCATGTCCACTCTCACCACTGTTATTCAACATAGTATTGGAAGTCCTAGCCTCAGCAATCAGACAACACAAAGGAATAAAAGACATCCAAATTGGCAAGGAGGAAGTCAAACTTTCACTTTTCACAGATGACATGATATTCTATATGGAAAACCCAAAAGATTCCACCAACCAAAAAACTGCTAGAACTGATCTATGAATTCAGCAAAGTCGCAGGATATAAAATCAATGCACATAAATTGGTTGCATTCCTAAACACCAATAATAAAGCAACAGAAATCAAGGAAATCAAGGAATTGATCCCATTTACAATTGCACCGAAACCCATAAAATACCTAGGAATAAACCTAACCAAAGAGGTAAAAATCTATACATTGAAAACTATAGCAAGCTTATGAAAGAAATTGAAGAAGACACACACACACAAAATAGAAAATACTCCATGCTCCTGGGTTGGAAGAACAAATATTGTTAAAATGTCGATACTACCCAAAGCAATATACATATTCAACACAATCCCTACCACAAAATCACCAGCATTCTTCAAAGAGCTGGAACAAAGAATCCTAAAATTTATATGGAATCACAAAGACCCTGAATAGCCAAAGCAATCCTGAAAAAGAAAGTCAAAGCTGGAGGCATGACAATCCTGGACTTCAACCTGTATTACAAAGCTGTAATCATCAAAACAGTATGGTATTGGCACAAAAACAGCCACTCAGATCAATGGCACAGAACAGAGAACCCAGAAATGGACCCACAAATATATGGCCAACTAATCTCTGACAAAGCAGGAAAGAATATCCAATGGAATAAAGACAGTCTCTTCAGCAAGTGGTGCTAGGAAGACTGGACAGCAACATGCAGAAAAATGAACCTGGACCACTTTCTTACACCAGACACAAAAAATAAACTCAAAATGCATGAAAGACCTCAATGTAAGACAGGAAGCCATCAAAATCCTCGAGGAGGAAGCAGGCAAAAAACTCTTTGACCTCGGCTGTAGCAACTTCTTACTCAACACGTCTCCAGAGGCAAGAGAAACAAAAGCAAAAATGAACTATTGGGACCTCATCAAGATAAAAAGCTTCTGCACAGCAAAGGAAACAATCAGCAAAACTAAAAGGCACCCAACGGAATGGGAGAAGATATTTGCAAATGACATCAGACAAAGGGTTAGTATCCAAAATCTATAAAGAACTTATCAAGCTCAACACTCAGAAAACAAATAATCCAGTGAAGAAATGGGCAAAAGACATGAAGAGACACTTTTCCAAAGAAGACATCCAGATAGCCAACCGACACATGAAAAAAAGTTCAACATCACTCATCATCAGGGAAATACAAATCAAACCCACAATGAGATACCACCTCACACCTGTCAGAATGGCTAACATTAACAACTCAGGCAACAACAGATGTTGGTGAGGATGCAGAGAAAGTGGAGCTCTTTTGCACTGCTGGTGGGAATGCAAACTGGTGCAGCCACTCTGGAAAACAGTGTGGAGATTCTTCAAAAAATTAAAAATAGAACTACCCTACGACCCAGCAATTGCACTACTAGGTATTTATCCAAGGGATACAGGTGTGCTGTTTGGAAGGGGCACATGCACCCCCATGTTTATAGCAGCACTATCAACAATAGCCAAAGTATGGAAAGAGCCCAAATGTCCATTGACTGATGAATGGATAAAGAAGATGTGGTACACACACACACACACACACACACACACACACACTGGAGTATTACTCGGCAATCAACAAGAATGAAATCTTGCCATTTGCAACAATGTGGATGGAACTAGAGGGTATTACGCTAAACAAAATTAGTCCATCAGAGAAAGACAAATATCATATGACTTCACTCATATGAGGAATTTAAGATACAAAACAGATGAACATAAGGGAAGGGAAGCAAAAATAATATAAAAACAAGGAAGGGGACAAAACATAAGAGACTCTTAAAAACAGAGAACAGAGGGTTGCTGGAGGGGTTGTGGGCAGGGGGTTGGACTATATGAGTAAGGGGCATTATGGAAGACACTTGTTGGGATGAGCACTGGGCTTCATACATAGGGCATGAATCACTGGAATCCACTCCTGAAATCATTGTTGCACTATATGCTAACTAACTTGGATGTAAATTAAAAAATAAAGAAAAAGAAATGCAACAGATTTCTGTATATTAATTTGTGTCCTGTGGCTTTACTAAATTCATTTATCAGTTATACAACTTTTTTGGTAAAATCTTTAGGGTTTTCTGTATATAGTATCAGGTCATATGCAAATAGTGAATGTTTTCATTTTTCCTTACCAATTTGGATACCTTGCCTGCCTTCCCTCCCTCCCTCCCTCCCTCCTTCCTTCCTTCTTTCTTTTCTTTTCTTTTCTTTTCTTTTCTTTTCTTTTCTTTTCTTTTCTTTTCTTTTCTTTTCTTTTCTTTTTTTTCTGACTGCTATGGCCAGGACTTTCAGTTGTACATTTAATAAAAGTGGTGAGAGTGGATATTCCTGATCTTAGAGGAAAAGCTCCCAGTTTTTCACCATTGAATATAATATTAGCTGTGGGTTTTTCATATATGGTCTTTATTATGTTGAGGTATATTCCCTCTAAATCTACACTTTTGAGAGTTTTTATCGTGAATGGATATTGCACTTTGTCAAATGCTTTGTCTACATCTATTGTGATGATCACGTTTTTTTTTTCCTTTCTCTTGTTAAAATGATATATCTTGTTGATTGATTTGTGAATATTGAACCTTGTATCCCTAGAATTTCTCATTTGATCATGGTGCATTATTTTCTGATTATTGTTATACACTGTTTGCTAATATTTTGTTGAAGATTTTTGCATCTATGTTCACCAGAGATATTGGCCTATGGATTTCTGTTTTTGTAATGTCTTTGTCTGCTTTGGTATCAGAGTACTGTTGGCCTTGTAGAATGAATTTGGAAGCTATCCTTCCTCTTCTGGTTTTTGGAATAGTTTGAGAAGAATTGGTCTTAACCCTTTTTTAAATGTTTGGTAGAATTTATCTGTGAAGCCATCTGACCCAAGCCTTTTGTTTGTTTTTTTTATTACTGATTCAATTTCATCGCTAGTAATTGGCCTGTTCAAATGTTCTATTTCTTCCTGATTCCGTTTTGGAAAGTTATATGCTTCTACCAATCTCTCCACTTCTTCTCTCCACTTCTTGTCCAATTTGTTGACATATTTATAAATAAATAAATATTTATTTATTTAGAGCACAAGCAGGGGAAGGGCAGAGAGAGAGAGAGAGAGAGAGAGAGAGAGAGAGAGAGAGAGAGAGAGAGAGAGAATCCCAAGCAGGCTCTGTCAGCACAAGAGCCCGATGTGGGGCTTGATCCCATGAGATCATGAGATCATGACCTGAGCCAAAATCAAGAGTTTGACTGAGCCACCGAGGCACCCAGCATCTCATTTTCCACAATAGTCTTCTATAATCCTTTGTATTTCTATAGTATTGATTATTATTTCTCTTTTTTTATTTCTGATTTTATTTATTTGGGTCCTTTTTTTTTCTTGATGAATCTGGCTGGTTTATCCATTTTATTGATCTGTTCAAAGAAGCAGTTCCTGGTTTCATTGATCTTTTGTATTGTCATTTTAGCCTCTATTTCATTTATTTCTGCTCTAATCTTTATTATTTCCTCCCTTCCATGGCTTTAAACTTTTTTTTTTTTTGTTCTAGCTCCTTTAGGTATAAGTTTAGGTTTTTATTTGATTTGTGGTTACCATTAGGTTTATGCTAACACTGTATGTCTATAGCAGTCTATATTCAGATGATTGTGGCTTATGTTTGAACCCATTTTAAAAGCCCCCAAGTTTTACTCACTCCCCCCACATTTTATGTATAGATATATGGTTTGAAGAAGGAATAATATTTTACTATTTTTCAAATAGTTCTGGATATTCTTCTTTACTATTACACAAAAACTTGAGAAAAGATCATTCTCTTGAAAATGATAGTTTCTTAAAAGTTGTTTGCAATGTTCAATCTGAAAACACCAAAAAACTTATATTTTTTTACAGATTTGTTGAGATATAACTGACATACAATAAATCACACATATTTGAAATGTACAATTTAATGAGTTTTCACATGGATACATTCGTGTATGTATCACTAAAGTCAAGATGATAAACATTTCTATTACTCTCAAAAGTGTCCTTGTGCCTCCTTGCAGTTCATTCCTCCTTCCTATGTGCCCGAAACTGTTCCCAAGCAGTGTTTTCTGTTCCTATAGATTACTTTGCATTCTTCTGTAAGAGATTGCCCAACAGAAATAAAACAGGAGTTACAAATGTGAGCCACATATGTAATTATAATTTTTCCAGTAGTTTATTTCACTTAACATATCAAAATATTATCATTTTGGCATATAATAATATAAAATTATTAATAACATTATTGCCATAGGCTAAATGTTTTTGTTTCCTCCAAAAAAGTCTCACATTGAAACCTAATCCCCAATATGTCAGGTGAGGCTTTTGGGAGGTGATTGGGTCATGAGGGTGGAGCCCACATTAATGCCCTTTTTTTTAAGTTCATTTAGTTTGAGAGAGAGTGAGAGAATGAGCAGGGGAGAAGCAGAGAGAGAGAGAGGAGGAGAGAGAGAATCCCAAGCAGGCTTCACACTGTCAGCACAGAACCTGATATGGGGCTCAAACTCATGAACCGTGAGATCATGACCTGAACCAAAATCAAGAGTCAGATGCTCAACTGACTAAGCCCCCCAGGTGCCTCAGGATTAGTGCCCTTATAAGAAAGACCCCAGAGAGCTTCCTTGCCCCTTGTACCACGTGGGCCATAGCAAGAAGATGATCATCTATGAGCCAGGATGAAGACCTTTGCTAGACAAAAAAAAACTGCCAGCACCTCGATCCTGGACATACCAGTCTTCAGAACTGTGAGAAAAAAATTCCTATTATTTATAAGCCACCCACACAATGGTCAGTATTTTTATTAAGCAGCCCCAGTGGACTAAGCCAGACATATTTTATATTCTCTTTTTTTTCATAGTAAGTCTTCAAAATCTTACTCAAAATCTTATTTCATACTTAGAGCATCACTCAATTTGAACTAATCACATTTCAAGTGTTCAATAGTCATATGTGGTTAGTGGCTACATCATTTGATCTTGAAGGTCTAAAATTGTATCTAAATGGAATTATAAAGTATGTAGTCTTTTTTGACTTGCTTCTTTCATTCACATAATTATGTTGAAGTGTATCCCCGTCTTATAATGTATCAGGAGTTTGTTCTTTTTTATTGCTGAGAGTATTTAATTGTTTGGATGTGACACTATTTATCCTTTCCTCCTGCTGGTGGACATTTGTCCCCCCATCCCCACCCTCCACCATACCAAGGTTTTGGCTATTATAAATAAGTCTGCTATAAATATTTAAGTTCAAGTCTTTGTGTGGACATGTATTTTCATTTCTCTTGAGAAAATACCTATGAGTGGAATGGCTGGGCCATACAGTGTACGTTAAGCTTTTATAAAACCGTCAAACTGTTTTCCACAGTGGCTGTACCGTTTAACATTCCCATCAGCATTTATGAGACTTCAATGAGTGGCATTGTTGGCTTTTTCAATTTTGGCCATTCTACCAGATATGTAGTGATAGCTCATTGTGGCTTTTATTTTAATTTCCATAATGATCAGTTATGTTGAGCATCTTGTCATGTATTATTTCCCTTTCATAGATCTTTTTTGGTGATGTGCCTACAAATCATTTGCCCACTTTTTATTATGTAACTTGTCTTCTTATTGTTGTAAGAGCTATTTATCAATTCTAGACATCAGCCTTGTGAAATATATGTTTTGCAAATATTTTCTCATAAGCCATGGCTTACTTTCCATATTCTTGGCATTTTGAGAGCAAAAGTTCTAAATTTTGATTAATTTATTGATTTTTTTTCTTTTTATACTTTGTGCTTTTTTAAAGAAATCTTTGCCAAACCCTGGGTCACTAAATTCTTCTATGTATTCTTTTAGAAATTTTTGTAGTTTTGACTCCTACATTTAAGACAAGGATACAGTTTAGTTTTTTGTATATTTTATGAGGTAAAGATTGAGGTCCTTCTTTTTTAATGACTATACCCCTCTTTGGTGATGACTATCCAATTGTTCTAGAATCATTTGCTGAAAGGATTATCTTTACCATTGAATTGTTTTGGCATATTTACTAAAAATATATTCATCACATATATATAGAATTGTTTCTAGAGTCTCTATTGTATTAATCTATATGTCTATCTCTGTACCAGTATCACATTATCTTGATTACTGTAGATTAATAGTAAGTCTTGAAATCAGTTAGAAATTTCTTCCAACTTCTTTTCCAAATTGCTTTGGCTTCTCTAGTTTCTTTGCATTTCCATATACATTTTAGAATTAGCTTGCCAAGTTAAAAAAAATAATAAAGCCTGTTGGGATTCTGATTGGGATTGCATTGATTCTATAAATCCATTTGGGGTGATAGCAATAAACATTTTATACTTTGCTACATTACAATACATTGGCTCTTTCTCAGTGTGAATGGATTTAACCAGACATGACTTTGTAACATCATGTCTTGGTCCCTTGGAAAATATCGGTTCACTGAGTCATGCAGATCTTCCAAATGTTTACACATTTTATTATACAATATATTTTAAAAACATATTCATTAATATCTCCACCAATCTCAGAAATGTCTCTAAGTACTGGGAAGCTGTCAAGTTCACAGTGGCAGATACATGCTTTCCAAAAATACTCATTTTTGCTGGAAAGCTCAAATTTTATCTTTGGCAACAAGTACTTACAGTTGTTTTCCTTGAAGTGACAGGCTCGCTTGGTTCCTTTTTCAAAAAATGTCTGCCAAATGCCCAAGTCTGAATCATCCTAGTTGTCTGTCAGTCGCTCCTTCAGACAAAAATGGTGTTGTATGAAACAAGCCAAAAACAAACCCGGTGAGCTCAGCCTGCAACTCAAACACAGGTGCCTCTTGTGACAACCACTGTGGTTTCGCGTGCAGCCCACGTGCTTTATTTGTATTTCTCATGTCATCATGTAGAATATTAAAGAGTTGTATATTCAGGGATTGAGATTTAATAAAGTGAGCTCATTTTTACTGCTTCATTAAGGACGTTGTTAAAGGCAACTGGTTTCTTTCTTTCTTTCTTTCTTTCTTTCTTTCTTTCTTTCTTTCTTTCACAAGTAGTGTGTGGAGAGTGACTACCAGTGTAATTTGGTGCCACAGCTTTGATTTGTGTTATGATGCTGGCAGTTTTGCTCACCACTGCTTTTGCACTGTTATCACCAATGTCAACACAGTGGAAAAGCAAATAACATCCTAGTATTATTATGAAATTAATTTGTGGAGCCCCCCCCCCATAATAATTTAGGAAGCCCCTTCTCCCCTCGGGTTCCATGGGCCACACTTTAAGAACCATTGCTTTCAGAACACAAAGGAGCATTTAATACAACCTGGAAGGATGCTGGAGGCTTTGTTGCAAGAGTGAAGCCTGAGTGGAGGCTCAGTGGACACGTATGTAAGAAAAGGTTGGCTGTCTGGATACAGGGAACACCACAAGCAAAGGTACAAAGTGTGAATGGCAGGGCTCCCTTCCTCAGTTTCAGGCAAGCAAAAGGTGCAGTGAGGGCGAGGTCAGAGCTGAGGTAGCAAGAGATAGAGATGGCCCCGTATGCATGGAAGGAGCTGAACCTTCATTCTTCGGGTGGTGGAGAGTTTTTGAAGGTTTTATATAGCGGGGCGGGGGCGGGGGGGCGGGCGCCAACATAATTAGAGTTGTCTGTTAGCTCCAGCACTCTGGAAACAATATGGTGAATGGATTTGGGAGAAAGGGAGCTCAATTAAGGACCTGTGCCTCATGAAGGTAAGAGATGATTTAATAGAACAGATGGTCAACTAATTAAACACCAAGCCCCCTTCCCCTTATTAATTCAGAATATTGTAACTAGTCCATTTGCTCAGGGGACACAACTATACATCTCCTTGAATTCATGAGTGCAGACTTGGATAATAAAAAAGAAAAGCAGTCTTACAGATTAGACTCCGTGTTTCTATAACCTGTATCCTCCCAGACCCTCAAATGGAAATTCCTACCCTCTCAACTCAGTTTAATCATTTCCCTTAATAATTAGAGAACAGAGAGCAGAGAGCAGGGGTAGAAGTGGGTTTACAAGTTGTGTTTAATTGTTTCTTGCAAGAGCATAATTGGGATGACATTACAGAGGTCTGAGGTCACAGAAGTAATTTTTTTTTTCTGCTTTAACTATGATGTGTGTTTCTCTGAGCACTTGCGTCCATAGATAGTATTTATTTGCATATTTTAACATTGCACTGTACTGCTATACTCTAATCCAAATCCCTCTTAGCCCTTGTCTGGACTCCAGTGTCTCCTTGCGAGCATTATTTCTACTCTTAGCCCACTACAATCCATTTTATACACAGCATCCACGATGATCCTTGAGAAAGATCAATCAGATCACACCATTTGTCTGCTTATAATCCTCCAATGACTTCCTGTTCCCCATAGAAAAAAAAAAAAACCTAAAATCTTTATGCTGTTGTCCATAGCCCTACATAACTGATTCCTGCCTGTCTCTCTGACAATTTCTACCACTCCTTGCCTTGCCCACCGAAGGCTCATCACCCTGGTTTTGGTGTGTTTCCATCTCGGGGCCTTTCTGCTAGCTGTTCTCGGCCAGGTTTGCTACAGTCCCCATGTCCTTCGGGTCCTAACACACTATGGAAAGTTCCTTTCCTGATCGCCCGACCTAGAGTAGCCTATCACTCCTTACCACTTCACCGTTTTATTTTCATCGTGGCAGCACCTGGAACATTGCCTGGTACACACAGATTCTCAATAAGTGTCTGTGGAATGAATGGACTCATGAATGATAGGTGAAATGTTCTTGTTGTATTTGCTTCTCATCATGCTCACAAAGTTGTCATGCAAATGATCCCATATTGGTAATCAGTTTAGAGCATAATTACATAACTATGCCCGCTTTTGTTTTGTTTTGTGGCTTTACTTTAGTCAGGGTTTTATTCCTTCTAAAAGCATATAGGGGAAATTCAAAATTACTTAGAAAGTACATGGCTTTTTCTTAACCAGCTAGAGGTATCGGTCGTGGTTGTAAAACAAGAGAATTTACTAACGTTTGTAGAATAATGCCGATGTTTTTCTATTTAGAGAAAGAGGGAAAGAATAAAATATAAAAATCTTACAACTTGGAGCACACGCACGTACACATAAATTATTATAAAAATGTGACAAGTGCTGTAATCAAGATAGAAAGCGCCAGGGGAGAACGGTGGCAGGAACTGCTTTCTGTGCCTAAGGAAGTCGGTGAAAGCCTCAGAGAGGTGATGACAGTGGATAAGGGTCTGAAGGATGACGATTTTCTAGGTAAATAGAGGGAGAAAGGCAATCCAGGCACATGGAACAGCATTCAGAAAGCCACAATTGTGTAGGGGGAAATAAACATCATGCATAAAATATATTTTTCCCCTCTGGGCACCCACACATCAAGGGTTTGGGTTATAAAAAGAATCTCTCCACCAGTGGTATTACTTTATTCTGAAACGATTCAGAACACAGTTGAAACATTTCTCCCCCAAAAGATATCTGATGTAGAACCCTCGATGTATCAAACTGTGAAAAAAGCCTTTCTGGGAGAAGAAGGTGGAGGGGTCTCTGCAGAGGTTCTTGACCTCTTGTTCTCCCTCCCTGTGTGGACTGATGGCCCACTTTAGGACCCTGGAACTTTAAAGAAAATAATTGAAAAGCCATTGCCTTTACTTTAAGAACACTGAGGGGTGGGGAGGGGGGCTTTGGTGGCCATGAAAATGCACCACTCAGATCTCTTGCTGTGGGGAGCATAGTGATAGATGGTAATTTCCTATAGCACTTGGATGAGGCCAAGCTCCCCATGGGCTGATCCTAGCCAATGATGGAATAGGACAGGGCTGCTTATGCAGGCAAGATGGGGGACTCCTCTGACGGTGACTCTGGCCAAAAGACTCTTTCCATCGACTTGGCCGAGAAATTCTTAGAACTGAGCTACAGTCTGAAATGGCCTATCCAGCCCCACTTACTACTTCCCTCTTGACGTTCCTAGTTCTCTTTACTGCCTTCAGCTCCTTCCCCTTTGCCCCTCACTGGCATTTCCCTGGATAAATGTCTTGCACGTCTAATCCTGTACTGGCATCTGCCTCTAGAAGGATCTGAACTAACACAGGAGCCTATGGGAACGAAACCAGTTGCACACTTCCACATTCTCTGAAGCAAGAGTTCCAAAGTGCAGTGATACTGGTGTGGTTCCAATAAAACCCAGAAGAGAGGAAGAGAGGATGGAGAAAGGGACTCCTAGGCACCTTAGTATCCTCTTAAAGCTTGCAAACTGATCTTGAACAAAACCCCAAATCTAAATATGGACAGACTGGAAAACCTGAATAGATATTTAAACAGCCAAAGTAGAACTGAAGATTAGTTAATGGGGGCTGTTTTTACACCCACACAACCTGGCAGTTCAGCGTGCTGCACAGTCTTTGTCGCAAAAATACTACAGAAATATGGTTCTTTGAAAACATCTTCTGTCTCTGTATAAATGACAGAGGATCCGGAGGCATTTCTGCAAATAATATGTTTTCCTATGCCAGTGTATAAATAGCTTTTGGGTACTGAGATAGAGTGAAAGTTGCCAGTGCTATCGCTACACTGATGAGAAGCATCACTGAGAAGCAGCTGATTGGGAGCTAGGACTGCTATCTGCTGTTAGCCCTGAAATGTAATGAGACCGAGAACATTGTTGTTTTCACGCGACCAGAGAAGAGGGCAGGTACTGCCGTCTCTGACTACATAGAAAAGGCCAGACTGAGACCTTCCCAAGTTAGCTGCCCTTTTGGTGAGATTACAGAGCAGACAAGTGCTTTCCTCCCATTGGAAAGGACTGTCTTTTTAAATGATGACCAAACCTGGGTCTCCCACCTTCTAATGCCATACTGCCCGTGCGATCCTTCCGGGCCGGACCAAAGATAGTTCCATTTTCCCCTTCTACCTTCTGACAAAACTTATAAAGGGGGAGAAAGATCTGCAGAAAATATGAAAATCTAGGACATGCTAGCATGCCTTGGAGACCTGTGTCATTAAGTATCCCGATCCCCTGACATGCCCACAGCTGCACTTGCTATCACTTTGGACTTTGCCATTCCTTTCTCTAGGCTTTCATTCATATATTAAACCTTTCTTAACAGCTTACTACGTGTGGCCACTATGCAGCCTGCTGAGGATCGCGACGAACATCATTGGCAGGTCCTTGCTCTGGGAGCACGTGCTATTGGGTGGGGAGCGGGATGGTAAACACACCACCTAGTGGAAACGTGAGTGATCAGGTGGGATAACTGGAAGCAGAGGGCCTATTTTACAGAGCGCTCGGAATGCCCTCTCTGAGAAGCCAGCCATGGAGAAGACTGTGAAGAATAGGGCACATCAAATGCGAACACTTGGGTGAGAGGGAGCTTGGCCTGTTCAAGGAACAGAAAGAAGGCTGAGGGGGCTGGATCAGAGCCAGTATAGACATGTAGTGGAAGATGAGGTCAGTGTGAAAGTCTGGGCCCAATCTTGGAGGGCCCCAGAGGCCCAGCATGGTTAGGAGTCTGGACTTATTCCAAGTGCAAGGAGAGTTCCCTGGGGTTTTGGGTTTTGTTTGTTCGGTTAGTTTTTTGTTTTTTGTTTTCAGATACTTTAAATGTTCAATATTTCTGTCAAGGATCTGAGCACTGGCATTTTTCTCATCATCAATTGCTCTTACTTGTTATGTTCTTTCCTCATAGAATGTGAATCTTTATGTCCTTGTGAATACAGAGAAAGACAAAGGCTGTGGTAAAAACCAGTGTGAAAGCTAACAGTTAATAGGTCAGCATTGGATGAAGGGAAGAGGCAGCCACGTAAGCTCTTGTGTGATGACAAATCCCTAGTGGAGAGAGGAGGTGAATCAGCTACAGACACTAAGCAGGGACTTTAAAATTGAGACCCTGGAAATAGACACAGGTACAGAAGTGTTTCAATGACCTCCGGGATGTGTGCTGTATTTGTCTTCTTGCTGGACATGATCTTGTCTCTCGTGGTAAAGGGAAAGAGGCTTGAATATTCCTCCCTCTTCTGGTTTATTAGAAGGTAAAGTAAACGTTTGTCCTTCTTTTTGGTTGTTCAGTATCTGAAACTCTTTTCCCGCATTTGGATTTTCCCAGCTGGTGTCCACAAAAGAGCATACCTTCCACTATAGCAACCGAAATGCCAGATACTTGCTTTCTCAGTCTCCACTTCTAGTCAGGTATGAGTAATGGCATCCACTTGAGAGAGATGAAGTCATGAATGTGGGGAAGCCGTAACAAACTCCCTAGTCTCTCTCAGGGTCAGAGACGGCAGAATGATCAAGCTTCTAGGGCAGTGGTGCCGGGAGGGCCAGCGGGGCCTAGGGTCCCATTAGCCTCTTGCCTCTGCAAGTCCTTGTGTCCCTTCTCAGGAGTGCTCTTCCCAGGTGCCTCACCACAAACTTAACTCAGTAGCCTTCCTAGACAGAAATTCCGTGAGCCCTCAATGCCCTTTAATAAATTCATTTTCTCCTTCAACCTGACAGAGTTGGTGTCTCGTCTTTGCAACTAAGAACTGTGGATCATCCAGAAATGGGAAGGGAGAGGCTGCAAGCCATAGAGCCTTAGAGAAATGTGGGATGCATGTGCAAACATGAAAGTGTCATCTGGCTCGGTGGAAGCTGAAGGCAATGAAAATCCAGCTGGTGTTGTTAAGGGTTCTTGTCATGATCTGGTGAAGCAGTTAATCAGATCATCATCTGTGTGTATCTAGACTGAATTGCCATTGAAGGCAAAGCTTCAGGAGTCCAAGAGATCAACACTATTGAATAATATGAAAGTCACAGGGAATTCAAGGACTATGGGATGAGATGCCTTCTTCTAATGATAACTGATAGCTTAAATAAAAAGAAAGACATGCTCAAATTCCCAAATTCTCACTTCAAAGCACACGCTGAAAACCAGAGGCTTCCGTGCCTTTGTTAAAAGAATTTCTTATCACTTGCTGCTTAAGTATGCAGAAGGCCAAATATCAAATGTACAGTTTGAACCTGAAAATTACTGAACTAAAGAGTTGAATTCACTCTAGAGAACAAACTGATGGGGAGGTGGGTGGGAGGATGGCTTAAACAGGTGATGGGTATTAGGGAAGGCACTTGTGATAAGCGCTGGGTGTTGTATGTAGGTGATGGATTACTAAATTCTACATCTGAAACTAACACTGCACTGTATATTAACTAGCTGGAATTTAAATAAAAACTTGGAACGAAAACGAAGATGTAAAAAAAAAAAAAGAAGAGCTGAATTCACGTCCTCAGCTGGTTTCTTCAGAGAAAGATAAAACATTGATTTGGGGAAGAGCAGGCCTGGAGAATTTCAGTGGGAAGATTTAGACGACTCATGGAGGTCATGGCCAGGCACGCTGCATTGAACTCTTGAGAAGATCCAATTACCTTATTGTTGAACATAAGAACTTCCTTCTACACTGATGTGATAGACCCTTGAATACTGATAGATTCCTCTATGCCTCTTCAAGAACAAAACAGTATAAATGGCAGATCAAAATCCTTACTCCATGAGGACTACTGAAGCTATCCAACTTTTTGCAAACTTTTATTTTGTTCTTTTGCACTCCTGTTTACTGGTTAATAATTAAACCAAGTTAAAATAATTTAAATCGAATCTAAATAGTCATTCTCATTAGTTTTTGACCTCAAGACCAGTCTTTGCAGTCTAACCTGGTTTACTCAGAATTCCCTGAATCTTGAATTCCCACTGAATATCCTTTGCTTTTCTCTATCCCTGTAAATAAGAGACATCAGAAGGAGTGTTTTCACTTGTCAGGGTCAGAAATACTCTCTCACCACAGTGTCTCACGGGCATGACAATTCTCTGGGTTTGTATCAAATTGAGTCTGCAGAATGTGGAACTGGATATCAACATCATACTGATAAACCTGGAAACAGGGAGTAGAATGCAGCCTAGTTGCCTTGGTAAACTGTGTGTCTGAAGGTAAAGAATAATTCACATATAATTATGGGGTTTGTTATATTAGTAACCTTCCAGGTACATGCGCATGTGTGTGACAGAGACAGAGAGACCTGGGGAATCGGGGAATGTTGGGATATTCTTCTACAAAATGAAGGACAGGTAGCTGTCCATTGCTTTTCTTACCACTAAGAGAGTAGAGGAACAAGGCTTTATAGATCTTTTTAAATTTTGGAAATCATACGTACTACATTTGGATGCTGAGGCAGGCACTAATAATTATCTACCAATATGGATTTTTTTCAAGTTTATTTATTTTAAAAGAGAGATCATGTGCAAGAGTGGGCGATGGGCAGAGAGAGGGGGAGAGGGAGAATCATAAGCAGGTTCTGTGCTGTCAGTGAAGAGCCCTTCATGGGGCTAGATCCCACAAACCATGAGATCATAATGTGAGCCAAAATCAAGAGTCAGACACTCAACTGGCTGAGCCACCCAGGCACCTCTGGATTTCTTTTTAATGGAACCCTAATTCTATTTGACCAGAAATATGTTCAGTTAAAAATATTCAGGGAGTCCCTTGCAACTAGAAGTCACCAAGTATCAGAGTAAGGCTACTGTGGCATAAGCTCCAGATTTCTAAGAAAGGTAGTTCCCCTTTCTGTTTCCCTCCCTCTTCCTATCTGGAGCTGTGGTACACAACCTGTGGGCATGACCATAAGACAATAAGCATGAGCACAAATCACAAGTGAAGGATGGTGGAGCAGAAATACTGAAGGATCCTGCGACACTATTGACATTAGGGAGCTACTGCACAAGCCCTGGGCTGTTCACCTCCATACTTAGCATGGAACAAAAATAACCCGTCAGTAGGTTAAACTACTGTGGTTGGATTTCTTGTCCCTAGTACAATGACTAACTGACACAAATGTGTTATATTGATTCACGTATTGGGTGATTGGAAAGGCAGTAGCTTTGACTGGGGCCCAGAGCAAATTCTTCCATCTTGGGAAGGCATTGGTACAGGCAATTTTGTTCCTTGGCCCTATTACCAGAAGATCCAGCGGTGCTCAAAGTGCTTGTGGCAGAAAAGATATTATATATGGATTCTTTGGACAGAGTCTTTGGAAAATCTGTTAGGAGAATTACAGTGGAGGACCCCTGGATTTTAAGCCACACTCCTCTAGGCAAGTAATAATTCTTCTTTTGAAGGGAAAAAGCTTATCACTGAGTTACAGTGTATATTCCTGGGCTCTCTCTCCTATTCCATTTAGTCTATTCGTCTATCTCCATGTCAGTACTATATTCTTTTGGTTTTTATAAGTTTATAAAAGTCATGATACGTAGTAGAGCAAGACTTGAAGAACCTTGTTCTTTAGGAGGGCTTTAACAAATTTTTGGCCAAATACTATTCTTGTATTTTAATATAAATTTTAGAATCAACTTGCTAAGTTCCATGAAAAAAAAGATTTCCTGGAATTTTGACTGAGATCACACTAAATCTATTGAACTAGGGAAAATTGGCATAAGGATTCCAATCCATGAAAATAGTATGTCTCTCCATTTGTGTAATTTTTAAATTCTCTCAAAATTTTTAGTTTTCTCCATAATGGTCTTGCATATTTTCTGATAAATTATTCCTTGGTGTCTGGTATTTTTGCTGCTATTATAAATACAATTTTTAAGAATGTTTATTTTCTAACTATTTGGTGGCTAGTATTTATTAAAAATTTTTTTGATGTTTATTTTATTTTTGAGAGAGAGCAAGTGAGCATGAGCAGGGGAGGCGCAGAAGGAGGGGGAGACACAGCATCAGAAGCAGGCTCTAGGCTCTGAGCTTTCAGCACAGGGCCTGATGCGGGGCTCCAACCCACAAACCACGGGATCATGACCTGAGATGAAGTTGGCACTTAACCGACTAAGCCACCCAGGCACCCCTGGTGGCTAGTATTTAGAAATATGATTATATATTAACTTGGTATCAAGCAAACTTGCTAAACTATTATAATTTCTCTGGATTCTTTCACATTTTCTATACCTACAGTTTTGTTATCTACAAATAATGCCTGTCTTCTCTGATAATTCTAAATTTCCTTATTTTACCTGTCTTACTACCCTGGCTAGGACCATTATAATGCTAAATTAGATAAGTGTTATTAGGAATTCTTTTTTTTTTTTTTATCTCAGAGAGAATGCCTTCAATGTTTTACTATTAAAAATGTGGTTTTCTGCTTTCTTCCCTCTAAATATTCAAAAGGGGTGTGTTTGTTATGTATTTAAATGGAATAGATATTGTCAGATTGCTTTCCCAAAAGGTTAAAACAATTCATATTTCTTGTAGCATTTTTGTCAGCAACAGGTGTTATAATACTTGAAAATATTTGCCATTATGGTGGGTGTAAAATGATACTTTATTATTACTTTAATTTGCATTTCTCTCAACAGTTAGTGAGATTTATCTTTCTATATGTTGTTGACCATTTGAATTTTCCTTCTTATGAATGGTCCTTTTGTATCCTTTGCCTAAATATTTTTCTTTCTTTCTTTCAACTTGAAAGAGATTCTTGTATATTAAAATTAACCCCCGTATATTCTCTGGATTGCAACTATTTTTCCAAGCTTATAATTATTGACTTTGTTTTTTTTATCTATAAAATAGATTTAAATTTACATATGAAAAACGTCTGTTTTACTTGAGTGTCTTTTTTTCAGTCTTATCCACACATCGTCTCTCAAATTTGTGTAATTTTTTCCTAATTCTACATTTAAGTCTTTTAGCCATCTAGAATTTATTTCTATATATTGTATAAAATGAAAGTCCAATTTTATTTTCTTTCAGTCAGATAACTGTATCACCACCATTTATTAACTCACTTTTCCCACTTAAATGAAAATGCTATCTTTAGTAATATATTGATTCTCATATGTAATTGGATTGTCTGTGCTATTGCATTTTGATTTGTCTATCATATGCCAATAATATGTTGTCAAAGCAGATGATAGTGTATTCTTTTAACTGTTGAAGCATGTCCCCCTGCTCCCCTTCACTAACCTTATTTTTCATACTTTTCTTGGTTATTCTTAGATATTTATCCACTGGTATAAACTCTAAAATAATTTATTTAATTCTCTTTTCACCTTCTCCTTCCTTTTGTCATGAAAGAACTCCACCGGAATAATTAGTTTCATTAAATTTATATGTTAGTTTAGCAGGATAGAGATTTTTGTATTAAATTTTTTTTCCATCCAAACTCATGATTGGTGTGTATCCAAACTTTCCATTTATGCGTATCTTAGTTCATATCCTTCATTAAGACATTCATAATTTCCTATACTCTGCATTTTAAATTATATTTATTCTTAAGCATTTTGTAATTTTTATCATGATTGTGAATGGAATAATTTCTTTTCATATTCATTTTTAGGCTTATTTACAGGATAAAGTTGTTCTGTTTTGTTTTGTATATCTTTTACCCAGCCACTTTGCCTGGATCTTGTAATTTTTTTTTTTTTTTTTTTTTGGTAACAAGGTTTCTTAGGTTTTCTACTTCTACCTCTTCTTTATCTCATTTTTTATTCTTATTTCAATTGTTATAATTTCCAAGTCAATGTTAAATAAAAATGGCAATGGTGACATAACAGTCTAGTTTCTGACCTTAACAGAAATTGTTACGGTCTTATCATTTGTGATAGTATTGTTTTATTATTTGTTAACTATTATTTGTTAACTAATCTTTATTATATGTCAGTTATTTCCTTCTAATTCAATCTTACTTTTTTGTGGTCTTATTAATCTTTGTTTCCTTAGTATCTAGCTTTTCACTTAGCACATATTAGGTTTTAGTAAATGATCCATGAATGAGTGAGTGAAAAATTGTTAGCCTTTGCTCCAATGTTCCATCAGAGCTGTTCATGAGTGCTCCCCTTTCAAAAGGAGACTGGCAGATTAATAGTTTTTGTCTCACATTTTGGCTTCTTTTAAGCCTGTAGGCAGAGGTGCCAGGCTCCCTGTAGCCATCCTCCATCAGGGAGGGCAATCTAATTTTGATTCTTTCTAAAGGCTAAGCAATAAATTTCATCAGAAGACCTTTAACATCTGCTTGTTTCCCTCTAGTTTTCTCATTTAATAAATTATAGTAACAGTATTCCTTTTTTTAAAATATGAAATTTATTGTCAAATTGGTTTCCATACAACACCCAGTGCTCATCCCAACAGGTGCCCTCCTCAGTGCCCATCACCCACTCTCCCCTCCTTCTCATCCCCCATCAACCCTCAGTTTATTTTCAGTTTTTAAGAGCCTCTTATGGTTTGGCTCTCTCCCTCTCTTTTTTTTTTCCCTTCCCCTCCCCCACACTCTTAAGTTTCTCAGGATCCACATAAGAGTGAAAACATATGGCATCTATATTTCTCTGTATGACTTATTTCACTTAGCATAACACTCTCCAGTTCCATCCATGTTGCTACAAAACACCATATTTCATTCTTTCTCATTGCCAAGTAGTATTCCATTGTGTATATAAACCACAATTTCTTTATCCATTTGCACTTTATGCAAGTTCTGCTTTATTATTTTCAGTTTTTTAAAAATTAGCTCCACTCTTTTATAATGTATTATCCCTTTGACATTTTGCTGGATTTTGTTCAAGTTTTATCCAGAATTTATAAATTTCTATACATGCATGAGATTGATCCGAAATTTTATTTTTATTTTTTTGATTTTCTGGATTTGGTATTAAAATTATGCTATCTTTATAAACTAAATTGGAGGGAGTTTCATCTTTTTTCCAGTGACTGGAATGTTTTAAATAACATTAGAATAATTTCCTCTTTAGAGGTTAGATAAGGCTCAGCTGTGAAGCCATCTGGTTCTGGTATTTTGTCCAGTGGTAGACTCTAATTACTTTCTAATATCTATTATGGTAACTGGTTTATTGAAGCTTTCTTCTTCTTGAGTTTCCTAATTTTCCTATAAAATTATTTCTTCTAGATTTTAAAATGTTTGCCATAGAGTTACATGTAGTACTCACTTATAAATTATTTCTTCTTTACCTATAGTTTATAAGTGTTTATTTCATCATTCCTTTCAAAGAACTAGCTTTTGGATTTACCTGGACTTTTGTTGTTGTGGTTTATTTTTATTTTCATAAATTCCTGCTTTTTTTCTTTATCAAATTCATTCTTTCTAGTTTAAATTATTTTGTTGTAACTTGGAATGTTTCTTAAGATCCCAATACCCCACTAATTAAAAAAAATTGTTGTGGTTAAATCAGCCCAAATTGATTTTTACTGTTTACAACTCTGGTTGTAGAGTTTCTTAACAGGACAGAAAGAATAGTCCATGAAGAAAGATTCAGAGGGAAGTGAAAATATTCTATTGGTATAAGAGTGGGACCAGGAGATGAAAGTTAAGAAGAAAGTACTCTTCACCTTTTGGGGCAATGTTTTGCTATCCTTCCCTGCTTTTCATTATTGCCTTCTAAGATGAAAAATCAATTATTTAATGTTCAAAATGAAATTTCTCCCTCATAAGAGAAATTAAATGCTAAGGAATAAGGTATTGTCAGGTAGAGTTGAACTTTAGAGGATCCCAAACCATTGTAAAATCTAAGGTTTTTCACCCATTCCTTTACCGCCTTCCAAGAACCAATTTTTGCTCTCTTGGGAGTGATATCACCCCTGTTGAGAATACATCCTTTGCATATAGAACATATGAGAACCCTGCCCTATAGTGGGTTATTTTAGATGTACAAAAAGGTAGGTTCTGGAGAAAATGAAGATTCATAGGCACTGACAAGCTTGAGAAATTCTCTTACAGATCCAAAGAAGAAAAGCCACAGTCTGGTGTTTGTTAATATTTGTGGAAGCCACTGAATGTAGATCTGAGTCATATATTTAGGAGAAGGGACAGGAAGGAGGATGGCATGTAAAGAACAAATGCAACTATGCTGGTCTTGGGCATGTTTGCCTTTGGAACATTCCTTGCTTTTTCCCAGCTTTTATCTATACAGCAAGAGCCTGACTCATAGCCTGCACTGCTCAGGCTTTCATATCAGCTGTTCCAGTTGGATTTGTCCACTGGGAGGCAACCGTGGGAGGCTGGAGGATAGGAGGAAGGAAAAAGCCAAGGTGTTTCTTCTCTCTCTGCCATGGCTGTGCATTTTCTGTGGCTCTAATTCCTGCTGAATGTTGTTCCACCATGTTTCCAAACTTCTAGTGGGCTATTCTAGTTTCTGGGCTCTGGTAAAATGACCTCCTTCCTTTATTCCTCCAGCCAACCCAGGGTTAAAGCTTTCCTTCTCTAATCTCTCAGTTGCCTCACTATTCCCTATTGTCTTTCCAACTTTTCACATCTGTGTGACCAATTCCCTACATTAAATATCTTCTGTTTTTAGATAATCAGACCCTGACTAATAGAGCAACTAGTTGGAAAATCCCCAAATTTGGCATGGATGCATAGTGGAAGGCACTTACGAAAAATGAGAGAGAAAAATAATATAATTTTAGAAGTCTATTTCAGACTGCTTAGCCAGAGGGAATGAACAGACTATAGTTTATACTTAGAAATCACAAACAAGCACATCCACAATAATTTGTTTACATCTTGGTACCATATTGTGATGTGTATTATCACTTTACACATTTATCTTAGTAGGGAATAAGGGTAGGCACAAAGTCTTACTCAAAGCTTTTATACCCAGTCCTTAGCACAGTGCCTAGCACTTACTAGGTGCTCAATAAGTATATATAGAATGAATGGAAGATAATGCAGAAACAAAAGTTTTAAATTATTTTTAAAAGTCAGTCTGTTGCTAAGAGATCCTAACTTGGAATCCACAGACTCCTGTGGGATCTATGGAGAGATTTCAGGGGGCCCACAAACTACGGTGACAAAAAATGACATCTTTATTTTCACTAACCTCTGTGGAAAAATTTAGCATTTCCTTCAGTTATGGGTATAGGAAACAATCCCCAGTAGTTTTTGGAGTACCTGTCACCCATAGAAATCAGTGATAACTTTTGTAACACATTATGGTTGTTGCAGCTATCTCAAAATATTGTTTACACCTACTATCATTGCAAAATTTAAGTAGTTATTAGATTTACCTCTAGATAATGTTTAGAGTATTAATAAAATAATTGTATGATAAATTTTTTATTTTGATAACTAAATTTAAATGTCTTTCTTTTAAATCTGTCTCTTCCTTTTATTTTTTTAAATTTAAAAACATTATTCTGAGAAGGGGTCCATAAATTTCATGAGTCTACCAGACAGGTGGCCTCAAAAAAGGTCAGGAAGCCCTACAAGTTGGTAACCCTGGGCTGTAGTGTTAGAGCTGGATTAAAACCCAACTGTGTCTCTTAAGTTGCATGTACTTGGGGCTAAGTACAGATTCCTCATTTGTTAAGTGGGGATAATAATAGTAACTAATGGCTAGGGATGTGGCAAAGATTAACATGTCAGGTTTTTAGTCCAAAACCTAGTGTTAGTATTAAGCCATATAGGCATATGAACTGTAAGTCACACAAGAGAAAAGGCAGAGTGCTTGACAAACAATTGCTTGTCAAGCTGGGGTCTTAATTTGAAAACTGTGAAAGAAGGAATTATCAGAAGGATAAGTTGACAAAATAGGCCAAGTCTGCTGGGCCAGTTAAAACAATGGGGTTTAATGTCCCTGATACTTGTCACTACATCTTTTGGGAACACAGTAATGAACCAATTAATTACAACAAAGAGTCTTCTTCATTGTAAGTGGGTATTCTTCAGAGTCCCTTTTAGGAATCTAAAAATAAGGAGGCACTTTAAGCTTGGTGTAATTGTAGTCCAGCCCCAACATCCATTGCTGATCAGTTATCTCCTTATAGGAGTGGGTCTGCCACGTGTCCCCGGTTGGGAGTAATTCACTGGAAATAAACTGGCAGAACAAAACTTGGAGCAACTAAATGATAAAAGGAAAGCAACTAAAAAATCCAGGAAGCTGAGTAATAAATTAGAAAACTCTCAGACTCTGCCAGGAGGCCACTTCAGTGCCATGTTGTGATGTCCCAATTCATTTTTACCTTTTCCAATGGGTGAGAGCTCTTAGAGGTACAGTGGGTGATGGGAGGTAGGGATATCTTGTGACATTGTCAGAGACAGGACGTTTCTATTTTATCAACCATTTCATTGTGGCCTAGCTTGCTATGATTAAGAACAGTTTCTATTAAGTCTTTCCTTACATGTTTATATGCTAGACACTTTACATATCCCTCACAATACTCTCACATACATGCATTATTACCTCTACACTCCTCCTTAACAGGTGAGAAAATAAAAGCTTAGAGACGGTGATTAGCCCATCTGAAGTCACACAGATTGCAAGAGTGAAGCTAGGATTAAAAAATGTACCATACTGTGTTGATTACTATAGCTTTGTAATATATTTTGAAATCTGATATTGTGATACCTCCAGCTTTGTTCTTCTTTCCCAAGATTGCTTTGGCTATTTGGGATCTTTTGTGGTTCCATACAAATTTTAGGACTACCTTTGTTCTAGTTCTGTGGAAAATGTTGGTATTTTGATAGGGATTGCATTAAATCTTTAGACTGATTTTGGTAGTATGGACATTTTAACAATATTGCTTCTTCCAATCCATGAGCATGGAATGTATTTCCATTTGTTTGTGTCATGTTCCTTTTCTTTCATCAATGTTTTATAGTTTCCAGAGTACAAGTCTTTCATTTTCTTGGTTACGTTTCTTCCTAGGTATTTTATTCTTTTTGGTGTAATTGTAAATGGGATTGTTTTCTCAATTTAATGTTCTGCTACTTCATTATTAGTACACAGAAATGCAATAGATTTATATACATTGGTTTTGTATCCTGTGGCTTTACGGAATTCATTTATCAGTTCTGCTAGCTTTTTGGAAGGACAGAATGCAGGCAGGCTTCACATAACCCTGTCAAAAGAACTTGAGCAAAGGTTGAGATCGACCGATAGGGTAAAATGTATAAAAGGCACAAGTTCTGAGAGATGTGAAGTCCATAAAGTTCCACAGGAATGACCTTGTCCCAATATCCCTAAGATTATGAGAGCCAAGAAGGGCATATGTAGCTTAGGCTTTCGGGGTCCAGCTTCACACACAGAAGTTAATTAAGTTGGAGAATGCAAAGGGCAGCACCTTCTTACAAAGGGAAAGTTTTTAAAAGTAGGGGAGGGAGGTGCTGGGTTCTCTACATTCTCCCTTAGAAAGGAAACTCAGAAAATTTTAGTCTCTGGAGATATTACTGATGAAACATAGCCATTATCTTTGTTTTAAATCAAGTGAGGAGGCCAAGACTTGTCCCAATGACTGTCGTCTTCTACGAAACTCATCTCCTTATACTGACATGAAGAAGGAAACAGAATTCTCCTCAGGGTATTACAGCCAAGGAGAGAGTGAGTGTTGGGATTCTCCAAAGAGGCTACTTAAATAACACTCGAGTGAGGCCCACAGAGCCATTAGAGAGGATGGAAGTTTCCCTTCTGGTAAAACAAATGTGCTCATCAGATCTGCTTTGCCAAGTATTTATCTGAATCTCCATTTCAAGGCTGAGAAATCAATAATTTACCAGAGGAAAGACAAAGAATTAACTAAACAATTAAGCTAAATTTAAGCCACCTTACAAAAGAAAATACCACAGACTAGCTTGTGCAAGGACAGCCAGGATCTGTTTTAGAACTTGTCAATTTTGTCTTTTGATGATCACTTCTGGCCAACAAATCTACCTAGTACATCAGCTTGGTATCTGTACCTTGTAGAGGAAATTCAAAGAGGACTGAAGAGAAAAACAATAGAGTAAGTCCTGCCAACTAAATGAATTGGCACCTGTCAAAACATAAATTTGCATGAAATGGCAGAAGAACATCTGATATACGGGGCCTGTCAACAAACATCTCAGTAACAGTGCTTTTCTCAGCAACTTCCGTGCTTAGGTTTACACTTAAAATACACATATCTAGAAACTCAGGAGAGAGGAGGGTTGACTTAGCACTGCCACTGGTGTTTCTCACATTTGAGCTCCGGTTCATGACACACTAGTGGTGCTGCCTTCGTGTCATCCCAAACAGACAGAGATGCCTGTTTGTCATCCCAAACAGAAAAGAGAAGCATACCTCCTGCTTTGCAGCCCACCCAGAATTACGGGTTTGCATCAAAAGCAAAGAAAGGCCAAGCCACTGATCTCATTTAGAGGCACAACAGAGTCTCAAAGCCTTTGAGAATGGAAAGTGCGCTACGGCGTGGGAGAGAATTTCGTACGGAACACTATTGTGATGTCTCCATTCCCAAATCCATATGAACTCTTCTGGGGAGGGAAAAAAAAAGAGAGAACATGATCTAGCCAGACCTCCAGGGAACTTGGTGACATCGGTGCCACCCTAGGTTTTAGACTTTACTTAGCCAAACGGACAGAAAGATGCTAAGGCATGGAGACCTGGCCCAGGGCTGAAATAGGGTCCACCTTATGCCGCATATGGCACAAACTGGATCAAACGAAAGATTTATGGAGCCCACACATCTTCCCTGTCAAGAGAAGAAGGCAGTATTATGGGAAGTGCAGTGAATCCTGGAAATCTCACTGAGTGAGGTTTGCAGATTTGTGGGTATGAGGGTTAGAGGCATGTGCAGGTTTGGGAAATTATCTCACAGTCCTTTGCTTCCTGTTCCCATTCTCCACATAACGCCCTTTATAAATGGAGTACCATGAGATGGTTTTATCTCAGTTTTAGATCCTCTGTGATGGACCCTCCAGATTTCCCTTCGAGAAACTTACTAAGCTAATCACATTGCAATGCTCAAGAGACTCTTCTGCTCCTATCTTTGTATTTCTTTCCTCCGTTTTCCTCCATTCACTTTGGTTCACTTAGTGAACCTATCCTAAATAATCCCCCACCCTCAGTTTAGGGGTTTGATAATGCGGTAGAATAACTGTAGAGCCACTTGGATCATCACTGAGAGAATAAAGGTAGCTAAGTCTGTAACTAACACACTCACATACACACACGCAGGCACACGCTGGTTCCTTGCATCCACACAGCACTTTTTATCTGTTGGGTCTGCCATTATTGTCAACCCTCCGTTCTTTCCACTGCATGCACGTGGTGAAACCTCCCTCCCATGTTTGCAGGGGAGGCTCCCGGACACTAAGATCGCTATGTCACTTCTGGCTTCTCTGCCTCATGCTCTCCCGAACGTGCCGGCTTCTTTCTCCACAGAATAAACACATGGGCAGTTAAAGGTCTAGTAAGGGCTTTATAAGCAGGGGGAGATTGCCTTCAAGACTAATCGCCTTGTAGAGAGCCATTTTCAGGACAGTTAACACTACCGCCATTTGCTGCTAAATAAGCTCAAAGAACCTGACTGGAACTGAAACAGGCTGGCTGGCTGAACTCGGTATTTTTCGAGAGCCAGGCTTTTCGGTCTAACACTGGTATTTCGTGCTTCAGTTGTAATGAAATATAGTGGTGCATAGTAACGCTGAGCCCACCAAAACAGGGCGTCCAGACACATACCCAGTGAGCTACTGCCTCTAAGAGGTATGACATCTCCTTGTTCCAGCCGTCTGCACCCACTGAAGAGTTTTAAAAAGCACAGCCTCAAGACTTTTCTATCTATACTTACCAAGTGGCAGATAAGTGCCATTAAATATTAACTATTTTAGTTGTTAGCAGTGGAAGTATTCTTAAACCTGTGGAATATCACTAGAAAAGCAGATGGGGGGCGCCTGTGACTCAGTAGGTTGAACGTCTGACTTTGGCTCAGGTCAAGATCTCGTGGTCTATGACTTTGAGCCCCGCATCAGGTTCTGTACTGACAGCTCAGAGCCTGGAGCCTGTTTCAGACTCTGTGTCTCCCTCTCTCTCTGCCCCTTCCCTGCTCACGCGCGTGCGCACGCTCTCTTTCTCAAAAATAAATAAACATTTATTTAAAAAAGCAGTTTGAGGGGCGCCTGGGTGGCTCAGTCAGTTAAGCGTCCGACTTCAGCTCAGGTCACGATCTCACGGTCCGTGAGTTCGAACCCCGCGTCAGGCTCTGGGCTGATGGCTCAGAGCCTGGAGCCTGCTTCCGATTCTGTGTCTTCCTCTCTCTCTGCCCCTCCCCCGTTCATGCTCTGTCTCTCTCTGTCTCAAAAATAAAATAAAAACGTTAAAAAAAAATTAAAAAAAAAAAAAAAAGCAGTTTGAGCTGTTCTGGTCGAAATTGGGGAAGAACTGGCCTCCCCCGACCTCCAGAGAACCTTTAGGAAAGTTCTATGGAACTCTTCAGTGGAAGCAGCTTGAAAATCTTGATCTTGTTTAGAATCTCGACCCAGTTTTCCAGCCAGGGCTCTCTCTGGCTCACGGAGGTGTTTTTCGTTTGGCTCTTCAATGTTTTAAACATTGCTGTACTCATTTCCAACACCAGAGTCAATAAATTTGTATATAAAGTCACGGATGTCAGGCTCCTCTTAAAAACTCAGAAGGTGAGGACAGACGGTGCCTGCAATCTCCCAAGGCCATAGTGAACTGAGGTGGTTGTGACTCACTACTGCCTTTCACCAGGTCTGGACACTCCTGTAGGTGGCTGCCTGACCCCACTGGGCTTGTGGCCCCTGAAGCACTGATTGGGCCTACCTTATTTTATGGTTGAGGCAACAGTAATGCCCTGGCTGGGTCACGGCGGTGGCAGGATGGGAACCTGGATTTCCTAAGTGCGGGTTCAGCGTTGTTTTCTCTAGGCCACACTGGCATTTTTCAAACCAGGGTTCTGAGGAAGTGATCTTCAGAATCCACGAGAATGCTTTTCCTCAAGAACGTGTCTCTACTGTTTGGACATTTGAGAAATCCCCCACGGAACTGAGCTACCAGTGGCATGTCTGAAGGTTCAGAGCCATAGATGTTTTCAGTTGTTTCTGTTCTGTTGTCAGTCTTAGGAAAGCGGGACTACCATGGCAGATCCCACTAGGGTGCAATTTGGGATATGCTGTTAGCCAGGTATGTCCCCTAAAATGTGACAGGTAGACACAGACAAAACCTATTAGGCAGGGAGTGGTTCTGATTCCTCCAAGTCAGCCTCACCATGGGACCTACAATTAGAGGTACAGAAGCAAAGGGTAACAGGAGAGCCCAAGGTGATGGCACCAGTGATGCCGGGGAAAGAGAGTACCTTTATCCTCAATTTCTAATATTGACTTTAACCCATTAATTACACCAGGAAGTCTCTCAGCATAGTAGGCATGGCTGCCAGATGGCTTGGGTTCAAATTCCAAGGCCACCATTTATCTATGATGCTTTGGCAAGATATTTAACCTCTCTGTGCCTCAGTATAATCATCTGTAAAATGGGCATAACAGTATTTAGTGTGTGAGATTACTGTGAAAATTAAACGAGATAAGCACCTAAAACTCAATGCCTAGCACATGATGAATACTGAGAAATGTTTGCCATTATTAGCACAGCAGGTTTATAGTTTACAAACCACTCTCATTTCCTTCTAGTTCTTCTGTATAACAAGGCTGTGAGAGAAGCCAGAAGAACCATACCCATCTTGATACATAGGAAATCTGAGGAGGTTAGTTACGTAAGTCATCCAGAGTCATGTGGGGAGTAAGGGAGAAAGCTAGTGCTTGGGTCCAGGTTTTCTGCCTCAAGATCCTATGTTCCTTCAACCACCCACAATGCCTTGGGAACCTCTCTGCAGTAGGAATGCTTTTCAAGGACTCTTCTCAAAGGTAGAGGTCGGTGAGACAAGAAGATTGAAAGACTCCAGAAGAATCTGCTTTTTGCTCCTTTTCCTGCCTCTATTCTTGCTGGGCTCTGCACCCCCACTTTCCACATGGCTCAGAGTGCAGAGAGAGTACGTCCTTCTTGTAAGGGACGAGAAGTTGATGATTTCCTCGGAGTCTTCCAGCACAAGAGAGAGAACACTGAAGGAAAGACTGGGAAGAATGATGGGATGAGGCCATCGTGCGCATATTCCAGACCACCGGTGCTAGACAGCTGGATGCCAAGACCCCTGGGCTCTAAGGAATAAGTGACTTATGGAGGACACCTGGACCTCTGTCCTTGTTCTAACTGGTTCCTGGATGCCCAAGAGGACGCACAGGCCAGACCACAATCCTCAATAAAAACCCGAGACCCCAAACAAAGATGAGACTGTCTCTTCTTTCTGTTCTGTCTCCCAGACACTGTCTGTATCTGTGATGTCTCTATAGCTTCGATAAGCTCTGCTCTCACTTCCTACTGGTTTGTGATTGATTTCTATCCTGCGTGTAGCCAAGGACCTTCTTGGCTGGTCCTGCGAGACCCCCTCAGGGTCCTTAGACTCGACCTGCCTGCATCATCGACATATGTCAACACATATGGTGGGATCAGATCACTTAAAAGTTAGGCCTTCCAAGGGAACTAGCAGAAGCAGTTGGAAAAACAGAGAGGATTTATACAGAGAAATGAAAAACAGCAGCACACTGAGGAAAGTCCTTGTTGGAAATTAAAAATACGCTGAAGGGGATGGTGCTCCCATGATGGGCAGTTCTCAGGTGACAACAGCAGCTTCCACGTGGTACTAACAGGACCTCTCAGGGCACTCTGATCAATTTCTGAGCTTGGCCAGCTGCTCCCATCCAGGGTAGAGATGGTGCAGTACAAGGGCTGGGCAGGGGACTGGAGCAGGAGGGGAAAAGGCCCCTGACACCGAGCTAGAGACTCTGCACATTGCTAGTGAAAGAGTTTAACTAAGGCAGCAGCCAACATTTCCCAGGCAAGGAGACTTGTCAGATTATGGGATTTCCATTGGTGAAAGCCTCAGGATGCTTTTTATGGTGTTTCTTTAATTACTGCTTTGGATTCTAGAAATTTTATGTTGGAGCTAGGCATGAGGCAAGCTCATTGGAAATAGATCTTGAGTAGTCTGTTTTAGATTCTAGCTTGGTCCTAGAGGCAGTTATAGGAAATTGACACTGGCCTGGTTGGCATATTTTCAGTTTTATTACCACCTGAAATAGGCCCACAGTTTTATTTCTTTTAAGGGCAATATGGGGAAAAGGCCAGTCTCTTTATGTTGCTTTTAGTACTGAGGGCTTTTGCTTCTCCCTTTGCGTTTTCAGGCCCTTCCATGCTTATTGTCCACGTGCCCCACCCACTCACCCCTATTTTACCCACATACTAGGTCTGGGTGAGGTGGGTCAGGCCCAGGTAACAGCTGCAGTAAACAGTTTCCTGAAATAACTCGAACTAGTTTAAGACATAGTTTAATGAGTTTCCTTTCCATGCCCCTGTTTTCTGTCCTCTGATAGAGAAATTGTCCCTTTAGTAGAACATGGTCAAGAATGTTGGAGAAATAATTTTTGCATCTCCTTACCTTGAAGACATCCTGCCATCATCACCCTTCCCAGGTGCAGTACACTAAGCTCCACTCTCCATGTTTATGTTCTTTTCCTGTAGGATTGCCAGATAAAATACAGGAAGCCTAAGTAAATTTGAACTTCCAAGAAATAAGAATAATTTTTAAACATAAGTATGTCCCAGCTATTGCATGGGACACAGTCATACTAAAACAAACAAACAAACAAAAAAACCATATTCACTGCATATCTGAAATTCAAATTCAACTATGTACCCTGCATTAAGTTTTGCTAAATTTAACAACCCTATTTCCCTGGGAAAGAGCCTACTGAAGAGAAAAGAGAAGAATACTGGCAGTTAAAGTTTTTTTTTTTTTAAATTGGACAATATAATAGATATATTAAAGACAATTTTTCAAGGAAAGAGAAAACAGTGCATTAAACTGACAATTTCAAATACATGCAGCCTTCATCTTTAGATCTGCTCTTCAAGTTCTTGCCCTTGCAATTTTTCTTGTTATGTAAAAGTATGTGAAATTGGAATAAGGTTTGTGGTTTAGTGAATAGCATTGTACTAATGTTAATCTCCTGGTTTTGATGGAGAATTTTATGCTACAGTCTCATAATTTGTTCACATTAAAGAAAGTTCTGGATCAATGGCAGCATGTGAACTTTCTATACTATTTTTGAAAGACTTTTTAAAATGTGTATTTATTTTGAGAAAGAGAGAGAAGCAGAGAAAAAGGGAGGGGGGGAGAGAGAGAGAGAGGGAGAGAAAGAGAGAGGCTCTCTCTCAAGCAGGTTCTACACTGTCAGCAAACAGCCCAACATGGGGCTGGAACTCATGAACTGTGAGATCGTGACCCGAGCGGGGAACAAAAGTCAGTCACTCAACTGACTGAGCCACCCAGGTGCTCCAATTTTTAAAGACTTTTAATCTCAAGTTATTTCAAAGTAAAAAATTAAAACAAAATAACAACAACAAAATAAAAGCAAAGTCACAGCCCTCCCTACCTCTAAGGGACCATTTCATAGTTGTTACCAGTTCACTGCCGCTTTCCACCACGATGCTCCATGAGACATTGACTCTCAACCTTAGCAGCCCGGGGAAACTAGAGAGTGGCTAACACATCAGAGTGCTCAGAAAATGTTTTTGTGTATATTTGTTTGTTGTACTAGTTTACTCCTTAGATGCCATGTCCTATTTTAAGTTACATTATTTGGTTAATGAATGATTCTTGGATGGTAGACGACCCCCACCCTACCCCCCCCCTTTTTTTTTTTTTTTACCTATCTCAGGGTGGGACACAAGAACACTGCGAGCTCTGATTTCATTTTCCTAATCAGATCCAACTCCATTATTAGTTTTACACCCTTAAGCATTGCCAGTTAGCGTTTATTAATGCCCACTCAGAATCATATTCAAAAACAGGAAATGTGCATCTGCTTCTATTGATGCATTCTTTAGACACTGTCTTACAAAGTGTGTGTATATACACACACACACGCATATATAAAAGCCACTCATCTGAGAAAGCGCATACTGTACTTACATGTGCTGACCTAGTCAGCATGAATGGAGCCAAAAGTTCCCACCAAGACTCAAATCAATGTCACAAGCAGAAATGATACTGGTGTTCACATTCTTCCAACATCCTGAAGAATCTCTCTCTTGATCCTGATCTCTGAATAGCAACTTCTCCAGCTCTTATTTCTTATGGAAACAATATGGTAGACATTGCTTCTAAGAAACAAAATTGAATTTTCACCTTTACCAAGGAAAATGATCTTGATTTATTAAAATTACCTTGTACAGTCAAAAAACCCAATACCATGACAATGATACTTCGTACTGACAAATTCATTTTTAAAGGATTAGCTCTATTTTACCCTCCTTAACTTCTACAATCTTCTTATTTAAAGCTATGATAATAATAGCTGTAGTAGCAGCCGCAAAGATTTATTGAGTACTTACTACATGTCAGACATGATTTCAAGTCCTTTACATGCATTAACTTATTTAATTCTCCCCAAAGCCCTATTATAATGATAATGGCTCCTGGCTCCACAGCATTTACTACGTGCCAGAAACTGTTTAAGTACTGTATATGTATTAATTCACTTAAGCCTCACGGCAGAGCAGTGATGGAGGTGCAACTGTGAATCCCTTTATGGGCAGGAGAAGAAGAGTGAGCTTGAGAGATGTCAGTAACTTGCTCGAAACTACAGAGCTTAGCACTGGGCAACATCAAGGTACCGGGAAATAGCAAATGTCATTCCTTGGTTGTCACAGGTCTTCCTTGATCTGGGGGTTGTCCACCAAAAGAACACTTTGGTGTCCTTGCGTTAAAATCTCCAATAACAGATACACCAACCATTAAAAGAGACTTCCGCTCACCATCACGGAATTGCTAAAACGATACTCTCCTCAATAAGCTCGATCTGCTTCTTTTGTCACTCTCAGCATTTTGTTGGATAGTCTCTTATTTGTCTCTGGATGTGTGTGTGTATGTGGGTAGGAGTATGTGCGGGAGAGAGAGGGAGAGGGAGGGAACGAATTACATGAATCTGCTGTAGCCGACACAGGAGTTCGTCAGCACACCAAGAATGGCAGAGGGAAAAGAATGTGGGTCTTTGAGGACACAGTTGAGCAGCTGAACTAAGCAATCCTAGAAGCACCATACCTCTTTTATATTAGCAGTAGTCTTACTGTGCAAGCAATTTTCAGTTTGGGTTTCCATAAAGTGGAAAATACCTGAACAGATACAGATATATTACCTACATGCATATTTCCCCTCATATTTCTGTGTCTACTTCAACTTTCTTGTCTTGGTGTACTTTTCAGAGAAATACAGACCACACACACACACACACACACACACACACACACACACACACCTCCCAGGAGGTATCACTCTGAATCAGTACAGTATCAAACAATCCCTAAATCTCAGTGGCTTAAAACATCAAACATTTATTTCTTGCTCATGCCTCTCGCCTGTGTCCGTTGTGAGTGGGCTCCTTGTCATAATCCCTCGGAGACCAAAGCAGATGGAGAACACTAACTAAAACATGCACGTCACTGTGGTAGGAGGAAAAGAGAAGTCTACAGGATCTCATTGCAGCAGTCAAACACTCTGGCCCAGAAGTCACACGCCTCATTTCTGCTTACAACTTACTGGCTACAACTAGTTACACAACCCCAATCAACCAGTTTAAGTTCCTTATGTTTCCAGAAGGGCCGGGAAATGCAATGAGACCATGTGCCTGGAAGGAGGAGAAGTGGAATAGCACTAAATACTACCAATGCTTACACGGTGCTGTAGCTCCTAAACACGTTATTCACCTGGGGAGGGGAAATGGGCCATAGAACACCAAGTGTGGGAAAGGGATTTTTCTTTTTCTTTTACTGTATGCCTTTTTTTTTTTTTTTTTTAATTTTTTTTTAACATTTTATTTATTTTTGAGACAGGGAGAGACAGAGCATGAACAGGGGAGGGTCAGAGAGAGGGAGACACAGAATCGGAAACAGGCTCCAGGCTCTGAGCGGTCAGCACACAGCCCGACGCGGGGCTCGAACTCACGGACCGTGAGATCATGACCTGAGCCGAAGTCGGCTGCTTAACCGACTGAGCCACCCAGGTGCCCCTTTACTGTATGCCTTTTTAGCATTTGGGTTTTTTTAAACTTTCAAAGACTGAAGTATAACACATGGTGATAAGCACATAAATCATATACAGCTCAATCAATTTTAAGTGAACTCATCTGTATAATTATCACCCACATCAAGAGGTAACATTGTCTGCATCCCAAAAGCTCACCTTGTGATCCCTCTAGTTTCTACTTCTATCCTTCCAACCAAAGTTATCCTAAATTTTTAATGTTTATTTATTTATTTTGAGAGAGAGAGAGAGAGAATGAATCCCAAGCAGGCTCCATGCTCAGCATGGAGGCCGATGTGGGGCTCGATCTCATGACTGTGAGGTCATGACCTGAGCCGAAATCAAGAGTTGGATGCTTAACCAACTGAACCACCCAGTCACCCCTATCCTAAATTTTTGCGTACCGCTAAATCCCTTTTGCTTATTTCACTCCTTTCACCCATTCTCCACCCCACCCTCCCTAACCTGCCTCTTTCTGCTAATCCTCACTTTATTCTCTGTATTTAAGAGTCTGGGTTTCTTTTTGTTTGTTTGTTTTTAGAGTCCCTATATAAATGAGATCATACGGCATTTGTCTTTCTCTGTCAGATTTATTTCACTTAGCATAAAAAGTATTGATTCTTAATCTCATAGATTAAAAAGAAATATATTTACAGATTTATCATGAGGGAAGTAAAAGATAACACCCCCCCACCCCCCGCCTGGGGGTTTCTCTAAATCCAGGGTGGCAGGGGTGGGGGGACATATAGGCTGTCATTTTGGATAACAGAAAGTTATAGGAGGTAAAGAGTGGGCAGAGGCATAGATGGACCCAAGGAGAACTGGGTTCTGAGACTTGGAGGATGGAAGGTTCTGTGAGTGGAGGAGACAGTACCTGCCCCACGCGTGCCTCAAGGTGTCACGACCTCGGATGATGTGGTATACGGCTGTCTGGAACTTATCACTGGACTTCTTGGCTTTGGAGCCTTGTGACCCAGGCTGAAGCAGCCTGGACTGTTGAGAGGCTTCTTGGTGGCAGCTACGCTTGACAGATGACGGAGGATCAGGCTCAGCCCTGGGAAACAAGAGGAAGGGAAGTGAGAGCAAACACCCTGAACTAAGGGCCGGGTCCCACTCCATTGCTATAAGCTCCGGGATTCGCGATCTATACAATGGGGAGGCAGGAGTGGTAACGGTGGTGGTGGTCAGCGTCCCCCAAACGGCTTTGGGATGTCCTCCCAGCCAGGGAGGGGAGGGCAAAAAGCTGGATCTCATTTCGTTCAAAACACAAAAACCAAATCACGAACGTTGCCCCTCTGCCAGGTGGGCTGTGGTGCACTTGTCTTCCTAACACAGTTCCGCCTTCCTTGACGTTGCTGACGGCCAGGTCTGTCTAAGCAGCAGCGCAGAGGGTTGGCATTGTTTTCTTTGAAGCCCCAGTGCCTATTCCAGGCCCTAACGAGTACCACTGCCCTGAAGGAAACTGGCCAGAGGGCACACAATGAGTGCATCGCTCAGAGTTTAACGATCAAGTACATACACCCATGTATATACACGTATCTACGATCGAAAAATACATACGAATTGTTAGGAACGGACTTGCACAATTAGGGGAGCTGGTTAGGCACTGTCCACACGGCCGTCCTGACCAACGTTGGCGCCCGAAATCGCTAAGACAGTCAGGAAGGGAAGCTAACGAAAGCGGGCTAGAACCCCGCAAGCAGGAGCCGGAACACCACGTGGGCACACTGAAACCCATGCCCTTTTCCTTCCCCTCGACCTTAGTGATTGATGAAGGGACCCTGCAGAAGCTGAGGCCCTGTGTCACACTGTTGCACAAGTATACACCAGCCCCAGGGCGCAGAGAAACTGGAGGAAGCAGGTCCAGGGCGAAGACAGGGCCCCGTAGCAGCCTCACCAGAGCACGAGTCGGTCGCTCAGCAGAATGTGCTTTCACGCTACAAGATGGTTGCCGCCGCTTTTCCTCCTTCCAACTCTCGCGAGAGAACGTCCCTTGGAGCCCGTCCTAACCTGAAACATAGGAGGAAAGGAATCCTGGGAAATGTAGTCCAGCCTGGCCAAGTAGGGAGCTTACAAAAACATCCCTGTGAGCACTGAATGAGCTTTGTTAAGGCAACAGACTGTGGCCCATATTTCAGGAAGTGAGTTTGGTCTTTACACCAATACCATGTTCCCTGTTCCCTCCTCTCCCAGCTGCTTTCTGCTCCTCCTGGAAGATCCCCGATTACCTTAGTCCGTGACCCCTGAGAAGCAGTTCCCAGGATCTGTTAAACGTGCAAGACATTTATTAGGGGAAATGCCTGTGAAAGAAAGGGGGAGGAAGCCGGGAGAGGCTTGAAAAGCCATCAGACCCTGATGGCAGTCTGATCCCAGGGAAGGAAGAACTGAGGTTGGGAGGAAGTGACCCACACGGCAATGCACTTCCAAGGAAGGTTGGGTGATGAACCTGAAGAGTCCTGCATTTCCCACAGAAATAGTGGGACAGCTTAGTACCCCGGCTGTGCCTAGTGACCACAGAAGCAGCCAGGGGAGGGGGACCTGCAGGGAAGTGTGGTGAGTGATTGCATAGCACAGCCCTGGGGCCCTTGGGCAACTGCACTCCAGGCAGTGGGAGATTTGGGGGGGGGGGGGGGTCTTCCTCATGGCTGCTACATGGCCTCATTCTCATTTCTTGCTCTGGTCAAGACTCAGACTCAGTCCCACCTTCCTCTTTTGGGGTGTGAAAAGTAAAATTAGGGCCAGGAGCCTTCTTGCTGGCACCTCTTTTGTCCAATGACTGATTTCCATTCAGTCAGGACAACCTTTGCCAGGAGCAGATTTTGGGGGTGTTCGGAGGTGAAGGCAGTTCTGGGGTGTCTACATGCAGGGAGATGGATTGGTGATACAATTGATGGCATTTCATTAAAGTGTCTGGCTAAGTATTAAATAGTCCTGATTCTTGGGATTTATTACACATTTCTTAAGAAAAACCACAACCGATGAAGTGTTCAGCTGTGAAGGGGGACGTCTGGGATTAGCTAGTGATAGGGATTCGGAAAATATAGGTCGAAGCGTTTTCTGCAGCCTTATTCCTATTCTCTTGAGAAATCAAATGTAAGCATCTGTAACAAATGAATGTAATGAAATGGAAATAATTTTTGCCTAGGCAATGAAAACTTGATTGTTAACTTGTTAACTCCCAGAAGCCAAGGGTTGTTTTTCTGAATCTGCATGACATTTAGTGGGTGTCTGTACAGAACAGGAGTTGGTTGCTCTTTGACGGTCAGTCTATTACATTTTGAACCCCCTCCCCATATTTGCATAACAGCAAAAGTAAATAAATTCGCATTGACCAACTAGGGGCAGGGGTGGATGGAACGAGGCCTGGCCTTACCACAACCTGTTATTACTACCTCATGTTTAAAGCAAACGAACTCCACCTTTGGACCGACTGCAAATTGCACCTATGTCATGCTTATTCAGTGATGTTCACGCGAGATTTTTCTGACCAGGCATGCGGTCCCATCATGACTTCTCATTCCATGCAAAGAATGGAGTCTAAGTTGCTTTGCCGACCTTAGTTCTCAATATCCTGGCCCTTTGGTCAAATTATGCACCTTTAGTGAGCATTCATATAATTGTCTCATTGAAAATCCTAGAAGCTGATTTGCTACATCACTGAAGCCTGTACTGATGTCTAATAAGTATTTGAAAAGGATCATCAGGAAAGAATCTCTCTTCCGGTCTACCTGCCTGCCAGGAGAAACAGGCAAATTGTCTTGTTTTTTGTTAAGCCAAGCCAACGGGAAACAATTCTTTCTGATTCAGATTCCCTCCAGAGCATTCCTTTTGCAAGTTTACAGATGAATAAACCTCACATTCTAATTAGGACCCATCGACCTCCTAATCAGCTCGTGAGGTACTGAAAAGCAACCCTCTATTAGTAGTTTCTGGCAAGGGCACTAACTTTCTGGAAAGAACCTGTTTTCTCCCGGTTCAGAGCTGTCCTCTGGATTTAGGGATGTTTGCATGTTTGCGGGAGCTTGGTAAACAGTCTATTTTGACACACTTCAGCTGCTGGCAGCTTCACACCAGGATCCTCACCAGGTCTGCAGACTGAGAAGTGAATTCATTAACGCCTGTCAGGCAGGGTCCTCCACTGGTCCAGAGATATCAGGAACTGGGACCCCTAGAACATGCTGGAACACGTCCTGGAAGCCTCAATGTTGGATGGCTTGGAAAACAAGCCCTTATTCTTCTCGTTGACAGGAATATTGTTGTGGGGTCGTGGAGCCCAAAGGTCAAGAAAGAATTTTTGAGACTTGTGCGGTGCAACTTAGTAAGTTTACTTAAGTAGCACAGGGACAGGACCTTTGGCAGAAGTGGCTGCATTTTTGCTGTATGAAGCTTGCGGTTATATGCAAGGGGGAGGGGACGTGCAGGGAGTATTAAGTCATAAATGTCTTCTTCACATTTCTACCCATAAAACCACTTTCAGGAGATTTCTCTGTTGTTTATCATTCAGTTCGATATTAACTATCAGTGAGATACACAGGCAGTCATGAGACCCTTTAAGAATGTCGAAACCAGCATGTGGTTGATCCGTATTGGAACTAGGCAGTCTATCGGTCAACCATCTGGGCTAAAGGTGAACATTGTTTCTGCTTCTGTCCCTCATCAATATCTCTCTTTACACAGTGTCTGTTGAACTTCATGTTTCATAAAGAGGCCCAGCAATTTTGCCTGTAAAAAGTCCCCCATAGCTGCCTCTCTCTCCATTTCTATCTCACCATCAGGTTTAATATTCTACTAGGTTGTGTGGGTAAAGCCATCCCACCTGGCAAATAGCTACTGGTGACTTCCCCCAGCCCGTGCCAGCCCTTGGCCACTCACTGGGACCCAGCACACCATGGGTTAATACCCCAGTGGTTGGGAGCTCTAGGACTGCTCTATCTGGGTCCTTACTACCTGTGGTGGGGTGAAAAGTATCCCCCAGAGGGAGATAGCTTACTTTAAGAGGCAGACCTGTGACTGGCAAAGGACGTAATCCTTTGTGATCGGGAGATTTGGTTGGATTATCTGGGTGGGCGCTAAGAGCGATCACATCTACCCCTATCAAAGGGAGACAGAAGGAGATTCGACAGACGTCGCAGGAGGAGACTATCAGAAGGCAACGGAGAGATTTGAAGATGCTGGCCTCGACATTTGGTCTGAGGTAGCCCCAAGCCAGAGCAAGCCAAGCCACCGGAAGTGGAGAGACAAGGAACGGATCTTCCCCTAAAGCCTCTGGATGGTGTGTGGTCCTCCTGGCACCTTGATTTCAGACCTCTAGTCCCAAGAACTTTGAGATAGTAAGTTACTCTTGTTTTAAGCCACCCAGTTTGCGGTCATTTGTTACAGCAGCTTTAGGAAAGGGGAAACACCACCTCTCACCTGATTCGTGTCATCCTGGCACTGACTTCTCGGGGTCTAGTTCTTGCATGGTTTTCGAAAGCTTTTGCTTTGTTTTTTTTGTTTTTTTTTTTTAGAGAGAGAGCGAGAGAACAAGTGTGAGCGGGGGAGAGGGAGAAAGAGAGAGACCCCTAAGCAGGCTCCACGCTCAGCACAGAGCCCGATGTGGGGCTCGATCCCATGACCCTAGAATTGCAAACTGAGTCGAAATCAAGAGTCAGATGCTCGACCGACAGAGCCACCCAGGCGCCCCTCGAAACTTTCTATAAAAGTTTGGTCCTCTCTAATTGAAACAGCTTTCGTTTCCATTCGCAATAAAAATAGTAATGCTAGTCTGTGGAGTGCTTTTTTGTGCGTGCTGAGCACTTTACAGAAAGTATTACATTTCCTCCTTCCGACAGCACCTTTGCTTTATAGACGAGGAAACCAGGACACAAAGAAGTTAAATGTCTCTCTGTGTGAGTGGCAGTAAGACAGGCACATTTGTGTTCTCAGCCACCTGCTCTAGTGCTCTGTCCATGTCCCCTGCCCAGGACACTAGTGGGGCTGAGACTCTTGTTCCCCCATTTCTTTGTCAAATACTCACCATCCTTCCAGATTCAGTGTATGTTCCACCATGTCCTGGGACCTCTCTTAAACACCCATCCATTGCCCAGCTCTGAACTCTCTGGAACTTGTAGGTAGAGTCTCTTTCAGAAACTATGGAAATTAGATTCTGCTTTGTAGTTTTTAAAAGCCAAAACACCATTGTGTAAAACAATATACCATGTAGACAAAGATTTTATTTTATTTTAAGTTTATTTACTCATTTTGAGGGTGGGGAAGAAAGAGAGGGAGAGAGAGAATTGTTAGCGGGTTCCATGCTGTCAGCACAGAGCCCAGTTCGGGGCTCGAACTCACAAACCCTGATATCATGCTCTGAGCCAAAATCAAGAGTCAGACGCTCAATCGAATGAGCCACCCAGATACCCCCAAGTAGAGAAAGATTTCAAAAATACAAACCCAGGCCTGGGTGGCTCAGGGGAAGGGTGATATTTAACAAATCAGTTCCATGTGGTGTATTGTTTAATCGATTCTGTGTGGGGTATTCCTGAAGTTTCATGTGATTGTTGAGGACCTGAGTAGGGGAGGGCGGGACCATGGCAACATGGTTTATTCACAGCTTTTCTTGATAGGCCTCGTACAATCTTGGGGACAGGGTTGCTGTGTAATGAAGGTTGGACACTAGCTCTTAGCCTTGACTATGTTAGGTAGTTATGCTATACATTTTTTTTATTGGTCTACCTTGTTGGGTTTGTCTCTGATATCTGTGGAGGTTCTCTGAGAAACATAGCAATAATACAGCATCAACTTATTCAAACACATTTTAAGCCTTAAAAATTTTTTTCCAGTGATCACATTCAAAAAGTAAAAAGAAACAAGTGAGATTAATGTTATTTAATCCGGTAAATCCAAAATACAATCATTTCAACATGGGATCAATATAAAAATTGTTGAGACATCTTACTTTTTTTTCTTATGTCAAGTCTTCAAAATACAGAGTGAAATACTTCCACTCCATGGAAATTGGGATGAGCCGAATTTCAGGGGTTCAACAGCCACATATCAGCGAATGCAGTTCCAGAATTACTTAAAACTTTTTTTTTAGAATGCCATATTCCGAAGTTCTGTTCTTTTATAAAATGCTTCTTTAAAGACAGAACAAGATGCATGCATCTTTTCTTTTCTTTTCTTTTCTTTTTTTTCAAATTCTCAGGTTAGTTAACATACAGTGTAGTCTTGGCTTCAGGAGTAGAACCCAGTGATTCATCTCTGACCTATGACACCCAGCGCTCATCCCAACAGGTGCCCTCCTTAATGCCCATCCCCCATCTAGTCCTCCCCTCCAGCAACCCTCAGTTCGTTCTCTGCATTTAAGAGTCTCCTATGGTTTACCTTTTATTGATGTGCATTTTCTATTCACTGTAAAAACCTTGGAAAATGCAGAAAATCACAAAAAATAAAACAAAACTTCATAGTATTCTACTTCCAGGGTTTTATTTCTAAACATAACTAAAAATATATAAATTAGGGGTGCCTGGGTAGCTCAGTCAGTTAAGCATCTGACTTAGGCTCAGGTCATGATCCTGTGGTCTGTGGGTTCCAGCCCCACTTGGGGCTCTGTGCTGACAGCTCAGAGCCTGGAGCCTGCTTTGGATTCTGTGTCTCCTTCTCTCTCTGCCCCTCCTCTACTCATGCTCTGTCTCTGTCTCTCTCAAAAATAAATGTTAAAAAAAATTAAATATATATATATATATATATATATATATATCTTTTTAAAATTTAGAATCATTCTGTTAGTACTGTTTTGTAATGCTTTGGCTCAGAAATACAGTTCTTCCCTGAAGTTTTGAGGTTGCCACACATGTGTTGGTTTTTTTCTCTAAGTAGATTTTAAGCCTAGCAGACAGAGGTCATATTTCATACTATGTCTACATACCTCAGAGAATATGGCTGGATATATGGAACTAACTCAATAAACACCTGAATGGACCAGAACAATGTTTATTAATCAACAAATATTTATCAAGTGGGATTGGCTTCTCATACCTCTTGGTTAACAATAAGCTGGATTTGAGATTTGACTAACTCCAACAGAGCATCTCATTTCAGCTTGGAATAACCCTCTGAACTTGGAGGTAAGAGCTTGCTGCTTACTCAGTAGTAACTAAACATGGGGTGATCCACTAAAGCTCTCTGGGCCTCGTTTTCTTTTTTGTTGTTGTTTATTTATTTTGAGAGTGACAGAGAGAGAGGGAGAGTGCAAGCAGGGGAGGGGCAGAGAGAGAGGGAGAGAGAGAGAATCTGAAGCAAGCTCTGTGCTGTCATCACAGAGCCTGACACAGGGCTTGATCCCACAGACTGTGAGATCACGACCTAAAGCGAAATTAAGAGTCAGACACGTAACTGACTGAGTTACGCATGCCCCTCACAGCCTCATTTTCCAACTGTGTAGGTGAGACATGTGTGCTTGTCTGCCTTATTAATTCTCTCAGCTCTCCCAGGGCTCGGGGTGAATGAAATAGCATGGTACATGCAATAACGTTCTACATAATAAGGAGGTATGTTCTCATTCATCTTTCTAACCTTGTGATGCTGTGTGAAATGTGCTCTTGAAGATGCAGAAAATTTGTCCCCAGCCACTGGCTGCATCCAAAATGCAAGATTATAGACTCCAAATTTGTGAGTATTTCTATTACTTTTAAATGATTATGTTTGAATAATATGTGGTTCCTAGGAGAAATTTAGAATCAACGTTTAGAAATTTTAACCATATTTACATTAATTTCTTAAATGCAGTTTGCTCACTGCTCATCCTTAGCCCCCTAAATCATGACTTTCATTTTCAAATTTTTAAATTTCTTACTTTGTGACTATCTTAGGTAAGATTGTTCTAGAAAACCATGGGGTGTGGTAAAATCTTATAGGTCTTTCATGTCTGAAATACAAATGTTTTTTATATTGCAGTTGACAGATAAAATACAGGATCTCAGTTACATTTGAATTTCAGATAAACAATGAATATATTTTTTAGGAAAAGTAGTACCAAATATTACACAGAGCATACTTATCCTAAAAACATATACACTGTTTATCTGAAATTCAAATGTAACTGAGTGTCATATCAATGTTTTTATTTACTAATTGAGTATAGAATTCTTGGGTTATAGGCTTTGCCTCTCAAAATTGAGAATAATGCACCATTATTTTCTAAATGGCACTGCAGAATCTGATTTTTGTATTTATTTGGTCAACTTGTCCTTTTTTCCCCTTCCGAACACCTTTAGGGAATTTTCTCTATTTTTGTAGCATAAAATATTTTTACGGACATTTAGGCACTTCAGGCCTTTCATCGAGGCTCTCATAAAGTTTCTACAGCTCCTGAAATTATATTGCCTAGCTTGTAGCTAATCTTCCTGACTTATTTTAAACTTTTCTGCCCCCACTCTTTCTGTATGAGTCTGAACTCTTTGAAGATATCCATGGTATATTTGTAGCTCTGAATCTGTAAGCCATAGAACAGTGAGAGAGAGCTGTAGAAATGTTGGCTGAAAGAACAGATGAATAAATAAGGGCTGACCGTTAGGACTGGCCACACATTTTTCAAAGTCCTACACGCAGGGTAGCTAAGTCAATGCACACTAGTTATTGAACAATATGAAGATACACCCTTACAACCATCCTCTGACATAAGGAACACTCTTGAGAATGAAGGAATGGATGCTGGTTTCAAGGAAAGGGGCAATTAAAATAGTCTCCATTCCTGGTAGGGAGATAAGATGTAGAAAAAAAAAATCTAATTAAGAATTGCAGACTAATGGGCTTTTATTTATTCCAGAGCAGAGGGAAACTCGTGTTTCATGTTATCACCCTTGCTGAGAGGCCCAGGAATTTGAGAAAATAATGTTTCCCACTTGACAGTGAATGACGTTGCCCCCGCAACACCCCAGCTTTTGAGAGTCCTGGGATTAAGGGCCAGACTGTCCCAAGAAAGGGGTGTGAAAGGTGACTGACTTAGGAGGCCATCAGCATGTTGGGAGAGAACAAAATGCCCTTTGATGTGTGACTGAAGCCCTGAGTCAGAGATCTCATACCCAGTCTTAGACCCCTGAAGCCAAAGCGTAGGTGGGTTTTGCCATGTCGATCCGCTCTGAGGTTCTACATCCTGTGAAGAGTGAAGTGCTCAGCTTCATCCACCTTGTTCAAATAGTTCTGTTAAGTTCTGTGAATAAGACTTTTCTTGACTGCTTACATTTTAGCACAAACTGATTTCCTTTCGGGCCATAAAAAGAGATATTCTTTAAATGATCGAATCTTAGCTGTTAACCTCGGTCAGATTTAGGGCGATCGTGATTTGGTTCCCAACTGCCTCACATTCCTTCATCAGCTTATCATGTTTTCAGTCATGTGAATATCCCACGGCATCTGATTTCCCACGAGATGCTATCCTTTAAGAACTAAGCAACTATAGAAACAATGGTCAAGTTCCCAGTTTTCTAGAATTCCAACCTACAGTTGTCTTATTTTTTAAAATATATTTTTAATGTTTATTTTTGAGAGCGGGGGAGGGGCAGAGAGAGAGGGAGACACAGAATCTGAAGCAGGCTCCAGGCTCTGAGCACAGAGCCTGATGCGGGGCTCAAACTCACAAACCGCGAGATCATGACCTGAGCCCAAGTCGGACACTTAACCGACTGAGACACCCAGGCACCCCTGGAGTTGTCTTCTGAAACCGAACTTGAGCTCAGGGCCATCTTGTATGCAAACCCTTAAATGTTGGTTGCTACCGTGAGAAGGTCCTCTTATGATTGAAAAGATTGAGTGATTTCAAGGACCCAGGAGGAAAGCTCTCCCACCCCTATCCCTGTGCCACTATTCTTCCTGATCAAGTAAGAGAAGGTCAAGTCCTTGAGCAGCACCACTGCCAGTTTGTGTATTTGGGGATGGGAATGTCATACTAAGGGCTTTTAGTAGGCATGCGTGTGTATGTATGTGTACATACAGGCATAGAACACAACATTGATAACAAATCACAGGAATGAGTTACACAACTAGAGAAACTGGATCAGACCCAAGGTGGCACCTTTTATTTTACCTCTAGAGATCTGCCTCGATCAGAACCAAAGTCTTGGCATATCTGACCATTTATTGAACCGCTGCCTGTTTTGTTGAATTGAGAGATTTGTTCTGGAGAGGACAAGAAGGAAGGTGCTGGGATCTGCCAGCTTGAAGGTGTTTGGCAACACTGAGGAGAACATATAGTGTTGTAGGGCAAAGAAGTTATTTCTGACTCATAGGACTAAGTCTTGCTTGTGTGGAACATCATGTAAAGTGTGATATTTTACCATGCACTTCCGGGTCATGGAGGACCCATTGTTCTATGCTTGCTATCTTGAGGGGCATGGTCTAGCTGTTAATGACATCATGAATATGCATGAAGGGAGGTCAAGCAGATGGGTCTGACATTTAAGAAGAAATAAAAGTCATCTTTAATGGATTTGACTATAGCTACTGTAAGCAGGCACCCCAAAGTAACATAAATACACAGGATAAAATATGTATAGATGGGTTTTGTGATTCCCTCACCTTGTTAAGCAGAAAAAGTAATTTGCTTCTTGATCAGAAGTGGGAGAGAATGTGTGCATTATCGCATGGCCCCAGACCACCCAAGCACTGACTGTTCCCTCTCTTCCCATTCCATTCCCCATGATTGATCTATTGAGTACAAAGTAGTCGAGGAGCTGAAAACTGCTGAATTTGGGGGAAATGTCATTTGGTTTTTTAATCTAGGAATTATTGTATATGGTACTGAGGACTCCTTTCAAGGCCGGGAAGGTGGATGATTCCAGCCAAGTTAATTCTTTTTTTTCTTTTTTTAATTTTTTTTTTAACATGTATTCATTTTTGAGACAGAGACAGAGCATGAACGGGGGAAAGTCAGAGAGAGAGGGAGACACAGAATCTGAAACAGGCTCCAGGCTCTGAGCCGTCAGCACAGAGCCCGACGCGGGGCTCGAACTCATGGACCGTGAGATCATGACCTGAGCCGAAGTCGGACACCCAACCGACTGAGCCACCCAGGCGCCCCCAGCCAAGTCAATTCTTGAAAGCACGACTTGAACAGAGAAGAGATCAGACAGGCTAAGAGAAAAAAAGCTGGGCCTGGTGTTGTCCAGAAAGGTCGTCGAGTTTTGGAAAATCACAGGATACCACAGTGGTTGGAAGAGAAGGGTTGGCTAAAGGGAAACGCTGTGCAGTATCTGATGTCTGGGCCTCCGGAGGGCTCGTATGCAAAGCCAGTTCAGGATGTTCCGGTCAGGTTTGGTGTAATGAGATATGACTGGGCACAAGGGGAAACCAAACCTCCTCGACTTGTTTCCGTGGTGCAGGACAGCCGACAACTCGAGGGGAAGGTCTGGTGAGGAAGAGCAAGGCCCTGCAAGGGACCAAAAGACACTTGGGTGAGAAGCCAGGCATGCAAGGTGCGTTGGGAACCCAGACAATGAATGACTGGGTACCAGAGAGTCACAGTCAGGACAGGAAGACAGGAAGTACCTGCACTCCAGGAACAGCGTGCAGACGTGGCATGCCCAGGTCGGGGGCGGAACCCATGACACAAGAAGTGAGAAGTCTCAGCGGCAAGTTGACAATAGGACCAATAGCGACAACGCGAATAACCACAGCTAACATGTACTGAGTCGTAACCATGTACTGGGGAACTGCTCGACCCTTCCTCTAGGCCTTACGGAGGCCTAGAGGGACAAAGTGTATGGTCAAGGTGACACAGGACCAAGTGGCAGAGCTGGGATTTGAACTCAGGTTCGCCTCACTCCTGAGCTCATGAGCCTCTCCGTCTTCAGGATGGCTCCTCGTAGAAGCTCCCTCCCTGAGGTTCTGTGACGGCCTGGGCCCACAGCAGAGATGGCATACAGGTAGACGGCAAAAGAAGATCAGTGCTGCTCCCCAAATTAACCTAAGTATCCCCAAATGCTTATGGAAAAAACACTCTAATCTGGGGCGCCTGGGTGGCTCAGTCGGTTAAGCGGCCGACTTCGGCTCAGGTCACGATCTCGCGGTCTGTGAATTTGAGCCCCGCATTGGGCTCTGGGCTGACGGTTTAGAGCCCGGAGCCTGCTTCTGATTCTGTGTCTCCCTCTCTCTCTGCCCCTCCCCCGTTCATGCTCTGTCTCTGTCTCAAAATAAATAAAAACGTTAAAAAAAAAATTTAAAGACTCTAACCTAAAAAATCCCTGAAAAGTAATCACTCCACCATACTCAACATTGGTGAAAATATGTTTAGAACTCTATCTCTGTCTGCAGGGTAGACATAAAACAATTAAAATATGAAGCGATATATTGCTGGGGACCACGTGATGTGGGTTATGGGTTGAACTGTGTCCTCCCAGAAGATATGTTGAGGTCCCATCCTCCAAGAATGTGATCTGGTTTGGAAATGGGGTTTTTGCAGATGCAGGCAAGTTAAGAGGAGGTGCCAATGAATTAGAGCAGGCCCCAAATCCAAAGACTGTTGTCCTTTTCAGAGAGGGTTGGGAACACAGAGGAAGGCTGTGCGAAGTGGGGGCTGAGATTGCACTTATGCTTCCAAAAACCAAGGAACCCCAAGGATTGCCAGCAACCAGCAGAAGCTGGAAGACTCAAGGATGCGTTTCTGCCCTGGAGACGTCGGAGGAAACACGGCCCTGCCGACACCCTGATTTGGGACTTCTTGCCTCCTGTGCTGTGAGAGAATATATTTCTGTTGTTTTTAAGGCACCGAGTTCATCGTCATCTTACCGCATCCCTGACGGGCAGAGGCGAATTGATAAAATCTTCTTGAAAGCAACTCACCAAATGTATCAAAGCCTTGAAAATTTATATTCTCAGGATCCCTAACAATCTATCCTAAAATGTTGTTTATAGATGGAGATGCAGAAAAGCTTTATTTATAATTTGTTGTTGCATTCTGTATATTTTTCCGAAGGAAACAACCTAGTAGCTAATAAGAAGGAATGCTTGAGGAGACCATGGTATGTTCATAGGATAAGATGTTATACAACCATTAACACATTTTATTTATTTATACATTAAAATTTTCTTCAATTTTTTAAATGTTTTTTAGAATTTATCCTTGAGAGAGAGAGAGAGAGAGAACAAGCAGGGGAGGGGCAGAGAGAGAGGGAGACACAGAATCCAAAGCAGGCTCCCGGCTCTGAGCTGTCAGCATAGAGCCTGACACGGGGCACGAACTCAAGAACCACAAGGATCAGGACCAGAGCCAAAGTCAGACACTTAACCGACTGAGCCACCCAGATACCCCAAGACATTTTAAAAACAGATTTTAGTGATATGGGAAAATATATTTTATTTTATTTTATTTTATTTTATTTTATTTTATTTTATTTTTATTTTATTTTTTAAATTAAAGTTTATTTATTTTTGAGACAGAGAGGGACAGAGCATGAACGGGAGAGGGGCAGAGAGAGAGGGAGACACAGAATCGGAAGCAGGCTCCAGGCTCTGAGCCGTCAGCCCAGAGCCCGACGCGGGGCTCGAACTCACAGACTGTGAGATCGTGACCTGAGCTGAAGTCGGACACTTAACCGACTGAGCCACCCAGGCGCCCCTGGGAAAATATATTTTAAATGAAAATAAAAATCAAAAAATAGAATATTCCATTCAATATGATTTAACTTTGTTAAAATATGCAAGGGGGAAAAACTGGAAGGAAATCTGTCAAAAGATTAATGGTTATTATCTTTGGGTTTGGGGACTATGGGTGACAATTTTTTCCTTATGTCCTTTGGTATTTTGAAAATTATCTGTAACAAGTATATATTTGTATAATGAGAAAAAGAGCTTGGAGCTTGTAAGGAAAATGTACAGGAATTGTACAGGCTTCAAAAGGAAATGTCAGGGCGCCTGGGTGGCTCAGTCAGTTAAGCATCCGACTTCGGCTCAGGTCATTATCTCGCAGTTTGTGAATTCAAGCCCTGCGTCGGGTTCTGTGCTGACAGCTCAGAGCCCGGAGCCTGCTTTGGATTCTGTGTCTCCCTCTCTCTCTGCCCCTCCCCTGCTCACGCTGTGTCTCCTTCTCTCTCAAAAAATAAATAATAAAACACTTCAAAAAATTAAAAAGAAAAAGGAAATGTCAACTGAAAACTCACCTGTGAAGAGTGGAAATGTGTCATTGTTATCTACACTGATGGTATAATGGGGGGTAACTGGTTTTTAATATCAACAATGGTAATGATGCTTATGGTTACCCAGAGGTTTACAGCACCTTATGGGGCTTATAACCTGCAAAACATTTTCATCTGACATCCGTTATCTCATTTGATGAGTTAAAAGGACTTGGTATCGTTGTACTTTTTTAAAGTGTTTATGCATTTTTGAGACGGAGATTTGGGGAAAGACGGGGGGGGGGGTGCGCAGAGGATCCTAAGTGGGCTCTGAGCAGCGAACCCGATGTGGGGCTTGAGCTCACAATCCGTGAGATCACGATTTGCACCGAAGTTAGATGCTCGATAGATTGAGCCACCCAGTTGCCCCTCATTATACTTACCCTATGGAGGACGCTGAATCTGGCGAGCATGGTCGAACCTGGCTCTTCAGGTGCAGCTGGTCTCACGTGACCCGGATGTGGCCTGGGCTCTGCTTCCCACTGGTGCAAGCATGAGCCCAGTGGGTCTCAGCTCCATCATCTACAAAATAGGAGAGATGCACAAAAGGTCCCTTCTGGCTCTCAAATCCTTATGATTTTTAAAACCCTAAAACCTTTAAAATCCTAAAACCCACGAGGTCTTGACCAATGGAGATCTGCCTTGGCAGCCTTTAGCTTTTGGATTCTCCTGATTTCTTCCCAGAGATAAGATAATGGTATAAATTTAAAATGTTCTCTCTCTCTCTCTCTCTCTCTCTCTCTCTCTCTCTCTTTCCTCCCTTCTGCTTCAAGCAGAAATTCCTGAAATATCCTTTTTATCTCTCTGTGAATGCTAAATAAGCAAAGCTTCGTGGATGTGAATTTCATACTTTTCCAGCTGACCCTTCTTATGCACAGAGGCTGTGGAAACATCAATACCTTCACAGGCAGTGATTTATTGATTGCAGTGTCTCAGTGACAGGGCGCAGGGCCACTACGAAATAGACTCCCAGCCTTACTGTGCTGTCTCTGGGACCTGACAGCTTCTCATCGGACAGGCGGTCCCCCAGTCTGGCTGCCTCCTCTCTCTTGTCTCCTATTACTCAAATAATAGCATCATAAAGTTGAAAGACTGGTGGGGAGCTTGAGAAGTGGGCTCACCTAGCCCTGGGACGGGGGTGAGGCTTGCTCCTAAATCATCCCCAGCTTTCTTCCCTTATGGAAGCCCTTGTCATTTGATAACTAGCTTCAGGGCCAGAGGAGAAGGCGTCAGAATATAAAGCAAGGCTCCCACTTCCCACATGCCATTTGTGTCTGAGTATAAATTATAAAGGGCACTTTAATTCCGCGTCCCGGTTTCCAGCAGTCCAGGGACTCGGCTCTAATGGATTCATCTGAAATTGCATTAGCTTCAGCCCCATTATTCCTGCTCTGTTTCGCTAGCTTGCCTGGAGGAGGCTGATAAATTGAGTCCTGCCAATCAGATCACTTGGGTTGCCTCAGGGGAGGGTTTCGAGGGCTTCTCTCAAACTTTGGTATTCATTCATAAGCATCTATTAAGTGCTTACTAAGTGCGAGGCAAAATCCAGGACCTTTACTTTCCCTTCGTTCTTTCCTCCTTCCCTTCCATCTTTCCTTGGAAAATGTTGTTTGAGCCCCTACTTAGCGTGTGACAGATGCAATGGAGATACAATGACAAATTATAGACAGTCACTGCCAAGGAGGAGCTCACAGTAGGTGGGGGCAGAGCGGGGGAGGTAGACATGAATAAATATGAGGCGGCATGGCGGAGAGGGGAGAATCCCCCGTCAGTCAGACCCACTGGGTGTGAATTCCTGCTCTGGCCCTCGTTAGCCCTGTGGTCTTGTGACAGGACATGTCACTTCTCAGAGCTATTTCCTTATGTGTAAAAGAGAGAGAGTTATACCCCTCTCAGAAGGTGGGCATTGAGCTTAAATAGTATCATGTATATAAAGCATGTAATACAGAAATCTGGGTCATACTAGGTATCAGTAAATATTGGTTTCCTTCTCTCTCAGATAATTATAATAATGTAACATGGCGAGTGTTAGGATAATCAGAGTTGTATGTCCCTGAAGCAAGAGAGAGGCCTTGGGCTCTGAGCACCCACTTAGTCAGGGTCACAATGGGGGTTGGTGGTGAGGTAGGTGTGCCATAGGGGGCTAATGTCATGGCCACGGGAGTTTGATGAGCTTCCTGGGCTCAGACAATGAGTCCGTGGAGAAACTGACTGATGCTTCAACCTCGCGCTAAGATTTATAAGCAATTCACTTGCAAGGTAGTGTCCTCAAAGGAGGAGGAGCTCACCTTGAGGAGAGAGAGAGTGGAAAGGCACGGTCTGGTTTGGGATACTGGCTAGGGATGGCAAGGAAGAAAGCTTCTGAGGGTGGTGGTCAAAGTGTTCCCTGGTCTCACCTCCTGAATGTGTCAGGTTCCTCCAGCGTGGCTGAGCTGTGAGGAGGCAAACAAGGAACTTAAAGAAAAAAACTTAAATCACAAGAGGTGCTGCTGGAAGCTCCCTTTTGTGGTCCAAGAGGGTTTAGCAAGAGCCAGAGGAGGACAATTGTGCTCTGACACAAGCACGGTTGCAGACTAAGCTAACAACAGTGAGGTTATAAGCTGCCTTCAGGATGGTGAAGGTGGGGCCACGGGCACACCACCTGTGTAACAGCAGTGCCATCTATCTATGCAGTGACCAGGGGGCCAGGGATCGAGCATCTGGGTTACAGGGGAAAAGAGCAAATGGCATAAAATGCAGAAGCAGAAGACCGTCATGGCGGTTCAGGGATACATGGTAGACACCCTAGGGATTTCTCCAAACAAAATGAAGGTACTTGAACTTGACAAGCCATTGGAGTACTTGTCAAGGCTCCAGTCACTGCTGAGGCCTCTGCCCTTAGAACTCCTATGACCATAACTGTGTGGCCTCGGTGAGAGTACCTGACCTGAGGAAATCATTTTAAAAGCCTTCCAGAGGCCTCCAAGGTGGCCTGGGCTTGACAATTGGAATCTCAGTTGCTGAGAGTATGAATGTGGGCGAGGGAGATATTTGGCAGTTGGTAGAGCTGCAGATAGGGATAGATCTGGAGAGAAACACACATAGAAAGAATGACTGAGCTCTAGAATGAGCTTCATGACCTCTAGGTGCTGATGGGACAACAAGACAACTCCATCCCCATTTCCCATTGGTTCCTGAACAAACTCTCAGCTCTAGTCTCCATAAGTCTCTGCTGTACTACTCCTCAGTCCTCTATGGATTTGGTTCTTTGTCTGGAATGTTGGGAGTCATTGTTACCAGTGTTAATAGCCTTAAAAACATTCACCTACAGAGTGTTTGTCTCAACCCCCAGTGCCTAAATTTGTTGGTAGGTGTAAGAGCAAGTGACTCTCATCCAGACGATCCATAGCCTTCCAGTGTATCTCCAGGCTGCCAAGGCCCAGGAAAACCTGTGTTAATATAAAGGTTCTAGGTACCAGAGAGATCTGGCTGCTTGAGACGTCCAGAAGGAAGTCTCTCAAAGGAGGTTTCATTTTCTAGAAGTCCAACAAGGGATGCTAGTTTGGGTAGTGGTGAAGTGAGGTGGGACTCCAGCTTGTGCAAAGGTATGGAGGTAGGAGAGCTCATGTCATGTGGAGAAAGAACTGTTCTGTGTGTGTTGGGGGTGTGGTGGGAGGTGAGGTGGGGAAGGTGGGTTGGGCTGAGCCACGAAAGGCCCTGAGCTCATGGGCTTTATTCTGGAGGCAAGGAGACACTGGGGCGGCTTTTAGTCAGAGGAGTTTTCCATATGGCAAGGCAACTCTGGCTGTTGGTTGTTGGTCGTGGCCCCATATGGAAGGCAGGAGGACCACTTGGAAGCTCATGAGACAATTCCAGTAAAACAGGATGAGCCCCTTGATCTTGCCCACAGCAATTGCTTACTCAACACGTCTCCGGAGGCAAGGGAAACAAAAGCAAAAATGAACTACTGGGACCTCATCAAAATAAAAAGCTTCTGCACAGCGAAGGAAATAATCAGCAAAACTAAAAGGCAACCGATGGAATGGGAGAAGGTATTTGCAAATGACATATCAGATAAAGGGTTAGTATCCAAAATCTACAAAGAACTTAACAAACTCAACACCCAAAAAACAAATAATCCAGTGAAGAAATGGGCAAAAGACATGAATAGACACTTCTCCAAAGAAGACATCCAGATGACCAACCGACACATGGACAAATGCTCAACATCACTCATCATCAGGGAAATACAAACCAAAATCACAATGAGATACCACCTTACACCTGTCAGAATAGCTAACATTAACAACTAAGACAACAACAGATATTGGCGAGGATGCGGAGAAAGAGGATCTCTTTTGCATTGTTGGTGGGAATGCAAGCTGGTGCAGCCACTCTGGAAAACAGTATGGAGGTTTCTCCAAAAACTAGAAATAGAACTACTCTCCAACCCAGCAATTGCACTACTAGGCATTTATCCACGGGATATAGGTGTGCTGTTTCGAAGGGACACATGCACCCCGATGTTTATAGCAGCACTATCGACAATAGCCAAAGTATGGAAAGAGCCCAAATATCCATCGATGGATGAATGGATAAAGATGTGGTATTTATATACAATGGAGTATTACTCGGCAATCAAAAAGAATGAAATCTTGCCATTTGCAACTACGTGGATGGAGCTGGAGGGTATTATGCTAAGTGAAATTAGTCAGTCAGAGAAAGACAAAAATCATAGGACTTTACTCCTATGAGGACTTTATGAGACAAAACAGATGAACATAAGGGAAGGGAAACAAAAATAATATAAAAACGGGGGGGGGACAAAACAGAAGAGACGCTTAAATTCAGAGAACAAACTGAGGGTTGCTGGAAGGGTTGTGGGAGGGGGGGATGGGCTAAATGAGTAAGGGGCACTAAGGAATCTACTGAAATCATTGCTTCACTATATACTAACTAATTTGGATGTAAATTTTTAAAAAATAAAAAATAAAGTTAAAAAACAAAAACACCAGGATGAGCCCCTGAACTGAGGGAATGTCAGTGGAGGGTGAAGAGGAACAAGCCCGGGTAGGATTCAGAAAGTAGCAATGACATGACCTGATGAATGGCTGCAAGTTGGGGGTCTGGGGAGGGGGGTGGGAGGCAGATGGAGGCACTGAGTTCAGGATGACAGGGATGAGGTGAGGTGAGACTGAGGTGAGGATGACTCCAGGTTTCTCTGTAGGGCAGCAGGAGCACAGTGGTGCTGTAAACCCAAAGAAACATTTCAGGAGGAAGAACAAGATTTGAGGAAAAGTTTTCCCTCAGTTTGGGAAACGTCGAGTTGGCGATATGCCTAGGACACCACAGTACAGATGCTGATAGCAGTAGGGAATACCATCCTGGGATTCAAGAGAGCTGGGAGCAGGGGGTGTGGATTTGGGGGTCATTGGTGTGTATGTGGTTTAAGTCACGGGAAAACATGGGATCATTAGGGAAGAGGTCTGAGATGGTGACAGGACAAGAGGTCCCAGCCAAACCCCATCAACATGAATAAAATCAGGTGGTGACTCAGGTGATGGCCGGAATCTGTAAGACCCTATTGCCCTGAACAAATGGAATGGAGAGAGGCACGTTGAACTGTTTCAGCCTGGGCTTTGTGAGCTTGAGCCCTTTGCTCTGCAGGTTTAGAAACTTGACTTTATTACTTCACCCAAGGGGTGAACTGATCGAGATCTTAGTGTTTAATTTATTTAAAAAAATTTTTTAATGTTTATTTATTTTTGAGACAGAGAGAGACAGGGCATGAACGGGGTAGGGTCAGAGAGAGAGGGAGACACAGAATCCGAAGCAGGCTCCAGGCCCTGAGCTGTCAGCACAGAGCCCGACGTGGGGCTCGAACTCATGAACTGCGAGATCATGACCTGAGTCGAAGTCGGATGCTTAACTGGCTGAGCCACCCAGGCACCCCTCTTAGTGTTTAATTTAAATAACCAAACTCGAGGGGCACCTGGATGGCTCAGTTGGTTAAGTGTCCTACTCTTGATTTCAGCCTGGGTCATAATCTCATGGTTTTTGAGTCTGAGCGAGCCCCACATTGGGCTCTGCGCTGGTGATCTAGAGCCTGCTTGGGATTCTGTCTCTCTCTCGCTCTCTGCTCCTTCCCCACTTGCTATCTTTCTCTCAAAATAAATAATAAACAACTTAAAATAAATAAACAACCAAACTCAAACTGGGGTTCCACACTGGAATGGGGTTCTATTAATTCACAAGGGGAAGTGCAAAGAGGCACAAAAGTCTTCAAGTACTGATTAAAAGGATATAAATTCTAAACTCATTGCTCGGTGTGCTACCTTGGTTCAAGGTGGAGAGAGTTCTGGTAAAAAAAAAACCTAGTATTTTCAGTCTTCAGCGAAGGGAATTCTATACACTAATAGTGTATCTGGAGGCTCCCCCAAATAAGAGTGATAAAACTTAGTAAGTTAAATAGATTTGCTAAAATCTCGTGGAGATTCACAAGACACGTTTGCATTAAAAACTAAGAAGTCCTGGAGTAAAGTGACCTGTTACGTCTAACCCATCATTTCCAAATCCTTTGTCCATAGAACTCTCTCCCTGTGACACAGACCCTCATTTCTGGCCTGGAACTATCTGTCTGTATGATTGGTAGCCCCTCTTGGATGTGTAAGATGTGTCAGACAACATACTCAGAAACAGACCCTTGATGTTTGCCTATCCAAGCCTACTTTCATCTTCCTTATCTTAGTGGCAACTCCCTTCTCCAGTTTCTTGGTTCCTAAGTCTTGGGAGCTCCTTGCTTGTTTCTAATTGGTTATATGCAAAAACTCAGCACATCCTATTGGCTCCATGAAAACATATCCCAAATCTGATCACTGCTCACCTGTTCTATTTCAGCCATCCTAGTCCGACTGTCACCATCTTCTTCCTGGATTGTTGTATCAGCCACTTAACTCATCTACTTCCGTCCTTGCTTTCCCTAGTCTGCTCTCTATACAGCAGCTTTTATTTTTTTATGAACTTTTTTTAAAATTTAAATTTAAGTGAGTTAACATACAGTGAAATATTGGTTTCAGGGGTAGAATTCAGTGTGTCATCACTTACATTCAACATGCAGTGCTCGTCACAAGTGCCCTCCTTAATACCATTATCCTAAAACATGACATGACTATGTCATTCCTCTCCTCAAAATCTTCCAATGGCAGTCACAATAAAAGCCAAAACCCTTACAGTGGCCTTTGAGACCCTATCTGATCTGGCCCTCTGTTACCTCTCTGACCTCATCTCCTACCACTTACTTCTTTGGTCATTGTGTTCCAGTCACCCTGATCTCCTGCCCCAGGGCCTTTGCTCTTGCTGTTTCCTCTGCCTTAAAATGTTCTTCCTCAGACATCAGCATGGCTCACTCCCTCACTTCATTAGGGCCTTTGTTCAAATGAGCACTCGTTAGATAAGCATTTCCTCACCATCTTATTTAAAAAAATTTTTTTAATGTTTATTTATTTCTGAGACAGAGCATGAGTGGGGAAGGGGCAGAGAGAGAGAGGGAGACACAGAATCCGAAGCAGGCTCCAGGCTCTCAGCTGTCAGCACAGAGCCCAACATGGGGCTCAAACTCACAAACTGTGAGATCATGACCTAAGCCAAAGTCGGTCGCTCAACCCACTGAGCCACCCAGGCGCCCCATCTTCACCATCTTATTTAAAATATATCTCCTTTGTGTTTCTTCACGTCATTTATCAGTATGTCAGTATGTCAGTGTGTGTGTGTGTGTGTGTGTGTGTGTGTGTGTGTGTGTATGTGTGTGTGTATCTGCCTGCCCCCTTCCCCAGGATATAAGCTCCATGAGAAGAGACTGTTGTATCCCCAATACTAGTATTTAGAAAGGTGTATGGTATGCAATAAATGTTTTGTTGAATAACTGATTAAGGAACAACTCCCATTTTTAGGTCTGCAGAACACACATTGGGAAACTGGTTTAGACGTTTGGTGCCTGCTCTGAGCTGTGGTATAGAGTTGGAGAAGGCCTTCCTAAAATGGTGGCTCTAAACGTTGGTTTTCAGACATGGGTCTCTTCCATTTAAAACATGCTGCACTGTGAAAGATTAAAACTGGGGTGGGGGGATTTAAAATAAGGCATCAAAAAGGACCAGAGTCAGTTGATCTGGACGTTAACCAACACTTACAATTGGTTTGGGGTGAATGTCTACAGGCATCTCAAGTGGAGCTCCTAACCTTGCCATATATTGGTTTCTTTGTTTATTGTCTTTCCCCCCTCGCTGGAGCGAGGGTCCAACAAGGGTTTGTGTTGCTCGGTGCATTCCCAGTGCCTAAAAAGTGCCCAACATGTAATAGGTGCCTTTAGATACTGACCACTTTTTGGTACTCTTTCTGTGCTACCTGGTAAAGACTTATTCTTTGCTTCATGACTTACTCACTGTATGGTTTTTACTTATGATGCTCAATATGTACATTTGAACATACTCATTCAGTAGCCAGTTAATATTTATTGAAGTACCTACGGTAGTGCTGGGAATTTGTGAAGTAGTAATTCTGTCCCATAAGGAGCCACTTAGTCTCCAGGATGTCTTGTACTTAAAAGCAGGAAAGGTCTATATAAGTTTTTTTTCCTGAAGAAATAATTAAAACTAGGTAAAAGTTCTATCTGATGCTTTCTTGACTCTCATGGAAGAGAAAAACAGCATGTACCAAATATGTGGGAAAAAATGAGCAAAAGGAGAGAGTCTGACTTGTTAGAAAGAAGCCCATCGACCCAATCAAAGGAGGGATGTGAGACTTGGAGCACAGTGAAGCGAAGCTCTAATCAACGTTCTTGCAAGAGCAGGTGTCTGAGAGACAGGCACACTCGAGACAGTTACAGCAGACAATTTATCTCCTAGCAGGCAAGTTCCTCCCCTGGTTCCTTATCGGCTGAGTACTACAGAGGTTACAGCCTTACCCGGTACTCATCTACACCCATGTAAGGCAAAAAGTAGTCTGATTTGAAAAATGGACATTCCCTGAGGTGATGCAGAGGCTTTCAGTCCCTCCTCCCTTTGTTGTTTGGCACATGCTCATTGCAAAGCCCGTGAAAATAAGCCTATGAAACAGAGAGGGGAAGAAGAACCAGGAAGTGAAGTGTCTAAGGGTTTGGGACTCCATTGTGGGGGACGGGGAGGGGTTGTACATATTTCCAATAGATTGTAAACCTATTGTTAACTTGACAGCACGGCTTTTATGTGGTATTTCTGAAAATGAATCATGTCCCTACTTCCCACAGACTTAAAGTGAAATATGACTTACCAAAGGAATTATAAAACCAGCCAAGGAACTCATACTCATCACATAAAAGATGCTCGCTCTGTCCCCTCCCAACCTCCCCTGCCTGGTGATGATTTGAAAGCCCATTAACCTCATTTGAACCGAGATGCAAGACAATCGCCCCAAACTCTGATCTCAATAAAAGCACAGGTACCACAGGTACCCCACTGCTGCTCAAAGTTCCAAATCACCTTTAATACCTGTTTACGTTCAATTTGAATATTTTGTTCTTGATGTGCTCTGAACTTCCGGTTATACTACACCCCTGGGAAAAAGGGAAATTGTTTTTTTATGAGAAAGCTGATTTTCAGTTATTAGAGTTAAGAATAAAATCTTATAAACTTTTCTTCCTAAGCACATAGCTATACCTTTGAGAGAAACTTTGCTCCTTTGCGAAGCCGGGAAAAGAACACAATATCCTGAATGAATCCAACCCGAAGATGCCAAACGGTGATCTACGGACTTTAAAAAGGAGATCAGAGGGTGGAGCCAACATTCTACTTTCGTTATTTAAATGTAGGGGGTTATCAGTGTCGTAAGTTATGCAAGAGGGAGTGATGGAGTCATCGAGTGTCTTCATTATCCTTGTTGACCAGATTTGGGCTGGTTGTGGGATGGGGATAGGAAGTCACTCTCTGGTAATAATATCAAGTGCATGGATAATCAGGGCTCCCCAGGACCATCAACACTGACATGCAAGGGTATAAAGGCAAATGCTTTCTTTAAATGTGGTTTCTCCTCTTATTTGTCCATAGTACTCAGGGGACAACTTTGGTGATTAAAAATGGAATGACTTAATATGATTTTAATATGCTGAGGAACTCTTCCATTAGCCTTGACTGCCAGTGTTTTGGTAAGAACCTTGTTACAAAAATGCCAAGAGTAGGGACTTCTCTGCCTTCTCTGTATCAAGGCTAAACAGTAACGGTTTGGGGCGCCTGGGTGGCTCAGTCGGTTAAGCGTCCGACTTTGGCTCAGGTCATTATCTCGCGGTCCGTGGGTTCGGGCCCCGCGTCGGGCTCTGTGCTGACAGCTCGGAACCTGGAGCCTGTTTCAGATTCTGTGTCTCCCTCTTTCTCTGACCCTCCCCTGTTCATGCTCTCTCTCTGTCTCAAAAATAAATAAATGTTAAAAAAAATTTTTTTTTAATTAAACAGCAATGGTTTAAATGGTTAAAGCCAATCTCTTTCTCTCTCTCTCCACACACACACACACACACACACACACACACACACGTTATTGTTAGAGCAGTTTTACGTTTATCACAAAATGGAAAGGAAGGAAATCTGTATTCAATAATAAGAATAGCACCATGTAGTAGGTTCCCGGGGCTGCTGTACCAAGGTCCCATACATTTGGTGACTTCAAACAAGAGACATTTACTCCTTCAGTTTGGAGACTAGAAGTTCCAAATCTAGCAGGGCTGTGCTCCCTCTGGGAACTCTTGGGAGAATCTGTCCTTTGTCTCCTCTAATTTCTGGTGATTGTCAACATTCTTTGACTTGTGGCCACATACTCCAATCTCTGCCTCCATGGTCATATTACTTGCTCCTCTTCTGTCTGTGTTATCTGCCCATCTGCCTCATTCTTATAAGGACACATGACTACATAATTCAGGATGAAGTGAGAGAATCTCCTCATTTCAAGATCCTGAAGTTCATTATTGCATCTGCAAAGACTTTTCTTCCAAATATAGTCACATTCAGAGGTTCTTGGGATTAGGGCATGCACATAATTTTGTGGAGGACCACTTATTCAACCCAGTACACATCAAATATTTATTGATCTCTGTGTGTTCCTTAAGTCAGTCTTGCTAGCAGCTTTTAAATTAGCATTCATTCCGAGCCTTCATAAATCATAACTCCTTTGGGGAGAGCTGCCAAAGATAAGACTAGATTAAAATTTTGAAAAGGAGAATAGTTTATAGAGGGAGTTAGAAACTCATAATCAATAGTCAGATCAGAGGCAGGAAATTAACATTGGTTAAGTATCTTCTGTCATTCACTTTCAAATGTGGTCTCATTCAATTGTCATTACAAATCTATGATGTACTTATTTTAACCCACACTCTGTAAATGAGGACATGGATGCTCGAGGAGCTGGGTAACATTCCCAAGTCCCACCAACTACAAGGGGAAGCACCAGGATTCAAGGTGAAACCCTGGCTCTTATCTTGGCAAATGTGTTTCCTCATGTTGGGGGAGTTTTGGGGTACATCTGAGACCCCTGAGCCAGCTGTCACTGGCACATGCCTGTGTGCTCCCTCTGCTGGGGTCCCTAGTGAGGAGAAGAGGGCAGGGCTCTTAGGGCCTTCACAAAAAGTTGGGTCCTTGGTCTAGGCTAATACTTCCCAGATTTTGTATTAGGATAGGAGAGGAAAGAAATAATTATAAACAGTATTCCTCCCTGCCATCCATGTATCATCCATGCATGATTACTATCATTGTATCTCCATAACTAGGCAACTGAACAGGAAGAACAGGCATGGAATATCCAAATATGATTTTCCAGGGCAGGTGATTGAGTGAATATGTATAAAGGTATTAGCATGACAATTTTGTAATCCGTTTCTTTCTCAATAAATCAAAAACAAAACACAACAAAGCCCAAAAGGCAATACATTGTGCGTGTGTGTGTGTGTGTGTATGAAAACTAATCATGACACTTTGGATTTTAAAATGAGTATACATACTTTGGTGGGTTAAAAAGAAAAACAAATACAACACACTAGAAGATACACAATTTTGTTTTTTAGAATGAACATGTAAGCATGAAACTTGAACATATTTTGTTGGGCAAGAAAAGTTTTTCATTTCAACTGCAAAACAATGGAGAGAGCCTCCTCCCTTCAAAAAACCTTTTTTTTTTAATGTTTATTTATTTTTGAGAGAGGGAGAGACAGTGCAAGCTGGGGATGGGCAGAGAGAGAGAGGGAGACACAGAATCCAAAGCAGACTCCAGGCTCTGAGCTGTCTGCACAGAGCCCAATGCGGGGCTTGAACTCCCAAACCATGAGATCATGACCTAAGCCAAAGTCAGATGCGTAACCCCCTGAGCCACCCAGGTGCCCCTAAAGCCTCCTCACTTTTAGAGATAATTGAATAACATCAACATCTAGCATTTGAAGGTAGAGTCCTTAACAATAGGAAGATAGTGCAACCTGCCTGAGAGGGACTTGTGTTTAATGAGAAAGTCCTTGGTGGCCCAGCCTTTAGTAAAGCCACATTTCCTGCTAGATGGAGGTTAAATCTTTGGAATTACTGAACAGTTTTCTCTTTTCAACAATCATTAAGCAGAGTAGTCCGTTTTTTAATTAGACTTAAATGTATGAATCACTAATGGCTTAATGACAGACATGTTTAATCATCAGTCCCCTCATTTGTTCTAGAAAGCCTTAGACTATTCCTGGGGTCCTTGGTGAGAGCATGTAAAGACTGTGGGAGTTAGAGAATTGAGTTTTTCCACATCATCTTGTAGATAAAGGCACAATCTTATTGAATGTCTCTTTATAGGCAAGACATACTGTTGATACCTTAAGGGACTTGGATACCTACAAAAGGACAACATCCAATAGGTTGGCTTCATTACCTGCTCCCTCACCCTCCTGGGTCCAGTCCCTAGAAGTATTTCACTTTTCATCTGGATGCTTGCGGAAGCTATCAACCAATGAACCAATCAAGGTGGGTTCTGATAAAGCTTGGACCCTTCTGAGCATATTTAAATCCTATTAGTGGATTCTTCAGGAGAAGAGGCTTTTCGGAGCTGGAGAGAAGAAGACGTAATGGTGGAATGACAGATGTGGGGGTCATGCTTTCTGACAGGAGAGCTTACGTGGGGAGCTTTCTCTAACTAGAAGCTGACTGAGCTGGCTCTTCTGAAAACAGTAGCTGTGGCCACGACTGAAATGTCAGTTTCATACTTGGTCCATGAGAAAAGGACGCTGGTCATTTTAGTCATCTTTACACAATGTATGATCCTTGATGTCCATAAGCCCAGAGGGGGAAAAATACTTCACAAATAGAGTCTCTCCCTATTCCTGAGGGCTTAAGGTGCTCTCAAACCATTGTGCATAGAGCTGGGGCAAGATCAGTCTCCTGGAATCTATGGGTATCAGCTAGGATGATGGTGTCTTCCCAAGTTGGAAAAAGGTCCTAAGACATGACTATACTTTTAACATATATTGTGTAGATAAGTATGTCACTGAGAGGCTATTTACATTTAAGATATAGGTTCATGTAGTAATAGTAATAGGTAACACTTACAGAGAAGTTATCTGGAATTATTTTTTCCTTCCAACAACCCTATGATAAGGTATTAGTATCCTCATTTTACAGACAAGGAAACAGAAACAGAGAGGTTAAATAACTTGTGGAAGGTCACACAACTGGCGAGTAGAAGAGTTGGTCCCCAAGCCCATTCTCTTAACACTACATAGTGCTAAAAATTCACATACATAATCTACGTGATTCTTACCTTTAGTTGCATAATTGATTTTGCCAAATGGACAGAGGCGTTGAACAGGGGTAAGGTGGACAGCAGGGAGGTACCAAAGGATGGCCTCCTGGGCCAGATAGATATTTGCTGATATCCTGGGTCCAACACATACAATTTCTGGAGCTTCAGCAAACTACCTAATGTCTTGATCTCAGTTTGCTTGTCCATAAAACGGGGACAATAAGAGTACATAACTCATAGGTTTGTACTGGTTATATGTGCTGTGATGATACCTAATGTTTATTGAATGTTTATTTTTGTGTCAACTATAAGATGCATGGAAGTGATTGGCCTTTCCCTTGAAGGGAGATAAGCATTTACATAAGTTGCTATTATTCATATTTTCTTATTACATGTTAAACCCGTTTTTTAAAATTTTTAAATGTTTTTAAAATTTTTTTTATTCTTGGGGCGCCTGGGTGGCGCAGTCGGTTAAGCGTCCGACTTCAGCCAGGTCACGATCTCGCGGTCCGTGAGTTCGAGCCCCGCGTCAGGCTCTGGGCTGATGGCTCGGAGCCTGGAGCCTGTTTCTGATACTGTGTCTCCCTCTCTCTCTGCCCCTCCCCCGTTCATGCTCTGTCTCTCTCTGTCCCCAAAATAAATAAAAAACGTTGAAAAAAAAATTAAAAATTTTTTTTATTCTTGAGAGAGAGAGAGACAGACAGACAGAACACGAGTGGGGAAGGGGCAGAGAGGGAGACACAGAATCCGAAGCAGGCTCCAGGCTCCGAGCTGTCAGCACAGAGCCTGACGCAGGGTCCGAACCCATGAGCTCTGAGATCATGACCTGAGCTGAAGTCAGATGCTCAATGGACGAACCACCCAGGCACCACCCTCCCCATGTTAAACCCATTTGGACAAACTTCAAGGGATCCTATGATACTTTTGGTATATTGGACTTCTGACTCATTGGGTATGGTTTTTAATAAGTGGGCCAGGGATAGAGTGTAGAAATCTCTTTTGTTATGTGCAATTTCACCTGTAATTTATTTTCCATTTTAATCTAATGCATAATTGAACACACTTTTTAGAGTCTCACATTCCACATTGCCTCTATTATTCTCAGAAATACTTTGTCTTTGTCATAGGGTATTACGAAATCTAGCTAAATCTACAGCTCCCTGAGAACTTGATAAACAGGCTCATTTTTCTTCACAGATTAGTAAGAAGGAGGGAATCCGCTTTGAACCCTGATTCTTATCTACCGTTTAGGGGAAAAACTACAGTTAAAGTAACTTGAAACCATACCCATAGTTCCCTCTTGGGCAAAATGATGGGGTAACACTACTGTCTTCAGGGATACTCAAGAGCTACAATAAAAGACTTTATTCTCTAATCCACTTTATGATCCATTCTTGGCAAGAAGTACTTTCTACCTTTTGAACTGTCGGATTCTTGGGTTGAGCAACTTGGGTACAGCTTTTCGATTATGTATTCGGTTCCTTCCCAGCGTACAGAGTGATTTCACATTAGCGGCGTGATTCATCAAGGGGAGAGCCATCCTAAGGCACAAGCCTAAATTATAGAGGCAGCCCTGAGGTATAAATGAAATCATGGCAGAATTACAGATGTAATGAAGTTGGGTGAGCCCGCTATTACCTGTAGGAAAGATCCTCATCTGATAGCTTGGGAAAGCTGGCTCCAGCACCCCGTTATATTAAGGGGGCTTCTGTTTCTATACTTCTAGGTCAGGGAGCCCCATTTCTTAGTAAGCATCACAGTAGCTAGAACTGTACCCCCTAAAAAATTAACCAAGTTTGGGTCACTATCATTAAGCATCAAGCCTAGTCTCTTGACTGGGGTCACCCTGAAACCAACTAGTTGGGTAATGTTTGCCCTCTTCTTTCTGGTTAGCGCTTCTAAGCCCTATTTTCTTGTCCCTCCCTACCCGCCCCGAGACACTTGATACTTAAATATTCTTCCTAAGTCCTTCAGCAAAGCCAGCTCTTGACCCCTTTAATCAAACATCAGGAATGTGCTAGTATCTTAAGGCTTTGCTTCTTTCTGTCCTGACTCTTTACTCTGCAGAGACCACATCCTTGAAGAAAAGGCTGGGAGAAAAGTGATGGAGAAGCAACTGGACCAGAAGACTGGACTTTAGATCTGCTATCTAGCAGGCATGGCACTCACTTGTCCACTCAGCCTCAGTTTCCTTATCTGTCAAATGGCTAGATTGGAGAATCTGCATTAAAAATTTTTTCAAATGTTTATTTTATTTTTGAGAGAGAGAGTGAGAACAGGAGAGGGGCAGAGACAGAGGGAGACACAGAATCTGAAGCAGGATCCAGGCTCCAAGCTGTCAGCACAGAGCCCGATGCGGGGCTCGAACCCATGAACCGCGAGATCATGACCTGAGCTGAAGTCAGATGCTTAACTGACAGCCACCCAGGTGCCCCAGAGAATCTGGATTTTTATAACTCACAGGCTCATGGATCATTAGTAACATTCATTCTAGAGAAGAGGAAATCAAAACATGAAAAAAAAAATTCCAACTCTGATGTTTTGTGATCCTAACAGTGAGAGTTAGACTCTCAACTCATGAGGGAACATTTAGAGGCATCGTTACACCATCCCTAAATATACATCTCATCACAGGCAAGGGGATGGGGGAGAAGAACGGGCTTCTAAGTTCATGTCTTCTAAGTGTCTTCTAAGTTTATGCTTGTTACCTCCAGGATTCTTACCACTGTTCTATGAAAGAGATATTATCACTGATGCACAGGTGAGGAAATTGATACTTAGGACTTGCCCAAGGCTAGCAAAGGGCGGAGTCTATCCACACTCCCTTTCTGTGTCCACCGAAGGACTAGTCCTGAGCATCAAACTTGATTGAAAGATAATTCCGAGCAAATTCCCATCATTCCGGAAGCAGGAAGTCCCAGCTGTCTTGTTTGCCATTCCCAATCATTGTGTAGTGTTCAAAGAGCCTGGGTATCTCTACCCTTTGGCATACAAGTGCAGCAAGCACGTGCTAGTACCTGAGATGGTGATCAGGGGCACGTCTTACCTGAGCCAGCTTCACCCATAAGGGGCTGGTGGGTGACCAGCCAGTGCTGTTGAAAGTGAGGGGGAAGGTCTCCTCTTCACCCCATTCTTTCCCTGCTAGGATGGCCAACGTGTCCCAATTTGCCTAGGATGGCCTTGATTTTTTTAAGTTTGAGATTTTGAGAGACAGAGAGACAGAGCACATGAGTGGAGAAGGGAGAGAGAGAGAATCCCAAGCAGGCTCCGCACCACCAGCACAGAGCCCGATGCAGGACTCGAACCCACCAACTGTGAGATCGTGACCTGAGCGGATGCTTAACCAACTGAGCCACCCAGTCACCTCCGAGCTGCTTATTTAACCAGGAACTACGGTTAGTGGTTCTCCTCAGCCAAGCCGGGAAAGTCAGGGAGTTAAAATTATAAAGTACAAACTCTAACGTAACTGTGCACACACAGAGAATGCTTTGCTGTGCCCTTTCTAACAGAAAGAAGGAACAGGGATTTCCAGAATTCACGCAACAGAAACGAGGACCTCCTAGAGAGAAGAAAAGAGATTTGGCATTTGTTAAATACTATGCCAGGCATTTAACATATTCTATTTAATTTGGTTCCTGCCCCCCTCCTGTGTCTTTTGTACAGGTGGGGAAACTGAGGCTCAGACCCAAGGAGAGGTTACAGGCTTGGTCAGGTTCATATGGCTGTCAGACTCCATGCTTTATCCCCTATACTAACTGGAGGTTGGGACACAGAGAAGGGGCTTCACTAGTTGGCCTGAGGGAGGCCCTGGGTTTAAAGGAATAACCTGTTAATTTTTGTGACTAGGGAAGCCTACCCAAGGGACAGTTTGTTAGCGCAGCTTTGTTCACCAGGAGGCAACACCAACCCACATGTGGATGCCAAAGACCAAATGTGTTCAGACAGCACTGGGTAGTGCTGGATGGTCAGGAATTAGTGCTTAGAGATGGCCAAGCAAAGTTCCCCAGGAAGCCCGTAACGGGGGTCCCAACTGTGACTGAGTGTCGGAAAAGGTGGGGTGGGGCTTCAGCCAACACCAGGCTATTCTTACCCTCTGGAGATTCTGACTCAGTGGATCGCAGGCAGAAAACAAGGGTGAAGTTTAACAAGCTGGTTCAGCCACTGCCTAAAGCCCACTGCTTTACAAGACAAACCATCGATTCAGAAAACGAGGCTTGCATCCGATTTCTTTCTCGGCCGCAGGCTAACTTCTGAAGGACAATTTTAAGTCTTAAACGTCTTCTGTGATGGCGAGAAAGGATACGTTGCCCCACGGGTGGCGAAGACATAGTTCAGCACTCATTTAGAACCTCTGTGCCTTAGTTTCCCCAAATGCACAATAAAGGGATGTCTGAAAGTGCTTTTCTGACATTGCATGAAATTAAACACGTACACACGGTACTATGAGCTCTTGGGAGGAGAGAAGCTGCGGCTATTCTTTTTAAAACAGCACTTTACCGTAGCCGTTACATGAAGTGCCACTGTTTTGTTCTTGACTATCTTGAAGAGAAGATACAGCTCTTGAGTCATGAAGCTCATAAAAAATCTCTTTAATTATTCATGTGACCATTACTTTGAACCATATGCATCATTCTCCTGCGCTCTCAGAGGAAAAGAGGCCGGCAAGACTCCTCCCCGACCCCACACACGTGTTAGGTAGCCCTGACTCTGTCCTCGTGGTTAGAGGGACCAATTATCAACCAGTCCTAATTCTCAGGAAGCTGATACAGGAAGTCGTAACAGAGTCCCTGGTGTGGAAGTGGACATTGTCTCAAGTTCATTTAGAACTTGGGAAACTACAGTGTATTTAAACTGGGAAGGGCACCGGCATGGCTCAGTCGGTTAAGTGTCCGACTTTGGCTCAGGTCATGATCTCGCAGTTCGTGGGTTCGGGCCCCGTGTCGGGCTCTGAGCGGAGAGTGTGGAGCCTGAAGCCTGTTTCGGATTCTGTGTCTCCTTCTCTCTCTGCCCCTCCCCCGCTTGTGCTCTCTCTTTCTTCCTCAAAAATAAATATCAATAAAATAAAATAAAATAAAATAAAATAAACGGATCAGTTTCCCTCTTCTCCCCCACATTCATAAAATACCATTTATCCAGAGAGATGCCCAAAGTCCTGAACAAAGAAGGTGATAGAATTTAGTGATGCAGTTTAGTAATGGGTGTTTGGGGAAATACCCCAGCGAAGAAAAATTATTTCCCTGTTTCAGTGAGACCTGGGGTCTGGAAAAAGAACAGTCTCCCTTATCAACTGGCTTGGAGGGGAAAAGGGGACACTCAGCTTTAAGTCAGATTGGTGGCTGTTGGGACCTAGTAAGGCTGGGGCTGGTGGAAAGGTGGCAGGGATAGGATTGCTGGCTCTCCAGTTTTGGGTTGGAGACTTTCGGGTAAGAGGAAACGGGAAATGGGAAGACGCAGTGAGTTGCCCGGTGGGTGAAGATACATCCATCGGAACCCGTGAATGTGAATTTACTTGAAAAAGAGAGTCTTTACAGATGTACTTTATGTTAAGCATCTCTAGGCGAGATCCTCCTGGATTAGAACAGGACCTAAGTCCAACGGCAAATGTTCTTAGTAGAGGAGGAGGGAAAACCCAGGGAAAACTGTGTGATCATAGAAGCAGAGATTGGATTCAGCATCCAGAAGCTGGAAGCATTAAGGAAGGAGTCCTGCCTCGAGCTTTTGGAGGGAGCGTGGCAATATGGACACCTTGATTTTGGACTTCCAGTCTCTAGAACTGTGAGAATAAACTTCTGTTGTGTGAAGGCACCCAGTGTGTGGTAATTGATCACGGAGCCCGAGGAAATCAACACATTGGGTGAGAAGATGTGGGGAACCAGCTTTGCGTAGACCCTCCTCTCTCTCATCCACGTACACAAGTTATCTACAAGTCTCCAATCTGATGAATTCTATGTCATTAAAGAACACACTTTTTTTTTCTTCCTATAAGAGCAAATTCAAGAAAAACACATGTTTGAGACCATGTACTTTTCATCCCAAAACAATTTTTTTTGTTGTTGTAAAATGCTATAATGATCTAGGAAGATGCTCATGAGATACTGTTAGGAGAAAATAGCAGGTTTTGAAGATAGTATTTATAGAACTATACCATTTTTGTCAAAAAAGTACACAAACTTAGGAGGATATACTTAAAACATCAGTGGCTATCTATAGATCCTAGGTGATTTTTCTTTTTTTTTTTTTAGCTCATAAATATGTTTTTAAATTTTATTTACTTTTTAAGGTTTTTTTTTTAAGTTTATGTCTTTATTTTGAGAGAGAGAAAGAGTATGCACAACTGGGGGAGGGACAGAGAGAGAGGGAGAGAGAGAGAATCCCAAGCAGGCTCCACACGGTCAGCGAGGAGCCCGACACAGGGCTCGATCTCACAAACCGTGAAATCATGACCTGAGTTGAAATCAAGAGTTGGACACTCAACTGAATGAGCCACCCACGTGCCCCTTAATTATGTTTTCTTTAACACATGTACTACTTCTGAAATCAAAATACTTTTTGAAGTAAAACAGATAGCTCCTAAATCTGTATCTACAACTAAATGTTCCTAAGATGTTCCTAAACTTTAGTCCTTTGCCTTCAGTGATCTCTCTATAGAAATGAGTTCTGTTCCTTCCTTCTGTCATTAATATAATTATTTCTCCCCCGTCACCCAGACCTAAAAACTTATAGTCTGAATAAGCACCCTTTATAACTTTAGCATACCTAAGTGTTCAAAATTGTAGAATAGTAAATAGTCTCAGAAGCAAAAAAAAATCTATATATCTATATCTATATATCTATATCTATCTTTTCTTTTACAATCAGAAAACTTATTGTTTTTATTTCTTACCAAGATCATGGTGATTCTTGTACTCATGGCTTTAATCAACTTCACGCAAATGACTCTCAGATTTCCACCTCAAATCTTTGCCTCTCCTCTGACTGCTTGCCCACCTTCCTCCTGCAGATTTTCGCTTGGATATCCCAAAGGCAGCTGAACTCAACATGCCCCAACCCACACTCATCACCCCTTATCCCCCCAACCTGGGGATTTGCCATCTTGGTGAATGGTTCTGCAAGTTACACGAGCTAGAAATGTAGATACCATCCTTCGTCGCTAACTCTCTCTACCCTTTTATTTCCAATTTGTCGCCAGGTCCAATGACTTTCTTCCTTCTAAATATCTCTCAGATCTGGTCATTATGGTTTAAACTCCCATCTCTCACCTGTACTATTGCAATGGTCTCTTAACTGGTCTTCCACGTCAATCTTGCCCCGTGTTCCATTCTTTATACTGTAGCCAGAGAGACTGTCTCAAAAGGCAAGCCTGTTAATGCCATCCTTCTGCTTTTCAGGACGTGCCCCTCCCCCCTCCCCCCAATTGCTTGAATGATAGAAAACAAAGACACAAGCCAACAAAGGGCAAGTCCTGAACATGGGCTGCAAGGTTCTGCGTTGACCTTGAGAACTTGGTCCCAAAGCTCTCTACCTCCTAACCTTCTCTATCCCAGTCACACTAACTTCTTCCAATCTCTCCTACTTGCCCATGGTCCTTTCTACCACAGGGCCTTTGCACATACTTTCCTCTCCCTCTCTGCTTAATTGACTTCTATTTATCCCTCAGATCTGAGGTCAATCCTTCCCTGACCTTCCTCATCCCCACATCCTCTGCCGGGTTTTGTATACTCCTCTCCTCCTTAGCACGGGCCACATGAAAGCTTCAACTAGTGGCTCAGTAAAGCACTTCAAAGTCCTGGCATGAAAGTTTGGAGGCCGTGATATTTGGAAACAGGATGCCAAAGCGGGGTGTGAAGTTGGTTTTTCTGGACCCAAAGTATCTCTTTCTCCCTGTCTCACAAATGGGAGAGTGCTTCAGGCTGGCAGGCCACTCCTGGGAAGAGAAAGATCCTCCCGGGAGCAAACTCAGACTCTTCGGCAATTTCACGAGAATTACTGTCATCAAGGAAACAACTTCTAGGTGGCACCCTGGAAGTTGGAAGATTTGAAGCCTGATGGAAGATTTTGTTCTAATTTTATGTTTCTGACGATCCATGTGCACATAGGATGTGGTGGTGTCTTTTTGTCTTCAACAAAAGCTATTTTTAACTGACAATGCAGTTTTGCTTTGATAGAATCTCAGCACCCTGTCAAGCAAGGATGAGAGGCTAGCAGGCCCAGGAGGTGTTGTCGGGCCTGCCGAGGGGCAGAGGCCGTCAGGAGGGTACTGATCTCCTGGTGCCAGACAGGGGGTGCCCGGGGAGGTGAGCCGGGCTCTGGAAGGAAGGCCCTGGTGCTTGTATTATCATGCGAACAAATCCCACCTTTGCATCTCATCCGGAAGTGTCTTTTCCAGTCTTACGTGACTTCCTGGTTTGATCAGAAGTTGTCCCCTGGGTGTCCTTTCTCCTGCTTCCAACACTGCACATTTTCAATCGTCTGGCATGTCGCGTGCTAAAGGGCCTTGCGAGTGACACGATCATTCTGGGTGTGCTAGTCCCTCTCCATTTGCCCTGTTCCCACACCCATTCTCTGCCCCGCTCTGCTTCGCTCTGGGCCTGGGAAGGCCAGCCCCTAAGAACTGCCTCGCCTGGGCTGCCCCGCCTTCCAAATCCCCGTTGTGTTCAGCCAATGGGAAGCATGCAGGGGTGGGGCAGTGGGGCAGAAGACAGAGGTCCGCATGCTTCCATCCTTGTGCTGTGACGTGACCGTCCTCTCTGTGACCACAGCCCTCTCCTCAGGCCACCATGTTGCTCCTGTCTGTGCTTGCTTGTCCCTGTAGACAGGTTTCTTTAGCTCTGGCCACACCTCCCTCAAAGTCTCTCCAGCTAAACCGCCTGAATGGAATTCTGTCTCCTTCTGCGAGCTCAACCGATGGTGTGGAATATGCTGTATTCAAGAAGGTTCCACATACCCGAGTTCATGACATTCCCCCCAGAAATTTCACTGTCTCCGTGCAGATCGTTTAGTCACAGCTGCCCCTCGGCCTTCACACCTCATCTCCGGTGGTCTTTCCCTCTTGCCTCACGGCCTCCCAACCTGCCCTGCTTCTCACGCTCCCAGGGCTTTTTCTCTCCCACTGAGCTCTCTCCTTGGAAAGTAGATTTTCAGTGAACCGCAGAAGGGTCTTGTCACCCTACCCGCTCTTTTTTCTCTAGGTTCTGTTATGGGGTGAGGCCCAGCATAAGGAAGTTCCATCAGCCCCTGGGGTTGGTGTCTGTCTCTCACGTCTGTTCCTTTCCTTCATGATCAGCCAGTTCCCCATCGTGGCTTTTTGATCTCCCCCCCACCCCCTGCACCCCCACTGCCTCCCCTTTCCCGCTACCTGGTCTCCGACCCGTGTCCTCGTCCACTTCGGTCCGTGCCCCGTTGCTTCTGAAGCTGTCATTCCTCACAGAACACAGTGACCGTGGCCCTACTGCCTGTGGATCAGAGTACAGCCCCCTCAGACGGTGCCCTGGCTTGTCTTCCCGGTCTTGTCTCTTGTAACTTCTCGAGATGATGCAGACCACACCCTAGGTTCCCAGAACAAATCTCCCCTCTTCCTGCCTTTGCTGACACTCTTTCATTTAAAAAAAAAAAAAATTTTAATGTTTATTTATTTTTGAGGGAGAGAGAGAGACAGAGTGCGAGCAGGGGAGGGGTGGAGAGAGAGGGAGACACGGAATCCGAAGCAGGATCCAGGCTCGGAGCTGTCAGCACAGAGCCCGACGCGGGGCTAGAACTCACAAACCACGAGATCATGATCTGAGCTGAAATCAGATGCTTGACCGACTGAGCCACCCAGGCGCCCGTCTTTTTTTTTTTCTTAAGTGAATTTATTTATTTTGAGAGGGAGAGAATCCCAAGCAGGCTCCACACTGTCAGTGCAGAGCCTGACACGGGGCTCAAACTCCTGAACCGTGAGATCATGACCTGAGGGGAAACCAAGAGCCGGATGCTTAACCGACTGAGCCACCCAGGTGCCCCTTTGCTGACACTCTTCCCTCCCTATGGCATGTTCCTTCTTTCAGCTCAGCAGACAGAAAGCCTACCTGATTTTTGGCTCACGTCGAAAGCCTCTTCTGCCATGACGTTCTGCCCAATCTCACCAGCCACAAGCAAGCAAGCCCCTTCCTGCCCTGAGCTCCCGGCTTACAACTCACATTTACCAAGGTCGAGCTCACCTGGCTCGTGCACGTGTTTCCTCTCTACTAGCTGACCAATAGGAAATTAAATCATGCAGGGAAAAGTCACCTCACCTGGAACTGGGAGATGGCACTCCGAAGTCAACCTGCTTATTAACCTCGGAGAGGATTTCATCTTTCTGGATTTACGTTTCCTCATCGCTAAAGTGGTTGAACTGAGTCTCCTTGGAGGTTTCCACCAGCACTGAGACTCTACAAACTTTCCCTCTGACCTCCAAAGTATAGCCTTTGAGGTCCATTTATCTTCTGTCCTTGCTTCTGCCTCTTCTGTGAAGGGGATGAGAATTGGACAACCGGGCTTCATTTTAGTAGCCGGAGGGCTACCCAGTGATGGGGAGGGCGCTACAATCCAAGGTAACAGCCTTGGTTTGGGTGAGCAGGTTGGAGTTTGCATCCAGCTCCGTGTTTTTCAGCTGTGCAAACTGCTGGGGCGACTATTTAAACTTTGTATATTTCAGTTGCCTCATTTACCAAACGGGGATGAAATGGCATCTACCCCACAGGGTTGCTGACCGATGAAGACAGATAACTGAATGAAAGTCCTCAGTCTGCTGCTTCATGACAAACACTCAATAAATAGAAGCATGGGCAGTGCAGACCTGCCTCCTACCAGACAACCTGTGGAAACTGTTTAACTAGGAGAGAGACTCAAGCATATGGTTCTCCATGCTGGATGCACTTTAGACTCATCTGGGGAGCTTTGAAAACCTTCCATTGCCTGGGTCCCAGTTGAAATGGATAGAATCAGAGTGTTAGGAGAGTGGGGAGCTCTGGCATCAGTATTGTTTGAGAAGCTCTCCAGGTTATTCTAACTTGTGGTCAAGGCTGTGAACCATTGTTCTAATGAGTATTTCATTGACCCCAGGAGAGGAAAATCCACATGTTGAATAAATTATTCTTAAGTCATGCTTCAGAAAAGTTTGAGTTACTTGGGAAAAGAAAAGTTCTACTTCCCCAGTTCAGGGTCAGTAATAAAACTCATGTCCACTTCCTCGGCTCTTCCTGGTAGGTATAGTTATAGAGCCAGCTGCCTGGCTAGAAATGGCACTTATGTAATAACTAGGTGACTCATCCCCTCCAACATTTGAAGTCGTTGTAAAGGTGTCCAAGTCCCCCAACATTCTAATGGGTGGTAGGGGTTTCAAATTCAACAGCTCTAGTCAACTACTTTCTTCAGGTCCCTGTTCTGAACTGTCCCTTAACAGAGCATCACCATGGAAAACAGGTTTTTCTGCTTGAGGGCCAACCCTTCTTGTGAAAATTTGTACCTTTTATCTTTTGATTACGATCAATGAGAGAGGTGGTGAACAATTGAGATTTGTATCCATGGAAAATGTGTATAGGATCTGGATTTCGATTCATCTTAGGGGAGACACAGCACTTTCTCTGAATCTGTTAAAGTTTTCTGGTGATATTAAGATACTTGCCCCCTTTTGGGAAGAAGGGAAGAAACCACCTCCATTTCCAGAATATTTGTTCAATGCTGAGTAAGCAGGTGTCCAAATATGAGAAAGTAAAATTATTATCTTTCATTTTGGGGGGGGGGCTCCAGAGGAAGGAAACAAAGAGCAGTTCAAGCCTATTCAAGACTGGAGTAGGATGGTACAGAGCCCTGGGTGCGGGGTCTGCACCCTGGGTTTCTATCCCACCGAAGAGCAGGGGTCCCCACAACCCAGTTGGGTGTCTACAGTGTCCCTCTTCTCGATCCTAACAATTTCTGAGACACTCCCACCATCTGGCACTATGGCCTTCAGAGAATATGGAGAAAATGGAGAGGAAGCGAGAGGGAGCCAGATGGGAGAGGAATGTGGGAACACAAGGACACGGGGGTTGCCTCTGCTGGAGACCCACATAGTCCTCCAGGGAGGAGCTGCTCTCAGCAAGTGTGGTGGCTTCGTCGTGTGTTAGGTTGGCTGGGCTGTACTACCTGTCCCAGAATTCCCTTCCTTGCATGTTTCCAGTTAGGGTGGGCCCCAGAGACATTTTACATAAGACTGGGGGGCATCCATATCGTCTTTGTACTTGGCAGTCAATGACACGACAACCCCTCCACATGATCAGTTACCTGCTGGCTCATCTCACTGTGGCCAGCAGACACTTCACTCAGTTTTTCCAACACCGGGATGGGTGGGTGTGTGGCTCCATGAAAAAGGGGCCTCGCTTCTGAGTCCTGTGGGATACCCCATCCTCATGGAGGTTGCGTTTCAAGCTGTCCTGTGGGTTCTGGCTTGTCCTCAATGTCCCCCACTGTCGTCATTCAGGCTACTATGACAGAATGCCATCGACTGGGGGCTTTAAGCTACAGACATGTATTTCTTACAGCTCTGGAGGCTGGAAGTCCAAGATCAGGGGACCAGCATTGCTGGGTTCTGGTGAGAACCTCTATCTGGCCCATAGCCAGCCACCTCCTTGTTGTGTCCTCACATCTTCCTTGTGCCCTTTCTTACAAGGGCACTAATCACATTCACGAGGGCTCCACCCTCCTGACACAATTACCTTCCAAAGGGGAAGCATTGGGGATTAGGTTTCCACATACGCATTTTGAGGGATACACACATTCGGTCCATAGCACTCTGCATCGTCTCTCCCTCCCAGGCTCTCTGAGCTGCAAGCTGCAATTTCCAGCATCAGATGCAGAGGAACAGCTTTACAGAGACTATCTCACCAACAGCTACAATTGCGTAAGGTCAGATTCCTATAGCTAATGTACGTGTGTGTGCGTGTATGCATGTGTCGATAGTCTGGGGGCTCTGCTCTGACTGAGCCCTGAATCAGCAGGAATGAATGGAGGGGACTGTGGCATAAAGGGCCAGCACCCTTCCCCTGCACTGGCAGATCTGGCTCCTGCAAGGTCTAAGGGTGGACTGGACTCTAAGCCACGCCAGTCCTCCCAGGGTGTCTTAAGAACCAGAACTGGGAGGGTCACTCTCTGCCTGTGTAGTAGCTGTGGGAAGCACAGCTTACACCTTAGAGTCAAGGTCAAAGCATAATTTTAGCTCTGATTCAGCCCCCAGCCAGAGGGGCAGAAGTCCCGAATGGGGACAGCCGTGTGCAAGCATTGAAATAGCTTGGGTTTGTCTCTAGGAGACCCTGGCCAGCTGGGCAAGTCCTTAGCTTTTGCTCTCCCAGTGTTTACACCTTCCAGTGCTTCTGATAAATTCCAAAACAATCTGGGCATGTCACAGAAACGGGAGTCTCAAATCTTTGTTTGCTATCGTACTTTGTTTTTGAACAAGTCATTTGGGGTTCTCTTTCTATGTGGGCCCTGGGTGGCCTCTCAGTTTTGTCTGTGGCTGATAGTGCTCTGTGGTTGTACAAATATTCCAAAGAAGCCAAAAAGAGCTACGGCTGCAGCGAGTGGAACCTGTCTGGCAGGTTGAGCGCTGATATATGTTTGGTTACCGCTTCGAACATTTAGGCTGACGTGAAATGCAGCCTGCTGCATGAAGATCACTTCACGGAGTTGTAAAGAAGAAGGACACCAGGCTATTGTTATGGGCCCCTAAAGTCTAGCCCTATAAACGTGAACAATTTAGTTTGGCTGCATACCGCGGAAAAATTAAAAGAAAAACAGGGACATCAGCGTTCAGACATTTTTGTGTCTCGTAATGAGAAATCTGGAAATAGGCGGTTGAAGGCTCTACAAAGCATCAGAAACCTAGACCCTTTCTAGCTTCTTAATCCATTATTCTTAGAGCTTTGGTTCTCAGGCTTATAAAATAGTTGCAGAAGCTTAGATGCAGGAAGAAGGAGGGGCTAAGGGGAAGAGAATTCTTGGCAGCTGATTAAACCTTCTCCTCCCCGATGGTTAATTGCAGGTGTCAACTCGAAAGAGCCATGGGCGCCTAGATCAGGGCTCCCCCGCTGTCTGAAAGTACAGCATTCCTCTAAAGCCGTTCATAAGCTGAAGTGGCACAAAGTGAAGGACATCCTGGGACGCCCAGGTGGCTCCGTCGGTTAAGCATCTGACTTCAGCTCAGGTCATGATCTCACGGGTCCAGGATTCAAGCCCTGCAACGGGCTCTGTGCTGACAGTTCGGAGCCTGGAGCCTGCTTCGGATTCTGTGTCTCCTTCTCTCTCTCCCCTGCTCGTGCTCTGTCTCTCTCTCTCAAAAATAAATAGACATTAAAAAAAAAAAAAGTGAAGGGCATCCTGTTTTTGAAAATTTCCATTACGCCTCTTCATTCTAAAACTTTTTTTTTTAACGTTTTTATTTACTTTTCAGAGACAGAGAAGGAGCATCAGTGGGGGAGGGGCAGAGAGAGAGATGGAGACACAGAATCTGAAGCTGACTCCAGGCTCTGAGCCGTCAATATGGGGCTTGAACTCACGAACCATGAGATCCTGACCTGAGCTGAAGTCGGGCGCTCCCCTCTTCACTTTAATGGAAGACCTACATTATTAGTACAATAACGTGGGGGTTTTTTGGGTCTTTTTTGTTTGTTTTTGTTTTGTTTCTTCTTTTTCTTTTTCTTTCTTTCTTTCTTTCTTTCTTTCTTTCTTGTAAAAGCGAAAATCCTCTTGGGATATCTTTCAGCAAGTGAAAACAGATGCTAAACAGGTACTTGCTTGTAGTACCTGCAAAAAGGTAGCCATCTGCAAGACAAAGTGTTCTCACCAGCCCCTGACCGTGCTGGCACCCTGATCTCAGACTTTCAGCCTCCAGAACTGTGAGAAAATAAGTACGTGTCGTGTAAGCCACCCAGTCCGTGGTATTTTTTTGTTATGGCAGCCTGAGTGGACTCATATACACTCCCAATACTAAATACAAGCATCAACAAAAATGAATACACATAGAATAAATAAGTAGTGGTGAGGGCAAGAGGATAGCAGATGCTAGGGGTGGTGTCTGCTCTTGAGGAAGGAGTGTCAACGTTTGGAGAGGTGACTTTGCGGAGACTTGAGTGGGGGAAGGGAGTGAGACATTGTCGAGGTGCAGAAGTGCTCCCGGCAGAAGGAACAGCGAGCCCAGAGTCCACGAGGGAGGAGTCTGCGGTGTGGCTGGAGCAGGAGGAGCACAGGGCAGAGTATTAGGCTATGAGGATGGAGACAGAGGCAGCGGGCCAGGTCCAGTGGTGGAAGGACTTGGGGTTCTAAGTATGATGTGAAATCATGGAAAGTTAGGGCAGGAGAGTGGTGGTGTGGTCTGAACTCCATTTTAGAAAGATCACTCTGGCTGCCCTGTGGAAAACAGAGCCATGTGCAGCCAAGTCTAATAGGATAACTCAGGATGGGGGTTGGCCATGCTTGGAAGGCCAACCATGTGATCAGAAGTCGGGGCTTTGAGCCACATGGTACCAACCCAATCGCCTGACCTTGGGGAGTGGAGAGTGGCTGGAGATTGAGTTCAATCGTGTGGCCAGTGATTCAATCAACCCTGCTTACCACGGAAGCTCAGCAGAATTTCCTGGTTGGCGAATGCATCGACGCACTGGGAAGCCGACCTACCCTGATTCTACAGGCGAGGGCTCACAAGCTTGCTTTCAGGGCCCTCCCAGGCCTGGCTCTACGTGTCTCTTCATTTGGCTTGTCTGACTTGGATCCTTTGCAATAAAACTGGAATCAGAAGTATAGTGCTTTCTAGAGTTCTGTGAGTCCTAGTGAATTATCAACACCGAGTACTGTGGAACATCTGAATTTGTAGCAAATTGGTCAGAAAGGGGTCCCGGGGATCCCTGGACCTGCAGCCGTCATGTGGGGGACTGAGCCCTTAACTGGTGGGGTCTGCACTAACTCCATGTGGTTAGCTTCAGAATTGATTGCAATAGTGCAGGGGCCCCTTAGTAGCACAGGTGAGTGGGAGTTTGGTGGTGTGGTAGGGGGGGAAGCTTGATTGTAAAAGGTTTAGAAGGAGAATATGAAGAAGAAAGTGGAGAGCCAAATATAGACAACTGCCCTGGGACATTTTATTAGGAAGAGGAACAGAATTATAGTGAACCCCCTCAAATGTTGATTATTAATTTACAAGAATTAAAATCATAGACCAGCATTCAGAAGAGTTGTTTTGAAAGAGGCAGGTACGTGTTGGGTGGTCACGATTAACAAGTTGTATGGGTACCGAATGGAAGAGAGGCAGAGGAAGAATATTGGGAAAGGCACAAGAGTTGGGATTTTTGAATGGCACAGTTGATCTGAGGACAAAGGAAGGAGAGGTACAGGGCAGGGGAGAGCAGTGAGAAGAAACAGATCCCAAGGTAGGGGGGGAAGGTGGAGGATGGGGAGGAGGAAGTCCAGACAGCAGATGGGCTCTGAGGGTTCCAGGCACCAGAAAAACCCGAGCAAAAGAACCAGTTTACAAGTGATCAGCTGGGCTTCTCAGCTTTAACTGGCTCTGGGGTGACCAAGAGTGAGGAGTTTGTACTAAGTGAACTATGAGTTTGTGCCTCTCACATAGTGTTCCCAGCACAGTACTCGGCCTAGCATGGATGTTCACTAAATGCTTGTCGAATGAATGAAGCTTTACTATGCTACCTACTTTGTTTACCCCCTACACCATGCCTTCAGAACATCTATGTGGGAATTTAAATATCAGGACAATTTCCATTGGGTGGAGAAAGTGCTTGAAAGTCAAAACCAGATCATTTGCCCGGGATTTTTAAAAAGCCAATTCCCGAACGTGGATGACCCCTCAAGTCTTTGCCAACACAAGATTCTCTGGTTTTATGATCTCTAGAGAGGCCAAGAGAAATCATAAGGATGATGATAATTAGAATGTCAATAATCAACACACGCTGCCTACTTAATAGTGCTTGGCACCTTGGTAAACTACAGGCATGCATTCTTTCACTTAATCATACCTATGAGGTAGGTGCCATTATCACACCCATTTTACAGATTAGGAGACTGAAGTACAGAAAGAATAAGTGACTTGCTCAAAGTGGTCCACCTGTAAGTGGTAAAGCCTTGACATGGAGGCTTCTTTCTTTTTTTCTAAGTTTATTTATTTTGAGAGAGAGAGAGCACAATCAGGGGAAGGGCAGAGAGAGAAGGAAAGAGAATCCCAAGCAGGCTCCATGTTGTCAGCCTGGAGCCCAACTTGGGCTCAAACTCACGACTGTAAGATCATGACCTGAACTGAAATCAAGAGCTGAACACTCAGCTGACTGAGCCACGCAGGCGCACCAACATGAAGGCTATCTGAACGACCAGGCCAGTGGTTCCACTCGACTGCACATTGGAGTCACTTGGGAACTTTGAAACCCCCTGGTCCAGCGTTACACTCAGATCGATGAAATCAGAGTGTCTTGGCGTTAGTTCAAAACCTACTTAGGAGTTTTCAGGTGTCGTCTGAAACCAGCCCCTTCCTGGGAGACCAGGGAGAAACCACAGAAAAAGGCAGACACTCCAGATTGGTAGGTGGCCGGTTGAATGAGCAAGGAAACTTACATTTGAGGCTTGTCTGGGGCGTCCATCCGAGTAGACCTCCACATCCACCAGCCGAGTCCTTAAAGTTTCTAGACAGGCCTTAACTGGGTTCAGTCATATATATCATCCAGATGGTCTCAGCAACATCATACTCTCTCAAGGTTATGTCCTTGGAACAGCCCCCACCATGGGAGTGGTAAGCATAGCGTACTGTTACCAGGACAGGATAATGTGTTAGGGAGCCTCTGATGGCCCAGGTCCAGCTCAAGGATCAGCTGGTGGTCATACCCTCTTGATTATCTCCTCAAATACTTGGGTGGGAGCCAGGTGCCGGTTTTGTTTAAAGGTTCCCAGGTGATTCCAGTGTGCAACAAAATTTGGGAACGACTTCTTAGATTATATTGCTTTTCACAAGTAGGGGCCAATGGAAGTCACCCAAGTGTCCATCAATAGATGGATGGATAAAGAAGATGTTGTCTATACACAGTGGAATATTACTCGGCCATAAAAGAGAATGAGACAACATGGATGGACCCTGAGGGAATTATGCTAAGTGAAATAAATCAGAGGAAAACAAATACCATATGATTTCACTTAGAGGAGGAATCTAAAAGACAAAGCAAACAAAAAGCAGAAATGGCCCCATAGATACAGAGAATAAACTGATGGTTTCCAGAGTGGGGGAGGGCAAGGAGAGTGGGAGGGACAGGCTTACAGTTATGCCATGAAGAAGTCACGGGAATAAAAGGCACAGCATAGGGAATATTGTCAATGGTATTATAATAGCATTGCATGGCGACAGATGGTGGCTATACTTGTGAGTGTTGTATCGAGAAAGTGAATTACTATGTTGCACACCTGCGAATCATGTAGCATTGCGGGTCAACTCTACTTCAATTAAAAAAAAAATAGAGGCCAAGTGCTTGACTGGGGGATGCAGAGGGGAATACTAACCTTTTCCTGCTCCTTAGGTACAGGGCAGAGCATCCCGGGTGGGAGATATCCTGAGCTGAGAGAAGGGCATTCCTTGGGTGGGGTGCCAGGTGTCCCTTCCAGTTACAAGTTCTCGTCCCTATTCTGCAGGATCCATGGAGGACAAGCTGAAATATTACAGAAGAGAGGCTGAGGTGGATATATGATTTATTATCGTTGTTATTTTTGTCATCATTCTACAATTTAGATGAGCCAGAACAGTTGTGTTCATTTTAATAAGCTAATGAGTACTGCGGGAGAGCCTCCCCCAGCGACTCACGGTGATGTATTGCATTAAATGTTAACTGCCGAGACCAGAAAGTTAAAAAGAAAAAAAAAAAAAGATACCATGCTCACTTTCCCTGTAATCGCCCCTGCAGGGAAATGGCTCAGCTTGAGCTGAATATTCCTGCTGAACATTTAGCCTATAAACTCGGCCTTGTAGTTTACGAAGAGTCCAGCCAGAGAGACCAGGAATGGCTCTCCATCAGTGTGCCCGTGAAGAAATTTGAAGGATAGGGCTTGTCTGGGTTGCGGTGGGGTAGCAAGTTCAGGCCATCTATGATGGCCAATAAAACAAAGCAGACAGCTGGAGGGTCATGGAAATCACAAGGTGGTTGGCACCATCTGTGAGATTTCAGGGCACTGAGTACAGAATGGCTTTGCGGTGAGGGTGAGAGGTTATGTGCTAGACGACGTGAGACATACAAATAATGGTTTCCAAAAAGCACGTGATATCCACACTCAGGGGCGAGGCACGTACACACTGGCTTGTGGGTACCTTGTGGGGAACACTGCCTGTCACAGAACAGCCTGGCCTCTTCCTGTCCTCACACATGTGTTTGCCCTCTGTTCTAATGGGGGGAGTGTTCTATTTCTGGAACCTTCTCTGGCAATGGCAGTGGGGCTGAGAGGTAGGCATGGAGTACCTGGGCTATCTACATGGTAGGGCAGACTTACCTTTTAGGGTAAAGGAGGGGGCGTTATCTATTAGCATCTGTGTTAGTTTCTTATTGTTGTCTAACAATAACCATACGTTTAACAGCTTAAAACAACACGCATTGATGAATTCAGTCTATAGGTCAGAAATTTGGGTGCAGCATATGTGGGTTCTCTGCTCAGGGTTTCTTTCACAAAGCTAAAATCAAGGTACCAGCCAGGCTGTGGTCTCAACAGGAGGCTCGACTAAGGAAGAATCTCTTCCAATGCCCATTCAGGTTGTTGGTAGAATGCCTCCCAGCTGGTGGCCACCTGCATCCTTTACCTTGTGGCCCTCTCTATCTTCAAAAGCAGCAGTGGAGAATGTCCTTCACAGTTCAACTCTGTCTTGCCGAGAGTAGTCCTGTCACTTTTAAGGTTACCTGATAAGGTCTGGCCCACCAAAGATAATCTCCCTTTCTTAGGGTCAGTTGATTTGGGACCTAAATTCCATCTGCAAAAATCCCTTCACAGAAGTACTTAGATTATCGTTTGGTCAAATGACTGGGAGGTGTGTGTCCACCCAGGGGCAACAGAATTTTGGGAGCCATCTAAGAATTCTGCCTACATAGCGTCTTAGACAAAGTTCCTGAAAGTGTGTTAGAGAGTGTGGGCAGCGTATGGGTGCGATAGTGGGGCCATTCCTGGGCACATCCCCATCCCTGAGGTTTCTTCTTGCACAATCCTTGAACCCTACTGCTTGGTCTATGAAGAGAGTCTCAGCATTAGCGATAACATCTTCACACACTTGTATTTGTTTTATGCGTGGATCACGGAAATGCTAAAAACACCTCACTAAGGAGACCTAAGGCCAAGCTTTCCAATCCCTCTCCCGAGGGGCAATTAGTGAGGGAGAAGAGCTGTTGCCTTTGCAGGAGGAGAAATACGGAAACATTTTAATGGAAATGGCTTTATTATACCCCCCACTTAGCAATTGTACATCACACAGTGAAACAATGAGCTTCAAAATACATCAGAGGGCAGGTTTTTAAAAAAAAATTTTTTTTTTCAACGTTTATTTATTTTTGGGACAGAGAGAGACAGAGCATGAACGGGGGAGGGGCAGAGAGAGAGAGGGAGACACAGAATCGGAAACAGGCTCCAGGCTCTGAGCCATCAGCCCAGAGCCTGACACGGGGCTCGAACTCACGGACTGCGAGATCGTGACCTGGCTGAAGTCGGACGCTTAACCGACTGCGCCACCCAGGCGCCCCACGCTTATTCATCTTTGATTCACTCATGTATTTTTAATTTTTTTTTAAGTTTATTTTGAGAGAGAGAGACAGAGAGAGAGACGGAGAGAGAGAGAGAGAGAGACAGCTAGGATAAGAGGAGCAGAGAGAGAGAATTTCCAAGCAGGGTCTGCACTGTCAGCACAGAGCCTGACGTGGGGCTTGAACTCACAAACTGGGAGGTCATGACCTGGGCTGAAACCAAGAGCTGGACACCTAACCGACTGAGCCAGCCAGGTGCCCCTTGATTCACTCACTCAGTAAACGTCAGACATTGGGCTAGATGCTGATGTACAAACATGTTTCCTCCCCTCGAAGAGCTTGCATTAGTGGGAGGAGCCACCACCGCCCAGTGGTGGGAGCTCGAAGCAATACCCACGGGAGGTGGTGAGGTCTGACGCTCGCACCTGATTCCAACTGGGAAGGTGGGTCAGGATGGCCACGCTGAACCTCAGAGGGGACGAGAACCCTGTGACACTTATCTGCCCACTTTTAGGTGCAAAGCAAAGCGACCCAACCAAAGGCGGGGGAGGGCGCGTCCTCACTGGCGTCGCGGGCAGTCCTGTTTCCCCTCCCGGAGCACTTTCTGCAGTGGCTCTCAAACTCCAGTGTGCTTCAGGCACCCAGGGAGAGCTTGATCAAACAGACTGCGGTGTCCCACCCAAGGTCCTGATTGTTCCGTCGGTCCTGGTGGGGCCTGAGACTTTGCATTTGTAACGAGAGCCAGGCCATGCTAACGCTGCCGGGTCTGATGGAACTACTGCTCTGTGGCTTGCTGTCATTCACCTCTGTGGATGGTGCGGGCCGAGGGTTAACAAAGCATCGGCTGGTTGGTAATTTTACAACGGACGTTGATGAATTTGGCCTTGGAAGCAACTCACTAGGGTGAAGAATGGCTACCCAGAGGAGAGGGCCAGAAGTTTTCCTCCAGGGTCATGAGTGGTTAGGATTTGGGGAAGCTTGTGATCGAAGAGGAGGCCGTTTGCCTGCCTGCGACCTCCCGTATGCCTATGTTGGTGACGGAGCAAAAGATAAAGCACTCGGCATTACCCCACGTGACTCGGAGGTGATTAATACTCGGAGCTCCTCGAGCAGGAAAGGTGGGCATGCAAGATGCAATTAAGATGATAAAGAACCCCTAGAAGCAATGCTTAGCAGCAAGCTGGGGACGCTAAGCTGACGAAGGGGAGAGCTACTGCCTGTCTCTGGCTCTGCCGAGACCGCTTAGGAGATACGGAGATGAGGCTCGTGATTCTGCCGGGCTCATCAGGACAGAGAAAAAAATGTACCTGGAAAGGTTATTTTCAAGACGTGGGCATTTCTTCGTCTCTCTCCCTGGAAGGATGGAGCCCCGGCAGTCACCGATAACGATGATGAGGGTTGCAGCGCGTGGGGGGTGGAAAAAGCGATTTGGTTTAAGTTCAGGCTGTGGCTGGCTTGGCTCGTAATTGATGGAGGGAAGTAAATGACCCGAAGGAGGTACTCAGGGTGATTCATAAGTCTTGTGTGAAAGTCTATGGCAGCACAGGTTACACACACAGGGCCAGCCCTGCCGAGCGGGAGGAAATCATTTCTGGTGCCGCTTCGCGTCCCCTTTCGGTCCTCCTTCTGCTATTCGGCCCCCCTGACCTCTCTCCAGGGCCACGTAGAGGCTCCTCTGCCCCATAAAAATCCTCATTCCTTCGGCAAACTGTTGCATAATAATTAATTAGACACCAGATGACCAAACGGTGATTTAATGCATCTATTAGGTAAATGTCTTCGCTCCAATAAATAACCCTATAATGGTGACAGGGAAGCAGAGGGGTGGAACAGGTAGTGCCTTTGGCCCTTCTGGGGTCCCCTGGCAGATTAACGAGTCAGATTTTCAGGGCAAATGAGCCCTCTGAGCGTATGTCTACTGATGGTGTTGATGGTTGCAGGAGCTGTGCTTATGTTGATAGGAATAACAGCCAGCCCGCACCGTGTCAAGCACTATTTATTTTCTTCTTAAATTTTCCTAGCAACCCTTTGAAGAAGATATGTATGATTATCCCCATTTTGTAAAAGAGAGGAAACAGGAGGCACAGACATGTTTAGGAACTTTCCCAAGGTCATTTGGCCGGTAAGTGGTCAAGGCAGGGTCCGAAACCAGATGCCCTCCATGTAGCCCCTGTTCTACCTGCCTAACGTCGCCTCACACACCTCTCTTCCCTGCTGCAAGTCTGTGAATATGCCAGTTCCCCATCCCTTGTTCCCCCGTCCTTCCCTCTATGAGTGCTGTGACTTTATTTGTCTTATTATTTCCTGTCTCTGAAGGATCTAGAAAAGTATTGGGCACCGAGTGGAAAATGATGTATGTTGAATAAGTGAAGGAACTGGGGAAAATTTCAATCGGGAATTTTTCTATCATTGAATCGCTTAACATTTCCCACTTGAGCCAGCAAGACTTTAACAAATGTTACCACCACGAATGCCTGATGTTAAAAAGAGTTGGCCTATAAGTGTTTGACTATAGAAGCATCGAACAGACGCTTATGTTTATAAGAGGGAAAAGATTTTGCATCATCTAGAACTCTGTCACTGTTCTTTCCCAAACATTTTAGGATCTGGAAAGGATAGAGTGTCAACGAGGGCCAACAGAGCAGGTGC